>NC_056731.1:1035020533-1035690533 GCF_019279795.1 Protopterus annectens | reverse complement strand
CCTCACAGCAGCTGTGCAAATGGGGACTAGTTGCAAGACAGCTGAAACAAACAGCGATTCACTATGAACACCTACACAAATGCATGGATACTGCCATACCCAATACAACCAGGACCCTCACCTCCAAAAAAAGGAAGCTGATATGGTGGTTCCCTGCCAGAACAGAAACTGTACAACAGAAGGAGGGAAAAATATGGAATAAGGTGAAGTCCCAAGACTGGAAATAAACCCTTATCAGCCTCAATTAATAGCTGAGATCCCTCATCAAATACTACAAAGTTAGCTGTGAGAACAGAATTGGAGCACATAGCAAAGACAACCACAAGCTCTCATACAGTTATGTAAAGAAGCACCATGGTAATACCAATATTTGTACTGAGCTACTAGACAATGGTACCTCCCAGACTGAGCAAACAAATAATGTCAATATATTGGCTGACATCTTGAGTGCAAACTTTACCCCCCCCCCAAAGGACCAATCACAATACCAGTAAACTGCCAGGTACCCAGTATTACTGCAGCACAGGTTAAAACACCACTGTCCAAGGCTAAGAATACAGCTTTTATGGGACCTGTCAATATCTCTGGCTGTGTTCTACATGAACTACAGAGTGACCTGGCACCTCCCCTGTGTGCCCTGTTCAAGCACAGCCTCACCTCAGGCTTTGTCCCTACTGAATTGTGTACTGCTAGAGTCACGTACAACTAGAGTCACCCCTCTCCAGTAATGAGGTGAGACTACAGACCCTGGGAAATACTGCCCCAACTGCCTGACAAGTCTGTAATGCAAAGCTATGAAATGCATCATCATGCACCTAATAAACAGGGATATGGGAATCTGCAGACTCAGGATCCCACACAGTTTACTTCAGTGAAGGGTAGGTCATACCTGCTCATTGAATGTGGTCAACTTATTGGTGTCAGTCACCTGAGCTGTTGATGAAGGTGAGGTGGCACATACACCCTACCTTGATCTGGCCAAAGCCTTTGATAACATTCCCCACTCAGGTATCCTGCAATAACTCACTAGGCTAGACATCAACTCCTATATCACTAGGTGGGAACAGAGGCACAAACACAGGGGTAGATTGGAAATACTGCTGTCATACATTGAGACAGTTGCAGATGTCACTGGGTTTGTTGTAACATCCTTTATAAGGAATATGACATTGGGTAATACAACCAGATGTGAGTGTATGCTGAATGCATTCCCCAGAGTCCACAAATGATTTACCAAGGACACTAATTGTCTGGGGAACAGACAAAACAGAACAGGCACACCTCTGGCCAGTCTGTGGACAGCATGCCAGTGGAGAAGTATGCCACAGACATATCACTGTGAGTCGTGACATCACTCACTAAATGCATGTCCACACAAACTCTGTCAATATATCAATCCACTATGTGTATACCACTACAGATGACATAGGATCTCTTCCCAAATCTTGGTATATGTCCCTCATGTTGGTAGCTTTCTCCACATGTCCTGTCCTGTGATGCACTGCCATCTACTACATGTGAATCTGTAGGACAGCACCTCTGTAATGTCCCTCACACAGGCAAGAAAAATGGGCAAGGCCCACGTTAAAGAAAGCCCCATATGTCGGAACTAGCAGCAGTGTACAGGCCCAAAGTACAATACAATGTGGGTATCTACATAGTGGCATGGCCGTAGCAATACCTGACATCTGCACATCTGCACAGAGGACAGACAGAAAGTAGATAGCCAATAGGTTATGCATTAGGATGAATGTTTTGAAAGGTAGATGTCTGAAACTGACAGATATGCCATTACTACATGACAGCAGTCCTCAATGCCATGTCCAAAAAACATAGTAGTCTACAGTTAATATCAACATATCAGATCAATATCCAATAAGAGATACATAAGAACATACAGCTCAAACACCAAGAAAAAGATCGTCAGTACTCAAGAGTCCATCTTTACATGCAGGGGTATATGGTTCCAGGACTACAATCTGCAATCTACTCTTAGTTGGAAAAGCACTGTTAAAAGTAGTAACATAATGATAGAATATGGGTTAAACTATATTTGTCAACCACTGCAATTTAGCTGGTGTAACATGCAAGTGTGACTATATATAACCTGGGATACTACCCATGTATCAAACAAACACAAAGAGAAAAGATTGTGGTACTACCATGTATAATCAGTTGTCCCATACAGTATACTCACACCCCTTGCTACTGTAATGACAGCATACAGGAGCATGTTATGTACAGAGAATTAAATGCACTTATTAAAGATGTCTTTACCCCGCTGTTTTATCATACTGGAATGTGACTACTGGTTACCAGGGCTGAGCTATGCTTTGCAGGTATATGCATTGTTTAAATATAAATGGTAAGCAGACTTGCGCACTGGTAAGCAAAGCCTACATGGTGTAAGTGCCTATTTATTTAACCATACATTAGCACCGCTTATTGTCGCTCAAACCCACGCAAGCATACACAAAGCTGCACAAAACTACCTTAACCACTCTGTATCTAACAGTCCTTGTTCTGTTTAGCAACAAAATAAACAGCCTTTGCAGGTCTGGAACCCAGAACCCTACACATCATAGTCAATATCATTTACCAGTAAGTCACCTCAACTGCATGGTTTTAGGATGTTTTCTCAGACATACCCTTCTTTACAGCCAGTTTACAATAGGGAAGAGACACTGTGCAATTAGGAAGGATTGTTATCTATAAAGTTATATATATATATATATATATATATATATATATATATATATATATATCTGAATAGAAACATACATGGAGAAAGAGAAATATGTAAAGAGAATCATATATGTGTACAACAATATATAGATATATTACCAATAAATACAGAGGTGTGTATATATATATATATATATATATATATATATATATAAAATACAGACATACACATATATATATTTTATATATATATATATATATATATATATATATATATATATATATACACACATATGTATATACACACACACACACACACACACACACACACATATATATATATATATATATATATATATATATATATATATATATATATATACATACATGTCCCAAAATGCCCAGACAAACATATGCTGCTGATAGACCACCTACAACTGGGGCAGCATGCACAGTTAGATTTAAAAGCAGCCAAAACATTCTAATCTGCCCCCACCCACACAGTCCAAATAAATAAGTAAATGGTACACTGCTACAAAATCATGATAGGCCATACCCAATGGACAGACAGACAACAACCTCTTAGCAAAACAAATAAAATGTCTGAACATAGCAAAGAAAAACAAAACAGTGTAAGAAACGTCTCGTGTGGAAGATTTTCAGTCTGTATACATCTAGTTAATCACTGTATATTAATCAGATCAGACAATAGTAGTAAAAAAAAAAAAAAAAATATATATATATATATATATATATATATATATAAAATTGTACAGAATTACTAAGTATTAGAAAGTAATCCAAGCAAGGCAGGCAGTCTGTTTCCAGTGACTGGAAACAAAACTGGAAACAGTCTGCCTGCCTTGCTTGGATTACTTTCGAATATTTAGTAATTCTGTACAATATATATATATATATATATATATATATATATATATATATATATATATATATATAGATATATATATTGTTTTTTTTCTTTTGACTTAAGACGAGTTTAAGTTCGCTACTTCTACTACTATTGTCCGATCTGATTAATATACAGTGAATAACTAGAGTTATATGGACTGAAAATCTCCCACACAGAGAGGTTTCTTACACTGTTTTGTTTTTGGACTCACTATACTTGTTTATTGGGTTGTATTGAGACTTTGGGGATACCACAGAGATTACTTTTTTTTTTTAACATAGCAAAGAAAAATACAGCCAGCCAGTAATTCACACATGTTTATTATACTCTGATGTCTTGGCCAGAGCCTTCAAGGAGTAAAACATTTCCAGAAATACATGCCTTAATCACAAGAAGCAATTAACACCTAATTACATAATTGAATATGCAGCCTCTAATTATACTCCTCATTTAACCCTCTATGGGATAATGTATCACAGTTAATATTAATACATTGAGTCTATACATAACAATTGTCCTTTTATGAATATTTCATCAAACTGAGGAATAGAATTTTTCAAAAAAAGTTCCTTGGGACCTACTACTGTCCCCATGGTGAGATTTATTCAAATATACAGCTATAGAACTGTTATATTTCTTATCTGTAATATGTCTCACATGTCCTAACAGCCTAGTTTTAAAACATGTGTTACTGTCCCCCACATAAAATATGTTACAAGGGCATGTAAGAGCATTCTCTATATACCAACTTTTTGAATGTACAGACTTCAATGTGTTTCCCAGCCATTCCACTCAGCAAGAATTACAGCACTAAATAATGATAGACCACTATACCTATCACCCTACTACTGTATGACATCTGGACAAAGCCTGACATAATTGGTGGACAGAGGTCCAAATACACCGCCATACTTGAAATATTGCTGTTATACACTGAGAAAGTTACTGGTCTTATAGGGTTTGTTGTAACATTTCTTTTCTGAGGGATACAAAGTCAGAAAAACAAATGGATGTTACCATCAACATAATACAATCACCAGTGTATGCCACTGATTTGCCAAGGACAACACCTGTCTGGGGAACAGCCCATACATAACAGGCTAACCTGTGGCCATTATGTGGATGGTGATACAGTTGAGAGCTCTACAGAGATAGAACTTTTTCAGACTGAAACCCATGCAGAAGTAGTATGGGCAGACAAACCCTGTTAAACTATCAGTATTCCAAATATATAACAGTAATACTCATATTCTGCCCCTAAGTTTTGAACCTTCTCCACCATTTAGTTGGGTTCTCTCAACAAGTCGTGTTGTAAGAGGTAGTAGCTCACACAATTCCAAGATGTTTTCCTCACAAGTAAGGGAAAGGGCCAACACCCACATGGAGTACTCATTTAAAGGAGTGTGTTGCCATGACATTGGCTAGTGGAAGAACTACACAGCTGTTCTGCATGCAGTTAGCAAGTGGGGAGCCCCAATAGGTGCACAGGCCATCACCTGGTCATGAGCATCACCTACAAAAGCCATGTTGCCACCTATTCAAACCAGATCTATCTCTGCAGTGCACAGAGAGAGAGAGACAGAGAGAGAGATATGGAGAGAGAAAGAAAGAAATGAAACATAAAGTGGAAAAGAGAAGAAAGAAAAAAGGTGAGTGGAACATTTAAACAAGTAATTGAATGTAATACTTGATCTGTAATAATGGGAAATTTGATTTGGAGGAATATATGTCCCAACAAGACTTGCTGTACTAATGTCCTGCTAAACACCTGCTACAGCCATAGCATCTGGTCCATTCTGCAGTGGAAGATATCACAGACAAATTTCTCAGCTCTACAGATCTTCACAGAATGTCCACATTTTACTGTCATATATTTTTGTCTGTTCCTCCTGAGATCTGTACTTTTCTGGCAAATAGCTGAGGATTGACGTCATCAAGTAATGACAAACACTTGAGTTTAAAACTCCCATCCTTAAGAAAATTCACCGTAGTGCAAAATGTATCATTCTATGACCTTCCTATGTTTGTAGCAGGAATATTTAAAGTCTGTCACTATTTATCCCGCCATCATTTTAGGCTTTGTCCAGATGTGATGCTCTGAGAGGTTGTGAGGTGGGATCACAGCTCAGGGGCCTGACTCACCATGGGAAAGGACAGCTCATATATGACAACCCCAGGGGTGTCTGTCAAACAGTTGTGACTGTGCCACTGCTAGGCCAGTCAATGGGATGTTTTCCATATCCGTATTAACTGTGATTATGAGTATGACACATTTGCCTTGTAAAGCTGAGAGACCTATAGAGGGCATGTGCATAGAAAAGTACTGTTGCAGAAGTGTGTTGAACTGCATGTGATATATTGAATTAATAACATTCAACTGTACAGTGTTATGCTGGACAATAAGCATATTTGTGACTGATATATGTAGTCACATACACGTATAGCTGTGTTATGTCAGCCAAACCATTGCAGGTCTGTGAGCAATGATGTTGTAACATAATAGCCTACTTATGACTGTTGGACATCTCTCAGGTTATCACAGTGATGTCAAACCCTACTGTGCAATCAACGTAGTAATGCATGGTGCAGCTTTATTAATACAGTATCAATATTGATGTCTCTTTTGACACCCATTTATGTGTGCCATTGTCCAGATGTACTGCTGTAACAGGTTAAGAAGTATGATTGAGCAGCAAGACTGTAAATACAGTGTGCCATACTAACATACAACAGAAATGTACACCAGGTATCCCCTGAGCCCATGTATGTATGCATATGTTCAGCTGGAAGGCACAAAACTAATCACATGGGTTTCAAGCAATCAGGTAAATAGGTTGTGCATGTTGCACATGTGTGTAATATCAGTGTCAGTGCATACAACAGACATAAATGTGTACAGCTACTGGTTGTTGCATTGCCCTGACACTGATATTGGTACCAGAGTAGGAACAATTATCAGGTATTAATCAGAGAAGTGTCCACCTGTGTTATGATCCTCTGTCCATGCCTACCACTTCCAGCTATATCAACACCTATATACAGTGGATATCACAAGTGTACACACTCCTATTTGAATGCCAGGTATGTGTGCTGCATGACAATCAGACCACATAAGATCATTTCATAATGTTTCTCATCTTGAATGTGAACCCTAACCTGTACAATTCCACTGAAATACAATCACAGGTGTTTCTAGGAAGGTTAGGAACTATTGCCAAGTGAAGACGTGGCATGATGTTGGAGTCCAGACCAAGACGGATGAATGCTGTAACCAACTCAAGAGGTGCATACACAATATATCAGTTTAAGGGTGTGCACAATCATTTGACTGGCTTATTGCTTAGAGTATTATTTCCATATGTTTTCACAGACCAGATTGCTATGTTTTCAATTGAACTGTACAGGCTATACGTCACACTACTGGTGGGAATTGTTATGAAATTAGTTATTGTGGTGTCATGTTCCAATTGCACAAATACCAGGCAGTGTATCAGGGGTGTGTACCCTTTATATCCACTGTAGCTGTATGGACACAGCAGTATCTGACCTGTATATTTAGCCTACACCAAGGTAGAGTAATCCCCTTTGGTGGACATCAGCAATACACAAACCACATAATAGGTTGCTACATTGGCTGTACAGGGACATATAGGTGCAGGCAACAACTTGGAAAAAAGTCCACCTATATCTCAGCAAGCATGTAAGTTCACAGGTGACTTCCTGTAAGGCTATGAGTATAAATCAAGCATATCCACACCACCAAGGACAATTGCAACTGTGTCTCCACATATGTTGTAAGTCTCAGAGGAAACAACACAAGTCACCCTGTACTGGGGGTAAAGAACACTTCATATACACATGCCATGGATATAGGCAACCTGCATCACATAGGTTAGGTGGGAACATCACCACCCTGTTCATCCCACTTGTACAGGGGGATATGCATATCAACCACACTCCTCCCCTCAGCAATTGTGAGCATGTACATATTGCCTACTGATGGCAACAACAGCATATATCCATGAGGCATAATAACATCACTGCCTGCCTCCTACATGAACTCAGGCATGTGCTCACAGCTCCATCACACACCACAGTCAAACGCAGACCTGCCGCCATCCACACACCATCCACATGGAAGATGCCCACTGTCAACCTTCTACACAGAAATGAATGGAGAATAGAGGATTATGCAATCAAGTGTCCAACATTGGGGGGAATAAGATAGCTCAGGTATAGGCATGTAATGCATGCTGCTATAGCCATGATAGCTTGGAGGGTTTTGGTGTAGTGTGGATTATTTGCAAGCAATAACCACTGTTGATGTGCATTTTGACAACCGTATGAGGTCCTGTGACATTTTTCCTGTTTATGTCTTCCAGGTAACATGCTTAGTGCTCGCCTACCAGCATTCTCTGTTGGGGAAACTGACATCATCCCCCAATATGTGATTGGACATTATGCCCTGTTATTTGGACAGAAAGCAGAAGATGTGTAGGAGAGGACCATACTGTGGAACAGTGTGGTCCACAGGGTAAATTATGCCGGCCTGCACAGCAGAACTTATGAGCATGTGCAGCATTGGGCCACCGACCTCATCCACCATGCCCGTCAATGGGCTGCTGCTGTAGCAAGGGACGGGTGAGCCACAGGTGGGGTCCCAGCCATCCATCCCCCACTAATACCCACAGAGGAGCTCCTCAACAATCTGGCGGCACATACCCAACACACAAGCCATGATGGTGAGGGAAGCATTGTGGAGGTGGGTTGCACACACACATACTGGAAGAGGACCGTACAAGTAAGGGTCCAGTGTGGATTCGTACACTAATGTATCAGACATACATGTATCTGTATTGTATCTACATGCATGTGTCAGGTCTGATTGCAGTTGTGGATGGGGTTTTCTAATGCACAGAGGTGCAAATCTATGGTGAGGCCAGGACAATGTGTATTATTGTGGTTAGTACTGTAGATGTGCAGACATGCTGCATCCATCCTGTACCAAGGCCACATGTGAGTCTGCTGACAATAACTCCCTCTCACAACTACCTAGGACCCACTGGTCTGCATATGAGACAGCATCCTGAAGCTGGTGAGTATGACATTGTTCTGTTGTTGCCTGGCAATATCCCAGGCATGTGAAGCACATGCAATTTACCATGAACACAAGCATCAGTAATAGCTACATTGCTTTATGTAATAGCTATATTGCTTGTTGTGCATGTTCACTTGTGCTGGGGTTAACTGTATTGCATCACAGTGGTCACCACTGGGTCCTATCTGATGTGAATTCAGCATTCCTGTAGTATACTTCACAACTTGTCAGTGCCAAGACATCTGGACAGAGGCCAGAAAAATGGACAGGACAAATGGCCTAAGGTAGGGTCATGCATGACACATTAGTGGTATACAGTGGATATAAATTGTGTACACATCCCTCTTAAGATGCAAGGTGTTCTTTTTATACACTAATTAGGACCATGATATGACAGTCCACACCTCTTCCAGCCTTTAATGTGACCCATAACAGGAACAGTTCACTTGTAAAACTAACCATCTGGACATAGTTATTGCACCTACATGGCTGGTCACCTGTGTGGGCAGCAGAAGTTGTATCAGCATGATGTTTCAGTCAGGTATGATACCTCATGCTGCCATATGTGTCAGTACACTCACTGTCGCCTATTTAGCTATAATGTCACATACATGGGCATTGTTAAGGCCCACAGACCACTTCCAATAACGTATAGGTTGCAAACATATGGATATTCCAGACACATCTGCACAGAGGACTGTACAATGGTTTAACCTGCTGCATGTGAGGCAGATGCTGTTACCACACTATATAAAGTAATGGCAGCAGGAGGTGGTCACTAGCCGTGTATGGTATACACATCAAAATGGCATAAGCCACACAAGATATGATCTTCACACACACACACACACACACACACACACACACACACACACACAAACAGTTGCCACCATTAGGATTACAACTCCTGCCTATCTAGGTATTCCTACTACAATACTATGCAGTTATCAGATGCGCCACAGAGCTTATACAGCTCCACTCTTCCAAAGGTACTTCTAAGGTGGATGACATCAACAGGACTACTAAATTGGAGTGGAGGGAGGTATAAAGGGTAGTACACAGGTCAAAAATGGTATAAGCCAGACAGTACAAGATTCACACACACTTGCTAGTATTTGGGAGTAGAACTTTTGCCTATCTAGGTATTCCTACTATACTGCTACACAGTTATCAGATCCATCACATTTCTTGTACATTTCCCCTTATTCCAAAGGTACTTCTAAGCTGGATGACATCAACAGGACTACTTTCTTGGAGTGAAGAGAAGTGTAAAGGTTAGTACACAGGTCAAAAATGGTATAAGCCAGACAGTACAAGTTTCACTCACATACATACACTTGCCAGTATTGGGATTAGAATTCCTGCATATCTAGGTATTTCTACTATAGTGCTATTTAGTTACTAGATGCACCACAGAGCTTGTATGTTTCCACCTGTTCCAAAGGCACTTCCAAGGTGGATGACATCAACAGGACTACTAAACTGGAGTGAAGGGAAGTGCACAGGTTAAAAATGGTATAAGCCAGACACTACATGATTCATACACACACACACACACACACACACACACACACACACACACACACACACACACACACACACGCAGACACACACACACACACACACACACACACACACACACACACACACACACACACACACACTTGCCAGTATAGGGGATTAGAATTCCTGTTTATCTAGGTATGTCTACTATAGTGTTGCACAGTTACTGGATGCACTTCAGAGCTTACTGGACTTTCCCATGGCCAAAGCTGCTAATAACTGCACAGCTGTCATAAAGTATTACAGGTGGCAGACAGTCTAATTTCTGGTCCACCCATACATCATGCTAGTTCTTCCTGTCTTGCACTTCAACTAGCATTATGGCTTGGCATTTCACTAGGTTATTGTATCAAGAAGTGTGGCACACCTGGGGGCTGTCAGCAGTACTCGTTCATCACAGATGTAGCCCCAGTACTTACTAGTTATGTCCACCCCTCCTGGCATGTTTGAAAGGTGGTTATCTGTGCTTTCACCCATTAACCTGAAGCACTTGTCCATTCTGAGGCACTGTTGCAACTGTCTCATGTACACAGACAACCCACCCCTCTAAACTCCAAACACTCAGACCTGTGAGGGTTACCCATATATCACACAATGTGGACATATGCACTCTCCAGCAATGACTGGACTAGCAGGTCAAGAAGATAAGATAAACACCTGCACCACACCATATGGATCACATAGCTCAACATGACACCTACTTTGACAGCCATGACATACAGTGAAAAGCCACACACCCACCTTTCCAGAGGCACTCAATGGATGTTTACCAAACAGCACAGACCAGCAAGACAGACACCCACTCAGACACATTGACATGGGACATGCCAAGAGACACATATTTAACCTAAACACTGTGCCCCTCAACCTAAGCTCCTAAGGCTAACCACCTTGCACAATACAGTGATCATGGGTAAATCAGTACTGAGGCACACACATATCCCACTCACTAAGTTGAATATGGAGCAGGTGACAGCCAAATATCTAGCACATGCCAGCATCCAACACATGACATAGCCAGTCATGGCACTCCACAACTACGAGTATCACTCTGTACCCGTGTGGGTGTGAATGACTTAAGACACACCTCTCTGGATTACATGACCTGAACATGGTTGAGCTCTCTGATTGTGTGGTACAGGCAGGTGTAACATTAGCCCTGGGCAGTGTACTGCTGTCACCCAGAATAATACTGCGGTGCTATCAACAGATGATTGACTGCAACATTGGCTTACTTGTTATGTGTCATTCTCAGTGGATCCAGTACCTCTCTGTTTGGGATGACATAACTGAAAAAAATCCAATGACTTGCCACATAAGTCTACATCTGTCACCACTGGGTTTCCAGGTACTGGCCAAGTGTCTTGCCACCACTATGATGATTTATTAGGCAGTGTTTCTAATGTTATTACCACTATAACAGCTACACATGTATGCAATCTGAGGGTCATGCTGCTCAATAGTAGACATCTAATTGTCAGGATGCAGTCACTATTAGCAGTCATTGGAGTGGAGGACATGTCTGTTGTAATGGAGATGTGGTTCACAGCAGCAGACAGCAGACCTGCAGTATCAGGCTATGACGCATTCCGCAGTTGTCAGCCCCCAAACAGTGTCTTGGTTGTGCACATGTACCACATGCATGTTCTTTAAAATGTGGAAGTGTACTTGGGGTCTCTGGGGCCTGTTGTGTGGACAGATTGGTATCTTCAGAAGTAGCATTCCTGACCTCATTTGGTGAGATCTGGCTATGTAACTGAGATAGTGATTCCACCTACATAGACAGTATGATATGGGGATTCAGTGGAGTTATTGGCATCTGTCCATACACGGCATGTGTATAAGGCATGGTATTCCCTTTGTGGGGTACATTTGCAGACTCTACAGATGTTGCACGTGTCCAGTGGGGAACATGGCAAAATGGCCACTATACACATTAATTGGGCTACTGAGGAGATGGAACAAGGTGCCATTTCCTTTTCCTTGCTGGATAGCACACACTCAGGAGATGTAACACATCAAAGTACTTTCTGATGTCAGTGGCACTGTTGTGGTCAACAGGCATGTAGTTCACTGCAATTACACTGTGGGCACTATCTGTGAGGCAATTTGCAGGAGAACTACCGATATAGTGGTTGCTGCCTATCCAAGTGTGTTTGTGTATGATTCGTCAGTGGAGAGTGGTCTTTAAGTATTATAAGGGTTGTCTATATTCTTCACTAATCCATACTGTCACATAGTCATTGCACATGGCACTAGACATTTAGGGCTGTGACTTGTCTACACCAACCTCTATAGTGTTTTACATCTATAGGCTTTGTAATGTGGACATTGGGACATGTACTAGGTCCTCAATATAATAATTTAGCAAAACCCACCCCCCAATGAATCCTGTTATTACACAATCACACCAACACACACAAACCTGCCAGTACTGAGTTTAGAACCCCTACCTTGTTATGTATTGCTACTACAGTGTTATGCGTTTATCGCATGTGCCACGGAGCTTATAGGATGGATGCTGTTCCACGGTACTTCTAAGGTTAAGAACATCACCAGCCCTTGTAAATACTGTCATTCTGTGATGTAGTGGGTAAGAGATTTCACAAAAAGTTTTACCCTACACACATATTTGCCAGGACCTCTATCAAACTATGTTTTCAGACCATTATGTTTACTCATTTACCACACACACACTACTGACCTTACATGGCTTAGGGTTGCCAACAGGTACTTCTAAGGTGAATGCTATCTGTAGGACTGCTAAAGTCAAGCACTGAGATGTATACAGGGTATAGATGGGGCAAAAATCTTTAAGGTATGAACATATATATGTCCACACACAAACACTTGCCAGGAATAAGATTCTACCCCCTACTTATTGCTATTACATTGTTCTGTGTTTATCACAAATGCCACAAAGCTTACATGTTGGAGAGCTGTCCAAAGGTATCTTTGAACGTGAGTGACATCTGTAGCAGTGCTAAAGGAGGGGTAAGAGAAGTGCAGTAAGTGTGAATGACCACAAAATCAGGTCTGTACAAAGACACATAAACTCTTACACACAAACATTCATACTTTTACAGTTGCCAGGACCGAGATCAGAACTCCTACCTAACTAGTTTGTTATACTATAATATTATTTAGTTACTGCAAGCACCACAGAGCTTATATTTTGGAGAGATGTCCAAAGGTATCTTTGAAGGTGAGTGACATCAGCAGCAGTGCTAAAGCAGGGGGCAAGGAAAGTGTAGTAAGTGTGAATGACCACAAAATCAGGTCTCTACAAAGACACCCACACGCACTCACATTTTCACAGTTGTCAGAACCAGGATTAGAACTCCTACCTAACTAATTTGCTACACTATAGCATTACACAGTTATTGAAAGAACCACAGAGCTTATATTTCAAAGAGCTGTCCAAAGGTATCTTTGAAGGTGAGTGACATTACCAGCAGTGCTGAAGGAAAGATAAGGGAAGTTTAGTGAGTGTGAATGACCACAAAATCAGGTCTCTACAAAGATACACACACTCTCTCACACAAACACACACATTGTCACAGTTGTCAAGGACTGGATTAGAACTCCTACCTAATTACACTATAGTATTACACAGTTATTTCAAGCACCACGGAGCTTATATACTAGAAAGCTGTTCAAAGATATCTTTGAAGGTGGGTGACATCAACACCAGTGCTGAAGGAGGGGTAAGGGAAGTTTAGTGAGTGTGAATGGCCTCAACCACATTCATCTAGAAACACAGACACACTCACACAAAACTTTATATTTGACAGGACTGAGATTACAACTGCTACGTGGATACTTATTTGTACTGTAGTGTTATACAGTTATCTCAAGCACCACTGAGACTATAGGGCTGAGGGCTAACTAAAGGCATTTCTACAGTGAATGAAATCAGCACATTATGTGATATAGGTCAATGGGATGTGCACTGGGTGAGAAAGGCCTCATAATGGGATTCTGGCTGTCATCTGTCTTTCTCTTCCCCAAGTCTCTGCGTGTGTGTATGTTTGACATATTATATTATGTTGGCCTTATATATGTGTGAGTATTCCTATCCAATGTGTGTTGGTTGTGAGACATGGGCTTCATTTCTCTAAGTGTAGGAGCATGCCCTGTATGACCTCCTATATTGAGTGTGTGCATCCATTCCAGGGAGGGTTGTACTCCAGTTCAGGGTTTTGTGTGCTACAGCTACACCTAGCAAACTGTTTCAGCAGGATATCTGTAGATAGGTTGCCAATATGGAGACACAATGGGCATAACATACGGGGAATACTGTAACTATTGTTGTCTGTGCTGCGTGTGTGATATGTTTGGTTGTAGCATATATTTTCTGACATTTGTACTGTTTTACACTGTGATGTATCATGCCATCAACTACTGACAGTTATCATTTTTTGTTCACAGTTATTTGCCAGGGAAATACAAGATGAATGAGGCTGAGACCAATATTCTGAGGCATATAGACTACACATTCTGGCACACACCTGCCATTGTGGAGGGGTACCTACAGACTATAGACTGCTGGTTCTGTGTAAATTGTCCAGCACCTTGTTAGTATGCTGGCTGGGGATCCCTTTCTTGTGCTTTTCTCAACTTCAGGGAATGGCCATATCCTGCAGTGGCTATACCTCTCAGTTATACAGATACACCCAGGTTATCCAGAGGCAGGACTCATATATCTGGTCAGTTTACCTTTACATTGTGGTTTACAAGCAGTTTTGTGGCTATTCATTCATGGGTTTGCAGTCAGGGAGTGGTATGGGCAGACAGAGTTTCAGTCTTCACACACTCCATGAAATCCTTGCTTCTGCACCCCCCTTCTGTTATTCTCTCCTCTTCCTAACATTATGTAAGCAATATTTCAGAGGTATCTCTATAGTTGAGTCTTTATCCCAGTAGTATTTATGGCCTGGTCCACAGTCCTTGCAGTACGACATGAGGAGGCATGCTACTGGCATTTGTCAACATGGCCTCACATTTGTTTTCTGTTTACTGTGTTAGGTTGTTAGTTGGGACCCCCTGAAATTCCGTATATTGGCACTGTGTGTGAAAATGGGCCTTTGCCAGAGGATTGTAGGCCATTTGAGAGTGCTGCAGGCCATTTTATACTGCATTTTTACGTGGGATTGCGGGGGAGTGCACAACTGCAAACTTTAAACATTGGCAATGAATGTAGTGGTATTTCAGTTACTATGTTGTCTTCCTTTTCATATTGTATTGTGACCTATCATGCAGAAAGGAGGCATATCAGTAGAGTACACATGTTAGATCTTACTGTCATAAATTTCAGTTTTAGACTTCTTACCCTTCAGAACTAGAATGCAACTGCCAGAACTGTTGTAGTATGTCTGTGTAGGTCTGGTGGGAGGGGCTGTTCACCATTGCCCACATTTGAAGGCCTTAGCCTGGCCTTTCTTTATGGTCATCTACACCAATCCTGCTGGGTGAGGCTGGTGGCGTGTATGTGACCCTCATTGACATCCATGTGTGTGACCTTTTGACACCCACAGTTATTTGGGCCATCATATGTACTGCAGTGGGGGTTGTCACCTTGTGTAGTGCTGCCTAGTAAGTTGACACCAGTATTTGTTATGAGTTTCCTGCTGTCCCTTATAGCTGTCTGTGCTATACCATTCAGCTACCCAATTCCCTTGCATGCTTGCATCCATAGCATACATACAAGTATGAGAACATGCTACTTCATTCAGTAATTGATAGGAAGGGTGACTTACCTTGTTGCTGGGCCAGTACTGAGGACGGTGCTGGAGGGCTGACTATGTTGGATGCACATAGTACACTCCCTATACATGGTAAAGCTCAGGTAGTGTCATATGTGGCCTCCTTTTTACTGTATGTGTGAGTCAGAGAGAGGTATTAGTCCCTGGGTCCCTACAGTGTCAGTGTGTGTGCTATGCATTGCCTCTTTGCCAAGGCATGTGAATACCGGGCACGCCTCTTTCTGCCTACAGGGGCAGGTTCAGGATGTTCCTCCTCCGAATCATTCTGCGCCTGGGCTGGCCTTGGCAATGGTGGGGGAGCTGTGTGGAACTGCCCCATGCTGTTCCTGCTGCAGCTGTTTCCACCAGATCATATTGTGTAGCATGGCACATACCGTAAAAATCTGAGTACATGTAGCTGGTGAGTACTGCAAGGCTCCACCAGATGTGTCCAGACACAGGAACTGTGACTTGAGCATCCCAAACACATGCTCTATTATATGTCTGGTCTATGCATGTGCTTCATTATGGTGATCTTGTTCAGGTGTTTGTGTATTTCTGAAGGTTGTCATCAGCCACAGCTCCTGTGTGCAACCAGCATCCTCCACTAGGTGACCATAGGGGATGTCTCCATTGGCAAATCTCTGGTACAGCTGCATCAGATGCCAAATGTGGGAATCGTGGATAGCTTGGCACATACTATGAACATTTGTGTACATGCAGCTGGAGAGTACTGCAAGGCTCCACTAGATATGTCAAGGCAGCGGAACCGTGACTTGAGCATCCCAAAGACACACTCTACAATGATCCTGGTTTGCGTGTGTGCCTCGTGTTCGGGTGTGTGTGCATTTCTGATGGGTGGCATCAGCCACAGCTCCAGTGCATAGCCAGCATCCCCCACTAGATGGCCATATGGGATGTCCCCCCCTGGCAAATGCCTGATACAGCTGTGAGCAATGCCAGATGTGGGAGCTATGATAGCTTCCAAGGCTGCCAGCACACACATTCATGATAATGCCCTGGGCATCATACATGACCTGGCAGTTGATGGAGGGGAAGCCCTTGTGGTTTATGTAGACCCTACCCTGTTCACCGGGTGGTGCTTTGATGGATGAGCATGCAGTCTATAGCACCAGCTACCTCAGGGTATTCTACTATACAGTGGAAGAAACGCATATGTGTGGTCAACGCTTCACAGGTGGTGGAGAAATATTAGTGCTAATTGGTATGTTGTGTCATGGCATCCAGGACATGGTGGAGTACCCTGGATGCTGATGCCTGTGAGACCCCCATAATGTCCCCAGTCAGTCTTGGAAGGTACCTGTGGCTAGTATTCTTAAGCCTACGCACACCTTGGTATCCACTGGGATGGGTTCCCCTCTATTAGTTTTGTGTGTGAGGCATGGCCAGTACAGCTCAACGCTTTGCTGTAGAATGATCCTGTCTACCCTATAGCACTCTACTATATCCAGCTCATGTAGGCCCTGGTATGTTACCCTGGGTCTGTACACTCTTTTCCTCCTTCTCACTGTGATTTGATTGTCACCATTCTAGTCCTCACCACCCTCAATCTCTAGCACATATTGATGGAGTAAAGCAGCAGCAGCTTCAACCATTTTTAGTTAGTTTTGCCAGTTAAAAATCCCCCATCTGTGTACAACGGTGGTGTAGAGTTTGTGGGAAAAAAACAGTCTGTAGGGTGTTTGCATAGTTTATAGTGGTGTGCTGGGCTGCTGCATGTGTAATTGGCTGATTATGAGAGATTCCACCTGCCAGCTATGCTAGTTCCCTTGATTGCCTTCCTACTGCTGTTTCCCCTTCCCAGTTCCTCCCTATTTAAGCCCAGAGGTGCACCTCACATACCCAGTGCTGAAATGTAAACAGTGCTGCCATTTCCTCTTATTTTTTATTTATTTTTTTTTTTGTTTAAAACCCGGTGCCCGGTGCGCACACCCATTTTGGCTATGTACATAGTGGTCAGGCACATCTGACACCCCCCTACATTTGCTGTGCTTAACTAAGGGAAAACATGGGCCACAGAGCTCCATTGAGCTTACAACAAGCATGACACACCCCCTTATGAAGTTATTGAGCTCTTACACTTGTACCATTGTATTGCTACACCTACATGGTTAGGTACAAGCCAACAGTTTGAAGAAATCTGTGAGTCAGTATTACTCCTCTCATTTGCATACCTCAGTATGTAGGTCATTAGTTACTACACTAACACAGACCCTTTCTCCTTGACAACCAGTGCTTCCTGGTACTGTTTACATTCTGCATGCCATTGACTATAATGGCAAAATGCAGATTTAATTTAAAATTAAGTTTTCCCATTTTTTTTTTCAGCACAATCCCATTTGCGTGCTGCTGGCCTATGCTTAAATGCCCAAGATCGGCCCCTCAAAAAAAGTTTAATTTTCATAAAAATTAATCACTTTTCAATGCCAATAGTCTTATATTTGGCTATTGGCATATCTAATGTACATAATACATGCTTTTCCACGAGCTGTCATGCCTCCGTTTTGTCAGTTGTAGAAATGTACTCAATTATTTTCTGAATACATTTCTGCACTGACAGTGTTCTAGCACAGAGACCTGACAGCTTGGTGGATCACAAATTCACCTCATTTGCATGTTTTTCATTAGAGAATGAGTCGATTTGCATATTTGCTGGTTTTCTATGTTAGAACAGGGTAGGGCTGCTTGTGCACATGAAAACGGCACTTTCCTGGATCGCTCGGTGGCCATTTTCCATGCAGGAGCTCCTACACTGTTCTTGCACATTAAATATCCGTTCATTAATCTGGGGGTATAACACTGAAGTTGATGAAAAATACTTGAAAACTTGGGAGGGTGGCCTAATGGTTAAGGTGTTTGCCTTACAAACACAAGGTGCAGGGTTTGAGTCTCACAAGGGATAATTAGCTAAGCTTAAAATGGCTCGCAAGGGCAGTTAGCTTAGTAGGAATCTATGAATATATGAATCTATGAATCTATGAGCCACAAAGCATCATAGAAAATGATGAAGTCTACATCACATGCGATCACCCATTACCAACAGTTCAAAAGATAGATGTGAGAAAACAAGATATAGTGGTCCGTGAAAAGAAGACAAAAGTAGCATTGATCATTGAAATCACTACAACAAGTGACTACAGTGTCTTGCATGCAGAGAGACACAAATGTATTTATTTATTTTACATTTGTTTACCGGGAAAGTCTGACAGGGAAGAGACCCATTATTAGAGGAGGCCCAGGGAGAAAGACTTCACATATAATAAAAATGTACATACAATACTTAAGAATACAAAAGGTCCACTTAGTAACATAACATACAGCTACAAAGCCCAGCATAGTAAATACATTATTTTGTGCAATAAAAAAAACATTTGATCAATTGATAAAACCCCCTGAAGATGTTTCTGAAAGTTTTAACCAATTCTTTACTGAGCCAATTCAAGCCCTAGCTAGCCAACTACGTCCTAGCTGCCCTGGTCCTGAAAGTATCACCCCTAGAAACCTACTCGCACTCAGCTTCCAACCAGTCACCACTTCACTTATCCATACCTTGATCAAAAAATTAAAACCCACTACACTTTCTACTGATCAACTCCCTGCCGAGTACCTACAAAAATCAGCTGATGCTATTGCTTATCCCGTCTCAATACTATTCAGTCGAACCATAGTAGAAGCTAAAATTCCCACCATCTGGAAAATATCCTATGTAATCCCACTTTACAAAGGAGGCAGCTCTACTGAATTCTCCAATTATAGGCCAATAGCTATACTCTCTCTACTTGCAAAGATTATGGAAAAATGTATTCATAGACAACTCATGCACCACCTAATCCAGAATCACCTTATGGCAGACACTCAGCATGGCTTCTGTCCTCATCACAGCACTACTTCAGCCCTCCTAGCCTTTACCAACACCATAAACCATAATCGCAACAATAATTATATATCCTCAGCCCTCTTCTTGGATCATTTCAAGGCATTCGATATGGTTGATCACTAACATTTAATCCACACACTGGAAACATTCTGTCGAGATACTAGAGCCCTTCAATGGTTTCAATCCTACCTGAATGGTCGACAGCAGGCTGTCCTCTGGCAGAACAAACTCTCTAACCTTCTACCTAACACCCCTGGAGTACCACAAGGCTCTATGCTAGGGCCCTTGCTGTTCTCCATCTTCACTAACAACCTTTATACTGTCATCCCAAAAGTCAGCTGTATCCAATATGCTGATGACTCTACTCTGATTTGCCCGTTCACATCTCCAATAGAATTATGGTCAGCTACCCAGACTACATTTAATGCAATAGAAAACTGGCTTTCTGAACGTCGTCTGATCTTAAATCCCAAAAAAACTAAAATGCTGTTATTTTCACCAACGTGTAGGTCTACCACTTTCACCTTTACCATAAATTCAAATGATGGCACAATAATCTCCCCTGACACCTCTACAAAACTATTACATGTCATCATAGATAATAATCTAAAATTTGACCTACATGTTAACCAAACTATCAAAACCATCAATAAAAAACTAGGGTCACTTTACAGAATAAAAACCTTCCTAACCCCTCCAGCTAAAATTGCCATAGCTCGCTGTCACCTTCTTTCAACCCTTCTGTATGCATCCCCTCTACTCTTGAATTTAAACAAGACTGTCCTTAACAAACTCTCAATTTGCTACAACCACATTGCCAGTTTTGCCACTGGGATTCCTTTTAGGACACATCATTGCATCAATCTAAATCAGCTTGGGTGGCTTGAACTACCCAGCCTAATCCAGTATAACCAACTGATTATGGCCTACAAAATCCTCTATAATCTGGACAATACTCCTGCACTTAAAAATATTATTACCCCCTATAACAATCCTAGACGGCTTCGATCCTCTAACAAACTCCTATTCAGACTAGCAAAATTAATAACACACTCTTTGCAAACTTTGTAAGTAGATCCTGGAACTCTCTTCCAGCTGATATTACCTTACTTTCCACCTTAGGTCAACTTAAAACTAGACTCAAACAACATTTGTCACTTAACTGGCTATGTCACTGTATCAAGCCTGGCTAACTCTCTCTAGAATGTGTAGAAATCTGTTAACCATCTTACTGTGTAATTCAATTTAATCCTGACTTACGCTCAGGATTAACTCTAACCTGTGGACCTTGTTTACCTTGCTTACTTATGTAATCTCTGTAAATAATCTGTTTGTAATATGTAATGCTGTATCTGCTTACCCCTGGAGCTTTTCTCCCCAGGCCTCCGCTGAAAATGGACATGCATCCAGTCGGACTATCCCGGTCAACAAATGTAAAATAAATAAAATAAATAAATAAAAAAATAAAAATTTCGTAGGTAGGAATTTCTAAGTAGTAGTTATACATAAATGGTCAGTGGTTTGAGTTAGCACAGATTATGTGATCTTGCAATATTTACGTTAGTTTTTTGGGAGGAGTAGCAGTGGAATTACAAAGTCATAAAATATCAGGACTTGCAGGCAAAAATGAGAGCAATGTGGAAGAAAGATACCCAGACAGTTCCAGTAGTAGTAAGTGCAATGGGTGTTATAAAAAGAATTTACAATCGTATTTAGATATGTTACCGATACACGTAACTACATATGAATTGCAGAAGGAATCATTACTGGGCACATTGCGGGTGCTGTGAAGAGCACTTCTCACTAATATCAAAGATTGAAACAATACTGATTTCATGAACTTTAATTATACTTTGACTAAGGAATGGGATCCATTCCTGTCATGGTATTAGAAACTCAAAAGACTTGGAGAAATCACTGCTGGTGATTCCCTGCTGGGTGAACATCAAGCCCAATGTTGTCAGGTAGTTTGCAAACTGGCTCTTAGATCGACAAAACTCGGTCAAAGTAGAAGACTTTACTTCTACCAGCAAACCTATTGTGGGTTCCCACAAGGGTCAGTGCTGGGCCCCCTTTTGTTTGGCATAAACTTCTCAGTCAGTGTACTTCAAAAGGGGCTTACACAGACCAATGACTGGTGACAAAGCATTGGTCTTAAATCAATGTTAAACATGCATCATCATTCCCTTTGGTAAAAACAATGTCCCTGCTGATTAAAAATAAACAATAATACCCTAAGTACCAATTTGGTAGTGCGAGACCTGGGAACACAAGTTGACTGTGACCTCAACTTTGACCACCATGTGCCTATTATGGAGAGGAAGGCATTCTACATCGCTCACTTTATTAGCCAAGGATTCACCTCAACAGCAAATGAAGTTATAACTATGCTGTACTCATCCCTTATCAGCCTTGTTATTGAATATAATGCTTCCTTTGGTAAATACCAAACCAGATACCTGCAGCAACTTGTAAGACATAAGAGATTTCTAGCTAAGAAAATTCAGGGTCTTCAGCACATGTTTTATACGGACAGACTGAAGTTAATGTCACTGTACTCAGCAGCATATAGACTACTTATAGGTGACTTATGACTTGTTTGCAGGGCTGTATCTGACCCAAATATAATGGAAATGCTGCATGTCCTTAAGTCAAATGGGACTAGAGTCACCCATTCCAGGAACCTCAATCTAGTCTGTGACATAAACAGGTCCTGCTGGAGAGACAGTTACATCTCTCAGAGGTTACCACTCCTCTGGAATAGGCTTCCAATCCGTATCAAGCAGAGTACCTCCATGACCCTGTTTAAGGGCAACCTGTATGACTGGATGGGAAACCGTACATTTTTGCCAGGGATTGCCCTGGCTTCTCTCCTGGACATGGGTAGCCCTTGCTAGAAAAACCTTGGGCATAGATGATATCTCTCATCTAGTATTATATTAGGATTTAACATCTAGGTTTGTAAAGACCCTTGGGTCGACAGTCTATTAATATCCTATGAACCTATAAATACAAAAGGAAACTGTGGGCTTTTGTCTTTGTCTGAAGGATTTCAAGTCTGTATAAGGTATAGCACTGCTGGTGATTCCCTGCTGGGTGAAAAAATAAAGCAATATTTTTTGTCTTTGATTGATATAGCTGCTTTCTGTCTTATCTGTTTAATTTTGTTTTCGGTTTTAAGAAATCTTTGCCTGGTGGATTTGTTCTGTGTGAGAGACAGACACTTAAATTATTTAGGCTCTCATTTCACATGTTTTTTCATTGGTTAATTTGAATTGTTCCTGAGTGATTCTTAAGTTGTTGTTGTTTGCCTTTTCTCTTTTTCCCGGTAAGGGGTCGCCACAGCGGAACTCCGGTCCGCTAATGATTGGC
Source organism: Protopterus annectens (assembly GCF_019279795.1). Classification (NCBI taxonomy): domain Eukaryota; kingdom Metazoa; phylum Chordata; order Ceratodontiformes; family Protopteridae; genus Protopterus; species Protopterus annectens. The sequence goes on along the minus strand of NC_056731.1, from coordinate 1,035,667,263 downwards.
AGTAGATTTATACAAAATTCTGAGGTGCCAGCTCGACGCCCAACCTTCAACGAAGGTCCGCCCATTTACGCACGCATGTCTTTCGAACACTACCCAACTATGGGTAGGACATGCAGACTCCACCCAGAAGGCACTCCCAAGCCAAGCCGAGAATCGAATGGGAGAACTTCTTTGTCTTTGTCTGAAGGATTTCAAGCCTGCATAAAGTATAGTACTGCTGGTGATTTCCTGCTAGGTGAGAAAGTAAACCTATATTTGTTTGTGTTTGACTAATAGAACTGCTTTTTGTCTTAAAGAGGTTATAACCCTCCATACTCATCCTTCATCAGGCGTATTATTTAATATAATACAATATAATACAATATAAATAATATAAGTGGGATTATAAATGACTGTCATGATTTGCTATAGGTGACTTAATTTTTGGAGTCAGTTTTACAGATAATGGCTATATTCTACTGTTTAAGCTGTTCTGTCGAGTCTGGAGAAGCAGTCAGGTTTGTAGGAGATTGCTGCTTGAAGAATTAATGGGACTTGTTTAGACTACACACTTGGACATTACTGATACTGGGTAGGTTTTCCTGTTGGATCAGTTGAAACAACGGTTCACTTCCCACAAAAACATGGCTCCAGTAAGACATTCTGGTACATGCTTAGAAGCTTACTGAAGGATACTACAGGAACCCCCCCCCCCACCACCACAGTACACCGTGAGGCTCCCAGGTTCTTGGCATCGACGGTGCGAATGCACAAACCCTACACCTCCCATCTACTATAACAGGACTCTAGGGAACCCCCCCACCACAGTACACCGTGAGGCTCCCAGGTTCTTGGCATCGACGGTGCGAATGCACAAACCCTACACCTCCCATCTACTATAACAGGACTCTAGGGTACAGGAATTTACCCTAATTTTTAATGTACCTACCTGGGTAGCATCTTGTAAGCAGGACAACAAACAGTACCTCCCAATTTACAGGTCTTTGCATCCTAGAAGGTGCTATTCTTCACCTGACCTTAATACTCACAACTGGCTGCCTCTCAGGCCCTGCAAACTCCCGGCAGGTGTATTTCCCGCGGCGCGAAGCGAGCCTTTCCTGACGTCAGGGAGTTTTCAAATATCCCGCCAGTCTCCGCCATCTTAACTCCTGGACTTGCCGGTACTGTTCTGTCCTCCTGCCCGGACGCCTCTACTAAGGTACACATGCCTGAAGAACTGTCTGTTTCTGATTTTTAAAACCAGTTGTTTGTTTTGTATTTGAGTTGTCTCGCAGCCTCGCTAAAAGAGTGACGGACTATCCAAGGCTTTAATTGCGATGGCGTTGCCACAGACGCTATAAGTTTTAACTACTACTACTACCGTATATTGTATTATACTCTGCACTGTTTATTTATGAAGGGTTGGCGTTATTTATAAGTGCTCTAACTCTAAAACTACCACTGTCATTTAAAAAGCTGTGTTTACTCTGCATTCTATTCCTCTTGTAGTTACAACATTTATAGATTGTGCGACAGAGTACTCCACTGTTAATTGTAATAACTAAGGAGAATGGGAACGTAATCAAATGGCCACTAGCATATTAGCATAAACTACCGAGTGTGGCATAGGCGAGTATTGCTAGCTTTATTACAAGTTTATTTTTGTGCAGAGTGTATGTATAGCAGTCGCATATAAGTATAAAGTACTGAGTGTGGCATAGGCGACTATTGCTAGTTTATGATAAGTTTATTTTTGTGTAGACTGAATGTATAGCAGTCGCAAGTTAAGCACGCCAATAGGTTGCACGTGTAAATGCTGATACTTGTGTTTCTTGCTTAATCCAAAGTTACCTGGTGTAATTGTTCTCTCTCAGTGTTTTACTTGGACTAGGATGCTAACATGCAATTTACCTATGTAACTACTGTTTTTACAAGCCTAAAGTGTAGTTTTATGTAGAAGGGTACTGCATACTCAAATCTATACCTCTCCCTTACCTATCTACCTCTACCTAACCCTAATAGAATAGCCTGCTACATTCACTGTCGTAACTTTTATCTAGTGCTATTTAAATGTGGTATCTCTCCTTTCTCTCATTCTAGGAACCCCCCCCCACCACCACAGTACACCGTGAGGCTCCCAGGTTCTTGGCATCGACGTGAATGCACAAACCCTACACCTCCCATCTACTATAACAGGACTCTAGGGTACAGGAATTTACCCCAATTTTTAATGTACCTACCTGGGTAGCGTCTTGCAAGCAGGACAACAAACAGTACCTCCCAATTTACAGGTCTTTGCATCCTAGAAGGTGCTAGTCTTCACCTGACCTTAATACTCACAACTGGCTGCCTCTAAGGCCCTGCAAACTCCCGGCAGGTGTATTTCCCGCTCCGCTTCGCCCTCGGGCTGCTCGCGGCGCCCACCCTGCCCCCATATCCCACCCGCCCCCAGTACCCCTAAATTTATAGATATATCTAGCCCATCCCACCATATCTTCCTCCCTATCACGCCTGTCCTCCAATTCACAACTCCTCCCCCCTCACTCCTAGCCAACTCCCAAAATAATTAAGTGCCTCCTCCTATTTCACTCCATCCCACAAGCTACCTCCTTCTTATTACCATGGCCAAAACTATGTATTCCTTCATCTCTTCACTAACATTATTTCTTCCTATCTTGTACCTCCTATCAAGATACGAACACCAAACACTCTCAGGAATTCCCTTTCCCAAGGCACACACTATCATACAGGCACACTTACCTCCTAACACAATAGTACCCTCTCTCCACCCTGCAAAAACTCTAGGTCTCAATAAAACTCATCTAACCCTTCACTACCCTAGCTTAACCAAAAATAAATCTCAACTCAAATTACTAAGCAAACTCCATAGATTCCTAGAGCACCTAAAACAATGCATTACCCAACATGGTGACATTCACCCAAATCCAGGCCCTACTACCAATCATGATTCTGTCACCTCAACATTACCCCAAGCTCCTACTAACTCCCTCCTCATCTTTCACCTTAACCTGAGAAGCATAAACAATAAGGTACATAGCCTACATGCTATGATAGCCACACACTCCCCAGATATCTTGTGCCTATCAGAAACATGGCTCAAACCTGCCACAAAGGATGAAGAAATTCTCCCACCTGGCTATAATATCTTAAGGATGGATCGAATAACCAAAAGGGGCGGAGGAATAGCTGTAATGTTTAAGAACAGACTTAACATCATAAGGAACCCTCTGCATCCTCCCCAGGTCTCTAACATAGAACTTATTGCACTAAAGATTTGCATTAACACCCAAAAATGCATCAATCTTGTTGTAATCTATATCCCACCAGGGAAGAACCATGAAAACCTAGAGCAAACTCTAAGTTGGCTAGCCGCCAACTACCCTCAAGAAACCATAGTACTGGGGGATTTCAATATTGACTGGTCCCACTGCTCCACCAACCCAAATCACCACCCAATCAATCTATATGGCTTCTCCCAAAATATTACATCTCCAACTAGAATTGTTAATATTCAGCAAAAAGAGAGCACAATTGACTGGATTCTCACCAGTAAAGATCCAAACAACTATACCACTGGTACCCTCCCAAATGACCTTAGTGATCACCTTGTCACTTACATTTTAAAACACAAACTTTCTTGTACCAATCCGCCCTTATACAAACTTGTTAGAAATAGAAAAAAGTTTAACCCAGAACTATTCCTTGCGGAACTAAAAGCCTGCAATTGGTCAATCCTAAATACTCTACCCCTAGCCGAGAGTGTCTCATACTTTAATGACACTTTCTTAAACATTCTCCACTCTCATGCCCCAAATCGGCCAATTAGAACCAAAGACTGCATAGCTCCCTGGTTAACAAAAGAAACCAAAACGAAAATTAAACTCCGTGACCAGGCTTGGCACAAATGGAGAGCTACCAAAACCCCCCTAGACCGTATTTTATTTCAACAACTAAGAAACTCAACAAAATCGGACATAACTCGAGACAAAAAACAATATTACAGTCACCTCCAGGACAAATACCAGACTAACCCAAAAAAGTTCTGGACTGGTTTTAATAACCTCCTCCATCCTGGGAAATCAACTACACCAACCCCTGAGAATCTCACTGGTCAAGAACCAGAGGTAGTAGCCAACACCTTTAACACTTTCTTTACTGAGACCATCCAGTCCTTAGCCAATCATCTACCTTCCTCTTCCCCCTCCTTAACTCTTCCTGACGACACACCTCCTCTCTCCTTTAACTTACAACCAGTTTTTACCTCCTATATCCGTACCCTATTAAAAAAACTGAAGCCATCCACCCTAGCGGCCGATCGCCTCCCAGCGGAATACCTACAAATATCGGCTGATGTCATTGCCTATCCTATATCAATCCTGATTAATAGATCTATAACTGAGGCTACTACCCCCCCCTACTTGGAAAATATCATATATCATTCCACTTCATAAGGGAGGTTCCTCCACAGAAATATCTAACTATCGACCCATTGCAATATTGTCTCCAATAGCTAAAATAATGGAACGGTGCGTTCACAAACAACTCCTACACTACCTCACCCTCAATAATCTCCTGTCCACAACCCAGCATGGCTTCCGCCCCTACCACAGTACAACCACTGCCCTCCTCTCCTTTGTCGACTCAGTCAATAGTAACCGTAACAAAAAACTAACATCTTCTGCTCTCTTCCTCGACCTATCAAAAGCTTTCGATATGGTTAATCACCAGCTATTACTACACACCCTACAAACCCTCCATCTTGACAAACTAGCCCTATGCTGGTTTAAGGATTACCTCACTGGCAGGCAGCAAGCAGTCCGATGGCAAAATAGTCTATCTCACCTGCTCTCAAACAACATTGGTGTTCCACAGGGCTCCATATTTGGTCCCCTTCTTTTCTCGGTTTTTATAAATGATCTCCACACAGTCATCCCTAGAGCCACCTGCATTCAATATGCAGATGACTCAACCCTGATCTGTTCTGACCGGTCTCTTCAGAATCTCCAAGCAGCCACCCAACAATGTTTTGCTAAAGTTGAAAAATGGTTCTCCGAATGGAAACTCATACTCAACCCGACAAAAACCAAGCTACTTCTATTTTCCCCCACATCCACCAATCCACTGACCCAAGAACCCCCCCCTGATAACCCAAGGACCTTCTTTGTGGAATCATTTAATGGCACCATCATTGAGCCCATCCCCTGTACCAAACTATTAGGTGTCACTATTGACCACAAGCTTAAATTCGACATGCACCTTGCCCAAACCATAAAGTCAGTTAACAAGAAACTTGGCTCCATGTACAGAATAAAGAACTTTCTCACTCCTCATGCCAAATTAACTATCGCTCGAACCCATCTCCTTTCCACCTTACTATATGCCTCTCGATACTATCATTCCGGAACAAGCGTGAGCTTAATAACCTCTCTACCACCTACCATCATATTGCCAGATTTGTAACAGGCACACCCTATCGTACCCACCACTGCCTCAACCTCAAGAAACTAGGCTGGCTGGAACTGCCCAATCTTCTTATACTAAACCAACTCACCGAAGCATTCAAAATGATTAATCAACCAGAGAAACCCCCCTCGCTGAGCACAATCCTGACCCCCTATACCAACTTAAGTAGCCTTCGATCCTCAAACAGTACTCTGATACTAACCATCAAATCTAATAACAAGGGTGGCGATGCTCTTTTTGCTAACTCCATTGGAAAGCTATGGAATTCCCTTCCCAACAACCTTAGGCTCATGACCTCACTCAATCTATTCAAAACTAATCTCAGAGAATTTCTTAAGTCTCAATGGTTATGCCCATGTTCCAACCCTGACTAATCCCAATAGCTCTATCTGTACCTAATCTCTCTTCTGCCTCTCAAGCCTACCTAGTACTTTTCTATCCTCCACATGCATCTATATCATTTGATCACCTTATAAAATCCCTACCTAACTATCAGCTTGGATATTTAAAATGCTATTTATCCGTGTATTATTATATTAATGTAGTTTATTGTAGATAATTGTTTAGTGATACTACTGTTAAGTTTGGGAGCTTTTCTCCCCGGGCCTCTACTGAAAAAGGACATGTATCCAGCTAGACTAGCCCGGTTAACAAATGCAAAATAAAAAATAAAATAAAAATAATGCTCCCTTTGGTTTGTACAATTCCAGACACCTGCAGTAGCTCATCTGATCTCAATCTAGCCTATGACATAAACAGGACCTGCTGGAGAGACAGATACATCTCTCAGAGGTAAGCTAGAAAAACCTTGGGCATAAACAATAAATCTCATCTAGTTTTATATTGGGATTTAATGGCTAGGCTTGTAAAGACCCTCGAATAGCCTAGTAACATCCTATGAACAAATTTACCTATATCTAAAGCATATATATAATATATATATATATATATATATATATATATATATATATATATATATATATATAGATATATATATATAGATATAGATATATATATATATTTAGAGAGAGATTTACACACACACACACACACACACACACACACACACACACACACACACACACACACACACACACACACACACACACACACACACACACACACACATACATGAATTAGTGTTATCAAACACACTATTATAATGTCAAACAAACAAGGTTGTCAAAAACATAATGAACATTCATACCATTAAACACCTAAAGCACTGAAAATAGTAGAAATAGCAAAAAGAGAACAAATTAGTGGTAGTGTTTAATTTTTTTTTAAAGATAAGATGTAGGGTCAGGGTTCTGACAGGAGCAGGGCTAGGGTTAGAGGTTAGAGTTTGCATTTATTCCTAAGGTTTAAGGGGCTTCACCTCCCTGTCCCACCTTAGGAATCCATGCTAACCCTAAAGCCTGCCCATGCCCTAACTCTAACCATATACCTTACCAAAAAAAAGAAACTCACAAGATTTCAGTAGTGATTCTCACATTATACAGAAAAAAAAATGTTGTTATATGGATAATTAGATATAATGCATATATATATATATATATATATATATATATACATACACATAGAGAGAGAGCGAGAAAGATATATATGTATAGATAGCTATACACACACACACACACACACACACACACACACACACACACACACACACACACACACACACATATATATATATATATATATATATATATACATACACATAGAGAGAGAGCGAGAAAGATATATATGTATAGATAGCTATACACACACACACACACACACACACACACACACACACACATATATATATATATATATATATATATATATATATATATATATATATATATATATATATATATATATATATATATATATATATATATATATATATATATATGTTCATATGTTCATAGGTAGGTACTAGGCTATCTGCCCCTAGGGCATTTATAAGCCTAGCCAGTGTGTGTCAGCTTTTGCCTCCCCATTGATTAATTAACTGAGACTCTGTCAAGAAGAGCCAATGAAGTGATCCAAGGGGTGTATTTTCTGTTACCCATCCACTCGTCGAGGTTTCTCTGAAAGAGTGTTAGTGAGGGGCTCTGCCTAATGTAGTAGGAATTTTGTTCCAAGGCATGGGGAGTCTCTGTGACAGGAATCTATCCCTCCAGCATGTTTTATTTATTGTTGTGGTGAGGTTTAGCTCACTAGAGAGAGTGGCTCACAGTGACTTGGATTTCTTTAGGTGGAGCATGTCCATCAATTCTGAGTGGGACATGGCTTTGTAAGTAAGGCAGAGATCACATCTGAGTAAGCGATATGCCAATGAGTACAGCTGGAGTTTTTCCAGTCGGGCTGCATAGGACATATGTCTGAGGCCAGTAATCCTCTTGGTGAGCTACTTTTGTGGTCTTTCCAGCTGTTGGAAGTGTCTTGTGAGGTACATCCCAAATGGGGCATTGTACTCTATGATGGGTCTGATGAGTGATGAGTAGAGAGGCACTATAACCTCTTTATTTCTAGATGTGAACCCTTTAGTAATTAGATGGGCTACATAGAAGGATTTCCAAACTACTTTGGCAATATGATTGTCAAAGGAGAGATTACTATCTACCTGGGTCCACAGATCTTTTATTACATCTTCTCTATTAAGGGGGCTGCCACCTTTGTGGTAATTCATGAAAGTTTTGTTTTTCCCAAATGGGATGGCTATGCATTTTTTGGCATTTAGCTTGAGACCATGACTTCGACACCAGGTGTCCGTCTCAGTAAGGCCCTTTTGGAGAATGCCCATGTCAGCTGGAGAGTCAATTATGGCTCCCAGTTTGCAGTCATCGGCGAACATGGTTAGCCATAGTCCTCCTGTGTTTGCCTGTACTTCTGAGAAGTATATGCCGAACAGTAGGGGTTCCAGGACCGAGCCTTGTGGGACACCACTTGTGACTGGTTTAGAGTCGGACCTGGAGCCCGCTATTCTTACCGTGTGAGTTGTGTCTGTAAGCCAGTTGGCAACCCATCTCATGACGTAGGGGTTTATGTTCAGGCTGGTGTGTTTTTCTATAATTTCTGAGTGGGGAATGGTGTCAAAAGCCTTGGCAAGGTCAAGGTAGGCTGTGTGAACTACCTTCCCCTCATCTATGGCCTTGGTGACTGTCTCGAAGAAGTCAACCAGGTTTAGTAGACATGATCTGCCCTTAACAAAGCCGAATTGGGTCGGGTCAATTGTTTGGTGGTTCCCAATGTCTTTGTTAATGAGTTCCATGATGATGTGTTCCATAGCCTTGCAGACCAGGCTAGTCAGGCTTATGGGGCGATAGTTACCAGGGACAGTTGTGGCCCCTCCTTTGTGGAGCGGAATAACCATTGCTGTGCGCCATTCTATGGGCACATAGTCTGTGCAGAACAGTGTGTTTAGATGGGGGGTTAGTTTGTTCTGTAGTTCGTGCAAGAAGCAGTGTGGGACACCATCTGGCCCCATTGACGCTGTGCTTTTGGTTTTTGAAAGGGCTGTTTTCACCTGTGAGTCTGTGATTTCCGGGACACTACACTTTTCCGCTATTGTTGTGGGCCCTTTTGGGGGTGAGAGGAGGATGAAGTTTGCACTGAATCTATCTGCTAGGATGTTGGCAATATCAGTGGGTTCAGTATATTTAGTGCTATTTTGTACTAGCTCAGAGCATATCTGCTAGTTACCACTTAGATTCTTGACATAGCTAAAGAAGGCTTTGTGGTTATCTTTTGAATCCTTGGCTATTTTTCTTTCAAAGTTAGCCTTGGAGGATTTTATAAGGGACCTTAGTTTCTTACTGATACTAATCAGGGATGTCTTTCCTTCTTGGAATTTGCTTTTTTTCTGAACTAGTTTCCTCCTTCTATTGCATAGCCTGTTTATGGCAGGGGTCCACCAGACTGGTTTCCTTCTCTTAGGGGAGTGAGTCTTGGTTTTGCTAAGGATGGCACAATCCATGCATCCTTGTAGGTGCTCATAGAGTGCATTTGTAAAGGTTCCTGCATCTTGAACACTGTTATACTTTAGCATGGGGGCTGTGAAACTTACCACCTCTGTCTTTAAGGTGAAGTTTGCTATAGAAAAGTTGTGCACTGTGGTTTCCTTGGCTGGAGGTGGTGGTGTGGTGTGGACATACAGAGTGATTAGTTTATGGTCTGATCTAACCAGTGATGGGCTGACCTTTGGAGTGGAACACCTGTTGCTCATGCTGGTGATGACCAGGTCCAAAATGTTTTCACCTCTGGTAGGGGAGTTTACCAGTTGATCCAGGGAATTTGAGTTGATAAATTCCAGGAAGCGCTGGACCTGGGAGTTTGTACTTGAGTAGTTTTCCCAGTTAATGGTAGGGTAATTGAAATTTCCCAATATCAGGGTGTTCGGTAGGGCCTTCATGTTTTCCAGTGACTCCAGAAAGGCGGAGTGGTGGTCCTGGGTAATGGAGGGTGATCTGTAGCAGGCCACAGTTTGCATTGCAGATTTGCCTGATGTTAGTTGCACATGGATGATCTTGGAGGTATCATGCTTTGCCACTAACCTGGAGGTGTAGGTATCCTTGATGAATATGGATACACCCCCTCCTTTTGTGTTTCGGTCCATGTTCTGTGGCCGAAATGTGTGGTATGAGTTGTAGTCCGGTAGTGCTGGGATGCTCTATGGAGCCTTAAACCAGGTTTCAATTACTGCACAGATGTCAACTTTCTCCATACTGAGGAGTGCTTCGAGTGCATGAATTTTGAGATTTAAACTCCTGGTGTTGAGTAGCATAACCCTCATTTTTTTATTTGTGCTGTTTACGGAGGTGGGTTTGACTTTTGAGCCTTGCCTAAAAAAGGCTCTATGGGGGCAGCAAGAGCCTTGGCCAGTATTCGAAAGCCTAGGGTTGACAGGTGCAAGTCATCTCTTGTGAAGCAATGAGGCCTGTTGAGCATGTCGTCCCAGGCTGACAGACACTGGATCCCCTTAGAATGACACCAGAAGCTTAGCCAATTGTTGAAATTGATCATTTTTTCTTCATACTGCGGTGTCATTCTTGGTGAGGGCAGGATGCTACTCAGGGTCAGGGTCATACCCGCCTGGGCTACATGATCAGAGAGCTCTTCCATGTCTCTCTTTTTTTTTTTTTTGCTAAATAATTTTTATTCTTTTTGTTTGTAGACAAATTATGATACAGTAAATTTTAAATTACAATTCAAAATAAAAGAAAATAGTTAATAACTATAACAATATGTACAATATTTACAGGTGGTCCAATGAAAAGGATTAACCAATAAGGTTATAAAGAGGAATAATCTCATAGAACTAGTATAACCTTTACCGGCATATATTCACATAAGTTCATCTTAGTTTATGACATTTCAATTTCATGTAGAAAAAATTCTGTCCTTTTGTAATGTGTCTATAAGTATTAAGATTTTATTCCAAGGATTGTCTGTCCAACGTCTGGGAAAAATTCTTTCTTCTTTGACTTTTATTTCTTTCTGTGCAGATTCCTTTAATAGAGATATGAAGTCTTTATAACTTGGAGGAACAGTGGATTTCCATTTTCTTGTTATACATTTTCTGGCTACAGCCAGAATAGACCATAAAAGATATTGATCACGTTTACTCATAGTTACTGAGTCATCTACATTCAAAAAAATTAAAGATTTTGTTAGAACAAATTTATCATTATAAATGGCTTGAAGAAATCTATTAATATCTTCCCAGAATTTTTTAATGCAATCATTAAATATATGTATCCAATCTGCCTTACAGTTTACAGTACATCTCCAGCATGTGGGCTTTTGGGCAGGGTCAAATTTGGCTATTTTATATGGTGTATAAAAGGCTCTATGTAAAAATTTCCATGTGAAGATTTTCCATATCTGGAAGTTTGATGTTAGCTTAACTGACTACAAAAGGTCATTTATACCTTCAGATGATAGATTTATTGTCAAGTCCTTTGTTAAAATGTTCACAACATTTTGACCTATTTTGGTTTTATACACTATTAAAATTTTGTATAATTTAGATATAGAAATTAGCTTATTATGATTTCCATAAATCGATTCTTGCATATATTTTATGAACTTAGGTATAGTATTAAAGCTTGGACCATTAATAATTCTACATAAATCACTTGCATATTGTAGTATTTTTTGAAGTTCTGTTCTGTCTATTTCAGATATACTAAACTCATTTATTACTTGTTGGGTGGTTAAAGTACTGTGATTATTTAAGCATTGAAACCAGTAAATAAAGTTTTTGGATTCCCAATTAATGAGTATTTTTTCTTGGATTTTTTCTTTAAAATTCTTTGATGTTTTAAATGGTATTAAGAGATCGAACCATAATTTTATATCTGGATTTGTAATTATAATTTTTCTAAATAGATTATAAATATTATTCAGATATGATAAATTAGTGGGCTTTGTTGTTTTATTTTGTAAGCTATGACATAGAACATGCCAAAATATGTTGTTATAATTCTCCAAATCCATATTTTTTAATATTTTGTTTTCATTTAAGAAGAAAGTTAAATGTAACATTTTCCATGCGGATGAATAATTTGGATTTACCCAATTTAGTATAAGTTTAATGATGGAAGCTTTAATATACATTTCTATGTCTGGAAATTTAATTCCTCCCAAGTCCCAGGGTCTAATATGATGTGAGATTGCAATTCTATTCTTTTTTGGATACCAAAGAAAATCCATTAAAAGTTTTTGTATTGTCTTTATAACTTTTTTATCTGTTAAAATAGGGATTGCTAATGCTATATAGTTTATTTGTGGTAGTAATATCATTTTTATTAACTGTAACCTATCTTCCAAGTTTAACATTAATTTATTCCAGCTATTAACTTGTTTTTGAATTAAATTTTGGATTTTATTATAATTTAAGGTCATGGTAGTATTTATGTTCTCAGATATAAGAATTTCTAGATATTCTAGTGAAGAAACCTTTTCTCCAATTATTTGATATTTATTCAGATGCAAGTCATCTATTTTATTTAGAAGTATATGTTTTGATTTGGATTTATTGAAACAAAGACCTGAAATGGAAAAAAAATCTTCTACTTGTTTCTCTAATTCTTGCATGGACTCTTCATTCGGTCTTAAAGTCAGCAATATATTGTCAGCAAATAACATGATTTTAGAATTAAATTTATTGTAAAAGTTAATTCCTTCTATTTTTAGATCACTTCGTATTGCAGACGCAAATAATTCTATCTCCAGGGCAAACAGGATGGGAGACATAGGGCAACCTTGCTTAGAGCCTTTAGTTATTTTGAAAGCTTCCGAGGTAAATGGGCCTAATTTTACATAAGCCAGGTTGTCTTTATATATATTCTTTATTAAATTTATAAAGTTTAATGGGAATTCAAAAAGTTCTAAAATTTTAAATAGATACTTCCAGTTTACCGAATCAAATGCTTTCTCTATATCTAATGTGATTATAAGAGCTTCTGAATTGTCTCTGTTCAAAGCTTCTATAATGGCTAAAATTCTCTGAATATTGTCATATGTGTGTCTTCCAAATATAAAGCCTGTTTGGTCTTCATTTATGACTTTAGTCAGGGATTTCTTAATTCTATTTACTAAGATAGACATAAAGATTTTATAATCATTATTAAGCAGGAAGATAGGTCTATATGAATTACATTGGGATGGATCGCTTTTATCTTTTTTTATAGGGGTAACTAGTGAATATTTCCAGGATGGTGGAGTAATCATTTGAGTTTGAATATCATTTAGCATGTTATGAAGTAGAGAAATTACTGAATTTGGAAAAATGTTATATAATTCCATTATTATTCCATCCATTCCTGGTGATTTGTTGTTTTTACTTACTTTAATTATATATTTTATTTCTTTTATGGAGATATGCTTGTCCATTTCTACTTTTAATTGATCAGGTAGTTTTTTTATTAAGGAACTATTACATTTCTGATCTGAAAATAAAATATTATTATCATTATTTCCATAATGCTTAGCATAATAGAACTTAAAAGCTTCAAGAATATCATTCACATCAGATACCTTTTTTTCCCTTTTCCTTTATGTATTATATTTATGATGTTATTTTCTAAGTTCTGCTTTTTAATTCTCATTGCTAGATTATGTAAGTGTTTTGGAGAAGTTGACATTGAGGCAAATTTTAGTGTTCCTGAGAATCTATTACATCATAAGAACTTGTATTTATTTCTGTTATTCGTTTTTGTATGTTATGCAATTCAGATTCCCATTCCTTTGTTTTATTTTTAAACCATCCTATAATCTTGCCATACAAAAAAGCCTTGAGTGTATCCCAAGTTATTATATTATTTGTATTGTTAATAGGATTTGTTTCTAAGAAATATTTGATTTCTGAATCTAGCCAAGGTTTAAACTCTTTTAATTTAAGGATGTAAGCTGGTATTCTAGCTATAGTGTTTAATCTTTTGAAATCAATTTGTAGTTTAAGAATTAAGGCATTATGGTCTGAAAGGGGACATGAGATAAGATAAAATTTTGTTATCCTACTGTTTAAATCAGAGGAGACCGATATTTTATCTATTCTTGTTTTAGTATTAAAGCGATAATCGCTATGTGTGTAACTTAATGAGTTAGAATCTTTAAAATTAAATGTATCTATTAGATTTAAGCTTTCTAACCATCTCTTGAAATATTTACTTACGGGTGTGAGACGTAACTTTCTTTTATTAGTTGTTTCAGAGTTATCTAAAATACAATTGAAATCTCCCCCCATTATTATCATACCTTTATTTACTTTGTTAATTAATTCTATGTGTTTTTTAACCGTAGACAATCCTATTCCAGGAATCCAGTAAATATTTATTAAAGTCCAAATTCTATTTTGATATTTTATTATTACAATTGATATTAACCCTTCTTTATCTTCGTGTTTGTAAATGATCTGAGGAATAACTACACTTTTTTTCCATAAAATTATAACTCCTCTTGTTTTTTTTTTTTTTTGTAAAGGGAGTGAGAAAGAATTAGTCACTAGGTTTCCATGTGAAATTATCATCTCTTTTAAAATGAGATTCTGGTATAAATATGATTTTTGCTTTTTGTAATTTCAAATATTTTAGAAAATTCGACCTTTTATAGAATAATTTAAACCATTAATATTTATGGATAATAAAGTTGTGTCTGTCATTTTTTTAAGTACTTATTTGTACTTTTGGATTGTTCTTGAAATTTTGTTTTACCTTGGAAGTTAATGTGTTTTGAGTATTTGATTTATCCTCTCTTTTAAAAGTTATTTTGAAATGAATATATTTATTTCTATTTATGCTTAAAAAAGTTTCAAATTGGACCACTGAAAAAAGAAAAAGCTGAAAAACATTGCGTTAACATAAATTGAATAAACAATTAATGATTTTACCATTTTAAATCCCAAACATGAAGTGTCTAGCACCTCAAATCTGTTTGGACTTAAAAGTTCAAACAGATTTACCCTCAATAATAATAGTTGCATTAATGAGGAAATGTTGCTTTAAATTGAGCTCCTCAAAAAAATGAAAACTAAAACCAGAGAACAAGATACACTTATTATGTAAATAACATATATACCTAGTCTGTGAAGTTTTGTTCATTACTAATTCGATTCTAAAATGAGATATTATTTCAAATTGCAAACAATTTTAAATAAGACATTTGTTAATTACTTTAACAATATATTAGATGTTCATTTTTCATTAATATTATGAAATTTTTGCAAATTACCAATTGTAAATAATATATTAGCAAATGTCAGATCATTAATTTTCATTAGTGATATTTAACATTGTTATTAATAATAAAAAGAAGTAGAGTGAGTATGATAGATAGATACTGTTTAAAATAAAAGAGATGTTTTTACATATTTTTAGATCTATATAAGGTATTACATTAGCATAGTGAAGTTAATTGACATATAGCTAACCACTTTATCAAAACCAATTAAAGTCTTTACAGACAATAATATTCATTTATAAGATTTAATATAATAACAGTTAGAATTAAAGCAATATTTATAGTGCTTTACATTAAAGCATTTTCTCATTCTTCAGTCAATGTCAGTTTTATAACTCTGATAGTTCCACAATCTAAAATTAATAAAATGTGTAAAAAATTTCACTCCTAAATTACTTATATGTGATCTTTTGTAGTTCTGTTATTAGTAAGTTATTATTCATAAGATTTTCTCTATTAAGTTCAATTTAAAGATCACACATATCAGAATATTGACTTCTGCTTATCACAAATGTAGTGAACGTCTGGTAACTAGTAAAGGGTCTCAACTTATATGTTAAAACTATAAAACAGAAAGGAGAAAGGTCAAAATTAGAATTATACTTGCAAAGGAAATCTACCTTGATAATGGTGCAATAGCACTCTTGTCCCATAACTAATCATTTATAGTAAACATTTTACGTATAGTACTTCTTTTATACAATAACAAGTATGATAAAGCAATCTTTAGATAAATGAAAGTATAATTCCCAGTAAGCTGACACTCAGGATCTTCACCTTCCCTTTTCCTTCCCTCTTCTTCCATTTCTATACAACTTAACAACTATAAGAAACTTATCTAACCCAGTGTCGGTTAGATGTGTTCACAGAGCGCATGTATTATACTTTTACCAGACACTCACCCATTAAGACACAACAGTATTTAAATGATTCACTATCTTTCTTGTTATAATAGCGTTGTCTTCAAAGCAGATCTAACGCTATACTTGCATGATATATTAACTGAGATTGATAATAAACCATAAATTTTTAATAAAATATGAAAGAATATATGAAGTGTGAGAATAATTGAAGCAAACGCTTCCTTTACTGTAATCAAAACAGTGGTGTTAAGGAAAGAACTCTGCGATAGTGCGTATTTACATGCCATCTTGTGATCAGTAACTTAAATTGCATCTAAACACGCTAGGATATAAAGCGTGCTTATGAATGTGGACGGTGAACAACTTTTCAGACAAAAAAACTGAAAAAGCCGAGCAGAAGGCTTATGAATACTGTCCACCTGCAGATAATACTTTAATGTTCTAGATGTTTCCCAAAATGTTCACGAATGGTTCCATTTTATAATATTTTCATTAATATACTTTACATTAATTCAAATTAACAAATTGTAAATGTGTACCTCTAAGCTACATAAAAGCATTCACCAAGAACAACAATATTTATTCAGGCAATGATAGCGCACTATTCTGGTAACTAAATACTTGTATAGGGAAGAAACAGCAGTATTAGAGAGGAAAACTCTGCAATAGTGTGTATTTACACGCCATCTTCTGGCCAGTAACTTAAGTTACATCTATGTACTGTTAAATATATCGTGTGCTATGTATGAAGCGGTGAACAACTTTTTAGATAATGAAACTAAAAATAACAGCAGAAGGCTCGTGGATGTTTTTTTTTTTTTACTTTCAAATAATACAGTAATATACTGAATACATCTAAAATGTTCATGAGTGATTCTATTGTATAACATTTTTATCACAATACTCTACATCAAACTAAATCAATGAATTTTGAATGTGCACTTTTGAATAAATTGTTATTTTGCACTGTTCTAGTAGCCAAATACTTGTATAGAGAAGAAACAGCAGTGTTAAAGAAGAAAACTCTGTGATAGTGTGTATTTACATGCCATCTTCTGGCCAGTAACTTAAATTACATCTATGTACAGTTAAATATATCACGTGCTATGTGTGAAGTGGTGAACAACTTTTTAGATAAGGAAATTAAAAATAACTGAGCAGAAGGCTCGTGGATGTTTTTTACTTTCAAATAATACAGTAATATACTGAATACATCTAAAATGTTCATGAGTGATTCTATTGTATAACATTTTTATCACAATACTCCACATCAAATTAAATGAATGAATTTTGAATGTACACTTTTAAATAAATTATTATTTTGCACTATTCTAGTAACCAAACACTTGTATAGAAAAGAGACAGCAGTGTTAAAAAGGAAAACTCTGCAATAGTGTGTATTTATATGCTGTCTTCTGGCCAGTAACTTAAATTACATCTATGGACAGTTAAATATGTCACGTGCTATGTATGAAGCGGTGAACAACTTTTTAGATAAGGAAACTAAAAATAACTGAGCAGAAGGCTCGTGGATGTTTTTTTTACTTTCAAATAATACAGTAATATACTGAATACATCTAAAATGTTCATGAGTGATTCTATTGTATAACATTTTTATCACAATACTCTACATCAAAATAAATCAATGAATTTTGAATGTGTACTTTAAAATAACATAAATGTGATTACTAAAAATTATAATATTTATTCAGGCACTGAAAGTGCCTTAATTTATCAACTGAGTAGTTGTATAGAGAAAACTATTTAAAAGGGCAGTTTATATTAAAAGCTTAGTGACAAAATAAAAAGAATGTCTAGTATACTTCATTGGTTATTGTTTTCAAGTATTTAGAGAATAAGTATATAGAGCATAAGTATTTAGAGAATAAGTAAATAGAGAATAAGTATATACTTCAGGGCTTTAATAAGTTATTAATTAGTACTAACATTTAAGTATTATATTAAACTAAACAATTAAGTAAGAAAAGAAAAAAGAAAAAAAAGAACTGCTTTATACTAGTGTATTAAAGAGTTTAGTTTTAATATATTATAATCATACCTTAGTTGATACTTTGAGAGAAATAGTATCATCAGAATTCTTTTTGTCAGTCTTTTGTTTCTTTTTTTCTCTTGCCTCCGACCAAATATTTTTTCCTGGAGCCCTTTTTAAAGAGGATGAATTTAACCAGTCCATTTCTTCAGGTAGTGGAATTATGTTATTATTCTTTATGAAAGATGTGGCTTCCTCTATGCTGTTGAATGTTCTCATGTCATTGTTATATTGGATTCTTATTTTGGCTGGATAAGAGAGCTGCGCTTTGATGTTATGTTGTTTTAAAAGTTTTACTAATGGCCATGTTTTCTTCCTTATATCCAGAACTCTTGTTGAATAGTCATTATCAAATCTTAATAATGATTGTTTATACATAACAGGACTTTTCCTCCATGCAGATCTCAGTATAAGCTCTTTATCCATAAAAGAAAGAAATTTAACTACTATGGATCTTGGAGCTGATTTAGAAGAAATAGAAAGTGGCTTACCGATAGCTCTGTGTGCCCTCTCTATCCCATAAGATAAGCCTTCTTTTAGTCTGAGAACTTCAGGAAACCAAGAGTTCAAGAGTGAGATAATGTTGTCACCTTCGGATTTCTCTGGAAGACCAAAAATCCTTATGTTTGTCCTTCTTTCTCTATTCTCTATATCATCAACTTTATTTATTAACCAAGTGTTCTGTTGTAGCAGAAATTGAGTATGTAGTTCACTTTCTTTTAACCTCCCATCAACATCACTTAAGGAAGTCTCAATGTCTGATATTTTTATTTGTTGCTGTTGTAAGATTTCTTTAAAAACTTCTGTTTGTTTTTGGCAGTTATCTTTAAGACTTTCTAGATTTTCAGTAAATCTGTCCATTTTAGCGATAAGTCCAGCAAAGTAGCAGATATCTGTTGCATCTCTTTTTTTATAATAGAGTCTGAGTGAGAATTCTTGGAGTTACTCATCTTCAAACAGTTTGGAATGTCCTCTGTAGTATTTGACAGGAAAATTTCAGAATTTTTTCTTCAAAATTGGTAGTTTTGTTATAAATTACTTCATCTTCGATATTTACCCAAAATTTTTTAAATATATTTAGTTTTTCCTGTATTTTCTAGTATGAGTATGAAGAGCTCAAAATCAAGCTGCTCTCAGTTAGCCATTAGGCTCCGCCCCCCAGGCTTAAGTTAACTAGCATTATTAGAAGTAAGGATATTAATGAATGTTTATGACACAAGGTGTTTCTAACCAACAGAGGAAGAGCAAGCACACAGACAATATTCTGGAACATTTTTATTGGATTTTCATGAGCTTAGTACTTGCTAGCTGTCTAATAGAAGAGGATAAAGAATCCTATACTTTGGGTATGAACGTGGAATAAAGGGCATCCCCATTTCTTCTGAAAGACTTTCGTGAGGAGGTAAGATATTTATATTTAGAACACAGAGGTCTAGTGGGATTGTGCCATTATGTTACTGGAGTCATTGCTGTGCATTTTCCAAGGTAGAGGATGCTCTATGCAACTTTTAATTGTGAGAAAGTCAGGTAATTACGAAATTCAAGCCAAGTTATGGTTCTTAGAGTGCTGTAATGATGACATTTATTGGGCAGATTGCAAATTTGACAAATTTGGTATATCATTGTTCTAACTGATTTTTTGAGTGGTTTTGATGTTTGCAAACATTGAAGATGCATATAATACCTTTGATAGGAGGCAGGAAGCTGCTGTGTTTTTTGAGTGTGGGTGGGTTGTGTTTTCAGATAGTGGAATGTTCTTTAGAGGAAACCTAGTTTATGTTGAGCTTGTTTAAATGTTTTGTTTTGCATTTGAATGTCATATTTGAATTTGCTCATAGGTTCATAGCTACATACTGGGCTATCTTCCCTTGCAGGCCATTTTAAAGCTAGCCAGTTTCCATTTTTGTGTTCAGAATAGCCTACCCCCCCCCCTTTTTGGTTATATATTGACTTTGCTTATCCCATGGTAGATAATTAAACATGACCCCTAAAAATAATAACTGGGATCATACCATAGATAATTAGTGAGGACCCATGCATGGGATATAGCATATATGAGCCAGGTCTGTCCATTAACTGTACAGGGGGCAGTCCTGGGGTAAATGTTTTCTTCCCATTCATAGATCTAAGCTGCATTTGAATACAGGCAGGGATCAACTTTGTTTTATGTATATGGGGAGTCTTTTCTACAGCAGTGGTATCCTCTGTGAGATGTACCTGTCCTACCAAAGTGTTTTATTGATGCTACAGAAGAGGCTTAGATCCCTATTCCAAGTATTTCTGGCACTGTTTGTCTTACTGATGTGCAGTAAATCCGTCCATATTGGTACAGTCACAGGGCTTTGCATCGGTCCATGTAAGACATGTTGTTTATACGTTGTATCCTTTACTTCTTCAAACTCTCTCCCTTTCAAATCATACATCTCACATTTTAAGCTCTACAATTATCCCTAAAATGAAATACTAAATCCGTCCATTCTTTACCCTACTATGGCTCACCTGACTCTGATAAATATATCAATAGTTCATAAAAACTGAAGACTTCTTAGAGAAGCTAGGATTTCCAGATCCATGGAAGAAGATCATTGTTACATACATACCTGAATACTATGATCCTACCAATAAGTCAGAATTTCACTTTGTATTCTTTCTTACACAACTAGGAAAGTTACTAGAAAAAACAATCTATAATCAGCTCAATGTACATGTTTATAAACACAGCATACTCCCATATACCCAACAGGGTCTTATGACAAACAGACGTAAACAAACTATACAGCATATGCTGATTAACACCATATTTATTTACACTGACAATGGCCAACTTACTTAAGTATTATTTATTGACTTCTCTAAAGCCTTTGTCTCTGTTAGACATGGTATCCTTCTCAAGGCTCTGGCTCAATCCTACTTTTGAATGGCTTTCAAACTACATTGGTAACAGAATATTCAAATTAAGATAAATCAGCAATATATCCTCCTAACAAAACAGATTGAAAGAAAGGTTGCAGGATAGTGCCTTGAACCAACTTAATATCTTGTGTGTGTGTGTGTGTGTGTTGGGGGGGGGGGGGTGCAAGGAGAAAACAAAAGTAGAAGTGGTTCAAGTCTTTAGAGTTGAACGGCTGTCTTTTGGTCTGTTTCATTTGGTAGTATTCCTTCATAACTGGATGTGCTTTCAAATTTACAGTCATCATTTCCAAAATTAATGAAATCAGCCAAGCAAGAATATTTGAATCTCGTTTCTTTATTAACTAAAGGGCAGATAAGTGCTGCAGCATTATACAAATTAATCAAATGCAGTAGTATTTCTCCAGAAAGTTACTGATATAGGGAAATCCTTAATGGGATACTCATTCTGATGGTTGAAGAAATGGGTCCTCCTCTCACTGTTATGGGATCATAGAGTGAGGGGAGTAAACGCAACAGAGGTGAGGAGTCTAGTGAACCTGTTTCTTATTTTAAAAACTAAATATAGTCAGAAAAAGAGAGATGATACCAGATAATAAGAATAAGAATATTACACCAGATAAATAAACTTTAGTGTTATAGTCAAATGTCCACTCTCCTCCCGACAATGTTTTCACTTTTCAAGTTTCATCATATCTGCCCTAAAAATTGTAAAAACATTCCGGTCCCAGAAGGCAAAAAGTCTATTTTTATCCAAGGGGAAAAATTCTTCTTTGGAGCCATTTAAAAAAAAATATAACAGAATTGTTAGTTCAATGTGATGATGGCACATTTGTAAGGTTCATGAGTGGCCATTCATAATTCTGGCCAACTTTTAGCCCTGATGAGTGTAAATAAATACAGGTCTTGCTGCTCATGTGAGTCCTCTTTTACAGGGCTTTAAACCTTTAATATAGTCTATGAAGCATTAAGAATGAGAATTTTATGCTATAAGCATTTATCACAGAGTATATACGCATATAAATATAAGCATATAACACACTTTTTGGGGTATTAGATTCCTTTAAGGGAGCTTTTAACAGTGTAGATGGTTGTCAGAGAAATTTCTTTGCATCAGATTTTTAAAAAGGTACTTAACTAAAAATATAACCAAAATGAAATGAAAATAATAAAATCCAAACCCACTTTTATGGTGCATTATGACACTCTAGGAGCTATGGTTAGAACTAAAAAAAATATTATCCTCTAAATCTACATATGAAATGAACACTGAGACAGTTCTGCTATGTGTTTTCTGGCTTGCTAACATGGGAACACTTACCTACAGTCTGATTTAAATTTTTTTTTCAGAGTATGGTCATAACCAGAAACCTTTATTACTAGTTCTGAAGCTTTGAATATGCCCACTTTACAAGGCTCAAGGACACCACCTTGTTGGTTAGGTTGTCATTTCTGAGAACTGCTTAAAATGTTAAATATAAAAGCTGACCTCTTGCCTTTAGTTATCATGCTGCCCATTAGAACACCAAGTGCTTGCTGGGCTAATATAAAAGCATTATACAGTGTTTCTCAGAGCCCTGCCTTTACCCCAATGTTCGTCAGTAAGTTCATTTGCTCCCACTCTTTGACCACAAGCTTTCTAACCTTACATTTTATGTTGATGATTATGATTTTGATTCTGCTCCTAACTATACAGCTATCTTCCTATCCATTAAGCCAGTCTTAACAAACTACTTCCATGTTTTTCTGAAACAACAACTGACTTTTAATGCTGAGAAAACCACAATGGTGTTCTTAAGCACACCATAAAGACTCATGAATACTCCTCCCCTTGTAAAACCCCTAACATGCAACAGCCAAACTACTGAAAACATTGATTCATTTATATATTTAGGGATCACTCTTAACTTCAATATAAATATATATTCATATGATAGTAACAGTTATATTAAAACTATCTCAGCTCTTCATAGCTGCAGAAGAAAATCACAATACCTCCCTCTCACAGTCTGTTCAGCCATTTGTGAAAACATTCTACAGCACCACCTAGAAGAAATCTAGCGCATCTCCTGTACACCTGTTATACAGTAAAAATCACCACCTGTTCTACAGTAAGAATCACAGAGACCTCAAATCCAACTCTGACTGTATGTGCTGGTTTATCATTCTGTGACCTCATCCTGAACACTGCTTTATAACCTTAGTTTCTACCAGCTGATTACATATAGAAGGATGTGCTTGTCTCTTCCTTCTCCCAATTATGTATGAGAACCTCAGCAATGATGTATCCCCTTCTTCACCCTCAAACACAGTTGCCATACCTTCTATGGTCCTCTAGTGAAATGCATTGTAAGTAATTACATGTGATGGTAACCTTTCCACCTCCAGCCACTCCTTCTTCATTCTTGGAAATGAAACTTAGGCACATTCAAAGAGTTTATAAATGTGGTCAAAATACACACACGTACACATACACGCACACACACACACACACACACACACACACACACACACACACACACACACACACACACACACACACACACACACACACCTAACAGAGAGAGCTGTGTTCCATTGCTTTTGACGCCTGCAGCATCAAAAACCCTTTGATAACCATTATCATTACTCATTATTTCCTTAGTCACACACTCACCAAAAGCTACCTGATGCACTCCTCCACTTTACAAACTAACACACTGCTATCTGTTCCTTCACAATGATGTATATATATACACACACATATATATATATATATATATATATATATATATATATATATATATATATATATAGATATATATGGATCCCATTCTCTTAATTGACAACAGTTTGTCGAGTAACAAAAAATCGGACCCACTTCAGCGAAAGTGCACTATATCAAAAGTGCACTTTCGCATAAGCCGGTTACAGTGGGGATAAGGAAATATATCCTTTTCCCCACTGTAGTGCGATCTCGGAGTCTGTATATTTAAGTAGGGGGCCCCCCTGCATAAACAGTTTCAATTTAATTTTTTGTTTTTTTGACAATCGGCTTCAGCGAAGGTGCACTTTTGATGATGTGCACTTTCGCTGAAGTGGGTTCGATCTTCTGTTACTCGACAACCTGTGTTGTCGATTAACACACACATATATATATATATATATATATATATATATATATATAGAGAGAGAGAGAGAGAGAGAGATATTCCTTTGCTTTGCAAAGTTATGTGTACTCCTATGTAATGATTGCAAAATAACAACTTTCAAAAGCAGTGAGTGAACTTATTTTGTTTTACTATACATACATTCTGTTACTACTACCTGCTTTTTCAGTTTGCATCTCTTTTGTATTCAGCATTAGATTACTACTGCAGTAAACACTACATATTGGACATATCCTATAAGGGATAATATATGTCCAGCCAGTATATAAAGCTTCAGGATCCTTCCTTGTGCTCACTATGTCTTCCTTAAGCATGAGAAGACATGCTTCTTTGAGAGGGATGTATAGATGTACCAGAACTTAGAACCCTTTTGCTGTCTGTCAGTATGATCAAGAAGACTTTTGTCACCTTTTTTTTTTTGGCTTGGAGAATCTGCATTTGGCTTCAGCTACTCAGAACTCAGGCTGAAAAGTGCCCCAAAGTGGTCCTTTTAATTATTCATGCCTTTTTGTAAATCTTCTTGTATGTCTGTCAAAAAGGGTACATGTTACTGTAGAAGACTAATTCCTTACAGAGATAATCCTTCCAGTTGTGTTTTTTCCTAGATGAGGAGCACAATGTTAGGTTGTGTCCTATTTGTCTTTCTTTTACACCTAAAACAGTAGAGTAGGATTAGTTTCCTTAGCGTTTTTCTAGAAAATAAATGTCTCTGAGACTAGACAGATGCAGGTAATTCATATAATTCTCTAGCAGCAAACTTCTCCCCCCTTAATTTAAGAAGAATGACACAGCTAAACATCAATGCCTCATGTGTAGTCTAAGACTGATGATACCCCTTGGGTGCTTATGCAGCCCTCACACAATCAGTCTGCTATTCCTGGGTCCTTTGGAACATCCCCTTTGGAGGCCACTTTGGTTTGGGAACCATACATATCCTAGTAGACCAGTCATCTGGTGGTGTCTGCTGTAAAGGGATAACCACATATTATTTTGTCTTGGGGAGAGGTAGGCATAAGTACTGGTGAGGAAAAATGTCAATGAGTTGCATAAGGAACTCTGGCCTTTGGCCTAAACAACTAAGACCATATGCCTGGATACTCCAAAAAAGAACAGTCAGAAGACTAAGAACCAGTCTTTTCCTTTTACTCCTTCTTTCAGAAAGTATCTCAGGATGGTTTGCAAGGCCTTACTGTCCCTGTAACTCTGTGAGTCAGAATCTGAGATATCCTTTAATCAGATTCCCAAAATGAGGAAATATTCTTTGGAGATACTATTTTAAAAGTTAAAGATTTTTTGAAATGGGAAGGGAAAGAGGTATCACATTTTCAAAAGAACTATTATGGGATTCTCAGCATTGACTCTCAAACCTATGACCATCTCTCCCATCTTAGGTTCATTAGAGGATGTCTTTTCTGCAGCATTCTTATCTACAGACTCTCAGCTCCCAGCTGCAAGGAAATTTGATAGGTTCTACAGAGTGTCCTATACTCACAAATATCTCTATAAAAACATTCTGCAGACTCTGCCATTGCTTCAGTAGATGCAAAGAGAGGTACACACACTTTTTATTCAGCCAGGCCTATCCCTAATGACAGGGATAGTTATACTTTGATAAATTTTGCATTCTCTACACTGGTCTTTTGGGCTATAAATTCTTAAATCTGTGTGTCAAAGTAGCTCTTATCCATTTCTATAACTATTTAGAAATCTTTAGCTAACCTCCTTATCTATGAGTTTAATTTCAGACTTTTGAAGCTCTGTTTCTAGAATTACTAAACATTCTGTAAATGTACTTAGGATGCTGTGAATGCTATATCCAGAGCTGCAGCTTCTGGGTAAGGATTCAGAATATCCCGCAGGATGGAAAGGCCGAACTCTTGAATGCTCCTCTAGAACAAATGACATTTTTGTGTTATTTACTCAGCTGCTGTGCTTATAAAGCTGGAAAACTGAAAATGTATTCAAGGGGTTATGTAACTGTTCTTTCTCCATTTGCAAAAATCTAAAGAAACTTCCCTTTTCATACAGAGTCATTTTTGTTAAGCCAGCAAAATTCATCCAAACAATAGTATAAGAAGAGATTGCAAGATGACACTAAAAAGACAAAGGCTGGGTCTCAAGGATCAGCTCTCAAATAAAAAAAAAAACTATGGTATCCTTGCCATCTATCTCCACCACCTCCACTATTCTTAACCTGGCTTTCCCCAAATAGCATGCAATATTTCCAGATGTCTTCAAACTTGGATGGAAACAGGCTCCAGTGGGAAATCACCCCCCTCCCTTCTAGCATTCCTCACCTTTCGGGTAACCAAATGCACCTTCTGCCTCATATCAGTTTAGAATTTCTATCTGAGGGAGTTGTAGATCCATTTCCAATTCCCAATGGGGAAAGAAGTTTTGATGCATACTTTTACTGGTCATCAGAAAGAAGGCACTTGGAGGCCCATTTCTGACTTTTCCAAGTGAAACACTTTTATTCATATTCCACAATTCATGATGATGACACTGCAGACTCTCTTTTCTCTTTTGTCAACTAGACCATTCCTGGTTACCACAGATCTTAATTATGCCTGTCCACATACTTCCATACATAAAAAACACAGATGCTTATTAATTATTTCTGATTTGGGATTGCATTTTCAGTTTTCTTTACTCTTTTTTTCTCTTTACTGCCCCAAGAATCTTCACCAAGAGCCTAGCCCCAGTCATTGTTTAAGTTCATTGCAGGCTTCACAGCATACAGGTCTTAGTATCTACCAACAAAGACTCTCTGTTTTTTTTTTTTTTCTGTTCATCAAAAATCTCATCAGCAGCCCAGACTGCAAACTAAATTTGAAAAAACGTAATTCTTGGCTTCATCTCATAGAATAGATTTTTTAGGATGTCATTCGGATATCTCTCTCTGTTAGCTTTTCTTCCTCCAGAAATGATGATTTCTTACCATCATCACTTTCTCTTGTCTTCCTGAAGAAAAAAGGCCATAGCAAGGGGAATTTTTGAGAATTCTCAGATTTGTGGACTCAACATTCTTCAAATCCAATTTGCCAGACAGCATATGAGGAAGATACAATTATTTCTAAAATCTTTTTGGGCCCAGCATCTTCACTCATAATCCCTTTCAATTCCAGTGTTCAGATTTGTGAAATAACTTCTTTGGTGGACAAATCAAGTCCTAGAAAGTCTAGGGCTTCACTTTTCCCATCCAACCCTCCCAGTTAGTGACCACAGACACCTCAGAATTTTGTCTGTTTTATGATTTCTCAAGTTGCCAATGTACAAGAGATTTAGAGTTCACAGTTCAAACACAAACACATAAATCCAAAAGAAATGTTGGCTCTGAAAGCACTAAATTAATTCTGGACTTAAGGGCCTCTGTTATTAATACCAGATCACATCACATTGATGTGATACATGAACAAACGGGCAAAAATCCTACTCCCTTTGCAAACTAGCTTATGCAGCCCTCACACAATCAGTCTGCTATTCCTGGGTCCTTTGGAACATCCCCTTTGGAGGCCACTTTGGTTTGGGAACCATACATATCCTAGTAGACCAGTCATCTGGTGGTGTCTGCTGTAAAGGGATAACCACATATTATTTTGTCTTGGGGTGAGGGAGGCATAAGTACTGGTGAGGAAAAATGTCAATGAGTTGCATAAGGAACTCTGGCCTTTGACCTAAACAACTAAGACCATATGCCTGGATACTCCAAAAAAGAACAGTCAGAAGACTAAGAACCAGTCTTTTCCTTTTACTCCTTCTTTCAGAAAGTATCTCAGGATGGTTTGCAAGGCCTTACTGTCCCTGTAACTCTGTGAGTCAGAATCTGAGATATCCTTTAATCAGATTCACAAAATGAGGAAATATTCTTTGGAGATACTATTTTAAAAGTTAAAGATTTTTTGAAATGGGAAGGGAAATAGGTATCACATTTTCAAAAGAACTATTATGGGATTCTCAGCATTGACTCTCAAACCTATGACCATCTCTCCCATCTTAGGTTCATTAGAGGATGTCTTTTCTGCAGCATTCTTATCTACAGACTCTCAACTCCCAGCTGCAAGGAAACTCGATAGGTTCTACAGAGTGTCCTATACTCACAAATATCTCTATAAAAACATTCTGCAGACTCTGCCATTGCTTCATTAGATGCAAAGAGAGGTACACACACTTTTTATTCAGCCAGGCCTATCCCTAATGACAGGGATAGTTATACTTTGATAAATTTTGCATTCTCTACACTGGTCTTTTGGGCTATAAATTCTTAAATCTGTGTGTCAAAGTAGCTCTTATCCATTTCTATAACTATTTAGAAATCTTTAGCTAACCTCCTTATCTATGAGTTTAATTTCAGACTTTTGAAGCTCTGTTTCTAGAATTACTAAACATTCTGTAAATGTACTTAGGATGCTGTGAATGCTATATCCAGAGCTGCAGCTTCTGGGTAAGGATTCAGAATATCCCGCAGGATGGAAAGGCCAAACTCTTGAATGCTCCTCTAGAACAAATGACATTTTTGTGTTATTTACTCAGCTGCTGTGCTTATAAAGCTGGAAAACTGAAAATGTATTCAAGGGGTTATGTAACTGTTCTTTCTCCATTTGCAAAAATCTAAAGAAACTTCCCTTTTCATACAGAGTCATTTTTGTTAAGCCAGCAAAATTCCTCCAAACAATAGTATAAGAAGAGATTGCAAGATGACACTAAAAAGACAAAGTCTGGGTCTCAAGGATCAGCTCTCAAAAAAAAAAATAAAAACGATGGTATCCTTGCCATCTATCTCTACCACCTCCACTATTCTTAACCTGGCTTTCCCCAAATAGCATGCAATATTTCCCGATGTCTTCAAACTTGGATGGAAACAGGCTCCAGTGGGAAATCACCCCCCCTCCCTTCTAGCATTCCTCACCTTTCGGGTAACCAAATGCACCTTCTGCCTCATATCAGTTTAGAATTTCTATCTGAGGGAGTTGTAGATCCATTTCCAATTCCCAATGGGGAAAGAGGTTTTGATGCATACTTTTACTGGTCATCAGAAAGAAGGCACTTGGAGGCCCATTTCTGACTTTTCCAAGTGAAACACTTTTATTCATATTCCACAATTCATGATGATGACACTGCAGACTCTCTTTTCTCTTTTGTCAACTAGACCATTCTTGGTTACCACAGATCTTAATTATGCCTGTCCGCATACTTCCATACATAAAAAACACAGATGCTTATTAATTATTTCTGATTTGGGATTGCATTTTCAGTTTTCTTTACTCTTTTTTTCTCTTTACTGCCCCAAGAATCTTCACCAAGAGCCTAGCCCCAGTCATTGTTTAAGTTCATTGCAGGCTTCACAGCATACAGGTCTTAGTATCTACCAACAAAGACTCTCTGTTTTTTTTTTCTTTTCTGTTCATCAAAAATCTTATCAGCAGCCCAGACTGCAAACTAAATTTGAAAAAACGTAATTCTTGGCTTCATCTCATAGAATAGATTTTTTAGGATGTCATTCGGATATCTCTCTCTGTTAGCTTTTCTTCCTCCAGAAATGATGATTTCTTACCATCATCACTTTATCTTTTCTTCCTGAAGAAAAAAGGCCATAGCAAGGGGAATTTTTGAGAATTCTCAGATTTGTGGACTCAACATTCTTCAAATCCAATTTGCCAGACAGCATATGAGGAAGATACAATTATTTCTAAAATCTTTTTGGGCCCAGCATCTTCACTCATAATCCCTTTCAATTCCAGTGTTCAGATTTGTGAAATAACTTCTTTGGTGGACAAATCAAGTCCTAGAAAGTCTAGGGCTTCACTTTTCCCATCCAACCCTCCCAGTTAGTGACCACAGACACCTCAGAATTTTGTCTGTTTTATGATTTCTCAAGTTGTCAATGTACAAGAGATTTAGAGTTCACAGTTCAAACACAAACGCATAAATCCAAAAGAAATGTTGGCTCTGAAAGCACTAAATTAATTCTGGACTTAAGGGCCTCTGTTATTAATACCAGATCACATCACATTGATGTGATACATGAACAAACGGGCAAAAATCCTATTCCCTTTGCAAACTAGCCATGATTGCTCTGCATATAGTAATGTAGCAGAGTTTAAAACTAGATGCACCCTATGTTCTATCAAGGCAAGATATAGTAGCAGATTCATTGGGCATAAACAACATAGACCATCATGAGTGCATGCTACATCCAGAGGTCTTCCTCCAAGTCCTCCAGTGGGAATCTCCCTAAGTAGCTCTGTTTATCTTGTATTTGAACAGACAACTGAAACAGTTCTACTCCAGTACACTATGTGAAAAGCTGTGGAAAACAAGTGCATTCTTGATCCTCTGGAAGGGAATGTTCAGTTATACCCCTCTCCACCTCCCTTTAAACTATTATCCAGTTTCTTCAAAAGAACACGAGTGAGTTACCATATATGTTACTGGTGACTTTTTTTTTTTTTGCCCAGGCAACACTGTTTCTCTATTCACATAGGCAGTTACAAAAAAAACCTCAAGAAAAACTGTACTTCCTTACACTAGAAGATGGATTCTTCATTCATTTCAGCATTCAAAATTTGGGGGGGGGGTGGAACCTGAATGGCCAACTGAAATAGCACCATTTCAGAGCTCAATAAAACTAATGTAAAATACAGGAAAATCATTTATTTAACAAAAATAATTAGTACTTGTTGATGAAAGTCTAATCATTATAATTAGAAATGTTGGTTGATTGTTATAAACAATTTATTGTGAAATTACTCTGGAGAATTTCTCTTACTGTAGAAATGAGAGCATCTCAAAGAATTTTCATGCTGAAAGTGCCCTGAAAAAAGAAATGCAACTGATGTCTGCCACATTACAAGAATTGTCTCTGAAAATGGATGTTTAAAAAAAAACTAGAAAATCTTAGAGAACTGTCATAAACAAATAGATGTATTTAAGGAGCTGCTTCAACAACATTAAACTAAAATAACAAACTTAGAAAATTCCTTAAGTGACATCAAGGGAAGATTCAAGGAGGTGGAAACATAGAAATAACTCCTTCTCAAACAGAATACCTAGCTTATTGATAAAGTGGATGATTTAGAGAATAGAGAGAGAAGAACCAATATCAGAATTTTTGGTCTACCTGAAAAAACAGAAGGTAAAGACATTATTTCCTTTTTAAATTAATGGATTCCTTACATTTTTGATCTAAAAGAAGGTATTTTATATGGTATTGAAAGGGCACATAGAGCCTTAGGGAATCCTGCTTCAACTTCTTCTTCTATACCACTTAGATCAATTGCAATACAATTATTGTCTTATCTAGACAAGGACCTGGTTCTAAAATCTGCCTGGAGAAATGTTTCACTAAAGTATAATCAGAATTTAATTAGATTTGACAATGACTATTCCTCCAGAGTTTTGGAACAGAGAAAAAAAAAGCTTGGCCATGTCTAAAATTACTTAAAATAATATTAAACCACAGCTTGTCTTTCCTGCTAGAATGAAAATCTTTTATTCAGATGAAAAGAAAACATTTAATTTACAAGAGGAATCCATATTCATCAAAAATAACAACATTGTATCTATTCCTGAGGATAGGGACTGGTCATCCCCTTCCTTAAAGAGAGCTACTGACAAGAACTCCTGGACTGATGTTAAAAAGAAGAAACAGAAGAACTAATCCAAGACAGCTGTTTCTACTAAAGCTCTCAAAGATTCTACTTCAAAACAATTTGTGATTGGTGTCTTGTATAAGTCAATCTAAATCATAAGGTAAGGAGGAAAGATGATATACCTAGGAGAAATACTTCATGTTTAGCTTGCTGATAGCATTGAGATATTAGATGGTTATTCTACATGTCACTTTGGGTGACAGGCTTTTATTTGTGGGGAGTTTTACTGGTTTCTCATGAATCACTGTTGAGTTGCTTATATGCTAGATTGTAGAGATGTGTTAGTGTAGATGGGGTGCTTGCTGTTTTATTGTGTCCAACTGGAAAGGTCTGAGATGGGAGGCTGTGCTCTGGTTAGAGTTGTCATCTTTTCAAATGGCCAACGTGGGATATTTTCGGGACACACATCAGATTTTATAGGCCGACACATACCCACGGTCAGAAAAAAGGATAGAACTTTACTTTTTTGCCTAAATAAAAGCTTATTCTTGTAGCAGTTTAGTTGCTTATTCTGTTTCTTGTAACATTTAGGTATTTTAGATACAGAAATAACTATTTTATGCAACTATTACATAAAATATGGGACAAAATTATGTCCTACAATCGCAGGACATTTGCCATTTTTAATATTTTTGGTCAGGATACAACTGCCCAAAGAGGGACTGTCCCTCACAAAGTGGGACAGGTGGTAACCCTAGCTCTGGTATACTGATGAAGTGAAATGTTTTATTGGTCTGGATATTGCTTTCTTACTATTTAGACAGTAACAGGCTGGCGGATATTTGATGCTTATATTAATTTAGTTTATTTAGTCATTGCTGGGTTCTTGGTGTAATGCGTCATGCCTGTATTTGATTGGTTGGTCTCTGCGCTTTACTCGTTTTTTTTTTTTTTTTTGACGAAACTAAAGGATGGAATAATAGGAAGGAATATGGAGTCTCTTGGAAGCACAGTGTTAAGCTTTTCTTGTGCTCAAGATGCTTGATGAGCTAAACCTGTTATCACAATTATACAACTCTCGAATTAGCAGGGGGTAGGTCATAGCAGGCAATGATGATTTTATACTGTCCCAGTTCTTTTACTTCAGTGACTTCATCATTCGACTGTTTTGTGTAATTGAAATAATCAGTCACATTACCAGCAGGAAAAAGCTCTAACGACTTGTAAATCAGTGCTCACTTCAGCAGCTAAGGCATTGTTAAAATATTTATAGTAATAGATGTACATTTATGCTCTAGCTTGTATACATGATCACAGGAACACATGCAGCATTGTGATGATTACAAATGCATTCACTAATCCCATACAGAAAAGTATCTTAGAATGTTCACCAAACAAAATGTGAAATAGCCACATGTAGGCTTACAAATTACATGAGGGGATCGATTAATCTGAAGTAGCCGTTGCATATTTCAGAAATACTGTTCCTTGCAATTCTCATGCTGCTACTAAATATCATTCTCATAGACTGTGCTCATTCAATCAATTGTCACTGTGCTTACTCATTACTTCCTACTTTATCCTGGGTTCATAGTTTAGTACTAAGCTAACTGCCCTTGCGAGCCAATTTTTTTTTAAGCCTTGCCAATTATCTCTTGTGTAACTCAAACCCTGCACCTTGTGTTTATAAGGCAAACACCATAGCCATTAAGCCACCCTCCCAACCTTTGAAGGGGACGGCCCCCTTCAAGGAATGTCTCATAGTTATTGCAGTAAAACACACAAATCCACAGTGAATTTCTGTGTTAAAGTTGGATGTAGACCCCCTCAGTACAAAATCAGGAGGACTGAAACTATTTTAGCTTACCCTGGGGGGAGAGTAAGAACATGTGCTGTACTACAAGGAGGATTAAAGAATTTGTGATAGCAAATGAGGAAAATATGCTAGTCTTGTTCTTTTAAGGATAGCTTTTACAAAATTACACAGGGCAAAAAACATGAGATACAAGCTTGTTTCTTTCTGCATCTTGTTTCAGTATTTTTACTAACAGAATACAGAAAGCAGAGACTAATACTACAACTGTTTAAAGGCTACAGTATTCTAATATTGCATAATGACAGTCTCACATTGTACTGAAAATCTTTCCACCAGGTCTGAACCTGTAACCTAGTTACTATGGTAAAAGGAAGTGAGGTAATAGTTATTCTCAAGGAATTACTTGTTTACAGAGGAGGAAAGCTTTTCTTCTCTGTGACTAGGGCTTTGAATGGATGCTATAGGAACACTGAAGTTTTCATTGTCTTTGGCCGCATGAAGATGTACTATATTGTTGTTCTTCCTGCTGTTAAATGGGTAAGTGCTATCTCACAGATTTATGCAGATTATATGATTGTGATGTGGAGCTGATATCAGGGACACAGGCATTTTTGAATTGTTGGCAGTTGCTATGAAACAGATTTAAAGTGACTTTGTTACCGTTTACTGTTGTTTAAGATTGCAACAGGTATCTAGTGTGTACTTACAAGTTGGGCTTCAGACCTTTTTTTTCTCTCTCATGTATTCACAATTTATGGATGTTGTGCACTTTTCTTTGGTTATGTGTAACAGCAGTGGCATCTACATGTTTTCCACTTTAAATTATATGATTAAAATAATTGAACCAACCTGAAACGAGGCTGAAACATGATTAGCTATTGCTCAGTATATGTCATCTTGTTATCCTGATAACAGTGTATGTTTAATTAGCTAGACCTGTTTTTTCTTAGTTTATTTACATCTGTTTATCATGAAAGTCTAACCTGGCAAAGACTCATCTGGAACATAAACCCAAGAGGAAAGCATTGTACTTCAAACATTGTAACATCATTTGTACCTCGCCTGCTATGATAATATTTGTATGTTGCAGACAAAGGCAATTAGGATATGGAGGTTACTTCAAGCATGACTGAGGGTAGTAATATTAGAAATGAGATGCCTGTCACTTTTTTCACTGATATAAACACTGTTACTCTGCTTGGACTATTTTCTTCTGCTAATTACAATGTGCAGTGAATTTGGCACTCTATCTGCACAATTAGATGAATGTTGTAATATTATAAGGTGATTATTAATCTCTGATGTATAAGAAAAGTATTTTATATATATAATGGCTAACAACAAAAAACATACCATTAGGAATCAATTACTGTACTTTTATAGCTTTCCTGAGATGCCCACATCAAATAAGCATTGTAAAGGAGTCCAAGGAATCAACTAACTACTGTGGTTTATAATGAGAGTGAATCAATTTCATTTAAGGGTTCTTTTAGGTGTTAATTGATGTTGATAATTAATGCTCATATTTAGCAGGTTGAAACATGTGGCCTCCACTTCCAAAATAGAAAGGAAACAGGAAGTTTAACCTTTTACAGAAGAAAGGAAATTTGAGATTCCTTTGGTCAGGAAAAATTAGTTAAGCAAAATGGTTCATGCAGTGTAAATAAAGAATATCCCCCAGATTCTCAAAAGTTTGCACGGAGTGCAAGATGAGTGCAGGAGCATACGCAGGCAATATGTCTGCCGTGCGATCCAGGAACAGCAGGCAGGGGGCATGCACGAGAGCTCCAGCACTAATCCTGCATGGACTAAGCCCTGGTATGCAAATCATCTGATTTCCAGGAGAAATCCATGCAAATAAGGTGATTTTGCAATCCAGGAAGCTTGCAATAGTCCGTGCAAGACTCATGCAATCTGCAGAAATGTACTCGGTTAGCAACCGAGTACATTTTCACAAATTCCAAAACGGAGCTGACAGCTCTAAATAAAGGCTGCATATCATTGAGGAAGCATGCCAATGGACAGGTATAAGGCCATTGGCATTGCAAACTGTAAAAAAAAAATAGAAAAATTAACTTTTAATTTTTTTTTCACAGATCTTGGCTGTTTAATCATAGGGCAGTGGCGCGCAAACGGGATCAGGGGGAAAATAAGAAAATAAACTGAAAATGAGCATTCTAACTAAAATCAGTATTCTGCCATGCAAGTCAATGGCAGGCAAAAGACAACCTGGCCAGTGAGTAGTAGTTGCTATGGGGGGGAGGTTTAGTGTGGGACATGTAACTATGCATTAGCAGGCAAGCCTATGCAAATGAGGGAAAGGTTAGTGAATCCCAGATTTTCCCAGGGTGTGAAGCAGGTCACTAGAGTGCAAGGGTATAAATAGCTGGGTGCAAGACAAGGATATAGGTGACATCATGGGGGGTGTCAGGCATACTGCAAGCGGATTGGAGATCTGTGGCTCGGGATTGCTCCTAGCTTTGCACAGCTAAGCTAGGGGTGTGTCTAAACCTGCCTAGCACTCTTTACAAAGTGTAAGCGGGTGTGCACGCTACGCACCAGGTTTTACAGGAAGAAAAAGGAAGTTAAACCAGGAAAAGCAGCTCTGTGCACATTTGAGCACTACATTTGTGCGGTGCGCACACGAGCTTAAACAGGGACACAATGGGAAGGGAAAACAGCAGTAGGAAGGTAATAAAGGAAAACTAGCTTAGCTGACAGGTGAAATGTATCACAATCAGCCAGTTACACAGGCAGCAGACCAGCCCAGCCCAGCACACCACTAAAAACTATGCAAACACCTTCCCCTTGTTTTTCCCAAAAACTCTGCACCACCGGTGTATACAGACAGGGAAATTTTACAAAACGAAAGCAAGAGAAAAAAAGTGGCTGCTTTTGTTATCATAAACCAGCATGTGCAAGAGGCTGAGGATGTTGAGGGTGTGACTGCTGCTGAGCAACCCACAGTGAGGAGACAGGGAAGAATGTACAGACCCAGGGTAACCTACCAAGGGTTACATGAGCTGGAGATAGTGGAGTGCTATAGGGTGGACAGGAACCTCCTACAGCAAATTGTTGAGCTGTGCTGGCCACGCCTGACACACAGAACTAACACCGGGGAACCAATCCCAGTGAATACCAAGGTATGTGTAGGCCTAAGAATACTAGTTATAGGTACCTTCCAAAGGCCAACTGGGGATATGATGGGGATTTCACAGGCATCAGCATCCAGGGTACTCCACCAGTTCCTGGATGCCATATCAGCACATGTAAGTGAGCACGTATATTTCCCCATCACCTGTGAGGTGTTGGCCAGCAATATGCATCTCTTCCACCAAATAGCAGAATACCCTCAGGTAGTGGGTGCAATAGACTGCACGCACATATGCATTAAAGCATCACCAAGTGAGCAGTGTAGGGTCTATATCAACCGCAAGGGCTTCCCCTCCATCAACTGCCAGGTCGTGTGTGATAATAATGAATGTGTGTGCTGGCTGCCCTGGAAGCTACCACGATTCCCACATCTGGCATCTGACGCAGCTGTACCAGACATTTGTCAATGGGGATATCCCACATGGTCACTAGTGGGGGATGCTGGATAAGCACTGGAGCCATGGCTGATGACACCCATCAGAAATGCACACACTCCCAAACAAGAACTCCATAATGATGCACATGCACAAACACAAATCGTAATAGAGAGTGTGTTTAGGATGCTCAAGTCACAGTTCCGGTGCCTGGACACATCTGGTGGAGCCTTGCAGTACTCACCAACTACATGTACCCAAATTGTCCTTGTATGTGCCATGCTACACAATATGATCCTGCGGAAACAGCTGCAGCAGGAACAGCATGGGGCAGGGCCACACTGCCCCCCACCAGTGCCAAGGCCTGCACAGGCACAGAGTGACTCATAGGAGGAACAACCTGTGCCTGCCCCAGTAAGCAGAA
Organism: Protopterus annectens; assembly: GCF_019279795.1. NCBI lineage: Eukaryota > Metazoa > Chordata > Ceratodontiformes > Protopteridae > Protopterus > Protopterus annectens. Next base: position 1,035,629,740 of record NC_056731.1, on the reverse strand, counting down.
GGAAGCGTGTCCAGTATGCCCTGGCCTTGGCAAAGAGGCAATGCATAGCACATGCACTGACACAGTAGGGACCCAAGGAATGACACCTCTCTCCGACTCGCACATACAGTAAAAGGGATGCCAAACATGACACTACCTGTGCTCAACCATGTATAGTGAGTGTACTATGTGCATCCAACATAGTCAGCCCTGCAGCACCATCCTCAATACTGTGACACCCACAAGGTAAGTGACTCACACATGCCAGTTGAGGGGGGCACATACCCAACAACAGTCACAGCCAGCAGGATAGGTGTAGACAAACACAAACAAATGCTGTACTATGGCCACTGAATGAGCCCCATGGGTAACCCCTAGCTCAGCCCTACACAGAAAGACTACAGCAGGCCAGCAAGTTGGATGTAAGTTGTGAAGGCTAGGAAGTCAGAAACTAATATGTAAGTAGTGAAAGCAACGATCTGTAGTACACTGGTATGCCTCTAGCCAGCACGATAGGTAAGACTACAGAATGAAATGGTGTACCTGACATACCAGTACAGTCCTAGCAACTGTGTAAAAGTGTAAGTTTGCCCCACTATCCTATGTACACTTATAGTAACAATCAGGTGTGTCCCCCCACCCCTGTGTAGAAATGTAAAAACAGTCAGGTGCCCCCCCCCCGCTATGCAGAAATGTAGCAACAGTCAATGCCAAATGACTGATGTATACCCTGCAGACACAGCATGCTACGTGTCGGTGTCCAACACAAAGGTCAGCACCACAGTACAAACCACCTGGACTAGATACACACATGAAATATAGATGGCCATACTGGGCATGCTCACACACATACAGAGGAATGAAGGCAATGTCAGTCAACAACATACTGAAAGCCCGTACTGGGCATGCTCACATACAAACAAAAGAAGGCCATGTCAGCAAACAACAGTGGACCAGACATATCTGGCAGTTGCAGTTCTCAGTGCAGACACATGTCAGCATGCACAACTCCTGCCTTGCACACACATGGGATAGGAATACAGACATATATGTAAGGACAACACACCATAATAAGCCAAAGGTAAACAAACATAGATGTGTTGAAGAGGGTGACCATGACAAGGAGCCATCTGGGCCTGTCCCACCCAGCACACAGCCAAAGGGCCCCAAACACATGAAGTGCAGGTGTCACTCAATGCAGATACTAGCCATCAGTATCTGTCAGCATGACAGCGTGTTGCACGTACCAGCTGTACAACATGACTGTACAAGGAAGTTGTCACCTAGTAATTGTATACACATACCTGTGGCATATGACCACATATGTGCCCGCATGCGGCATGTCATCCCCTACATGAATGTGTTACGGCCCATGCACACACCACCCTCCCCATAGCAGTACCATGACAAGCCTGCTGAGGTCATCCAATGTGAAATACACCTTTGGGGTAGCTGTAGCTCACTAATCCCCATGGCGCGTCCCATAACTCTGTACTTCTGTACTGATAAACTAGTTAGGTAGTAGTCCTAACCCCAGACTTGGCAACTGTGTGAGTGTGTGTTTGTGTGCATGGCTCAGTCTCTGCCTGTGTAGAGAGAAATGCTTTCTAGGCTACTCACACTCAGTACAGTTCATATACACAACATTGGCAAGGCTACTGATGTCAAGCACCTAGAAATACACCTCTGGGGAAATCATAGCCTACTAATCTCTGTACCGTGCCTTGTAACTGCGTACTGCTGTAGTGTGATAAAGTAGTTAGGTAGGTGTTCTAACCCCAGGCCTAGCAACTGTGTGAATGTGTGTGTGGCTGACTGCATAGAGAGCAATGCTTTTTAGGCAACTCACACCTCATACAATACACATACTCGACTTTGGCAAGGCTGCTGATGTCACTCACCTAGAAATTCACCTCTAGGGAAACCTTAGCCCAGTAAACTCCATAGCGCGCCCTGTAATTGTGTACTTCTGTAGTGTGATAAAGTAGTTAGGTAGGTGTTTTAATCTCAGACCTGGCAACTGTGTGCTTGTGTGTGTCTGACTGTGTAGAGAGCAATTTTTTTTAGGCCACTCACGCCCCGTACAATACACATACTTGACTTGGCAAGGCTGCTGATGTCACTCTCCTAGAAATACACCTCTGGGGAGCTCATAGCCCAGTAATCTCCATAGCATGTCTTGTAACTGCATACTGCTGTAGTGTGATAAAGTAGTTAGGTAGGTATTCTAACCCCAGACCTGGCAACTCTTTGAATGTGTGTCTGATTGCGATGAGGGCAATGCTTTTTAGGCCACTCACATCCTGTACAATACACATACTCGACATTGGCAAGGCTGCTGATGTCTCTCACCAAGAAATACACCTCTAAGGAAATAATAGCCCAGTAATCTCTGTAGCGCATCTTGTAACTGCGTACTGCTGTGGTGTGATAAAGTAGTTAGGTAGGTGTTTTAACCCCAGACCTGGCAATTGTGTGTGTGTGTGTGTGTGTGTGTGTGTGTGTGTGTGTGTGTGTGTGTGTGTGTGTGTGTGTCTGACTGTGTAGAGAGCAATGCTTTTTAGGCCACTCACACCCCGTACAATGCACATACTTGACTTTGGCAATGCTGCTAATGTCACTCACCTAGTAATACACTTCTGGGGAAATCATAGCCCAGTAATCTCTGTAGCATGTTCTGTAACTGTGCACTGCTGTAGTGTGAGAAATTATTTAGGTAGATGTTCTAACCCCAGTCTTGGCAACTGTGTGTGTGTCTTTGTGTCTCTGTCTGTTCATGACTGAGTGACGGACAATGCTTTTTAGGTCACACACACTCCTTAGAATTCATATACCCAATGTTGGCAAGGCTGTTGATGTCACTTACCTAGAAATACACCTCTGGGAAAGGCATAGCCCAGTAATGTCCATAGCATGGCCTGTAACTGTGTACTGCTGTATTGTGATTTTAGAACTGAGGTAGGGTTCCATCACCACCCATGGCAGTTTTGGATGTTTTGCATGTGTTTCAATGTCTGTGTATGGAGCAATGCATCATAGGCTACTCACGTGCAGTATAATTCAAATGACCTACGTTGCTAATCCTGCTGATGTCATTCATTGTGAAATACTACTTTGGGGAGAAAACTCCCTGTAATCCCTGTGGTGTGACCTATAACTGCTCTATACTGTAGTATAATATAGGCCTTGACAGGGGTTCTATACCCACACATGACAGTTGTGGATCTTTTGTGTGTGTCTCACTGTTTGTGTAGGGCTCAATGCATTTTAGGCTGGTCACTCGCAGTACAGGTGAAATGCCCCACTTTGGTAATCCTGCTGATGTCAGTCACTGTGAAATACACCTTTGGGGAAAAAGTACTCCAGTAATATCAGTGGCGTGTACTATAACTGTGTAGTGTAATAAACTAGTTAGGTAGGGGTTCAACTCCCAGGCATTCACTCACTAACACTCTTCAAGAGAATCCTTGATGGGTGGATAAGAAACAGAAAATTTACCCCGGGGATCCCTGCAGTGGCTCTGCTGGACAGTGGCACAGGGAACTAATGGCTCTGCTGGACAGAGGCACAGGGAACTAATCTAAGGGGGTGGCAAAAGTCAACACATTCTGGCTAGGCTTATAAATGCCCTTGGGCAGATAGCCTAGTATTTACCTATGAACCTATGAACATGACAAGTGTGTGTGTGTGTGTGTGTGTGTGTGTGTGTGTGTGTGTGTGTGTGTGTGTGTGTAACTAGTACCCTGTTTAGAGGTGAGTGTATGGTCAATATAGAGGGGGTTTTGCTCATTACTTTTATGGTGGCCCTACTATATATCACAAAGTCAACCATACACGGATAACAGATGCAAATTAGCTGGGAGGCTGGGGTGCAAAGCTATACCCATACATGTGACATCACGGCCAGCCAATCCAAATTAGTAACCCCACTATTACCCAGAGCACACACTCAACCCATGTGTCATACGCACACACATTCCTAGGCAACAGCCAATATGTGGTTAGTACACTACATATTGGCCACTGACAGTAACTATGCAGTGATAGCAGTGGCCTACAGAGGGCATGTCACCCTGGCCATCTGTCCAATATGCACGTACATGCAGACAGTGTACCTTCACCATGTTCCCCAATGGACACTTGCACCACCTGTGGTGCCTTCACATGTGACTCACAACGGACATACCATGCCTGACAACATGCCCTGTATGGACAGATGTCACTAACATCAGGGAATGCTGTTGGCATTCTATCAATGTAGGTGAAGGGTAAACCTGCTGCCCACTACCAGTTCCTGCCACAGGTGGGCAAGACTGGCACAACTGATGATAAGCTGTGTTCACAACATGGGCCAGACAACCCATGTACAGTTCCACATGTCACTATACATGCATGTGGGAGGTGTGCACATCCCAGACACCATCCATGTCATGGACTAAGGAACACATACATGGCATGTGGTGTACAGCATTGACCACACACAATAGTCACCTAGCTGACTGGATGGGGGATGCAATACCCATATGTGTGGGAAAATGCAGTAACTACAGCCCTGAGCCACAGTGCAGACCATTGTCATGTGGCCTGCTGCCACGGTATACCCATTGCTTACCCTTGTACAGCCTGCTGGCACAGTTGACCAGCACACACCCATGTAGACATGCACCCATGCATTTCAGAACTGGCACCCTGTGGGTACGTGTGTGTGTGTTGTATGGTGCGTATGTCCACATCCACACTCACTACAACCCCCAGGGCATACTGAAACATGCTGTCTGATGTCTGACATCTCTTCATACTCTTTGCCCATATGGCCTCCGTATGACCCGTGTGGTGCATGTGATACCTGCACATTGATATGTTGTGGAAATTCTCTTACTGATGAGTTGCACTCCTGGCCCTGCCAAGTGTGTCAATGTGTGTGCATCCCTGTGTAAGTGTGCCTGTGTTGATGCTGGCACATGTTCATGCAGACAGGCATGTGTACAACACCTACTGCATATCTACTGTATCCCTGATGCAGATGTCACTCACCCTGACATATATGTTTTGAGTGCTCCACATCAGGTAACCCATGTGGTGCATCCAATAACTGCATCAAACTGTGATAGCACTACATAGTTGTCGGGGGGGGTTGATACCCTGTACTGGTAGGTGTGTTACACAAACATGTTTCAGTTTTACCCTCACAAACCTCCCTGACATGTATCTGCATCTGTCTGCCTCCCCTACTCCCTCTCCAGTGGATGTGGAGACCCACACCTGCCTTGGTTTGGCAGCAGCATGTGAATGTTATGTGATGCTCATGATCAGCTGATGGCCTCTGCATGAATTGCAGCCCTTCCCAGCTGATTGCATGAGGCACAGCTGTGGTAACAATCCCATAGCCAATTGCATGGAAACACACTCCAATACCTAGGAGCATCATGGTGGTGTAAGGGCCTTTGCAGTCACTGTGAGCAGGAACTAGATTTGATGTTTGGCAAACAGCATCCCAGATGGATTGGGGATTTACCTCTAGCAACAAACACTGTGGAAAGAGGACAACCAACAGTAGGGTGATGTGCCTGACCTGACTACAGACTGTAAGTGCTGCTATACTGCATTTGGAGTAATGTTGGTTTAACAGTGTTTGTCGGGATATGCCTGTTGTACATGTCACAATGCATCCCATGTCAGTTCCATGTATATGAGGAATCCCCATCTGCAGGGACATCTGCAGACTGGGCAGTGTTGTGCCTATGGTTTCATGTGTTAGCCACAGTGCATCAATCCATGGAATGAAGAAGGTAGTGTGAGGATTGCAGTCTGTAAAAGTGAGTGCTGTCCCCCAAGTTTGACCGACATCCACTGGATCCAGGTCCCTCCTGGGACTGCCCAGAGCCACGTGCACGTATTCTGCTATGATGGTTTGTGGACAGCCACTCACACAGTGCTGGGGCTGGTACTGCCACTATGGAGCGGCTGTGGCTGTTTGGATGTCCACGGCGACCTCCAGCTGCTGGTGTTGCTGGCATACGTCCACGTGGCCATTTCAACCATCCCATCCTGTCCTGATGAATGGACATGACATTGTGGATGACTTCTAATGTCTCACCCCACCATCTATGTATGACCTCGGTGTAATTACAGATGGCACCTGCTAGGTCACGGATGCTGTCAGTTACAGAGGTGTGATGAGCCCTCTGCACCCTTAGACCCTGGCTGGTGTACCGTTCCATTTGTGCCTGTGCCTACATGACAGTCTGGAACATGCGTGTGGTTGAAATAGATGTTGCACATCTGCCAGGGGCATGATCACCAGCAGTGTTCCTACGAGCACCCCTACACATCTGCCTATGTGATACCCCGCCAGACATAGGTTCATAGGTTCATACTAGGCTATCTGCCCTAGGGCATTTATAAGCCTAGCCAGAATGTGTTTGGCTTTCACCACCCATTTTAAATTTATTTTGCTATGCCCTTTTTCGAGGTTAGTATACTGTGCCTCTGTCTAACAGTGACACAGAAGTGATACCCGGGGTAAACCTACGATCTCCCATCCACTCATCAAGATTCCTCTTGAAGAGAGTCAATGAGGGACTCTGCCTAACCTGGACTGGGATTTTATTCCAGAGTGAAAGGAGCCTCTGGGTTATGAATCTGTCCCTCCAGCATGTCCTATTTATTTCAGTGCTGAGGTTCAAGTCTCTCGAGCGTGTAGCGCGATGGGATTTGGATTTTCTGAGGTGCAGCATGTCCATTAAATCCGGGTTGGACATGGCTTTATACGTCAGGCACAGATCGCCTCTGAACAGGCAGTATGCCACTGAGTAGAGCTGGAGTTTCTTTAACCGGGCAGCATATGGCATCTGTTTGAGCCCTTTGATCCTCTTGGTGAGGTACTTTTGGGGTCTTTCCAGTTGCTGCAGGTGTCTGGTAAGGTACATCCCAAAAGGTTCATTGTACTCAATTATGGGCCTGATGAGGGATGAGTAAAGAGGCACGATGACCTCCCCTGATCTAGATGTGAATCCCTTCATGATTAGGTGGGCTATATAAAATGTTTTTCTAACCACTTTGGCCACGTGGTTGTCAAATGAGAGATTGCTATCAACTTGGGTCCCCAGGTCCCAAATTACTTCTTCTGTACTTAATGGATTACCACCTATGTGGTAATTTGTGGGCACTTTGTTTTTTCCAAAGGGGATGACTATACACTTTTGGCATTTAGCTTGAGGCCATGGCTCTGGCACCAGTTGTCTGTTTCTATGAGGCCCTTTTGGAGGATGCTTGTGTCGGCTGGAGAGTCAATTATGGCGCCCAGTTTGCAGTCATCTGCGAACTTGGTCAGCCACAGTCCTTCCGTGTTGGCCTGTACCTCCGAGAAATATATACCGAACAAGAGAGGTCCCAGGACTGAGCCTTGTGGGACACCACTTGTAACTGGTTTGGAGTCTGGCATGGCTCCAGCAATTCTAACCATATGGGTTCTGTCCTTGAGCCAGTTTGGATTCCATCTAGTGACTCAGGGTTTATATTTAAGCTGGTGAGCTTATCTACATTGCCTGAGTGGGGTATTGTATCGAAGGCTTTTGCGAGGTCCAGGTAGGCTGTGTGGATCACCTTCCCCTCATCAATCACCTTGGTGACTGTTTCAAAGAAATCAACCAGGTTTAAGAGGCAGGATCTGCCCTTAACAAAGCCGAACTGGGTAGGATCCAGTGTCTGTATGTCCCCAATATCTTTATTTATGAGGTCCATGATGATCCTTTCCATAGCTTTGCAGACCAAGCTAGTCAGGCTTATGGGGCAATAGTTTCCAGGATCCGTTGAGGCACCACCTTTATGGAGAGGGACCACTGTTGCTGTACGCCACTCTTTGGGCACATATCCTGTAGCAAGGCTGAGATTGAACAGTAGTTTTATGTTTGGGTTTAGCTCTTCTTGGAGTTCATGTAGGATGCAGCCCAGGACACCGTCTGGTCCCATTGATGCTGTGTTTTTTGCTTTGGAGAGGGCAGCTCTTAACTGAGCATCTGAGATGTCAGGGGGGCAGCACTCTGCTTTGATAGATATTTGCCCTTTTGATGGGGAAGGGCGGGAGTTTGCACTGAACCTGTCAGCTAGGATGTTGGCAATGTCTGTGGGTTCAGTGTATTTTTTGTCATTTTGGACTAATTCTGAGCATATCTGGGAATTACCACCCAGGTTCCTAACATAACTAAAGAAAACCTTGTGATTTTCCTTAGTGTCCTCTGCAATTTTTTTCTTGAAGCTGGCCTTAGACAATTTTATGAGTGCCCGTAGTTTTTTGCTAATACTGATCAGAGATGCCTTCCCTTTTTGGGATTTTGCTCTATCATTTAGTAGCTTCCTCCTTCTATTGTATAGTTTGTTTATGGCTGGGGTCCACCAGACAGGACGTTTGCCTTTGAAGGATTGGGTCTTGGTTTTATTTGGGATCACACGATCCATGCATTCCTGAAGGTGCTCATAGAATGCGTTTATAAAGGATTCTGCGGTCTGGGCCATATTTTCCACAGGCCCAGGGGCTTTGAAGTATTCCACCTCGGTTTTGAGGAGTGTGAAATTTGCTTTAGAGAAGTTTTTCACTGTGGTTTTCTGGGCAGGGGGTGGGGTCGGGATGTGAATATCCAGTGAGATTAGTTTATGGTCTGATCTTACCAGTGAGGGATACACTTCTGGTCTGGAGCATAGAGTCCCCATGTTGGTGATGATCAGGTCCAGTATGTTTTCCCCTCTTGTGGGAGTGGTAACAAGTTGTTCCATAGCATTTGAGTTTATAAATTCTAGGAACCTTTGGGCTAGGGTGTTGGAGCTAGAGTAATGCTCCCAGTCTATGTTTGGGTAGTTGAAGTCGCCCAATATCATGGTGTTTGGAGAGACCTTCATATTTTCCAGTGTCTCAGGAAGGCCAAGTGGGGTTCCTGGGTTTGGGAGGGTGGTCTGTAGCAGGCTATAAACTGGAAGGCAGTTTTACCAACTGTTAGTTGCACATGGATAGTCTCTGATGCTTTGTGTTTTGCCACCAACCTGGAGGTGTGGGTATCTTTGATGAATATCGATACTCCCCCTCCTTTTGTGGTTCAGTCCAAGTTTTGGGGCCGAAAAACATGGTATGAGGTATAACCTGGCTATGGCTGCTGTGTCCTAACACACATGCCGTAGATACCATACTGTCCTGGCCCATGCCGTCCATAGGCTGTCCCTCAGCTAGGGCCAATGGTGATGAGGTGTGTAGAGGCAGTGTGACTGTGTGCATGGATGGTGTGGATACATGTAGGTTGTCAATTTCTGGCCCAGCAGCAGCCCCTGATGACCCTTCCTGGTCCTCAAAACACATATCTTCATGGTTATTGTCTGTATCAGTGACATCAGATTCCCTTTGGGGGGGACCCAGACCCACCGCACCACCTGTGAGGGGAAAACAGGAAACAGACTGTAAGACCTGTACAACACCTCTAAACAGTAAATACACACACACACACACACACACACACACACACACGTGTGCAGACATGGCCACACACACAGACATACACACATGCAGTCGACATACATGGCAACCAATACACTTCACCAGGCAGCACCTATGGACAGCTTCCACAACCCCATAACACACACAATAGCAGGTGATGGTGCAGTACAGATTCCCTTTGGGGGGGACCCAGACCCACCGCACCACCTGTGAGGGGAAAACAGGGAACAGACTGTAAGACCTGTACAACAGCTCTAAACAGTAAATACACACACGCACACACACACACACACACACACATGTGTGCAGACATGGCCACACACACAGACATACAAACATGCAGTCAACATACATGGCAACCAATACACTTCACCAGGCAGCAACTATGGACAGCTTCCACAACCCCATAACACACACAATAGCAGGCGATGGTGCAGTACAGTATCACACACATACCTGTAATTACACACGTCAGCATGCAGGACATGTGGGACTCAACAGCATGCAGTGCAACTGTAGTCAATCCCCCGTTACCAACAATATACATGGCTGTGATGCATGGCTTTTGTTTGTAGGTGATGGCCCTCTGCCTGGAACCCACTGCACCCATGGCCACAGCATTGCTGTGCATCTGTTCAGCACCCTGGCATGTACTGTGCACCATACCTCACGGGTGTACACACCATTACAGGATGTGTCTCTGTGTGTCAGGTGTGTTTCCACTGCTGCTCACAGCCTCTGTGTATTCCTGGATCACATGTGGACATGTGTTTAGTGACTGCTTGATGTGTATTCACATACGTCATCATCAGTGGTGCATGTATGAGTGGTAGATTACCATTAGACCAACCACAGAGACAATGTACTGTACCTGTGGTGAGTGTAGAGACCATTATTGACCATGATTAGGCCATGGCTGATGTTGCTTGTGGTACACATAGGTTCATAGGTGAGTACTAGTGTATTGGTCCTGGGGCCTACATAAGCCTAGCCACAGGGGTTCCCTGCCATGCACCACCCACTAATGTTATTCCCCTATGCCCTTGTCAGGCTGTGGCACACACGTGCTAACCAAGGTGTATTCCCCATTCCCCATCCAATTGCCAAGTGTTTCTGTCAAGCGGCCAATAAGTAGCATTGCCTGACATGTATGGGTAGTCTGTTCCAGAGTGTAGGAGTCCCTGGGACAGGGCCCTATCCCTCCAGTATGTTCTGTGTAACATGTTGATTAGGTTTAGGATCCTGGAACATGTGTTAGCAGAGGGAGTGGGATGTTATTACATGTGGCATGTTCAACTGCTCTGTGTATGACATAGCTCTGTATGTTGGGCAGATGCCAGCTGTGTCTGGGCAATGTGCAGTGGAGTTTAGCCACAGTTGTCTGAGATGTACTGTATATTGCATGCGCTTGAGGCTGGTAATTCCATTAGTGAGGTGTGTGCTGTGTCAGTGCACATGTACAGCATGCATTATGGGTAGGTGTGTTAGATGTGCATATGGCCTACATCTTATCTATAACATGCACAGTGAGTTGCCAAACATAACCTTAAACCACACTCGCTGGTATCCGACTGCTGCCTTGCTGTTATCCCAGAGGAACCTACATTGACATGGGATAGAGTTGATGTCATTGGCCACAGCTGTGGCATTGCTACAGGGTGGCTGCAATATTACAGTATAACAAGAGCTGAAGTCCACAATACTACAGTTTATGCATTACTGCTTATCTGTACTACACAGCAACATACCCCACATCTCACATATGCATGGTCTACCTGTACAGATGCATACACTACAGTAGTGTACTAATATGCCCTGGAACCTTACCTGCATGCTCAATGTATGGTGTGTGAGTAGCACCCACTTCCATGACTGTATAAGTCGGGAGCTATTGCGGGCAGGCAGGTGCTACCAGGCTGATGAATAGCTCCTCCACTCTGGTGAGGGGGGATGGATGTTATGCCCCCCCCCCTGTTGCAAGGTGGTCACCCCGCATGGCAGCGGCATGATGACGTACTTGCCGGAGCAGGTCACTACAATGGTGGTGGACCTGCTCATAATTATGGCTGTGCATCCCCACCTCATTCACCCTGCGAACCACATCAGTACACATAGTTTCTCTCCTGCTGGTCTATGCTTGTCCGTGAGAACAGCAGCTGATAGTTGTGGATGATGCTGGTGATGATGATCTCCTCCTCAGAAACACTGTAGGTGGGGTTCCTTGGGTGTGCCATACTCCCTGAAAGACATAATGATGGAAATATGCCTGAACAACTCATATGTCAAGTTTACCATAATGCAATACACCATATCAGCTCCAACATAATGTTCACACTATCCTAGTGGTATGTGTCCTGTATGTGTACCATTGGGCTATATATTGTATTGTACAACACCTTCTGCTATGTGGTTATAGACATGCTCCCTGTGGAGACACTAGAGTTGCAGGGCATTTCACCTACATGCCATTGTCACTGCCACTATGTTTCCTCGTATGCATGTGGTAGGCCTGCTATGTGATTGCTACACATCTGCCATTCTGTAGAATTGAGGATATCTATGCGTGCTGTTGGACATGTTCTGGGATTGTGTGGACTATTACAGCCCACATATGTTTCATGACAGTTAAACACCAGTATGTGTAAGGGGTATTTGCCAGCAGGAACACCACTCCAAACTAATGTGCACATGTTACCAGTCCCCATCACATCCATGGCCCACCATGGAACCTCATTATCTACTGTTCCATCACTATCTTCATGTAGAACCACCTCAGGGCATGGTGCCCCCCCCATGGAGTACACACAGACGTCTGTCACCCAGGTAGGTCACGGGTATTGGGCATAGGGAGCTCCACAGTGACATGGGGTATGTGCTACATCACCTGGAGGCATGCAGTACACATACACATGGTTTGACATGCATGTCCCTCCTGCCCAGCAAACAGCCCAGGCACCTTTATGTCCATGTAGCTGCTGTTGTGACTGTCCATGGGTGGGCACCATGTTCCCTTTGTTCCCATGTGGGGGCTCAATGGCCTCCACATTCCAAATGTAACTACCCGTCCACAGTGTTTAACCACCACATGTGTGATATACCAGCCCTGTATGCTGTCTTGTTTGTCACCCAACCAGACCTACATACCAATATGTGCCTAATGCCCTTCACCAACATATATATCCCACCATCCCATACAATTGCAATGTGTTCCCAACATGGGTTACACACCTCAATCCACACTCCATCTTGTAGCCATGTACTGGTGTGTAGGTATGTTGTGTATTGATGTGTGATGTTCTCTCTAACATGTCATAGCAGGGGAAATGTATTGACATGTGTGTATATATATATATATATATATATATATATATATATATATATATATATATATATATATTATATCTATACATATATATATATATATATATATATATATATATATATATATATATATATATATATATATATATATATATATATATAATCTATCTGTATGCATCTCTCTCTCTCTCCCTCTCTCTCTATAGATATATATGGATCAAGGAGAGTTGTTCGAAAGACCAACTGTCCGAATCCAACCCTACCGAACACTATTTACCAAAACTGCTTTCACCGAAAAAGCAGTCTTGGTAAACAGAAGGTAAAACACACACACACACACACACACACACACACACACACACACACACACACACACACACACACACACACCATGTTTATGTAGGGGGGCTTTGCCCCCTGCACCCCCCACATCCCCCTACTTTTATATTCTCACTCTGAGATCGCACTACAATGGGAAAAAGGGAATATTCCCTTATCCCCACTGTAGTCTGATCTCGCCCACTACCACTTCCCCCGATTCCCTGTACTTTTACGAAAGTTTTGCGAAAGCACTTTTTTCATTAAAAAGTGCTTTTGCGAAACTGTGACAGCCCGTTTCACTTTCGGTGAAACACTCCTTTGGTAGACTGTCCTAGACCCCTATATATATATATATATATATATATATATATATATATATATATATATATATATATATATATATATATATATATATATATATATATGTGTGTGTGTGTGTGTGTGTGTGTGTATACATATGTGCATATATGTGTAGACATCATTTTCTGTTATTTATATACGTATATAAATGTATAACTGTCCAAGGTTCTGTACACATACACAGCTGTGAATATGTATCACACATACATGTATCTGTATGTGGGGTGCATACGAACATCTGGAACACACTCATGTACCTTCTTTACTTCACAGCTGAACTGTTCTGCTTTGCTGCAACACAGACCGGTGTCACATGTGAACGCAGACTAACATTAGGAGGTATATATGGTGACAAACTTTAGATAAGCATATTAAACTGCTATGGCAGTTTGGCATGCAATGCTACACTTTAACATGACTGTCCGGCAGGTGATGTGGTCTCTTACCCATGTGTCCATCATGGCAGTATTAATACCCCCACCAGCCATTGGCCACTGTAATTTGCAGAACACAGATATGGGTCACACCTTTGCCATTCACTACTGGTCTGCACATTTGACAGGTATGTCCCACTGCCCACAGGGACTGATGCTACTGTCCAGTGCAGTTGTTGAGCACAGCATCATTACAGGAACAAGTACTGATGGCACATATACATCCTTTCACAGTATGCATCCTGTTATTCTATGCCATATACTACATACCAGTAAATGCATATCTGTTTCACATACCTGTTATGTTGTTTCCGCTGTAACACAACCCTGAACTTTGTGAACTTTCTTGTAGGTTTTCTCCCCCCCCCTTCTCTCTCTCTCTCTATCAGTCTGTCCAGTAGAGTGATTGAGCTGGTTTGAATAGATTGCAGTATGCTTTTTTTGGTATTGCACATGATCAGGTTGTGGCCTCTGCACCAGTCAGTGTCCACCAGTTGCTTAGTGCATGCAGCCTGCTGCTTAGTACTTCAGATAACCACTGTCATGGCAACTCTGAACTATAAAATGCCTTTTGTGGGCGTTGTCCCTTCACCTTTACAGTATGAATGACATCCTTCCTTTGTGTGGACATAAGTGTTACAAACAGCAGGTAGAAATACCTCATACAGCAGAACCTGCAGACACAGGCCAAATCCACATTTGGGTAAGGTTACAGACCTACAGACAGTGTGAGTAGTGTTGTTGTGTGCAATGTATCTTGTTGTTCTTATAGGGTTTCTGTGTACATGGTACTTTTTCATGGAATATTCATGGGCCTAGCCGTATGATACCAGTGGGATTGGCTATTAGGTTTTTTCTGTGCACCACACAGGTATTTTCCCAAATATATCTGTGGCATTTTGTCTGTTGAGTGCTATCAGTACATGGCTACATCCATTTGTATTTCAATGTCGTATCCCTGCATAAAGGTATGCTGCAACGAATCTTGTAACACCAGCAATTTCCAGGATGTGTAACAGCAATAATGCAAATATGGCCCTATATTCCAGCCTCTGTCCTCCAGATATATGCCAGTCTTTGTCCTGCTGTGATACAGGAAGGGTTGTTAGGTAATGGCCTATCATAGGTTCATAGGTTCATAGGTTCATACTAGGCTATCTGCCCTAGGGCATTTATAAGCCTAGCCAGAGTTGTGTGGCTTTCACCACCCCTTAGGTTGAAGAATACTATACCCATTAGTTTGCTGTGCCTCTGTCCAGCAGTGATACAGAGATGATCCCCGGGGTAAACCTATGATCTCCCATCCACTGGTCAAGATTCCTCTTGAACAGAGCCAGGGAGGTGCTCTGTCTCACATGGACCGGGATTCTGTTCCACAGCATAGGGAGTCTCTGGGTGATGAATCTGTCCCTCCAGCACATCCTATTTATATCCGTGTTGAGGTTTAAGTCTCTTGCTCTTGTGGCTCTGGTTGATTTGGATTTTTTGAGGTGGAGCATGTCCATTAATTCCGGGTTGGACATGGCCTTGTATGTCAGGCACAGGTCACCTCTGAGCAGACGGTATGTGACTGAATAGAGCTGGAGTTTCTTCAGTCAGGCAGCATATGGCATATTTTTGAGCCCCTTTATCCTTTTGGTGAGGAACTTTTGGGGTCTTTCCAATTGCTGCAGGTGTCGGGTAAGATACATTCCGAATGGGGCATTGTACTCAATCATTGGTCTGATAAGTGAAGAGTACAGGGGAACAATCACCTCCCTTGATCTGGATGTGAATCCCTTCATAATCAGGTGGGCAATGTAGAAGGTCCTCCTAACCACTTTGGCAATGTGAGTGTCAAAAGAAAGGTTACTGTCAACTTGGGTCCCCAGGTCCCTGATAACCTCTTCTGTGCTTAATGGATTGCCACCTATGTGGTAACTTGGGGTTACCTTGTTTTTACCAAAGGGTATGACTATACATTTTTGGCATTTAGCTTAAGGCCATGGCTCTGGCACCAGTTATCCATTTCTATGAGACCTCTCTGAAGGATATCTGTGTCTGATGGATTTTCAACTATGGCGCCCAGTTTGCAGTCATCTGCAAACTTTGTCAGCCACAATCCTCCTATGTTTGCCTGCACTTCTGAAAAGTAGATGCTGAACAAGAGGGGCCCAGGACTGAGCCCTGTGGGACACCGCCAGACCGCTTGAGTCTGACATGGCACCAGCAACTCTAACCCTGTGGGTTCTGTCCTTGAGCCAGTTTGCAACCCATCTTGTGACATATGGGTTTTCATTTAAGCTGGTGAGCTTTTCTATGATACCCGAGTGGGGTATTGTGTTGAAAGCTTTTGCAAGGTCAAGGTAGGCTGTGTGAACTGCCTTACCCTCATCAATGGCCTTGGTGACTGTTTCAAAAAGTCGACCAAGTTCAAGAGGCATGATCTGCCCTTGACAAAGCCGAATTGGGTAGGATCCAATGTCTGTAGGTCCCCTATGTCTTTATTTATGAGTTCCATTATGATCCTCTCCATAGCTTTGCAGACCAGGCTTGTTAAGCTTATGGGGCGGTAATTACCAGGGTCCGTAGAAGCACCGCCTTTGTGGAGTGGGACCACAGTTGCCGTACGCCACTCTTTGGGTACGTATCCTGTGGTAAGGCTAAGATTAAACAGCAACCTTATGTGTGGGTTTAATCTTTAACCTGTCTGCCAGTATGTTTGCAATGCCTGTGGGTTCAGTGATTTTTGTATAATTTTGGAGTAATTCTGAGCATATCTGGGAGTTTCCACCCAGATTTCTAACATAGCTAAAGAAGGCCTTATGATTGCCTTTTGAGTCCTTGGTGATTTTTCTCTCAAAGTTGGCCTTGGATGATTTTATGAGTGATCGTAGTTTTTTACTAGTATTGATCAGAGATGTCTTCCCTTTTAGGGATTTTGCTCTATCTTGTAGTAGCTTTCTCCTCTTGTTGTAAAGTTTGTTTATGGCTGGGGTCCACCAGATCGGGTGCTTGCCTTTGGTGGAAAGGGTCTTGATTTTATTTGGGATTGCTTGATCCATGCAATCGTGGTGGTGCTCGTAGAAAGCATTTGTAAGGGATTCCGCAGCATGGGTTGTGGTTTCCAACGGCTCAGGGGCCTTGAAGGATACCACACCAGTCTTAAGAAGTGTGAAGTTGGCTTTTGAGAAGTTCTTCACTGTGGTCTTTTTTGTTGGGGGTGGGGGCGGGATGTGGATCTCCAGTGAGATTAGTTTATGGTCTGATCTCACCAATGAGGGATATACTTCCAGTGTGGAGCATTTTGTCCCCATGTTTGTGATGATCAGGTCTAGTATATTTTCACCTCTTGTGGGAATGGTGACAAGTTGTTCCATAGCATTTGAGTTTATGAACACCAGGAACCTTTGGGCTAGGGTATTGGGGCTTGAGTAATGTTCCCAGTCTATGTTTGGGTAGTTGAAATCACCCAATATGATGGTGTTTGGAGAGACATTTATACTCTCCAGTGTCTTCAGGAAGGCTGTGTGGGGTTCTTGAGTTTGAGAGGGTGGCCTGTAACATGCTACAAACTGTAGAGCAGTTTTGCCTATGGTTAATTGCACCTGAATGGTCTCTGATGCTTTGTGAGTTGCCACCAGCCTGGAGGTGTGGGTATCCTTGATGAATATGGATACACCCCATCCTTTTGTGGTACGGTCTGGGTTTTGGGGCCGGAACGCATGATATGAGATAAAACCTGATAGTGCCGGGGTGCTCTCAGGAGCCTTGAACCAGGTTTCAGTCACAGCACAGACATCGATGTTCTCCATACTGAGGAGGGCTTCGAGGGCGTGCATCTTGAGATTTAGACTTCTGGCATTGAGCAGCATTACCCTTAGTTTTTTTCCATTATTGTTTTCTAGGGTGGTGAGTTTAGAATTTGAGCCTTGTCTAAAAAAGGCATTATGGGGGTGGCAAGAGCCTTTGCCAATATCCAGAAACCCAGGGGTGACAGGTGCAAGCCGTCCCTTGCGAAGCAGCGTGGCTTTTCAAGCATGTCATTCCAGGCAGACAGACATTGGATCCCCTTAGAATGACACCAGAAATTAAGCCAATTATTAAAACTGATCATTTTGTCTCTGTATTGTGGCATCATTCTTGGTGAAGGTAGGATACTGCTCAGGGTCAGTGTCATACCAGCCTGGGCTACATAATCTGAGAGCTCCTTTATGTCTCTTTTCATGTAGTCCACGGAGGTACATCTCAGGTCATTCACACCGGCATGGACAATGACTGAGTCATACTTGTACTTGCTGTGGAGTGACCTGAGTGCTTGTGTTATGTGGCGGATTCTAGCACCCGACAGGCAGCTTACTGTGACCCTCTCCTTGTTCAGTCTGGTGAGTGGGACGTCAGTGTGTCTGACTATGGAGTCACCTATGACAAGTGTGTCTGGCATTGTGTTTGGCCTTAAGGGCTGTGACTGATTTGCACACTGACTTTGTGATCTATGTGTTGCTTGTGTTATGTCATGAGGTGGCAGTTGTTTGGGTGTCTGCTTTGGAGACCTCTGCTGTTTTGGTAGATTTTTGATCAGTGCCTCAGAGTATGTCTTTGTTTGTTTATGTGTTTGATTTGTAGTTGTGATAGTTCTATGTGAGATTGGGTTTATGGTGTGTTAATTTATCACTAGCATTACTGCTATCATCCCAGTCATGTCATGGACTCCCACACCAGCTGTTGGGCCAAGCAACAGCTGGAGAACACATATGTGCCCTTGTACATTCCAGACGTAAGTGTGTGGTACACAATGTTCCTTGCCCTTGTACAGCCTTTCATGGAGGATGGGGTTCTATGCCATTAACCTAGGCTACGGCACATTTTCAGTGATGTAACTGTTAAGAAGAGGGTCATTCAGTGTGATAGTGAGATGTTAGGTTAAGCATTGTTATGTACAAGATACTGTGATGTTAACACAAGTGATATTTTTCCCCCTAGGGCTTGACTACAGGGTGTAATTGGAGGCTGCTGAACTACATATGTAATTGTTGATTGCTACGTATCCTGAAGGCAAATCCTGTTTCTACTTTTGTACTAATTGAAGGCCTTGGCCTGGACAGCATAGTATGGTATATATACACATTGCTTGCATCTACTGTTTTGTGTGGGCCTTGCATTCATGACCGATTACATATTTCAAACCTTATGTGGTGTCAGTACTGGCATACATTATTGTATATTACAGGAATAAAGGTTATCTATGTATGCATACCTGTGTGTCATGTCCTTTGAATTGTGGGTGGGTATATGTTTAATGTCAGTATTCTCATTTGTGGGAATGGTTGCCACACTACACATTTCACAGGTGCCAGTTGAATGGCTTGTGGTTGAGGGACATACTTTGCACCCAGTACTTCCACACTACGTCTACATATGTATGTCTACTAATACATTTTGTGTGTGTATATGTGTATGTAGCTATATATATCTCATATGGCTATATCTATATATATGTATCTATAGATATATACATATGTATACATAATATATATATATATATATATATATATATATATATATATATATATATATATATGTGTGTGTGTGTGTGTGTGTATACATACATACATATGAACATATGTTGAGAGGGTGGCTTAATGGCTAAGGTGCTTGCCTTACAAACACAAGGTGCAGGGTTTGAGTCTCACAAAGGATAATTGGCTAAGCTTAAAATGGCTCACAAGGGCAGTTAGCTTAGTACTAAACTATGAACCTATGAACCTATATGTATGTATCTATATACAATTGCTGTTATATATTTATTTGTGAGTTATACATTAATATATATATATATATATATATATATATATATATATATATATATATATATATATATATATCTACATATAGCTGTCTGTCTACATTTACAGATATATATCTGTCCATATGTCCATGCATGTTCAGCTCATATTTTGTCCTGTTCCTCATTCACTTGGCAATTGTCATGGATGATCGCAGCATTGAAGTCAGTAACTAGTGGCAACACTTTTGTGTGTCAGACTTCATCTCCTTCTACATATGTGTTCTAATAGATATAACTGTGTAACTAGCAACATTTTAAGTGTATCAGAGGATTAGTTGACATATATCCCTATTTGTACCCACAGTGTGGCATACTTTGTCCAGGCTTCTTGCATTAACAGGTTATGTTGTGTGATAATAATGCATTGCCTGTACTGTTGACTGATTGTGCTGCATGATATGTTTGTGAAAACTTCAGGTTATGTATATCTGCCATGGTTTAGTGGTAAATCACTTTGTGTATGGAGTGCAGGGTCCTTGGAGAGGCTGCTTATTTTGCTGCTGAGCAGAACAAGGGACGTTGGCTACAGAGTGATTAAGGCACTTTTAAGCAGTTGTAAGCGGGTTTGCATGAGTTTGCTTGATGGTAAGCACTGCCAACCTCCACTTATGTTTTCTTACAGTCAGTTAGCTTCGAATTTCTCAACCTGTGTAGGCATAGCTTACCCCAAGACACACCCGCGCAAACCCGCTTACTGCTACTTAACAGTGCTTACTGCCACTTACCCCCCGAGCTAATTCCTGTTAAAGAAAAGAAAATAAGGTTGATAGGACAGTGGTGAAAAATGGGGCACAAAGAGAGAAAGACAATTGGGAAAATAGCTAGGCATGTGCAGGGAGGGCATAGGAAAGGTCCATAGCTGCCCATTTCTTCTACAGCAACAGCTGTGCATATACACTATATTTGCAGGTACATTTGGACCCTCAATCCCCCAGGAGAGGGGTGAAGACAACATATATTCATTATGATGCCAATTAGACCAGATTAAATGTGTCCAGTAGCCATGTGTGTGAAATGGACAGCTATGTATGGGGCGAGATTTTTTGTGGGAACAGATTGGTCTTTTTTTTTTCAGATGAGAGTGGGAAGTTGGGGAGGGGTAGTAGGTATATTTGGGGAGGTAGGTTGGGTAGGTTAACAGACAAGACACACAAGACACATACAGGGCCTGTATATGACACATGAGGGGGGTAAACACCTTGGACAGGGAGGGGCATTTGGAAGTTGCAAGCCCATGAGCCCCCAAATGGAAACAGTGGGACTGAGGTCCCCGCCCATGGGCAGTCACCACTGCACCTTCACGGCCCCAAAGGTGGCTGTGCTGGGGGCTTTTAGGAGGGGCAGGCTCACCCTCTAATAGCACCACTCGGCCCTCAAGTTGGCATAGCCACTCTCGATACTCCAGCTCAAGCTCCTTACTCACCATGGCCCGGACCTGTTGACGGGTGACAGGTTCCCCTCTGTGCCCGCTCCAAGGGGGGGGTGAGCCCCATTCCCTGAAGCAGTTCCACCTGAAGGTGGCACAGGGCCCACAGAGGAGGAGGTCCCAGGCTGGGCCTCAGATGTGCTGTTGCCCGGTGCCATGGCCAACTGAGGTGGGACAGGTAGGTCCGCTGGGACCGGCCTTCCCATACAAGCTGTGTTGTCACAGGTTTATGACAGATATGGGTTAGTACCTGTCAACAGCATTCAGGATTAGTTATAACAGCATGCATAGGTATTCCCATTAACCCAACACACCAGATTTAACACAGTTGCAGAGCAAGCAGAAGACATGCATGTATGGAACAACAGTGGTCATTACAAGAGCATGCAGGTTTCATTGATGGCAACGGGCCACCAATATGGGTGTATTTCACATGGCATATGCATAGAAACAAATGTGAATATTTATAAACCATTAGGACATATGTCCCAACAAAAGTTTGGAGTGTACACATACCCATTAAGGAGTGTCATTGGGTTATTATGCACATATGTTATGGGTGAGAGAGAGAATTCATTTAGCAACTAATATAACCTTGTAGTTTTCACAATATATTTAGTCACTGCAGTGGTCTTTCCCTTATATGTATTATTGCACTACACAATGGCCTTATATTGTACACTGGTATGTTTATAAATTATTATATATGTGACCTGTATCTTACATACAGGCATGATAGGCTGCAGGTGTTAATGCAACATATGTTGAGAGTTGCTGTCATACACTTTGGGTGAGGTGCTAGAATGACAGGTTTGTTTCCATATGCATTCTCTGACTATGTACACGTTTGAATATCAGTTATATGTCATTGACAGATGCCTAAAATTCTTGGAACATCACACTGGATTTTCAGGGTACCAAGTTGGTGATACGGGCCATTTATCTGGACATGCTGGACAGATTAGAACAGCCATGGGGTATGATTATGCATACAACGTACATTTTGAACATTCTAGCAAATTCTGTATTGTTGTTGAGTGTAAGTATGCTTATAGCTTTCTATCTGAAAATTGTATCAAAATCTGTACAGTTGTGGGGTATGATTATGCATACAACTTAGTAGCACTCCCAGGATTTAAACCCCTGCTGTGTGTGTGACAAAATATTATAGCTAACATCACAGTACACTGTGCTATCAGGGGATTGATGTCAAGCTTTCAACTGTTTTCTATCTAAGTCTCCCTAACGTGTACAATATAACTGACCTCTTGGCACTTCCAACATTGTTATGCAGGACTTCATGCCCATTTTATCTGCATACCACTGTGTGCGTGACACTGCTTACGATACAACATTACTATTTATAGTATGGAACAGATTGCCAACATATGAGAGAAGAGTAAACAGAAGCACTCCAGGGGTTATTCTTTTATTCACAGACTATTACACATTTATTTCTGCTGGTACAACACTTTCTAAGGCTTTTATATTTATTTGTTATGACAGTACATGCAGACTGATTACTAACCTGCCTCACGATGCAGCTTTTGCAGCCTAGCATCATGGGCTTGCTGGTTCACAGCTCGCTCATCTGCAGCTGTAAGATAAATGCAGTGATATTTAGTCATACCTATCCATAGTATACACAAGCTAGGCAATTATTTAATACTTAGTAGAATGAGTACTTACTCAGTCCTGGGGCATTGGGCATCTGCCGAGACTCCTGGATCAACGGTTCCAGTACATCCTCCCTCCACCGCTTTAGGTCAGTATGGTGGTGCCTGACCTGCTCACCAGTCCGAGGGTTACCTGTGGCACTGGTGAGGTCACAGGCGAGACTGTTCCAGGCCTCTATTTTATTCTGCAAGCCCTGGTACTGGCGCTGCAGTAGTCTCTGATCATGGTGTTTTACCAGGAGCCATACCATGATCTTTGACTAATGGATGCCCCAGCACTGCATTCTAAATTGAGTGCCTTCACCCACACCAGCCATTCTGCCTGCAGTAGGAAGCTGCAACCAGTTATGAGTAGTATTCCCACCTGTGGGGTTTACATAAGGCAATTTTCCTGCACATCCCCATGATTGGCCAGTTTTGAATAGGCTAAGCTATGGGCAGACCTGCTTACATGTGTTTGGCACTGCTTAAAGAGGTATACCACTAGGCAGATTGAAATGGCTCACCTACACATTGCTTACACTTAATAACGTGAGCTGTGCTGCAGTTAGCATTGCTTGATGGTTAATTAGCACTATATTTGCCATTTGGCAATGATTTATTCTTCATTACAGGTTATATATGTGTCTGGTATCCGTGATTCATGTGTTCATACACTGTATGGGGACCTGGGGGCTTCTACTCTTTATTACAATAACACCTCAAATCTATGCTTACTGTAGTACTCCAGTTCACATATTTATGTTCTGTGGCAGGTTATCCAACATCACACTGTACATAGATTCAGTTCACATGTTTGGTTTGACTTTCCTGTGGTGAGGATTAGTTTGCTGATACCTCATTCATATCTGTTGCTATTATGGCCTGGTGGTTAACTACTGTGGATGTAGTATTCAGGATCCTGAGTTTGAGCCTTGCAGAGGCAGTTTATTTTTTTGCTAGGCAGAATAAGGGCCGTTGGATACAGTGTGATTAAGGTACTTTTGAGCAGTTGTAAGCGGGTTTGCATGGGGGTAAGCACTGCCTACACAGATTAAGCAATTTAGAGGCTTACTGGGTGTAGGAAACTGTAACTGGAAATTAGCAGTGCTTACCTTCACGCAAACCCGCACACACAGCCTTATACTTGCTTATTGGTGCTGACATATGCTTACTACTGCTTCTTGCTGCTTAACCTGACTATTGTTTTATGCATAATTA
Source organism: Protopterus annectens (assembly GCF_019279795.1). NCBI lineage: Eukaryota > Metazoa > Chordata > Ceratodontiformes > Protopteridae > Protopterus > Protopterus annectens. Next base: position 1,035,605,715 of record NC_056731.1, on the reverse strand, counting down.
TACTGACACCTCATATGTGCATTTCCTGCAGTACTCTAGGTTTTATATATATATATATATATATATATATATATATATATATATATATATATATATATATATATATATATTTTGGGTATATGTTCTTTCGTGGCAGCTGTACTCCAGTTTATATACATATATATATATATATATATATATATATATATATATGTTATTCCATGGGTTATACAACATATATATTACTCATACCGTGCTTTGCCATGGGAAATGGTATGTCTTAGTTACCTTCCTGTCCCCCCCATCCTTTCTTGATTACATACATGGGGTGGTCCCATTAGAATGGGTCCATCCAACCCCGGCTCTCCTCAGCCCATAATGTCTTACCCATAATTCCCTCCACCCCCTCTCTCCTCCACATCAATCATCTTTCCTACAGGTTCCATCCAAATCTCACCACACCACTACGCATTGCCCACTCTCCACTTCTCGGGACCTATCATGTATGTTGTCTCACCCCATGGATCTTTAGGGTTCTCACACATTCAGTCCGCAAACATACATATCCTTCTTTGCTTACCTGTAAGGCATGGTATGTTACCCCGAGGACTCTTTTTAGCAGAATTCTTGGGGTTGTCCTGCTAGGGACGAACATGTGTTTGTTTAAGATTAGACTTTGCAGGTTGACACTGTTTCTCCCACTGATAGTATCCTGCCAATAGTCTGGCTAGCAGTGCTGTGCAACACTTAGCGGTGCTTAATATTCGATTTGCATGATATTTGCCTTTTGGCATTGGTGTCTTCTTCATTACATGTTTTATATATATATATATATATATATATATATATATATATATATATATATATATGTGTGTCTTGTATCCTTGATTCATGTGTATGTACGCTGTATGGAGTCCTGGGAACTTCAATACTTTATTTCAATAACACCTCACATCTGGCCTTACTGCATTACGCCAGTTCACATATTTATGTTATGTAGCAGGTTACATCACTTCACACTGTACATGGATTCAGTTCACATGTTTGTTTGATTTTCCTGTGGTGAGAATTAGTTTGCTGATACCTCATGCAAATCAATTGCTATGATGGCTTAGTGGTTAACTACTGTGACTATAGTGTACAGGGTCTTGAGTTTGAGCCTTGCAGAGGCAGTTTATTTTGTTGCTGGGCAGAACATAGGCCGTTGGATCCAGAGTGATTAAGGCACTTTAAAGCAGTTGTAAGTGGGTATGCTTGGGTTTGCACGGTGGTAAGCACTGCTAACCTCCGGTTACAGTTTCTTACACTCAGTTAGCTTCTACTTTGCTTAATCTGTGTAGGCAATGCTTACCCTAGTGCAAATGCACTTAGACATGCTTACTACTGCTCATTTGTGCTTAAACCTGCTTACTAGTGCCTTATTCATTGACACTGACACTTCACATGTGCATTTCATGCAGTACTCCAGTTCACATTTAAATGTTATTATATAGGTTATACAGTAAAAGATGTAAATATATGTTCATGTACAGTTTTCACATGGAAAATGATATGTGCTGCAGTGGGATTCGAACCAGGAATGCCTGTTCATTACGCGGATGCACTAACCACTACACTATTGTTGTGCTGCTTAATTTGCATATATATTCCTTGTTATCCTCTTCAGCCTTTTCAGCTGCTTTAACTTTAGCTAAGCGATAGGCAAATCCGCGCACTTACGGTTTTAAAAAAATAAATACAAGGGCTTCTTCATTTTATTTCAATGTACTGTTGCTGTTGAAAACATGGGGACTGTTGGTGGGGATATGCGGATATCTATGAGTGGTCTCGCTCTTTTGTTTACACATTCTTCTGTTCTACTTTGCAGGGGCATGTTTATTCTATGAGCTCTGCTGTCAGACACACCCCCTGCACTTGTCCATGCTCCTTGTAGCATTAGGAGTTCAGGCAGCGTGCCTTCATTAATATGCATGGCGCGCTGCCGTCCTCCTCTTAAACTGCCACTTCCATACAGGACTCGATTAGTCCTGCATGGAAGATTAGTAAATCAGGGGATATGTCATTTCAATACTTTGTTTTAGATATTACCATGCATGTCATATGAAACAAGTGTATGTTTTAGTTTAGTACCCTCTGCAATATTGAAATGAGGCTATCTTTTTAGCACTAAACTTCTCACTATTTAACCTGTTATAAAGACATCTGTTCCACCTCATTTAATAAGGGTTTGCCGAAACCCTTACCACTGGAAAGTATATGTCATTGCATTTTTATACAGAGTTCCACTTATTGTATATCAATACAAACTGATGAAGTTTTCAACTTTCCAGCATTAAATATAGCAATATAGAAGTCATCAACAAACAGTTCATTCTGTTCTTTACCTGATAATGTAGACGAGCTAAAAATGTATAAAAACATTGACGTTTTATGATATGTTAATAACTACTACCTATTAGACTGATTATTAGACTGATTAAACTGGAATTTCTGCATGTTTCACTTTTTTAGTTGACCACTTAAATTTTTAACTTCATATTTATTATTTATTATTATTGGATGTTTTCAAGAAAAGGTTCACTGCCTGTCAACTTTTGTAGCACTGACTTTCTAGTGGGAATGACATGCAGAAAAAAGGTTGAGAAATTCAGACATCTAGTACATTGACTGAAAGATGAACATTTATGCAAGATACAGTTATTACTAATAATAGCAATGTTTTAACTGGTTTAACTTGCTAGGTAACTATTATTTTCATAAGCATAATTTGTTAAGAGTTGGGAATTATTTATATCTATCTTGCATTTCAGGCTAATTACATACATATGCATATGCATAATACGCCCAATTAATAGGTCATCTTTGACTTTAATATAAATATATAAGAATATAATTTCATTCTGGTATGATAAGTAATTAAAATGCAATATTTCCTTTATGTTATTTTACAAAGTAGTCTCCTTAAAACAAATTGCCATTTATGGAGCTCAGATGAGCTGACAAGTTAAGTCATGATGGATAATCTGACAGCTCTATACTTATCTGTCAGATTAGGAATGATTTTCATTCCATGTTTAAGATGGGATAATATTTATTTTAATGTTGTTTTATTCAGTATATTATTACTTAAAATGTTTTTTTTCCTATTTTTACATCTGACTTAAGACTTGTTTTGCTTTCCTACAAAAAGAAAATATTCGTGACTATACTTTCTTAAATGTTACAAATTAATAAATCATCACTGTTAATGAGAGAGGCTTGTGTGTTACAAACAACTTATAAAATAGACTTACTTTTCAGCAGCAAAATGTTATGGATCTGACATTGCTATCTTTAAATGCTAATGGCTTAAATAATCCAAACAAGTGATCAAACCTATTAAGATATTTAAAATTAAATAGAGCTCAAGTAATATTTCTTCAACAAGCTCATTTTAAAATAAATGATAAATATATATGGAACCCTAATGAATGCACCACTCTAGTCCAGTCCTCTTATCAATATAAGACCAGAGGAATGACAATCATATGGAAAAAAAAAACATTATTAACCCTGAAATTATTTACAAATATGAAGATAACGATGGTCTTATACCTCTCATTACATTGAAATTTATTAATAGGATATGGACACTAGTAAATTTATATTGATTCCCTGAAACTGGAGTAGGGACTGTTAAAAAATATTCACACCTTATCACTAATAGCTACAAAGGCAATTTAATAATAGGAGGAGATTTTAATTGTATTATGGACATTTCTGAAACCACTAATAGAGCTCTTCCTTTGTCCTCTACTGCAAAACTCTTAAAAATGAACTGAGACATTTAAATTAATAGATACATTTAATATTAAGGAAGTTAACACATTAGTATTTTCTAATCAAGATTATAGATTTAGCACTCAAACAAGGATAGATAAAATATATGTCTCTCAAGACCTATATTTAAAAGTTAATACTTTTTCAATAGCCCTCTGCCCACTCTCTGATCATAATTCTCTTGTTCTGAAACTACAAACTGAATTCAAATCATTAACTTTCACATCTAGAATTTCATCCTATATTACAAAAATTAAAGAATTTACACCATGGTTACTGTCAGAACTCAATTTTTTCCTTGATATTAATTACACCACATAGATTAATATAGTTATGTTATGGGATTCACTAAAAGTGTATACACACATATATATATATATATATATATATATATAGCAAAACACAGCTGGTTTAAAAACAAAATTAATGAATGGGATTAAGATCTACAAAAATTGCAATCTAAACTTATAGTATGTAAAACTAAATAATTCTCAGACTCCTTAGTTAATAAAAAGGAAACTGAAGATCTTAATAACAATATAATAAAAATGTATCTCACAAAAATAATCTAGCACTGGAAAGATTAAAAGTAAATTCTTATACAACTTCACCTAAACACTTGCACAACTTATCCATGAGGATTAAAATGCAATCCAAAGCTATTAATGAAGGGAAGAGAAAGGAAGTTTCAGATATAGATGATATTCTTGATGCCTTTAAAACACCATTATGCAGAACACTACAAAAATGAAAGTCTTTCAATTGATCAATTGAATTTGGAAGCAATTACTCCTAAACTAAAAAAAAAAAAATCCAGAAGAATTAAAATTAGATCTTCAATGGCCAAATTTATTTAAGGAAATAATGGACAAGATAAAGGGAAGCAAACCTAATAAAGCTATGGGAATACATGGCATAATCATAGAAATGTATAAACTTTTTCTCAAATCCATAACTTCTCTTCTCCATAAAACATTACGTTAAGTTCAATCACAAACAATAATTCCTCCTTCTTGGAAATACTCTTTAATTAGTCCAATTTAAAAGGAAAACAACCTGATTATGGTAGTTCTTATAGACCAATATCATCACTAAACAATGACTATCAGATATTTATGTCAATGATAGTTGATAAAATAAAAACTTCCATATACAAAATAATCAACAATGATCAAAACAGATTTATATATAGCAGACATACACATGACAATATTAAAAAGGATACTCTTATAGAGTTCTTAAATAGGGAAAACCAAGAAGCATTCATAGTTGGATTAGATATAGAGAAAGCCTTTGATTCCATAAGTTGGGATGATTTATCAAAAATTCTGGTTTTATTTGACATTCCCCCATATTTCATTTCACTTATAATGAATATTTACAGAAATAATTTAGCCTGTGTTAAACTAGGACCTTTCAATTCAGAATCTATTCATCTTACTAAAGGCACTAAACAGGGATGTCCCATGTTACCCACTGTGTTTGTATTAGCTATAGAAATACTTGCTCTTTTAATATGTATTAATCCAAAGATAAAAGGTATAGATGTACATAATCAATATAATTCTAAAACATTGCTGTTGTTATACTAACAAATGAAAATACCTTATCAAAAACTTCACCGTAACAAAGTTAATAAACTATAGTATTTACGAGGTATTAAGATGCATTATAATATAATGTTTTCTAAAAGTTTGTTAATATATAGATATAAAACTTTGGTTTGGTCTATTAATTCCATTCACCATTACAAAGAACTTTCCAGATAGGGTTCATAGAGAAGTTTTTGGGAATGCAGGATTTTTTTTTTTTTGCTGGCAACAATGCATAAAAAATCTAAAGGTCTTGGATATTCAATATGTAAAGACATTGCATGGAATAACATCTCAAGACTGGTTAATACTTCAGAGCATTTTATCATATTCTCAAGATCTGTGTAGAATAATTAATAATTATTGTTATAAGAATATTGCAAAATCATAAAGGGGCTGTATGGAATCATTTACAATGATCAAAATATGAAGAATGATATTTCAAATTTATATATAGAGGTAATAACCTATAAAATAATACCCAGACCAGCCTATTGGCAACATATTACCAAAGGTTATTCGATATATTTATCACCAGAAAACAAATCAAATCTTTTACTTTCCATTAAACTCACATCCAATTCACAATATTGGAGAATATTCAATTGGAAATTTTTATAGAGAACTTTTTTAATGCCTGATAAAATTGCTAAAATTAGTTCCTCCAGAAATGGGCTATGTTGGAGATGTCAGCAAACATTTAAAGCTGATTGGTATTATATCTTTTATGACTCTACTGATATAAAAATGTTTTGGAGTAATATTAACAACTTCTTGCAGACTATATTTACAAAACCCTTTGTTTTATCTAAAGCTCTAATACTATTAAATGCAAATTAAGGTCCCCAATTGAACAAAATAAATTTGTATTTGCTTTGGACAATATTAGCAACTACCAGGAAATGCATAACAAGAAGATGGAATTCCAATACAGTGCCTAATATGGAAGACTTTTTATCTCTGCTGAAGAAGACAGCATTGATGGAGATTAACATCAAAGAACTCAGAACTTACCCTAAGCCATTAGTTAATAACCTTTGGAGAAAAGTTTTGTAATTGGTTGAAACTATGCAATTGGATCCAGTCTCTCTCTGATTTCCATATATTTTAATTTATTAACTATGTTTATATTTGTTTAATTTCTTTTACTTATCTCAGACTGAATGTAAATATTGTATATAGTTACTCAAATTCTCAAATTGATACATATAATACTATGTGACTGATTTATAAATTATTGTTTGAAAGTAAAAATTACTTGAGCAAAAAAAAAAAACATGCAAAATCTCAGTCTAACTGTGGGGATGATAGGATTTTGATTTCCTTTGAGCAACATTCATTTTCTGAGGATGTGCAACAAATGTGGAAAGAGGCAAACAATCTGCAACTAGAAAATCCTACATAGTGAAATGGAAATGATGTTCTAGTTGATATCACAAAAGAGAACAGGATCTATCCCAAGTGGGGCTCTACTCGTTGTGTCCGGGTGCAATGTTCAGTTCAGGCTTAGCATATACTTCTATGTAGTCCTCTTGATTATTTCAGCTTGTCTGCCTCTGGATTGTGTACTGTCTTCAGTGTTCCAAGTTAAACAATTTTAAAAGTAGGCTTTGTATATCAGGCCGCCAAGGAAAAGAGTGATACCTTCATGGGATCTACAGTTTATTCTGTGGAAATTAACTCCAAATAACCAGCTCCTATCTGAAATGTATTACTTGGAAGATTACCCTGCTTATTGCTCCAACTTCGGCTAGACAAGTATTTGAATTACAGAGCTTGATGTCTACTCTTTTCATAGGGATACGGTGAGTGTCAGAGTCAACTCTTCCTTTATGCCTAACAGTGCTGTGAATTAACTCTGTCAGATTAGCCAATTCCCTGTGTTCTACCTGATTCTAAAAATAAAGGGGAAAGCAAATAAAGGGGAAAGCAACTGAAATATTATTCTGACAAAACTAAAGATTTAAGAAACTCTAACCAAAGCTGTGTGAGCAATGATGATAAGATAAAAAAAAACTAAGTCTGTATCTAAATGTTCTCGATGGCTGTTACTTTCTGTTCAGTTTTGCTACTCTAACCATGGTACACATCTCCCTCAGAATGATGAGGCTTATTCCAGGAGTGCTGTGGCCATGTCTCAGGCTTTTTTTGTAAAGGTTGGACTCTAAATCTGTTCTTGAAACAACTACGTTATCCACTTTCATACCTTCAGTAAACCCTGGAAGTTCCATTAAGTTTCCAAAGTAAGAGCAGATTTTGCTAGAGCTGTACTTTGGAGAGTTCTAGACTCTGGCCCTTCTCCAGCCATCCTTTCCTCCTGAGCTTTGGCAATTGCCTTAAATTCTAATGGCTACTGCAACAGTGATCTAATAAAGAACATGGGGTAGTTAGATCACTGATGCAGTGCTAGCACCCATCCTCCATCATTCTTTATTCTTCCCCTGGCTAGGAAGGGTCATCCTTACCTTTTTGCTGTTATGATACAATGTCACTTAGTGCTTTAGACTTCAGGGTCCTTTTTGGGTCAAGAAAGATTTCAGTTTTGGTGTATCCCTAAGTCCCTTTTATGCTAAGGCTGATGTATTACATGTGACGAAGGAGCCAGAAGCTTTGTAGACTTGTTGAACATACAGTATCCTTGGCAGGATATATCACATTATGCACAAGTAATTGTATCAGCGACCTATTCAAATATTTACTGTTGTGTTAACAACACTTACACAGCTGTGCTTTTTCAAGTATGTGAATTAATTTTTGTTCTGTATCTCCAAATCTACAATGGAAAAGAGTCCTTGTAGATTAATAGATTAGACAAGCATCCAACCACACATAAAAAATAGTCACATAGATGTAAAATAAATAAACAAATAAATAAATGAAAAGTCATTGTGAATGTTCCAGATAAACAAACAAGCAACCACAAATAAAAAATAAACAAACAAATGCAAATAAATAAATCCATAAATCCATAAGCAAACACATAAATGAAAATTCATTGAGAATATTCAAGAGCATTTTCTTATTGATGTTGATAATACTAGAAAATTAATATGCTTATGTTTAATAATGAACGCTGTGTACATCATTCTAGCTTTTCATATTTTTACAGTTTTGAATTTTTTTTAAATGTAAATAGAAAATGGGACGAAAAACAATACCTGTTTTCTGAGTGAATACTGCATACCAGCCATAATTGTTTCTACAATATAATTTTCAGATTTGTAAAAAGTGATTAAAAAGATAATTTTGCCATGTGTGTTCAACTAGTTTAATTAGTAGACTCTGCTAATGTTTTTATATAAAAGAGAAACTCATCAATCAAATTCAGAATTTCTTAGTGTCAAACACTTCATAAGTGATGTGCATAGAATCTCACAGCAGGTGAAATCGGACCGAAACACAGTGAAATGGAAAGAAAAGCCTTCATGTGTTCCATTCAATTGTGGAATCTTTTGAAGTCATGTGTCTAAGCAAATTAAAAATGTCCATTTTAAAACAAAATTTCTCTGAAAGAAAAACTTTGCCTCTGTAGAAGAAATGCTGTAGTAAATAAGTTATGGGTTTCATCCTTAAATTAATTTATTAAGGTGCAGCTATACAGATACGTGATAGAACTTTAAACTAAAACATGTTTAATTAAAAGAAATGTTCTAACATAAAAGTCAGAAAATGGTTATGTTCTTAGGTTACTGTTAAGTTCCACATGACCTAAATGCCTGCCAACATGACAGATAGGTGATATGTACTCACTGAAGAGTTTTTGAGATCTGTTCATAGCAAAATAATGAGCACAAAAGGTTTCAACTATTGACCAGTGACCTTCTGAATAAATTGAACTCATTCAGAACTTAATCACAAGCCATCATTCAACACTGTTTATGTGTTGAGCCACATTGACACGGTCTATCACAGGGACGAGGATAATGGTTTAGGAAGATAAAGTAGAAGTTTAAAAAGCATATAAACTCCAGTCACAAAGACTAAAAGTGATGTGTGAAATTACAATCTCTCACAAAACGTTATAAATATGATTGTTTTATTTTTAGATTTAGACAAAGCACATATTTGTATGTCGTGCCTCTGTGACAGAAAGTAAAGCAACAAATGTTATATATATATATATATATATATATATATATATATATATATATATATATATATATATCCAACTATATATACATATATATGTGTGTGTATGTGTGTGTGTGTGCATGCACATGTGTACATATAGAGAGACAGATACAGATATATATATCAATTGTAAATTTATAGAAAACAAAAGTTTAATCAGACAAAATATTACCATACTTGGCTTAGAAGATTCATATAAAGCAAACAGTACCTTAGTTTCGTATCATAACAGTGCTCAGTAAACACAACCCATTCAGGACCCAGGCTGTCATAAAAACATATTCCCAGTGTTGCACCAAAAAAGAAAAAAAATCTTTAATTACACAGTCCCAGCTTATCAGCATTGATGCTACTACCCTAAAATTATTTTTATCTAGAATTCAGGATTCTACCAATATTTTTCAGTATTCTTACTGCACATGTTAAATAAATGTTAATGCATGATACAAGTACTACATTACTTTGTAAATACTTTACACAGTAGAGTAATCTAAAAATGTGCTAACCAAAGATTGTACTCGGTTACTATGACAAATTCTCCATACCTGACAGTCTACCTATGTTAGGATGATACCAGAAGACATTCACTGGTTATTCTTGCCAATGTTACAATATGAGTTATTAGTGTGGCGTACTTATAAACTAATGCAGAACTGCAGAGTGATTTACTCATATACTAAGTGTTATCTGTCATGTGTTTGGTGCATTTTTCACTGGGTTCACTGAAAGGAAACACAACCAATTCAGAAAATCCCTGTAAACAAATACAATAAATGAATGAATGAATGAATGAATGAATGAATGAATGAATAATATTCCAACCAATTATAACTCCACATGTTAACCCTGAATGCTCTCTCTTTCATTCCATGCAACCAGGTCTTCAGTCAGAAAATCCTACAAGTGAAGAACTAGCTTCCTTAGTTTAGCCCTCCAGGCTATTCTTGTTATAACACAGTAACTGGCAATTAGGGACATGTGGTACAAGTAATGCATGGTACGTTCTGAATCCAACTTTGTGTAAATATTTCTGCACTCTTTTTAAATGTACATTGTGCATTTTATAAATTTAACATATTACAACTACCACCTCCCAGCTCACAGCCAGGAGTTTTGGAACTATAATGATGGTCAGTAGGCCTTGGATAACCCATCAATATTTCTGCTGGCAAGTGTTCACCTGTGGGATACACTGAATAGGTTGAAGGAATAGTCATCACTAGCACAATTATGAATCTCAGTCACGTTGCCTACAGGACAATTAAAACGTGGAATTATCTGTTCCTAAACTGGCATGCTTGCCTAACAAATAGTATCTCAAGAGACATCACTTAATAACAAGAAACTCTTTAAATTTTTGAATATGTCCATGTTTGTGTTGCCCAGCTTCCTGCTTATATATCATAAAATGCATTCTTCACCTTGAATGTCTTTGGACAGCACTACTCTAAATTTACCACTGGTCGGTCAGAATACAAGGCAAACTGTTTATTAAAATCACAAGTTACTAGAATAATTTCAGAAAAAAAGAACCTTTTTCAATCATTCAATCCCTTACTCATATGTGCTAATCCTAATCTTATCCCTATCCCTAACCCTAAAAATGTGCAGGTGTTTTACTTTTAACAGTGCTGAGCATCAGTATATTTGCATTTGGGTTAGGCATTCAGTATTTAATTTTTGATATTTAAAGACTGAGCAAAGTACAATCTGACCTAGTGTCAGACACTCATATGAAACATATTGAAATAACTGGAATCTGGTAAGCAATTCAGACCATCATTTTGTTCTGCAACTTCCAATGAGATGTTGAACTTCTCAGTATTTCAATGCCAACCCTAAAACAGTTCCATGTTCATGAAGGGATTGCACAAAGTTGTGGTGTAAGAAAAAACAGAAGTATATAAAATAATTAATAAAAACATGAGAAATTCTTTCAAAAGCAAAAAACATAAAGAAAGTAAAATAGCTGTACATCATATCAACAGATATTTCTACAAATACTTATTTAAAAGTAGAAATGAGGGCTTTTAATTTGCATGCTGCTGTGGAAACAAAATCTATAATGATTAGTGTGCAAGTAAACACTGCATACAAATCCATGTAATAAAACATAAAATGTATTTCAGTAAGGCCGTCTAATGAATCTTGGGACTTGAGATCACAACAGAAACAAATGTACCTAAAATATAATGTGCAAAACAGTGTTTTATCAAAACAGAAAGAATACAATAGTGAACAGTAACTAGAAACAAAGAATGGTATCTGCATGTTGTATAATTCCTGGTCCGCTATCTACAATGAGAATATGAACACAGATTAAATGACTAGTGACAGTGCATTCCATAGAAAACTACTGTAGGTAGGAGACAATAAGCAGTCATCTGAAAAAAAAGTACTAGCAGATATTTAAACAACCTTCTGCACAGCTGCCAATATTCATATATTTATGCAAGGATTCATCAAGTCAGGTTTTGTCAAGTCTGGGATGACTGAGTGCAATCCAGCCAAACTAACTCAGGAAAATGAAGAGATTGTTTTTTTTTCCTGGATGAAAGCAAGCCCAGTTCTCATTTTAATGAGCAAAGTATTGCTGAACTGGGCTACAGAATCCATGCTTTGATGAAACATATCTTGACGATAACTACTGCACCCATCATGGTGTATGCATTACTGTGCTTAACCACACGTTCATGTGCTTGTTGAACCACAATTTAAAACAACACAAAATTCCACTTGGATCGCCTCGAAAAATGGAACTAACATGAGTCCTATAAGAGATGGTATGCCTATTATTTTATTATACATTTCAACCTCTTAGAGCAAAAAATCTGGACAAATTCATAAATAATGGTAGAACAAAGACCCAAAAAATACTGACACTTTTTAAATATTGCTCTTACAAACTTAAAAAGTTGATAGTTTTGCATTAGCATGAATTTTTTGAAGGGTATAAAGTCTAAAACTCAAACATCTGTCATTATTTTCTGACTTCTGTTCAATCACAGCCTCACCTCAGGCTTTGTCCCTACCGAATGGTGCACTGCTACAGTCATCCCTCTCCACAAAGGAGGAGCGACTACAGACCCTGGGAACTATTGCCCTATTAGCCTGATGAGTCTGATATGCAAAGTTATGGAACGCATCATTGTGGACCTAATAAACAAGGATACAGGGAATCCCCAAACTCTGGATCCCACACAGTTTGGTTTTGTGAAGGGTAGATCATGCCTGCTCAACTTGGTCAACTTCTTTGAGTCAGTCACCAGAGCTGTGGATGAAGGCAAGGTGGTTTATACAGCCTACCTCTGGTCAAGACCTTTGATACCATTCTCCACTCAGGAATCATAGAAAAACTCACTAATCTAGGCATCAACCCCTATATCACTAAGTGGATTGCAAACTGGCTCACAGGTAGAGCCCACATGTCTCTACCATAACATCGACAGCTTAGGTTGTCGAATGCTAAATCATTGACACCTAAGTGTCGAACGCTTAAAACAGCGACCGGCAACATCATTGAATTCTTTCCTCGGGAAATAATTCGGGTGGCTGTCTGTAAACAAAATAAACAAACACACCCAAACATAGTGGGGGGCTGCACCCCCCACACCCCCCTAACTAAATATACCAACTCCGAGATCACTCTGCATTGGGGAAAGGGAAAATCCCCAATAACGGCCATGTGAATTCTTTCCCAAGGAAAGAATTCGATGATGCAGCTGTTTGCTATTGTAAGAGCTCAATGCTGAGATGTTGCTGATTAAGCATTCGACAACCGAAGCTGTCGACAATTCAATAGGAACTCAAACCCACTGTGTGAAAGTAGCTGGCTTCAAGTCAGACTGCCGACCTATCACGAGTGGAGTCCCACAAGGGTCAGTCCTGGGTACTCTCCTGTTTGGTATCTACTTCTCTGAAGTCCAGGCCAACATGTATGGACTGTGGTTGACAAAGTTCACAGACAATTGCAAGTTGGGAGCTATTATTAACTCCCCCAGTGATGTTGACATCCTACAGAAAGGCCTCACTGAGACCAATAAATGGTGTCAGAACCATGGCCTTTAGCTCAATGCCAAAAAATGTGTCATCATTCCCTTTGGGATAAACCCAGTTCCTATGGATTACCACATCGATGGTAGTCCACTGAACACAGAAGGCGTTATAAGAGCTCTAGGAACACAGGTTGACAGCAACCTCTATTTTGACCACCGAATTGCCACTGTGGTCAGAAAGTCCTTCTATGTGGCACATCTCATTACTAAGGCTTTTGCATCCAGGAAGAAAAAGGTCATTGTCTCCCTCTACTCATCCCTCATTAGGCCAATCATTGAGTACAATGCCCCATTTGGCATGTACCTCACTAAACACCTGCAACAACTGGAGAAGCAGCAGAAGTACCTCACAAAGAGGATCCTAGGCTTTAAACATTTGTCCTATATGGACAGACTCAAAAAACTCCAACTATTCTTTGTCTCATATTGCCTACTTAAAGGCAATCTCTGCTTGACTTACAAAGCCATGTCTGACCCAGCTCTGTTAGAAATGTTACATCTAAAGAAATCCCAGTCCCTCCACACCACACGTTACAGAGACTTCAACCTCATTACCACAATCAACAGAACATGCTGGAGGGACAGGCTCATAACCCAGAGACTGCCCATGCTATGGAATAGACTTCCCGTACATGTCAAACAGAGCACCACACTTGCTCTCTTTAAGAGACATCTTGATGAGTGGATGGGAAACAGAAAATTCACCAGAGGGATCACTCCAGTGACATTACTTGACAGAGGTACTGGGAACTAAGGTCGGGTGGCAAAATGCCAGGGTAATCCTATGGGCTAGGCTTGTAAAGGCTCCAGGGCCATTAGCTTAGTACACACCTATGAACCTATGATTTATCAGAAAACCACAGTTTTATAAGAAACAGACCAAAAATACGAGGCAAAACTCTGGGTAAAAGTTAACAGTTGATGGTAGGAGTGTTGCGAGGTTTTGTAGTACTTCTAGAAGGTAGACTGAACAGGAAGTTGTAGAGAGTTTAATGACTTTAGTGGTCTGGTTTTTTTTTTGTTACATTAATCCTGTTTATCTGGCTGCTATTGAGCTGGTAATGGTCTTCTGAGCCTGCTCAAACTGAATGAGTCATACTCAGTGTGATTATCTGCCTGCTGTGCTCCCCTCCCACCCACAGACTCCTTCATTTATTCATTCTGTAGCCCACCCCCTCCTCCACTTAACTCCACCACCTTAAAGAACCATATCCTACTTCCTCCATAACAGGAACATATACTGAATTTCCATATATTATTCGATTTATTGTTTAAAAAATGTCAAAGAAAATGTCTTACCTCATGTTCTGCTTCTTTCTACTTCTGCCCATCTCATCCAAGCACTCACCTCTCACAAACCTCTTTACATCAAGCAAATCCATTTCAATACCATAAATCAGTATTTTACACTATATTACTACTTAGCTTTCAGAAATGATATTTATAATAAAATATCAAGCAGTGTGTGTTAAAATGGAGAAAGACTAGCAGCAAGAGCACGTAATTCCCACAGTCATGCAAAAAATAAAAAAAAAGTTTTAGTCTGTCAATATTGTAGGTAAGTTGCAGTAAAGCAATAAAAAGATAGGCCTTTGTTGTGTTTTTTATAAAAAAAGGGGGCATTTGTTTGCTTGAAAGAGGCCTGTTAATAAAGAAAGGGAGGTACAGGCCTTGTTAATAAAAAGCTGTAATAGAGCAAACACACTTCAGGCAAAGTTGCAGATCAGATCTTAGAGCTTAAAGAAGCAGATGCAGGGAAATGCTTCACTGAGGGGAAGTACACAAATATGAGATAGCCAAATTAGAGATGGGATGCAGAACTCTTTTCTCAACAAGTTTATTCAGACCAGAAAGAAGTATTTAACTTTGTTAAAAAGTTGTAGTAGAGCCAAACACACCTCAGGCAAAGCTGCAGAAGAGATTTTAGTTCTGAAAGAAGTAGATGCACGAGATGATTCACTGAGAAGTAGACGGATGTAGGATAGCCATAGCAGAGACAGGATACAGAACTCTTTTCCAAGTATACTCAAATCAGAAAGAAGTATGTTACCCAGGACCTACTGGAATGTGGTATTCAGTAAAGTGGTGGTACTGACTGTAATAAGAAAATGAGAGAAAGGAAAAGTAATAGAAGCAAGACTTTTTGTGTGTTTGTTTGCTCCTCATCTGGAAATTGAGAGGTGGACCTGGCTGCCTCCTGAGGTAAGGAACACCAGCCAGATCTTAACAGACCTTATTGATTGATTGATTGATTGATTGATTGATTGCTTGATTGATTGATTGATTGATTGATTGATTGATTGATTGATTGATTGATTGATTGATTGATTGATTGATTGATTGATTGATTGATTGATTGCTCCTCCACTTGCTGTAGAGGGTTGCTAGACTGTGAAATCTCACTAGGTACTACTTGAGACATCCATGGCTCAGAGTCTGCCTAGTCTACCTAAGTATATAAAGTCAAATTCCCTCATGTATAATGTGTCTGCAGGTTTGCAATTTCAAAGTATCCATAGCCAAGGTTGGTGTTAGAGTTGGGTTGAGGTTACAGTGCTAGGCAACAGGATAGTGTGAGAGATGGTATGTGAAACAGTAGCCCTGTAAACATACTGTAAGGGATGATGTCAAAGACTTGCCATGTGAACTTGGAAAGTGCTACCGATTATGCAACCTGATATGCATATGATGTTACTGTTCTGTTCCATGTGGTAAAGAAACAATTGTTGCCAACATAGACAGCTGCTAGCAGGTGCTTCACAAGTACTTTAATGTACAGTTCTATGCACTGGTGTACACAACCTGGGTATAGCAGAAATGCTAGCCATATGCCAGCTGAAGGTGTCTCTATAAAGGCCATATGGCAGAGTGATGCCTAGGCGATATGCTGTCATGTGGCCCTTGCATGTTTTCACCCCCCCCCCCACACACACACATATTTTTTTTCCTGCCTGGACCAATGTCACAGCAAAGGAATGTGGCAAACTCCTGCAATGCGAAGGTAGTAGGTATGCTATCAAGGCAGCCAGAGACAGTCACCTGTCATGAAATAGAGTGTGCATTCTATGATTATGCAGGTTGTGCATGAGTATGCACAAAGCATCATATATCCACAGGGTTTGTCATACCTTACAAAACACTGTGACAAAAGCATGTTAGTGATAGTTGTACAGTCTGTACCACAAAGTACTGTTGTGCTGCTCTGACATAGCTAGTTAACCAATAACATGACAGAAATTATATTTACCACCAGTGCCTGAGAGACACAACATTCTCCTCTTTCCCAGTACAGGATCACTTGCTCTGATATTTCCTCCTGAGCTGAAAAATAAGAACAATAAATATACTGTGCATGTATTAAATATCTAACAGGGGCCCATTTAATTATAAGGGGAATAACAGGTCAGTGATTAGCCCTACAGGATTAAAATACATCTCAGAAGCACTGCCTCTTTGCCCTTTCTTCTCATTGGCACAGAAGGTCAGGATAGTACATATGCAGGTCACTGAAGTGGTGCTAGTACTAATCGCCAGAGTGACTCATGCCAATAACAGCAGTCACCACTATGGCAAGACTGGGCCAGGCATCAACATTACACTGAGGAATCTCAACAGAGTTCCATTCACTGATTTCTGCTGGTCCCTGTACAGCATGTGCAAACAGATCTTAGCGTCTTAAGGCACTGTGTAAAAACCTTGCCACCATCAGAGTCCCTGAAAGCCATTGCCATTCACCACGTGACAATCCAGAGAAATATTGTATCACTCTTGTGATCATGTAGCACCTCTGTAGGCCATAGTACTATATTAGGTTTACTCATTTCTGTGCTGGAGTCATTGACCTGCCCACCCATGCTCACTTCACCTTGCAAACATTCATGTGAGTTTACAAAGTTGACTAAGACTCTTACAGTGGGAATAAGATAAATATGCAACTCATAAATGCATATTTGATTGAGACTCATTAGCATAAGGACTGAATTAAAGGGCTCATAATTGCTTGATAACAGCAGCCATGGCCAGTGCTAGACTTATGCTGTAGAACATTGCTGAATATCAAAGTGTAGAGCTGCTTCCACAAGGCTATCAGTAATTTCTACAAGTAAGACATACTTAAAGAGAACTAAGTAGGAGGAGACTGGCATGTCTTCCAGTTTTGCTGTACTACTAATGCTTTACTCAAGTACTGTTTGAGGACATGAATGGCAGTTTGCTACTGTAGGAAGATATGGAGATGGATGTAAAAAATGTCAACAATACGGCATACTGTGTGGGGACTGTATTCAGAGTAGGGCCTGCTATTACAGCAGGGAAAATTGAGGTGATGCTATATGGGAGGTTATGTTCTTAAGTGCAGTGGGATGGTATACCAGCTGTGAGCAATTCAGTGTGAATACAGTGAGCATCCTGCATTGGTAGGTTTAGTTTCAGAAAATAATAATTTGCCAGTGGAGCATAGAGGTCTTTTAATCTTGTAAGTCTGAAACATGGAGTGAAGAGATGGGAATTTTTCAGGTTTGTGCAGTGTTTTGAAGTTTATAATTAATTGTGAATACAATAACGGATTATTTAGTTTTACCTATTTTAGTTGTTTTTGAAAGATGCAGTTATGGGATCTATATTGTTGGTTGTTTGTGAATTTGTGTTTACAATCACCATTGCAAACTGCATTCAATTGAGAGTGACACTGCTGAAATGTAGTTTAACAATGGGTTGAGATTAGTTAGAACAGGGGAGACATATACTAGGGTGAGGGAAAAAAGTGGCGATGTTTTGTCTGGCAGAATCAGTAAGGTAGTATTTTACTCTATAGAGACATCATAACTTTTGATGTGTCTTCTTTATGGCTCACAGAAGGTGAAGATGACATCTGAGGCGGTCAATAATCATACCTAGTAGTTCAGTGTGGGATACGAGTTCTACATTGGTCTTGTTGGATGATAACATATTAAAGGTAAGTTTTTGGAAGGAGAGAGAGAGAGAGATAGGGTGAACAGTAGTAATTTATTGATTTATTTATTTTTAGATTCAGGAAGAGTTGTGAGTTGTTTAATCAAGCTTTGGTGGAGGAGAAAGTTTTCTGGGTGAGTGTTTGAAGCATGGTTAGTGTCCTAGCAGAACATATTAGAGTGGAGTCATTGGGGTATTATACAATATTGACCTCTTTGCCTACTGTGTTTAGTTCATTGATAAATAAGTTAAGCAGTAGTGGTCCTAGAATGGAGCCTTGTGGGATTCCAATGAATAGAGGAAGGAAAGAATATAAATCATCTTTCCATTTCACTGCTTGGGACCTGTTAATGAGGTATTTATGAAACCAGTTAAGTGAGGATGGTGATGTCCCATAGAAAGAGAGTTTAGTTAGGAGAATTATTTGAAGACTGACTTTGTAAAGTGCTTTAGACAGGTCCATAAATAGGGCTGAGGTCAGGAAATCTGAATTTCTATTATGGGCAGTGGTTGTACTGTTATTGGGTCTAAAGCCACACTATGAGGGAGAGAGGAATTTATGAAAAGTAATATATGTAGTAAGTTGAGAGTGACTACATCTTACCAAGTTTTTGATAAGGGTTAGAGAATGGCGATAGGTCTATAGTTTATGAACTCATTCGATGAGCCACCTTTATGGAAGGGTATTATACAGGATTTTTTTATAAGGTGTGGACATCTTTTTCTTGGCTAGAGCAGTTTATTATAATTGACAAAGGATTTGCAAGGCTGTCTGAAGTTGGTCAGGAGTAACGCTTGTTGTCTTAAGCGTCTGTAGGTATTTTTTAACTGTAGATGTTGACAATGGAGTGAATGTAAAGATACATTGTGTCTTCAATGATTGGGATGGGAGAGGGAGATTTGTAGTAGTTTTCTTTTTCTAGGAGATAGGTTTTAATAAAATGTGAGCTAAACTGTGAAGCAATGCTTTGGGAGTTATTGGTTGGGGGTGGGCTGGGTTAAATTGACTTTCCAGGATTGATCAATGTATTTATAGACTCCCAGAAGTTTTTTTGAAGTGTCTGATGATGAATTTTAGGTGTTGCTATAATACGTTTTTTGTCCGGTTTTATGAATTGTTTGCTGTGGTTCCCTAACTGTCTGTGTTTTTGCCGGAATATTTGAGACATGATTTGTAGACATGACTTCCAGGCTTTATTTCTAAGCTCGATGAGTTACTTTTGTTTTTTTGGTTTGTTTTGCTTTTTAGTTAACCAAGGGATTGTGTTGTTTATAACTCTTTTGGTCCTTAATGGTGCTTGCTATTCCAGGATATTTAGAAGTATTGAATTAAACGTGTATATTGCTTCATCAAGGGGAATATCTTTACATGGACTCCTGCTGACCTGTAGCAGGCTGGAAGTAAAACTTTCTTTACGGAAGTCACTGATGTTTTTGATTGTGTTATAGTGATGAATCACATATGGCTATTTTGGGTGTCTGATTACGTAGCTTACCTGGTGGTTGCTTTGGCTATCAGAAAGGGTGCCGTTTGAGTCAACATTGTAACATCTGATATAGGATGGATTCTTTAGATGTGGTCTTGTTAATTCTAGTTGGATGCTTGAAAAATTGAGAGAAGCCCTATAGTTTCATTTAATTTGATGCTTTATCTAAGGCTATGTTTTGCTAGTTTATGTTAACGTCTCCTAGCCAGATGATTTACAGTCTTATTTTGAATGAGATTCAATAGAGGATCTCTTACAGGATGGAAATGTTGTTAACAGGTGGTATGCATAAATATATGATGGCTAGAGATTTGAAAGTATTCAGTTCATGGAGTAAGATGTATTGTTGAAAGCAGATATATATTATGGTAAGTTGGCAGGTTTAAAATATTTCTGTAGAAAATAGCAATTCCACCTGTTTTTTTTTTTTTTGGTTCTGTCTAGCCTGAGTGTATATAACTTGGTGGAAGCATTTCTGTATATTTGGTAGTTGGATTTAACCAGATTTCTATGGCTATGGTGCCATTAGGGGAGTAGTGGGCTATACAAGCATGAACATCTGTGATTTTGTTATAGAGGCTATTTAGTTTGCTTTGTAGTATGTTCAGTCCTAGGTAATCAGAGAGGCAGCCTCTTGCTGTTTCAGGATGTATGGGATTAGATGAGTTAGTCCAGTTTTGGGATGCATATCCCCTCCCAGGATTATTATACAGTTAGCTATGTAGCTTTTGAAAAGTCACTTATATTTGGGTTTGAGTTTATATTCAGTTTTGAATAATGGTGAAGCATGTGCTGCCTGCTTGCTTGTATTTCAGGGTGCTAATGTAATTAATGTCAAGTAGGCTGAAGGAGATGTTAGAGAAATAAATTGTGATATTCTGGTTTATGCATTATGAGGTACGTGTAGGTTAGTAACATTGGGAGAAAGACTTGCTGTAGCTGTTGAGAGTGTGAGTATAGTGAGAAATGCTAGTTATAGAAGATGAAGTAGGGGCATATTTGGAATTTAGAAGGATTTATGGACAGGTGATTGTGTGTGGTGGGAGGAGTGTGGAGGGATACAGTTATAGGCAGTAGAGATTAATAGGAGAAGTATAGTACAGTTCATAAGAGGTTACTAGGCTAGTGGCCCTAGAGCCTTTACAAGCCTAGCCATGTTAATCCCAAGTATCCCCATTTTTTCTTTTTTTGGGGGGGGGTAGGAATGAATTTATGAATAGAGCAGGTCTGTAATCAACACTGACTACTCATGTCCATGAGTAAGATGATAGGATTGATAAGGAGGTATAGCAATTTATAGGCAGGATTGATAAGTAGGTAAAGGGAAATATTAAAATGAATGTGGATGAATTTATAGTGTGGATTCTGTTAACAATGTAGAATATGTATGGATAGGAAAAGTTGTAAGAAGAGATGAAAGATACATATTAACCTAATTTTAGTATATAAGATAAGATTTCAGGTCTGAAAGGAAGAGGGAGTTTTGCTCAAGAATGGACTATAGTTACATTTGAGGAGAAGTCTGAGTAGAAGAAGATATAATGCAAAGCAGTTTGGGAAGGATAATGGCAAATGGGAATGCTAAATCTTAAATGGAAGTATGGAAGAGGAGAATAGAAACAGGAGTATTCCTTAGTCTTAAAACAGGTGATTGTGCTGTATTCCTGAATACGCTGTACTTCACAGGAATGGTCTATGTCACTGGCAGGGAGTTTGATGAATACTAGCAGTCATCTGCATCTGTGCAACTGCAAAATAGGAAGAATAACAAGATGCATGTCACCACACTTGTAATCCTCCTATGTGACCTATGCACATGCAGATGACATGGGCTGTCCTACATACAGACTTATGTGTTCAAGGTGTCTAGCTCAGGGTAATTTGACACCCCTCCTCTGTGTCAGTTCAACATTTTGAAAAGCACCATATATATCACTTTCACATGGATACCAGGTATACTTGTGGGAAATCCTACTTTACAGCTGGAATGAAAATGGGACCTTGGCAGCACTAAGCAGTTTCAGGTATGGCTGCACAGGCATGTCATGATTGATCTTCCCACAGCTTACATACATATTTCTTATGATTTGAGGTTGACATGGCAAAAGTGATACACATCACAAAAGTAAATTCTCTCAAGCAGAGAATGATGTCTTTCTGCAGGGCCTTCTGGATCATGGATGGTGGATGTTGCAAGATAAATGATCTAGATGAGCCTTCCATGCAAGTGTCTGCTGGGATATTTTTGATGATGGCAATGCTGTAGATGGCCAAAATCATAACTACACATCAAGGAAGGGTCAGTAATATGATAACATAGGCAAGTAGCAATGCAGCCCACCTGACACAGGAGAGGAGGTTCACAGTTTGGGGTCCTACAACAGAGTCATGAATGATAAATATTGAAAGGTCCCTTAAATGTCCTTTGGGTGGGTTGAGACAATACTTTAATCCATGGTGTAGCACTGAATGTGGTACTGATTTAAATGTGACACCAGAAATATCCATTGATGATGCCCTGGGTAAGTATGAATGAACATGAGGTACTATTTGCTTTATTTGTACAATTCATGGTCATAAGTCTTGCAAGCATTTTTTTATTCTTATAGGAACATCAGGATTGGAGATACAAAGGCTGTCTGCCCAAGGTATGTTAAACATTACATTATAATAGTATTCTGTTATAAAGGACTTGGCTCATTGTGCCTTAGATTTTAGTGAATGCTTGACCTGTGGATTGCATAAATGTTTGATGCTTTCTCAGGTGATGTGTTATCAGGTTCCTCCACCATGGAAATCAAACTGCCTGATATGTGGTGAACTGCCTTCTCCCAATGATGATGGCAGCCAAATCCCAGCACATTCATGGTTAATGGCTTCATCTGTACACTTAGGCAATGTGTTGGCCCCATCCCCACCCACATCCATAGACAAAGGTTTCTTGCTTTTCCAATACATCCCACAGACCCACAAGACCATCCAGGTATAGAATGAACCTGACACATGAGCCAAAGGCTGTCCTTATCTCCAGTGGCAGAGTCTCTTTTTTGCTGTCTGCCAGCTCCATTAGACATGATGAACATCTCATAGGTCAGTGTGCTGGTGTCCAAACACACTATAGGTACATCTCCACTGGTGAACTGAGTGCCATTATGACTGCTACTCAGTGTCTGTCCAAGGCCATAATACAGCAGCAGGCAAAGACCAATACAGCCATAGCAGAGCTGGTTATGATAGTATGTGGTCTGTGTAAACACCAGAGGAGTGCATGGGCCAGAGGTGCAATATTTTGATGGATGATGTAATAAGTTAATATGTAGCTACCAATTAAAGCCACTGCCTTACAATGGCTGGTATATCTCCACATCCAGTGGGAAAACTCACGTCTGAAGTAAAGGGCATGTCTAGGACCCATAGGGCCACCAATGCCGCATTACTATCCAGTACTGAGGGCACTGTTGGGTGTCATGCACATGAATGAGGTATTTGTGCAGCAATAACCCAAAACACAATTCATTTTTTCAGTTCACATAGCAGTTCTTCTAATGTCCATTTTCTGGGTCATGTTTTTATCCTACCTAGGTGATGGTGGACCTATGGAGGGAGATGTGCATATTTAATGCTACATTTCCAGTGGGTGACCTAGACCTGTCAACTAAGCCCCAGTGCAATGCTGCATCATCTGCCAGAGCTGTGTCCCTGCATGCACACAAACACATCTGCGCATCTGCACTGCCCAACACCGCACAGTCACAAGACAATAGAGACACCGCCCTCTCCCTGTCCAGTCTCCATGGCTCCCTGCAATCAGATATCAATGCTCATACACGCGCACACACGCACACACACACACACACACACACACACACACACACACACACACACACACACACACACACACACACACACACACACACACACACACACACACTGCATTAACCTTCTCACCATCCCCACACACACTGCCAGCTATTGACAATTGTCACTTAGGCCCTTCATATCTGTGCATATACTGAGCACTGTGCCCTGTCATTAGTGTTTTGTTACCTAGGTAGACTTTGAGGAAATTTAGTAAAGCCTACACAGTCTTTTTTACTGTGTAGGCATTGTGTCACATTGCTTACATGAAAGTAAGCAGGTTTTAGATTCAGTAAACACTGATGAGTGGGGCTCATGTATGCACCAACACGGGAAAATCCATGTTATGCAAATCACCTCATAAGCAGGTGAATCTCATAAAAATGAGGCAAGCAGAGTGATCCAGCAAGCAGATAGGCAGCTATGCAGACCCTGTATCAGTGTCCATAGTGTACACAGAAAACTTCCATGTACAGGAATGTAGACAGATAAAAGGAGCTGTAAAACTGTAGATATAGGGACAGAAATGGCATACCATGTACAGATATGAGAAAAACTGTCCTCCATGTGTCTGAAAATTTAAAGGAAATAAGTTAAATTAAACTTATTTTTTTTTCAATAATCTAGGCAAGTTTGTGAGGTATGCCACAGTGCACAAACATGCTTTTTAAAAAAAATTGTAAAAACTGGAAAAAAACAAAAATAATATTATGTGACAGAAATGTATTACATGACCCTGCATGGAGTATCTGCAATGGTGCATTGGTGCTGTTGCTAACATGGTAGGGCTTTGAAGTGTGTATTTATTTATTTAATTAACATTTGTTAACCTGGAAAGTCCGACTTGGAACAAAGTCAATTTTCAGTAGAGGCCCGGGGAGAAACACTCCAGACATATGTCTTTGTAATGTGGGAGGAAACCAAAGCACACCCAAACAAACACAGGGAGGACTTGCAGATTCCACACAGAAGGCACCCCAGCCGAGAATCAAACCGGAGCATCTCTTGCTGGGAGGCAACAATGCTACAGCTGCACCACTGTGCTAAATAAATAAAAAATAAGTTTCCAAGCTGTGAGCATGAATCCCTATGCATATGAAATGGAGTTACTGAATAGCATAAAGGGGTAATTGTGTCTGCATATCCCCTCTCTGTAGGCAGAGAACTATGTTGTTGTTTACAGAGAAGGTAGCTGACATCAGGGTAGGGTGTGCCCAATAACTTCTAAGCTTATTTCATCTTAGCTGCACCTGTTTGTGCAGCCCACTGTCATGCTGAGCATGTGCTTTCAAGGGGCTGTGTGCCCTAACTTCTAAGCTTTGTTTAGTTAAGGGGCACATGTTTCATCATGTTTGTAGGGTATGTGGCCAATGCTGAGTGTGTCCTATTTTGGAGAGGGTGTATGCTGACTGCTAAGCTTTGTTTACATATGGGGCATGCATTTGTATGGCAGGCTGCAGTGCGAGTGTATCTAAAAGCTAATGACATATTAATTAGTTTTGACCCCAGTTTATCTTAAACTAGGGTCATTAAATGATGTTAATGATATACTAGGGAAGTGGAATGCATCATAGGTAGCTAATCACACAGTCAGCACCTACAGCAGAGCACTATAACATATGCATAAACATTACAATCTGATTTTCCCACATACTCTGCACCATTGGAGTACATACTTGGGAATTTTAACTGAAATAATACAAGGAGCTGCTGCAGCTCTGCTACATCTGTATGTGCTAGATGCTGAAGTCAGTGCTGTTGCTGACAGTAGGCCTAGACAGAGAAAGAGAAGAGTGTTCAGGCCCAGGGTACATGAGCTGGAGATTGTAGAGCACTAGAGTGTGGATAGGGACATACTGAAAAAACTCACTAAGGTCTGCTGCCCTCAACTCAGACCCAAAACCAAAAGAGGGGAACTTATTGCAGTGGAAACAAAGGTGTGTGTAGCCCTTAGGATACTAGCTACAGGTACCTTCTGTAGACCAACTGGGGACATGATGGGTGTCTCACAGGCATTAGCATCCAGTGTACTCCACCAGTTCCTGGATGCCATGCTACCACATGCCAGTGAGCACATTTCTTTTCCCCTCACCCCTAAGGCAAGGGGCAGCAATATGCAACACTTCTACCATGTGGTTCACTACCCTGAGGTATTGGGTGCCATTGATTGCACTCATGTACAGATCAACTCATCACCCAGTGAGAAGGGTAGAATCTCTGTCATCTGCAAGGGGTACTAAGCCATCAACTGCCAGGTTATGTGAAATGCCCAGGGCATTATCATGAATGTGTGTGCTGGCAGCCCTGGCAGTTATCACATCTCCCATATCTGGCATGCATCACAGCTGTACCAGATGTTTGCTAGGGGGGACATTTCACACAGCCATTTACTGGGGGATGCTGGCTCCGCACTGGAACTATGAATGATGACACCCATCAGAAATGCACACACCAGAATGAAAGAATGCCATAATGATGCACACACACAAACTAGGAACATCAAAGAGCATGTGTTTTGGCTTCTGAAGTCATGATTCTGGTGCCTTGTTATATCTGGTGGAGTCCTGCAGTGCATTCCAGCCACATGTGCACAGATATTCACAGTATGTACCATGCTACACAATATGATCCTGCTGAAACAGCTGCAGCAGGATCAACAAAAGGAAGGGATACACAGCCCTGCACAGGTGCTTGGGTAACCACAGTCACACTCACAGGAGGGCTTGGAGGAGGAATCCACTGATGATGTCCCTGTAGGCAGACAGTGGCATGCCCATTACATATTACAATGCATAGCACATTCACTGACAAGCTTGGGCCTTAGGGGCTGACATCTTACTTCTACTCAGACACATATTGTAAAAGTGTTGATGCCAGCCAACCCACACAACCTGTACTATCCATGTATTGGCTGTATACTGCTTGCATCACACAGAGTCAGCGCTGAACTACAGTTCTGCCAACTGCTGCATTTGCAAGGTAAGTCTCTACCCTACACACTACTTGTCAGGATTAATATAATACTGTATAATATATATGGATCTGTTGCATTTATGCAATGAAATATAGTAGGCTATTTGGACTGCTATAATATCCACATGAGACTACAGATACCCAGTTCAATAGTATGTGTCCCCTAATAATCACTAGGTATCATGGTTGTCATATTCAGTACATCAGTCAATGTAGATGTTAAACAGTGGGGTCACATGATATTTGGAATACTGTCTATCCCAGCAGATCAAGTGCTGTTGTTCTCCCACCCCAAGCACAGCAGTGTTCCCATATAACTGCTTTATCAGTAAGTCAGTAATGGTATATCAGCAGACCAGGCAATCTCAGGGCTATACCATAGTATTGTAACACACACTGTATGTTCCACATAAAGCAGACATAACAACATACATATTTATGTTATTGAATGTGTGACAAATGACTCCTCTCTCTCTGGCAGCCTGTGTGTCTCAGTGGATTAGGGAATTTAGCATGGGTGATGGTGTTGATGTTTCTAATCTGGAAGTATTTGCATTTTTTCACACCTGAGGTATTATTATGTTGGTGTTTTCACATACTGTCATTCTGTGTGTGGTGTAACATTATGAACCTAGGTCACATATTAAGTACAGCAGACAGCTGGGGAATGCTGTGGACATTTTGAGTGAAGTGCAGTACTGCAGAAACAAGGACAGATGCCAATATCTGTAACATGCCTCTCAACCTCTTAGTGTAAGAAATCTGGACAAAGCCCAACAAAATGGGGGGGGGGGACAAAGGTCCACAAACAGTGGCATATTTTAAATACTGCTCTCATAAACTTAAAAAGTTGCTAAAATAACAGGGTTTGTTTCAACAGACATTTTTCTGAAGGATTTGAAGTCAGAAACTGAAATATATATCATTATTCAGTGACTTCAATCCTCAGTTCATCCAAGTGTTTTGCCAGAAAACCACAAATGTTATGAGGAACAGACCAAAATTATAAGCCCAAACTCTGGACATTCCGCAAAAATCTGGGTAATTCAGAGGTACAGTCTGTAATATACAAAATCCTGGACTGGAGTACTGGTAGTTGTGTCCTTTATTCACTTTATAAGTACTGACAGTCCCACTGGGCATGCCCAATTGCTTAATTAAAATGAGCGCAATTCTATTGCTCCATCATCAGAATGACCTGTTATGTATAGATATGCATACATATCTGTCTGTCACTATATCTCTCACACATACATAGTATATCTATCACTATGTAGTGTTAAAAAGATATACGCTGCTATATATAGCTATATATATCATAGTGATACATAGACTCTCCCCATATATTTACACGGCTACATTTATATATACGTCCCTGTTATATAGATAAATATGTGTGTGGATATCTGTATTGTCCCACATACACTAATAATGGTGAGTAAATCTGTGCTATCACACATCTATAATGTTGTTCAAAGGATCCAAACTAAGGGTGCAACAGTACATAATCCACTTACCTACAGACCCCTGTGCCTGCTGGATGTCACAACATAGAGAGACGCAGGTGAGCAGATGGCATAATGTATAATGTTGTCAACACATGCATTGACAGGGCACATTGTTCCTGCCCACAGGTTTGCCTGTCTAACTGCAAGCAACCACATATGGCCATACTGGTAACTGTACACACATAGCTAGGATAATAACAGTTATCCCACTGCTAGGATACTAGATGTAGATAACAGTATGGAGCAATATCACTCTGCAGGCCACAGATGCTGTTCAATACAAGTCTAGTTTGTGTAATGAACAAGTACTGTGCCTGAAATTTCATATACAACAGACTCAACCTGTAGCACATGCAATAAGTATTGTGATCTGTAGTGAATACGACTAGATAGGTTGGGGTTTTAATCACACTCCAGGCTATTTAGTGCATGTGTATGTGTGTGTGTGTGTGTGTGTGTGTGTGTGTGTGTGTATCCCCCTGCAGAACAGCTGACATGCCATCATGAGCTATCCACCTGCAATGGTTTTGAACTTTTTTGCCCTGTAACTTGCTGCTGGCCTCCAAACTGCCCTCTTCTAGAAGGCCTGATGATGTCATCCACCTTAAGACTACAAGCTGACAGTAATATCAGACATAAGCTGTGGCACACTTGATAAGCATTGTGATCTATAGTGAATAAAACTAGATAGGTTGGGGTTCTAATCTCACTCCAAACTACTTGATGCCTGAGGATGTCATCCACCTTAAGACTACCAGCTGACAATGTAGTATCAGCCATAAGCTCTTGTGCATGTAATAAGTACTGTGATCTATAGTGAATAAGACTATCATAGGTAGGGTTTCTAATCTCACTCTAGACTACTTGGTGTCTAAGTCCATATAGCATCAATATGATTACTTAGGAATAGGTAGGGGTTTTGCATTGGATTATTTGTAGTGGGTGATGTGCCCCCCCCAAAGGACTGACCACAACAAGGCCTGCTGATGTCATCAAGCATCATATGCCCTAAACTGATAGTACTAGCAGAAATGAGGTCTGTTGCATGCAACACATACTGTGATCTGTAGTGTGTACCATTACATAGGCAAGTGTTCTCATCTACATAGAGCCAACTTGCACTATGTGTGTGCCTTGGCATATCCTGTACACAGTAACAGGAAGTGGTGCTAGCCTCAATATAGCCCTGTTTGTGTATGAGCCTATTAGAGCATTTTACATCATGTTATAGAACAATAGGACATTTGAACTTAACTAGTATAATATCCATACAGCCCAAATAATCATAGACATCTTTATACACATACTTAAAGGATCAGCACATATTGCTCTTGTCCAAGGGGGACACAGATAGATGTCCTGTCTTGAGATGATGGTCACCCAGCCAATCAAACAGATGGTATGGGTTGAGGTGCACTGAGGTGGCCTGTGTGCCATTAGGTGGGGTTCTATGTCAAGGGTGTGTTTACATATGTTAGTCAAATCTCTCCCACAAGTATGTAGTACTAACGTTGCATACTAGGTTAATGTCCATACAGTGAGTTATCCATCTGCTATGCCACCTGCAGATAGGCAGCACATGCAATCAAGCAGGGTCACACATTGCCCTGTATGCAAGGCACATATCACCTCTAAATAGTCCATATGCCACAGGTGACAATGACACTCATTGCAGATGATCCCCAATGAACACATACTGAAGACAAGCAATGTCCTTGTGAGGGCTCATACTGTTGTGTGCAATTGACAGTACTGCTTGGAAAGGTATGGCAACAAATGGCCATTGCACTCAGATATTGGCATGCTGAGGGTAGAGTATGTGGAGGTTAAGATTATGTCACATACTGGTGACTGTGGCCTCAGCTATGCCATATGATTCCTGCCATACTACTGAAGAGACATGTTGATCTCAGGCACATTAGGTGTAAACCTGTGCAGTCAGATCTATGTTCCCATTTCATAGGATCATAGGAGGTTACTAGGCTATAGGCCCTTAGGGCCTTATAAGCATAGCCAAGAGGTTAGCCCATGTTTAGACAAGTCAGCACCCAGAACCACTGTCCAGCAGGGATGCAGATGGAATCCCAAGAGTGTATTTTCTGTTTCCCATTTAGTTATCCAGGTTGCGCTTAAAATGGATAATGAGGTACTCTGCTTGCCAAGGAGAGGGAATCTATTACACAGATGAGGAGTCTCTGGGACACAAATCTGTCCCACCAACAAATCCTATTGACATCATAGACCAGGTTGAGGTCGTGCGTATGGGTTGCTTGAGTAGAGCTTGACTTGCGATATGCAGCAGTCTCATCAAGGCAGGGTCTGAGATTGCCTTGTATGCCAGACAGAGGTCACCTCTGAGGAGTCTGTATGAAACTGCATAGAGAGACAGGGCTTTTAACCTATCTGTGTAGGATAGGTGTTTGAGGCCCTAAATTCTCCTGGTGAGGAACCTCTGTGGTCTCTCCATCTGCTGCTTGTGCTTTGCAAGGTACATGTCGAAGGGGGCATTGTACTCAATAAGTGGCCTTATAAGGGAAGAATACAGGGATCTTATGACCTCTTTGTCCCTCGATGAGACACTCTTCCTTATGAGGTGGGCCATGTAGAAAGCTTTCCATACAATGGAAGAAATATGGTGGTCAAAAATCAGGTTGCTATCAACCTCGGTGCCCAAACCCTCACTACTGATTGTGTACTTAGGACGGTGTTATAAATGTGATATGTGGGGATGTCACTCTCCCCAAAGGGGATGATGATGCATGTTTTGGCATTATGCTTGAGGCTATGTTTCTGGAACCAGTCATTTGTTTGGGTGAGACCCTCTTGGAGGACCTTCACATCACTTGGGGAATTGATGACTGTTCCCAGCTTGCAGTCATCTGCAAACTTGGTCAGCTATAGCCCACTGGTTTTGGCCTGCACCTCAGAGAAGTATATCCTGAATGACAAAGACCCCAAGACCAATACCTGGGGTATGCCACTCATTACAGGTCTACTGCTTGAGGTGGCTTCCCCTATTTTGATTAGGTGGGTTCTGTCTGTTAGCCGGTTTGCTACCCATCTGGTAACATATGGCTTAATGCCTAGTTAAGAGAATTTATCTACTATGCCCAAGTGGGGAATAGTGTTGAAGGCTTTGGCCAGGTCAAGGTAGGTGGTGTGTACTGACTACCCCTCATCCATGGCTTTGGTGACTGTCTCAAAGAAGTCAATCAGATTTAACAGACATGACCTCCCCTTGACAAAGCCAAACTATGTAGGGTCGAGTGTTTGGAGGTTGCCAATGTCCCTGTTAATGAGGTCCATGATAATCCAGTCCATGGCCTTGCAGATCAGGGTAGTTAGGCTGATGGGTCTATAATTTCCTGGATCGGTGGATGCTCCACCTTTGTGTAATGGGATGACAGTGGCTGTCCTCCACTTAGTTGGGACAAAGCCAGTATTCAGGCTTTGGTTGAATAAGGTACCTAATGGTGCTGC
The DNA here is from genome assembly GCF_019279795.1 of Protopterus annectens. Taxonomy (NCBI): domain Eukaryota; kingdom Metazoa; phylum Chordata; order Ceratodontiformes; family Protopteridae; genus Protopterus; species Protopterus annectens. The sequence continues at coordinate 1,035,573,883 of NC_056731.1, read as the reverse complement.
AAGTTCATGCTTGAGTTCATGCAGGATGCAGCCTGGCATGTTATTGGGTCCCATGGAGGCTGTATTTTTTGTCTTTGAGAGGGCAGTGATGACCTGTTCCCTAGAGATTCTTACACCTCCTAGTATGTACATCACATGTTGTGACTGATGTGCTACTTAGCAGGTACATAGTTCCAACCGATGGAAATGATACTAGATATATATTTGCATAGAGTTTATGGCCATTAGTATGCCAACAGGCATGTGTTTGCAATACCCCATTGCAGGATAGTGACATAGCCCAGAGAGTCTATGAGTGCTCACAATTTGCCAGCATCAGCCATTATTGTTAGTGACACTCAGTGTGTATTGTGGTTAAATGAATTCCAAGCAGTAAAGGACCCAGGACTGCACCCTGGTGAGTTGTGCTGCTTACAGATCACCTAATGGAGGCAAATGTCCATATGTTACATATGTGTGCCATCAATGCACCACTTAGTGACGCCTACAATGACAGCACTGTGGATGCCTAAGTGGGTGCTTTGTAAATGTTGCCCAAGTGAGGAATATAGTTAGATGGCATGCCTCAGTCTGAGGGTTGTACCTCCTGATGTACCCTCACACAGGACCTTGATGACTGCATCTGACATGTCAACCATATGTACTAGTCATTCTCACCCATCACACATCCAAACTGTGTACAGTCAACTTTGTGTAGATCACATACATGTGTGCTTATCAGCTCCATGATGATTGCCACTACGTGCATATAGATATGGATACGTAGACAAAGAGGTGTATAGTTCTTTTGCTCAATGGATGCAAGAGTTCTCTGTGCAAGGGTGTAACAGTTGCCATTTTCCACCCAGCTGGTGTGCAGCCAGTGGTGGAGTATGATTGCAAAGGTTGCCCAATAGTGTTAGTACTCCTTGTCAGATCACATGTGGGATGCAGCCTGGTATGTTAACATGTGCAATAGATGCTGTGTATCTTCCATTGAGAGGCCAGTTATGACCTGCTCTGTAAATATGGATGTTATGGGGTAGGTTGTAGGAATGTCATGTGTCACATGTGTTGGCGACAAGGGAGCATATATGATGCAGACAGTGTGGGAGTATAGGTTATTTATGACTACAGACCCACCATATGTGGCATCATGATGTATGAGGTCAGTGACAGCATGGGCCTGTCCTTTGAGGCCACACATGCAACTACACTGTGCGTTGTGATTCTGCTTTGGCTGGGTGGCTATTTTGTCACTTACCATATCTACACAACATTACAAAAACACTATGTGCTTCTATTAGATGGGGAGGTAGTGCCTCCATGTTGGGGGGGCAACCTCACCCCAATTGTCATACAGCACTATCCACCTGTTATTGTACAGCCTGCTAATGGCAGTTGTCCACCAGTCAGGTTTGCTAAGCCATGATGTGCCTGTGTCATACCTGTCCTCTATAGCCAAGTTCATGCAGTCATAATGCTGCTGACATAATGCATGGGTATACAACTTTGCATACTTCTCTGTCCTACCTGAAGGGGGAGGTGCAGTCACGCTATGTCAACCAACTCACAGGAGGTTATAAATGGCTTTCCTCACATATGATGCCTGTACTGTCTGCAGGGGGCATACATGATGGTTGTTCTAAAGGGAATGATCTGTGGTCAGATCCCACCAGGGAGAACCTCACATCAGGGGGCTTTAGGGGTCGCACATATTTTTAGACAAATGATGCAATACGTTGGTTCCCCATGTGGGGATGTCATGGCACTGCTCCAAGGCATGATAGGTAAGGACCTGCACCATCCTTTTGGCAAGTGAGGCACAGCATGGCTAAGCAACACAGTGTGTACATATTACATTTCTCTAACATGTATGTTTGTGCTCTGTACAGACACCTTGCATGAATCTCTTGTTGCAATATACTGGATGCAACTGCAATACTTACTTCCTCAGAGGACAAGTAGCATGTAGTGCCAAATGGTTTCCCCAGATCTCTGAGTCATGTCACCTTTAATTCCATGATAGGAGTTAGCATAGATACAAGCACTAACACTGTCATACTCCTACTGAAACTGGACCAAATACTGTTGCTTTTACAAAAGGCCAGATAATGCCTAATGACTGTAACCAGCAGAGTCCCTTGACTGTTACACTTTGCAAGAGATGTCAGACAACAGTCTCACTCCACCAACTATGGCCTGACAAGATGTATGACAATATTAGGCCAGCAGGCCATGGTGGAAACTGTGTGGGTCATATAGCAAGTGTTATGTCAACTGGTGGATAGGTAAGTGTCTGTGAGTCATACTCTGGGAACATAGCATGGGGAGACCTACAATGCAATGAGACCAGCCACCAGTGGAGTTTACTATCCTCCATTATTGTCATACCCCTTCTTGCTCTTCCCTCTCTGCAGTTACAGCCAGTGTCAGTGACCTCTGACTGAGTACATTAGCAGATAATTGCATATTAGGAGCTGTTACAGAATCCCATACAGAACCAACAATTATCCAGGATGCCTAAGACACAGTCAGTTGTTGTCTGTACCACTGACAAAGACCGAATGACAACAACTGCACAATACTATCCTGTGGTAAATCATCCACCCCTGCAAAATGTTGTACTGTCTGCACACCACACACACAGTTGAGACATTACACATGAAGTCATGGGCACAGAGAGTAATGCACCCTTTGACTTTCAGTGATCTGTGAGATGTGGGGATGCATTCACTGTTGTACAACCTATACCGACAGGTTTGGGATATAAATCTCAGACTGTTAACTGCTATACTGAATGTGGCAGTCATTACACCTATGATTGTGTGCAATGGCACCCTTGCCATGTCACTACACAGGCATATCATATGACTGTAGCAGTCATGCAGGATCCATGGTACATCAATACACAGTGTAGTTAACATGTCCTATGGAGTCTGTGTCACAACCATACATGTGTAGTCTGTCTCCTAAATGCTTTGAAGGGGATGTGTATGGATCCTTACAGTGAGGTGTCAGGTCCCACTGTGTACCTCCCGAGTATCCATGATAGGACTAACACATGTCTCACCTGTTTTACACACCTACAACATCACCATGGTATACATAGCACATGCTAGAAAGACAGGTATGTAACACAGACAGTACACCCTACATGAAACAGGCCCCAATGCATGTAAAGCACACATCTGATGTGCAGGTTACACAATGGGATGCAAACATGACAATCATAACTGGTGTCAGGCAACTGTCTATACTAGACAAAGGATATTTGTAGATAGGTCATCTCCATCACCAAATCCTGTAGATGTGTTAGTTCCCAAAACCCTGGTGACACTTATCAAGGGTGGCCAACCTTATCACAGATTAAGGATGCATGGGCATGCTGAATTCCTACATTGTCCTTGTTAGCTTGTTATGCACACATGAACCTATGGAGCCTTTTAGTGCTGTACCTTGCTGAAGACATATTTCTGATGGGCTGACATGCCTTCCTGTGCTGCTTTATTGCCGCTGTGTATCCATAGGTTATCCCAACAGACTTCTGAACAGAAACAGAAGCGGGTCCATGACAAAACTGTCATTGTGTAACTATTCAGCCAGTACATTATACAACATAAGGTACACAAAAGTATGTGGCGTACTCATGACAAATGCCAGCATATAGTATCTGTCAGTAACTACTAAAAGTGGCATGGCAAGATAACACTGCATTACACAAGTACATGTTAACTAATGTATTATCCTGTGCATCAACCACATAGCTTCATTTCCCTGTATTGATGGCAAGAATGACAAGGATGTGGCACAGGTATCATCACTTGCACATGGTGTTGTGTGGGGGTGAAAGAGGCCAAGGCTGGTCCATATGGTTGAAAGCATGAGTGTGAATCAGGAAGGAAGGATGCAAGACAGACCATGGAGAGGTGCCGTGTGTGTTTATAGGTGGCCTACATTTGACAGTAGTGTGTGAGCATGTGTGTGTGTGTGTGTGTGTACACAGTAAAGCTCAGTGCTAGCCCTACATGTGTGTATGTTGCACAGTGTTGGACCATACATGGTAGAGTTGACAGTTCACCATTTCCCAGAACATGGGAACTCGCTCTGCCAGAAGTTGCACTGACACCTCCATGCCCAAGATCAGAAGCGGTGTTAGTTCCTGATGGTGACCACTGTCTGCTGGGACCGTTTCTCCCACAGAACCCCCCAGAACCACAAGCCCATGGCCTGCCACATCATGGTGTGGATAGTACACTCCCATCTGTAGCACTGGATGTACTGCCACTATGGAAGTGTGATTGTGCATGACCACTTGAACTCTCACCAGATGGTGTTGCTGACCTACGTCCATGGGTCTGCCGCTCAACTCCAATCAAACATTCTAGCACAGGCAATATGCGGTCCAATACAGACACTGTCTCAGCCCACCTTCTGTCCACTGCATCACTGAATTGATCCAGGGTGTCCCCAATATGGTGGAGGCAGTCACAGATGTCACAATGTGCTGCATCTATAACTCTAAGCATATGTCTGGTCTTCAATTCTAAACATGCTTGTGCCTCCATGATAGCCAAAAACATGCACTGAGTGATCTGTGATGTGACACCTGCAACAGGTAGTTGATGGACAGCAGGGATCCTACAAGCACTCCTGTAAATCTGCCTGTGTGGGATCTTGCCAGTTCTCTGGCTATGGCAATTGTCTACACTCACTGGAGCCATAGTTACCATACTTTCCTGTTCAATGTCCCCACCCTCTGATTGTCCAATATCTGTGGCCTCCGGGGACTTGGTATGTGTGGGGATACTGATTGTGTGTGGTGATAATGGAGGCAGACAAGGGATGTGTACCTCTGGAACAGATTCAGTTTTGACACCTCCACCTGTCCCTCACTGTGGCCAGCATCATCATCAGAGTGCAAAAAGACACTGACATCAGGTTGAGTAGAGGGCAGACATCAGTACCCCCCCCAGTCACCTGTGATAAGAAAGAAAAATGCGGCACATGAATACCTGCACTATTTTGTATGGAAAATCCATCAATACTGATAATAATGAAGACCCACAACTGGATTAATGGTCAAACATTTTTCTTCTTGGCTTTCGTCCAAAAAAGTCTTCCTCAGAACAAAAGACACATTCAACTCAAGACCTTTCGAGCAATCACTTCAAGTAAATCAAGTAAAACCTGACTAGTAACATTTACCTTTTAATTAATCAATATGAAACTATACTTGATAAAACAACACACAAAAACTCAATACTCCTACCTTAACAAATATATTGAAATCCACGTTTCACTGCCTAATTTATTTTCCTGTCAAAGTTTTGTTTTTTAAAAGGCATTTTAGAATAATTGCTTCATTTAAACAAGGAGGCTTATCTGGTCTTAACTGTCACTGCCAAAGTTTTTCTTTTTGTTCAACTACACTGCTGTGATTACCCCCTCTAAGATCCTTATGTACCTGTTCCAGAACAGAAAATAAAAATATTCTATTCTATTTACACATGAAATTATGTTTAAATAGGGCATTATTCTGCCCCCTAACTTTAACAGAATATAAATGTTCCTTAAAAAAACAGTGTCATGCTTACCAGGAACAGGGCCACAGCCTTGGTCAATACCGGATGGACTTGTGAAAAGTTGAGGGTGAGGTAATGCAAGTACCAATGCATGTTGCAGCTCAACAAGGTAATACATCCATATATCTCACATTTGCAGTAACTAATGTATTACATGTTGTTCATAGGTTCATAGGTTCATACTAGGCTATCTGTCCTAGGGCATTTACAAGCCTAGCCAGAGTGTGTTTGGCTTTTGCCTCCCATTTTAAATTAATTTTGCTATGCCCTTTTTCGAGGTTAGTATACTGTGCCTCTGTCTAACAGTGATACAGAAGTGATACCCGGGTAAACCTACGATCTCCCATCCACTCATCAAGATTCCTCTTGAAGAGAGTCAATGAGGGATTCTGCCTAACCAGGACTGGGATTTTATTCCAGAGTGAAGGGAGCCTCTGGGTTATGAATCTGTCCCTCCAGCATGTCCTATTTATTTCAGTGCTGAGGTTCAAGTCTCTCAAGCGCGTAGCTCGATGGGATTTGGATTTTCTGAGGTGCAGCATGTTCATTAATTCTGGGTTGGACATGGCTTTATACGTCAGGCACAGATCGCCTCTGAGCAGGTGGTATGCCACTGAGTAGAGCTGGAGTTTCTTTAACCGGGCAGCATATGGCATCTGTTTGAGCCCTTTGATCCTCTTGGTGAGGTACTTTGGGGTCTTTCCAGTTGCTTCAGGTGTCTGGTAAGGTACATCCCAAAAGGGGCATTGTACTCAATTATGGGCCTGATGAGGGATGAGTAAAGAGGCACGATGACCTCCCTGATCTAGATGTGAATCCCTTCATGATTAGGTGGGCTATATAAAATGTTTTTCTAACCACTTTGGCCATGTGGTTGTCAAATGAGAGATTGCTACCAACTTGGGTCCCCAGGTCCCTAATTACTTCTTCCATACTTAATGGATTACCACCTATGTGGTAATTTGTGGGCACTGTTTTTGCCAAAGGGGATGACTATACACTTTTTGGTGTTTAGCTTGAGGCCATGGCTCTGGCACCAGTTGTCTGTTTCTATGAGGCCCTTTTGGAGGATGCTTGTGTCAGCTGGAGAGTCGATTATGGCAACCAGTTTGCAGTCATCTGCGAACTTGGTCAGCCACAGTCCTTCCGTGTTGGCCTGTACCTCCGAGAAATATATACCGAGCAAGAGAGGTCCCAGGACTGAGCCTTGTGGGATGCCACTTGTAACTGGTTTGGAGTCTGTCATGGCTCCAGCAAGTCTAACCATGTGGGTTCTGTCCTTGAGCCAGTTTGCAACCCATCTAGTGACATAGGGGTTTATATTTAAGCTGGTGAGCTTATCTATAATGCCCGAGTTGGGTATTGTATCGAAGGCTTTTGCGAGGTCCAGGTAGGCTGTGTGGACCACCTTCCCCTCATCAATGGCCTTGGTGACTGTTTCAAAGAAATCGACCAGGTTTAAGAGGCAGGATCTTCCCTTAACAAAGCCGAACTGGGTAGGATCCAGTGTCTGTAGGTCCCCAATATCTTTATTTATGAGGTCCATGATGATCTTTTCCATAGCTTTGCAGACCAAGCTAGTCAGGCTTATGGGGCAATAGTTTCCAGGATCCGTTGAGGCACCACCTTTGTGGAGAGGGACCACTGTTGCTGTACACCATTCTTTGGGTACATATCCTGTAGTAAGGCTGAGATTGAACAGTAGTTTTATGTTTGGGTTTAGCTCTTCTTGGAGTTCATGTGGGGCAGCCGGGACACCGTCTGGTCCCATTGATGCTGTGTTTTTTGCTTTGGAGAGGGCGGCTCTTACCTGAGCATCTGAGATGTCAGGGGGGCAGCATTCTGCTGGGATGGATATTTACCCTTTTGGTGGGGAGGGTGGTATTGGTATTGTACTGGTATGGGTATACAATTGGGTATTGTATTGGTCAAATTCTGAGTATGAGAGTACAACTGAGGTTAACCTCCTCGAAGAACAAATATCTGACAACCATGTAAAATTATGTACTGCCTGACACACTGAAGGCTTCAGTATTACAATGCTGATCACAGTAAGCCAACCTGCATGCTCCTCTGCTGTGGAAAATGTGGCACCCACCTACATGATGTATGGTGTGATGGATGCCTGGGAGCTGTCGTGTGTGCCTAGGTTCACCAGGAGTTCCTCAGTGGCTGAGAGTGGTTGCCCCTCTGTAGGCCCATCACTGGTGACAGAACAATCCATACCTACATCTGCTGACCTTCATAGTACATCATTGATCATGTCCATTGTATGGTGTCAAACCTGCTCATATGTCCTGCCCTGATGACCCATGCCATTCACATCACGGACAAGGTCTGGCCACAATGCACCCTGCTGTTCCCTGTTTTGCCTCCCCCTGGACTGTAGGATGTCATGATGTTGCCTTAGTCCTTCCAGTATAATTTCATTTTCCACATCCGAGAAGAGTGCATGGCATCTTGGGGTACATGATTCCTGAATGACAACAAAAAGGGAACACATTACAGGATCTCATACATGGAAATACACTATGTAGGGATACAGCAAGGACTTAATGGCTTCCGCTATCCACTGCTTGCACATACGTGTCATTCATACTACACAGTGTAAAAACATACTAAGTGGGGATGCAACTCAGATAGTAGCAATAGTCAGGTATTCCCGTGTGTGCCATGACAGATACTGCTGTATGATCATACACCCAACACTTGAGTCTATGTGGTGTGTCCCCTATGGGTAACCCCGCGATAATACATCATAAGAACAGCTCCACACAAATAGCAGTGTGCTATTATGACTACTACAAAGAGACCATCTAATGAGACCAGTGTGCCACAATGACAGAAGACAATGCAATCCTTGATGTATTGTATGTCTTGTGTAGGTGTAAGACAGCAGAAGATCAATGACATGTCATTATCAAAGGTCTAAGACAGCCTTAATACTATAATCCTTATTTCCCATAAGTCTGTTCCCCCATCAAAATCCTGTTATACACAAAATCAGTTACATACATGATGGAGTGCAGTACTCTTTTGTTGATATTTGGTGATAGTAAAGTTTTCACAAAGGCGTGCTCTGTGTGAGGAAATTCTCATATAAAATGGTTCCCCATAGGCAGCTGCTTGCTATTTAAACATGCTTCTCATCAGCAGGTGATTGCGTCTAAACCAATCTGTGGGTCTGAAATGCAAATTTCAGCAAACATATCTGATTTGCACTATCATTATCACTATCATCTTGTATTGCCATGCAACCACTGTACAATATATAAGGCCTTCGTGTAGATTAGGGCCCCTTTCTGATATGTTGTGCTGGACATTACACATGTGAGGAGTCTACAATGTCACAGAGGGTAGGTCTGTAACAGAAGCCTTTACATACAGATGTGCCTGCTACAGGCTGCAGCTGCTGCAGGTAATAGACATAGGCAGAGACCGTGAACACCTTGGAGGGCAACAAGATGTAGTAGTAACTGTGGGAGCTGTGCCAGCCTTGTTGTAGAGGCAGAGCCAGATTGAGGCTACCCTTTCCACTCCAATTAAGGCATGGGTTTAAGGTAAGTATGTTAGGCAATGGTATCACTAACTGAGTACTAGGCACATGTTTGGCATGTCTTTGAGTAAGATGGAGTACAAATATAAGAATATCTTCACCATTTGGGCAACTGCCAGGCCACGTGTTACAGTCTTGTAGTAATTTGCAGCGTGTATAAGGGCAGACCTTGTTACAAGCAGGGACGTCCAATGTGTATGTTAGCTGTGCAGCTGTGATAATCTGCACAGAGACTTTGGAAGGATCATGTGGTGCACTCTGATATTAGTGGCCATCATTTGCAATACCTTCATTGACATTGTCTGTGAATGCATATTAATGGATGACGTGACACTGTACACACGTATTGTTTTGCTATAGGGATATATGAAGTGTGTTCCTACCTACAGGCCTGTGACTTCCATCAGTGAAAAGCAGGCATGTCATTTGACATGCATTGTGTGGAAAAGAGTGCATGACTCAGTCATTAATTGCTACTTTCACAATACTGTAAATTCACTTCTGCACACCACTGGATTTGAACCCAGGACTGTGTGTGGCAAAATGTACTGTTTTCAAGGTGATTAACAGACTGAGCTACTGAATCACTGCTGTAGCAGGTGTATTTGCAAGATATATGTGCACACATACAGGCTGTGACATACATTTTCTACATCCATCAGTATGTGCATGGCTTTATATGGCTGTATGTCTGGACCAGGGTCCCAATTGAACATGTATTTTGCCATTAATCCCTTAGCAGATGTCTTTCTACATGTTGCTGATGAAGGGCACATTTACCTGCTACCATAGGCCTCACTTACATCCATTATTATGTCTTTGACTTTCTAGTCGTGTACTATTGCACCAGAGTCCAAGGTACACTCCCATTTTTCCATTACTTTAATCAAGTTTGTTCAGTGTGGCACATTGCCGAGCTCTGCTGAAACATGCTTAAAGTCTGTGACTGGCAATTACTATGCTTTGTTTAAATCACCTGTTTTAATTAAGAATTGTTTGGCCTGGCAGGTTAATGCACAGCAACGCACTAAAAGAAAAATTGGGAGATAGAAATGTGGTGAAATGGGGTGCAAGCAGAGAGAAAAACATAATGAAAGGGAGGTAGAGATGCACCGGTAGGGTGTAGGAAAGAACCATAGCTATCCATTTCTTGTACAGCAACAATTTTGCAATTTGACAGAATTTGTACTTTGAACTCTTAACCCCAGAGAGAGGGGTGAGGACAACATAACTGCATTATCAAGCCAATTGGTACAAATTATGTGTGTCCAGTGGACACGTGTGGAATGGAGAGCTATATATGGGACAGTATTTTTTTGGGGACAGGTGAACATTTTTTTAAGGTAAGAGTGGAAGGTTGGGGAAGGGACATAGGTACGTGTGAAGGAGGTAAGTTGGGTAGGTGAGGATGCATTTGCAGACAGACAAGACAGCAGATAGGGGTGGAGTGTGACACATGAGTGGGGTGAACACCTTAGATAGGAAGGATGTTGTGGAATCCAAGTCCCATGTTTCTCCACAAGGTAGCAGCATGACTCACGTCCTCACCAGTGGGACTGTCGGTACTCCTCCTTCATTGCCCTGGATGTGGCAGTGCTGGAGGCTGGGCACCAGGGTGAGGCTACTCCATCAGGTCAGCCAGCATGCCCTCAATCCAGCACAGGCAGTGGTAAAACCCATGGTAGACTATCCTGCACAACAGGAATGGTAGCCCAGCCTAGGTGACAATTCCCACACCACTGCTTCCAGAGGGGGATCCTTCCCCATCCCATGGGGTGGTACTAACCAATCCTGCAGGTAGTCCAGGGGCAGCAGAGGTGGTATCACAGGTCTGCATCCCAGATGTGCTGGGACCCAGTACCACAGCAGGTTGAGGCAAGGTAGGCAGATCAGCTGGAACCGGCCTACCTTGATGTGCTGTGGTAAATGAGGTATAGCAATAAGTTAAGGTTAGTAATAATGAAACCATTGTTAGTATTAACAGAATGTAACATCATTTTAATTAATCCAAATACATATTAATGTATATAATGTGGAACACAACAGCAAATAACTTAACAGTCGGTATGTTAACAGCATGCCAGTAAGAATTGAAGCATAAGGCCAAGAAAACAGTTTAACAGAATGTGTTAATGTTAACCCATAATAAAAGATAACAATAATAAACCACATTTTTCCAAAATATAGTTAAACAAAATCTCTTAATATGAAATCATAATAAAACATAACAATAATAAAACACATTTTTCCAAAATATAGTTAAACAAAATATGTTAATATTACATCATAATAATAAATAACAATAATAAATAAAGATAACGGGTGTAGGGAGAGAGAGAAAACATTCCTTTACTGACATTGCAAATTATAACCCTGAAAACACTGATAATAAATGCTCTACAGGTGTGTAGTGTCAGTTTTGAGTACAGTGACTACAATTCTCCTATAGCTGAAGTAGCATGTACATACCTTTCAAACTGTTAGCATGGGTCAGTATATGCCAAGCAATAATAAATGCAGGTACACAACTACACAGAGCAGTTTCACATAATGTGGACTTATATAACAACCAAGGTGTTCTAGAAGCAGATTTGGTAATACACTGCCTTCCATGTAATCAATTTTCTGGCAATTCTGTGACAGATGGATTAGGCAGTCTTAATTACATTATGAGAAATAATGACACTTGAGAGGCATGTTTTTGTACAGTACATGAATCAGACAGCTGTCATGCCTTAGTTGGCAGGCATGGGAGCAGAACCCAATAGCTGTGACTGCAGGAAACATCTGCAAATGCTGTAATAATTGACTGCAGCAACTTCGTACAGACATGGAAGGAATACAGCCATACTGAAAATCATTACACAGATGTATTTAGGAATCAGCAATGCTGATTAAAACTTTATTGGTATTGCTGATAACTCTCTGTGAAATCTAAATGCAATATCTGCTCATAACATGGGGTACCTCACCCATATACCTTTTATTCATGGGGTGGGGGAAAATGAGAGCTTTATGTGACTGATAATGGCCTGGAGACAATACATATTACAGGACATTCATTTTGCATTATAGAACTATTACAGTGTTGTACTTGACTGCAATGACAGCAGAATACACATGCATGGATTACAACCATACTGCATATATTACTTCAGATTTATTTAGGAATCAAAAATGCTGTTTAAGACTTTATTGGTATTGCTAATAAATGTCTGTGAAGTTCACACAATATCAAGAAAGAGTAAAGCATTAACTGCAATAAAGTATACACAATAAAACTGTAGTGCAATAAATGTGCAATGAGAGCTGTAGTACAATACATGAACAATAACAGCTGTACTGCAATGAACAATAAACAATATCAACAACAGTAAGCAAAATGGAGTACAGCAGGATTTTGTTGTCATAACTACAGCAGTAGAGCTGTATACATTGCTTGTCTATAGTAAGGTTGGTGAAGTCTAGCTGTAGGATGCAAAACTAATAGCCTGCAAACTGTATCGTTTAACTCATAGTATGGTCCAAGGCTGTCTCCAGGCCAATATCGGTCACATAATGCTCTCCGTTCATCCTACCTCAGGTAATAAAGGTATGTGAGTGAAATAGCCCATTCTATGGGCAGATATTGTGTGAACATCACAGACATTTATCAGCAATACCAATAAAGTGTTAAACAGAATTTTTGATTCCTAAATAAATCTGAAGTAATATATGCAGTATGGTTGTAATCCATGCATGTGTATTCTGCTGTCATTGCAGTCAAGTACATTTATTGTTCATTGCAGTACAGTTGTTATTGTTCATTTATTGAACTACAGCTCTAATTGGACATTTACTGCACTACAGTTTTATTGTGTATACTTTATTGCAGTAAATGCTTTACTCTTTCTTGCTTATTACACTACAGTTAGCATAATACATCCGTACATACCACATTCACTGCGCAACCTGGCCAGGTGCCTGGCATGGGACTTGACATTGTGAGGTCTCTCAGCTGCTGATGTTGAGAGAGAAGCATGTCATCGTGCATACCAGTTTTGCAGGCATTCAGCTTGCATATTGGTAAAACAGTGGAAAACATACTTACATATTTGTTGGGTATTCCCATCTCTGGCTTCTTGTACCCAGATGTCCACGGTTCCCCTCTTTCTCCTCTTCAGGTCATCATAATGGTGGTGACACTGCCTACCTGTGTGGGAGATACCAATAACACTGATGGGTTCCCTGGCTAACCGGTCCCAGGACCCCACCTTTTAATCTGAGGCCTAGAAACCACCCTGCAGCAGCCTGGGTTCATGATTTTTTTACCAGGAACACAACAAAGACCCTGAACACCTCTATGCCCGAAAGCACGCACCTTCACCAGCGCCACTTTCCATATCCACAGTTGATTAGACTCCAAGGAATGGTGTAGAATTCCCACCTATTGCACATAATAAAGGTTGTTTTCCTGCCCTTACATGTCATTCAGCTACATTCAGTAAAGCACCATGTTGCTTAGCAGCACACAAACCAGCTAATCAGAGATAAGCTGTGTGAAAACTGACACAACCGAGGTTTTCTTAAACTGTTGTAAACTCCAACAGGTTAAACAGAAAAAACTGCAGCGTGATTATCGGGATTTCTGTGAGGGCAATGTCTTTGTTTGGCCCAGAAGGACTGTGAATACTGCCCCGGTTTCTACCCCTGCAGCAGCTATGGTTGCCATGGATACCACCTTAACTGAGGCTGACTTGGTTAACCCTCTACCTCAGGAAGCAGACATTGCGAGATCTCGTCGGACTTCAGGTTCCAGCTTTGCCACGCCTCCTGAACTTCCTCCTCACATTGAGACGGCCAACACTGTCTCTACACCACAACCGAACCAAGAAGCGGATCGCTTCACTACTAATATCAAGAAGGATTTAGGGGCTATAAGGAAGCATGGAACTCTTCCCTCAAGCTCTCGTGATTTTTTACCCTTACCTATCAAAAAGCCTCCATTTCCCAGAGACAGGTCGAACAGCCGGGACAGAAGGAAACGGAAGCTGTCGGGCGAGGATTACCAACAGCAAAGAAGGCGAGCAAGATAGAAGAACATTTATTTTTCAACCTTTCGGACTTCCCACTTAACGTGAATGATGCCAAGGTCCTAGATAAAGGATTATCTTTTATCCCCTCCCAAGGTAGCTCTTTACATCACATTCTAACTGACTTACGGCTGTTAAGCTAGGAACGTAGCCATTAAGCTACTGTTTTTTAGAGATGCACATGCTGAGAATGTTAGTAATTGTATACCTGATTATCAAATGTTTAAAAAGAAAAGTACTTTCTCCCCTATACTGCCGAGTCATGTGGAAAGCTTTGTTAAACTCTGTGAGAGAGATTTATATGAATACTTCCTGAAGGACAATAGAAAATGTTTATATTACAACATGTCCAAAGATGAAAGCGTTTCACTTAGGGAACTTACACGTAACCAATCTGTGACTATCAAACCGGCAGATAAGGGAGGGTATAGTTTTATTGAACACCAAAGATTACGATACATATATGAGAAATATGCTTGATGATTGCTCCACTTATAAGCATGTTGATCAGGAAGGTCTAAATAAGATAGTTAGTAACATTAATGATACCTTATGCGACCTACTAATGGGTCGCCAGATCAACAAGGATCTTTTTGACTACTTCTCTACTCCTTTTCCACATCTTCCTGTGATAAAGGGCTTGCCTAAAATGCACAAAGGGCTTCACCGCCCCCGCTGAGACCCATTGTCTCAGGTGATGGATGGAGCACAGAAAACATTTCAGTTTTTCTTGAAAAAACTTTGAAACCATTAGTTAATAACATTCCAACCATCCTGAAGGATACCTACCAGCTCTTGGATATACTAGATACTCTAGGGACAATATTCAATAAAGATAGACACCTTCTGGTGACTATGGACGTCAGGAACTTGTTTACCTCTATTCCCAACGATGAGGGGGTTGAAGCCATTAGAATGATAATGCAGGTTTTTCCTCTGATAGATCGTAATACAGAAATCCTGGTATGTCAGTTGTTAGAGCTGGTTCTGGATAATAATGTTTTCTGTTTCAAGCAGCGTATGTATTTGCAGGTAGCAGGGGTTGCCATGGGCACCCCCTGCGCCAATACATACGCTAACCTAGTGGTACATTACTGGGAGAGGGAATTTTTATTTACACACCCCTCTTTTAAAAAATGTCTAGTTTACCAACGTTTTGTGGACGATATTTTTATGATTTGGGATGGTAGTGAACATGACCTCTGTACATTTGTAGAGTATCTAGAAACCACCACAGGCTATTTAAGATTTACTGTGGAAACCTCGTATGATAGTATCAATTTTTGGATATCAGCCTTAGCATTAAGGGTGGTAGACTATCATCCACCCTCTACCGGAAGGCCTGTTGGAAAAATACTATCCTACAGTTTGATAGTATGCATCCCGGCATGTCTTCAAGGGGATAGTAAAAGTCAGTTTCACAGGCTTAAAAGGCTCTGTAGAGACCCTATGGACCTAAAGCTCCAGGTGAAAGAGATGGAGTTAATTTTTGTGGAAAGAGGCTATGATATTAAGTTAATTAATCAGGTTAAAATAGAAGTACTGGGAGAGACATACGATGCTGATTATCACATGCCTTCTGGGATTACGGCTGCTAATAAATTAGCTCCTAAAGTGACAATGACTCATGATAGAACCATGTTTGTTACTACCTATACAAATGACAGTGCGACAATTAGGAGAATTATCTCTAGACATTGGGGAGTCTTAACATTGGATGATAGAACATCAGATATAGTAGGCCCCAGCCCTGGTTTTATGTATAGGAATAATAAAACCTAAAAAGGATCCTATGCATAGATCATGACACAAGTAAGATTAATTTTTCATTGACAGAGGTAATGTCAGGAGAAAGGGGAACATATCCTTGTAGAAGGTGTAACTACTGTGGATACATATCTAGGGAACAAGATTTCATACATCCAGTGTTAGACTTCTCCTTTAGCCCTAGGTTCTATGCAGACTGTAATACCTCGGGGCTAGTTTATTTAGCTAAATGCCATACATGTACAGCATTTTACGTAGGCATGACTAAAAGGAGTTTTAAACAACGTATTTATGACCATGTATATGACATAAGGAAAAAGAATATGCTGAATGCCTTGGCTAAACATATTTCTAGCCATAATGATCATGGCTTTGAGTTCAGAGTACTTCAGATTGTACCACCTGGGCAGAGGAAAGGTGACTATCTGAGTTACCTGGAACAAAAGAACTGGAGTGGATATTTAGACTAAGAGCTCATTATCCACGGGCCTAAATACATACGTTTCTTTCGTTCCATATTAAAGACCGTAGATAATAAGATATTTACATCAGGTATTAGGTAGATATACATTTTCACACTATGAATTATGGTCTACTTTTAGATTCTATGCCATACTTTGCTGTATATGTTTTATTTTTATCTTTATTTTTATTTTTATCTACCTATTTATATCTATATATACATATATTTATTGATAAGCCAGTTTATATTAAATATTCATATAGCATATTAGTTCTTCTGCTTTTGGATGATTATGCCTGGCTAGATTAAATTAATATGAAGTTTTATATCTCATATTCATACATATTTATTTATGTTTATATTTTCATAGCTATTGAGTTATTCATTGTATTTATTTTATATGTACATTTTATACATTTTATATATACACATTCTCATTTGAATATATATATATATTTTTATTTGAATGTGCTTTTATCTGAATATGTATACATATATATACAACCGCATTAGATAATCTGACTTGAAAGTTTGAAGTGGTTACATTATTGTGTCTTGGTTCACAGAGGGTTAACCTCCTGTGAATAATCTCTCCTTAGTTGTTCATTGGAGGGTTTGAATTAATTGGACCATCTAAGATAATTAAATATGTATAAATATAGTTGTTACTCTTTGTGTGGTGATCTGAAGAAGCGTATTGTTACATCCCTGTGTTTCATCTAATAAATATCATCGTGTTTTAATACTCTGGATTTCATCATTGTCTCCTGCCTCTGCGTTGGAACTGAACGTGTTTTTTCTACTACAACCGAGGTTTTAGCAGAGATTAGCACCACACAAACTATAGTAGCCATTAGCATTTTTAAGCAGTGCTTGACACCACCCAGCACTGCCATATTTCACAATATGTTTTTTATTAAATTAAAAAAAAAAAAAAACAGTAAATGAAATTATAGACATATTATGACTGTGATGGACTCAAACCCAGGACCTACTACACATTAGGTTATAACTCTATCCATTTAGCTACTTTGACAGCAAGGTAACTAATCTACATTCACATACACTAGTAGGCTACCTGTGAGCATTGCTGAGCACCTCACCACGCCAATTTCTATTTTTTAGATGCCTGGCAGGTGTTGGCTATATATGTATGAGTGCCACTCAGCTCTGCTGTGCTTCACACCGCACCATGCAAATGGAAAATAAATAAATAAATAAATAAAACACCTTAATCATGATAATTAATTACATCCAGTTTCTATTTTTAGATGTGTAGTAGGGGTCAGCTGTCTATATGTGAGCACAGCTTGGCATTGGTATGCTCAGCGCTGCTCCATGCAAACATACAGAGAAGAAAAAAGATAAAAAAAATAAAATATTACATATTTAAAACAATTCACAGCATTTAAACAGTAGCAGGGAGCATTACAGGGAGCCTCACCATGTACATAACACCTGACCAGGTATCCACAACCATGGGCAGCCTCTACACTTCTCCTTACATAGATTCAAAAACCCTGTTCCTATTCTCTCCCTTGGCAGCATGTCATCATTAATATGCATGGAGCACTGCCGAGGGGGAACCATGGCTGTGTACATGGATACATTCCATGTAGGCTCTACACCATGCCTATGTGGATTTTATTAAATCCTGGGGTTTGTCTGATGAATAGTGTGGCCAGCTTGTTCAAGGTATAGCAGAGTCTGGGTGTAGCTTTGCATGCTTCTCTTTTGCTATGCTCAGTAATGCTTATTCTGGGCTATAGGTATGAACCAGATGCTGCTTTGTAGCTAGAGCCACTGTTTACTGCACCCACCTCATTACAATATAAATCACTCCCTACAGATGGATCCTGCACCAATTTCTGCTTAGATACAACCTCTTTTGCAGATTCTTGGATTTCCTCGTACTAAGTCTCTAACTTGCTGCAACTGTTTGTATGTCAAAAGGTTGTGAAGTAATGAGCACATGGCAAATATTTTATTGCATATTTCAGGGTTTTATTGCAGTGTATTTCTCAGCCTTCCTCAGTCTTTCTGAATGTTAGTCTGAAATACTTCTACCTGGTGTATGATAACTCTTCATGCAAAATCAGCTACTATGATGCAAAACATGTGTCTGAATCACAGGCGAAGAGTGAAAGCTTTTAAATCCTAAATGACTTTAGCAACAGTTTTGAAAATGTATTCATTGTAATACAGATACACATACATCACCTATTTCACATATTTTAATGCATTTTTATAATGTAAATAATCACTTTTATCACATTGCTTTTCCAAAGAATGACAGAGTTTTTTTCCACATATCAGCATTACTATTGGCAATAGAAAAACACCTCTCAGCTGTACATATTTTTCATAATGTCCAGATGTTTGTTCATATTTATGGTCTATTTCTCATAAAATGTCTGGTTTTCTGGCAAATCCCTTAGGATTGAAGCCACTAAATAGCAACATGTATTTGAGCCTCACACTTTATATCCTTGAGAAAATGCATGCTAGTGCAAATCCTGTTATTCTAGTGACTTTCTAAATTTATAAGACCAATATTTAACATCTGTCCATAGTTTTGGGTCTTTGTCGCACTATTATTTTAGACTTTGTCCAGATTTCTTGTACTAAGAGGTTGAAAATTACGATACATTTTGCATTCTACATCTCAATAAAAGTGATATTCTCATTTTAAAAAATGTTACTAACATTAAATAAAGGATAAACACATTAAAATGCCAATAAAAAATAAACAAGTTATTCAATCAGATGATATAACTTGCTCAAACTGACTGACTAAAAGCTTTAAATAGTATAGAAATGAAAGGAACAACTATTTGCAGAACAAAAATAATAAAAAAATGTTTATATCTATATCTAGACACATATATTTATTCATGTATATATCTTTCTATAAATAAATCTATCTCTGTATCGATCTACAGATATGTAGATACAGGTGTAGATTCAATAAAGCCTACATGGTGTGCCAAGACCTTCTGCACATTGAGGTGCAATGCACACACATTAGCAACCCCTTTTATATTCATCAAGTGGCTTTACACAGTCTGTAGAGCCACACAAACATGGTAAACATTGTGGAATGCTAATTACAGCATAAGTAGCTGAACTGTATGCTAATTAAACAATCCAAATGGAGGAGCAATTGAACGAACTATAGCAATCGTGTACACTCAGTGCATTTTTTGGCCTCAAATTCCAAAACCTATTGGAATACAGCCAGGGAACCCATTCTATACTGAAAGAATGTGCAGGGCTGCTCTTGCTCTTCTGCATGTGTATGTGCAACAGGGCCAAGTCTACACTGCTGCTACTAATAGACCTTGGCTAAGAAGGAGAAGGGTGTTGCTTTTCATTGTCTGCATAAGGTAGAACATGTAGAGTGCTACATGGTGGATATAGACACACTATAGAAACTCTGCAACTTCTGTCATTTTCAGTTGAGAAGAAGGGTAAACCAAGGGGAACTAATACATGTAGAAACTAAGGTATGTGTAACACATAGAATAGTAGCTACAGGAACCTTCCTAAGACCAACAGGGAATATAGTGGGGGTGTCACAGGCATCACCATCTGGGATCCTCCATAAATTCCTGAATGATATGCTTAACATGCCAGTGACTACATACATTTTTCTGTACACCTGAAGACAGGGCCACATACATGCAGAATTTCTACACACACTGTAGCCCAATTCCCTGGAATCCTGGGTGCTATAAACTTCACACACATTTAATTCAAAGCACCATCCAGGGTACAGGAAGGGATGTACATAAACAGAAAGGGCTTTTACTCCATTAACTGCCAGGTCATGTGTAACACTAAGGGAATCTTTCTGAATATGTGTGCTGGCAAACCCAGCAGTTGCCACGAATCCCATATCTTGCACAACTCTGAACTGTATCAGAGGTTTTCTAGGGCGATATCCCACAAGGTCATTTACTGGGTGAAGTAGAGTATGCACTCAAATCATGGCTGATGACACACATCAGAAATGACCAACAAAAAAATGGCCAGCAACTGTATGCTGTGTAGTTCTATTTTGGATACGCATCTGAAATGCACACACACACACACACACACACACACACACACACACACACACACACACACACACACACACACACACACACACACACACACACACACACCCCGAAGAACATTATAATGGGACGCACCCTCAAACAAGAAATATTACATAGTGTGTGACTGGGCTCCTGAAGTCACAGTTCCAGTGCCCAGATACATCAGCAGAGCCTGCCAGTATAATCCCTGTACTTGTGTTGAACCTGGAATAGGAAAATATACAGCTATGAACACAAATGAATGGCAGAACCTAGCATGTTATTAATTGCTAATGTACCTAATTTGAAGTAAGGTGAGTTTAAAGCAATGATATTAGTATGTGACAGCACTGACTTATGACAATAGATAGATATGCTCTCTATGAATTAATAGACCTCATGCATCAAAGATACACACAATACAAAACCTGTAAGAAAGCAATACAATTTTCAAAAGACCATCACAAACATATGCGCGCGTGCGCACGCGCGTGTATGTGTATGTGTGTGTGTGTGTGTATAGATATATATATATATATATATATATATATATATATATATATATATATATATATATATATATATATATATATGTGTGTGTGTGTGTGTGTGTGTGTGTGTGTGTGTGTGTATGTACTAAGCACCCAGTCAGCTATGCACCCTGGGCATTAGACAAAAGACTTATGTATCGCTGAATCCAAAAGATAGAAAACAAGGATATGGGACAGTTATCATCACTTGCACAGGGTGTTTTGTGGTGTGGGGTGGGGCAGGAGGCCAAGGGTGGACACAAAAGGTAATGAGTTCATGTGGGTAAGAAAGACAGACAGGTAGAAATTTTGATAAAGTATCAAATGGCCACTGAGACAGAATGAGTTGTAAGCTTCACAACTTACTCATGTAACTGTTATGTGTGTTTGTCTGTATGGGCACTCAAGGTGAAAAGGGTGTGTGAGTGTCTGCAAGAACACAGACCAGCTCTATCCTATCTCTGCATCCTGGTAAGTTGGACAGGTATGAGCCATTCATGGTAGAGGGCACATTTCATTGTTGTCACCTCTGACAGTGAGAACTGGCTCTGCCAGTATTTGCACTGGCATGTCCATCCCCATGGTTAGATGTGGTGCTGCTAACTGACTGTGACTGATGTCTGCTGGATGACCTTGCCTTACAAGTGCACCAAGGACCATGACCCCATGTCCTACTATGTCTAGGTCTGGATATCTCAATCACTGACAGATCAGTGGAAGTAGTGCCAATACAGGAGTGTGATCGGGCGCAGCCACATTGGCTAAAATTAGATGATGATGCTGACCTATGTCCATGTGAATGCTGTCCCCGTCCCAGTAGACATTCCCCCACAGACACTACCCATTCCATTGTGCCATTTTCCCAATCTATTGACTCGGCCACACAGTAGAAACTGTCATGCATGTCAGTCTTTGCCACATCTACAACCCTTAGCATGACCTTGGAGGGCCTTGTGGAACATGCCTGTACCTCCATGATATCCCTAAACATATGTCAAGTGGCATGTAAAGATACATCAGGATTAGGTGGAAGATGGACTGCATGCTTCCTCCAAGCATCTCTAACAGCCCTACTGCATGGCACTTCATCCAAACTTTGGTTATGGCCATAGTCAACTGGCACTGAAGCTTCAATAACCATACTACCCTGATCAATGGTATCACCCTTATCCAATATCTGAGGGCTCTGTGTAATACGTATGCAATGCATAGGCCTACTTACTGTGTCTGAGGAAAATACAGAGGGAAGTTGAATGTCAACCTTAGTGCCAGATTCAATCTACATACTGTACATACATACAGACTACAGACTGTGCCTGTGTTTGGCCATCATCATCATCAGCGTCTGCAGACACTTTGACATCTAAGAGTCTTACACTTCCACTGTCTGGATCACATGTGATAATAAGAAATAAACACAGGAACAAAATTAATACTACACTAAATTTTTAAAAATTTATATAATAAGAAACTAACACTGGCCACAGTATTGCAGATAGTACTGCAATAAACACATTTTTTACACCCAGCTCACACATACAGATAAATATCTGACAAATGGTCATCAATAGTCAAAGAAAAATGTTTGGCTTACCATGTGCAGATGACTCCACACTTGATAGGGAGGATGGTTCTGGAAGAAATGAAGCAAGGTAAGGATGGAAATTAAACATCAGAATTGCAGTAACACATGGGATAGTGAATACACAATTCTGCCTATATGTCCATTAACAATAGTTTTAACTGAGACAAGTCCACCCACGGCCCATGTGTAATGAACAAATGTGTTGTTGCATCCATTAATCTATCATTAGGTTCAGAAAAAAAATAAAAAAATAAAAAACACAGAAAGTATTAGTTAATTTTTTCTCTATTTTACTATACAAGTAAATCTTAAAACTTGCCATATTTAAGCTTACTATGAAGCTCATCCTGGCACATAATTGTGCTCCCAGATACATCAGCACTGACATCAATCACATGTTGGTGTACAGATTCCACTGTGGTCTCTGGATCTCTGACAGTGGACAGGAACATTTCATTTATTGTCAGTGTTGACTCAATAGCAGCTGCCCCATACTCAGCTGTTCACAGACAACTGCAGCTGCTTTCCTCTCAGCCAATGAATGATAAGTCCTGGTGTGTCTCCCTACTACACTGACATCACTCACTAACTGGTTTTAAAGCTGCATCTGGCAGCCTTATCCCCATGTCTTCTCTCAAGCAGAAAAGCACCGGGGTTCCTGAACTCCTGTACTATGACATAATTTTCTGAGTAACTGAATGGGAGTTTATGTGGATTTGTAAGCCTGGGTGCCATAATCATATGTAACATAAATCAGAGAAGGATATAACACATAACTATCACATAAATAAATTCTTGTTTGCATACACATATATTTTCAACATTAAGTACCAGAGACATGCATTTCAATTATTAAAATTGAAGGTTATGTAGTTGTACCATATCACACTCACACACAAACCAATGTTTGCTCTAAAATAAGGAATACCGTTTTAGTAATGTATTGTCTCCCAATGAAAAATCATGGAATGACTGCACATTTTCAAGAGCAAAGTACTTGAAACATAACTTTTGTTGTGGCAACGCACAAATGGTATTTGGCACCCCACCCCCAAAACAAGCAAATAAAAACTTGTATAAATTAATGAATGCCACATAATTAAATTGTCATATATGCTTTCAACACAATTCTCACAACATGTACACATTTGCAACAGAAAGCATGAATTTCATATGATTGCCACTCACCTTTCCTTGTGCCCACCACTCCTACAGAGGTGACTATGGGTCATCTTAGAAGCATAACACCCTGTGTCATTGACCTTGTCCATTACATTTCCTTAAATAACTTAGAAGATTCCAAGATAACTAATTCTAACAATAACACTTGTGGTGAAAGTTAATAACCTGTCTGTATGAAAAAGTTAATGTCTGCCAAAAAATGCCTATGCCAACAGTGAACTGTAAGAAGTCCATACAGATAAATGTTTCATTTTCTAATATGTATATAAATATATATATATATATATATATATATATATATATATATATATATATATATACTTTGTAACATGTTACGAAACCTAGAATGTACTTGAAAAATACAATCATAACTTAGCAATATTAAAAGCCTTCTTTACAGATAAATTAAAAGGAAATGGAATATTCTGTTTTCTCCAAATACACAAGTCTCCTCACCTTCAAGTTCCACTACACAGTTACCTTTTTATAGTGTAGATTCATACCTTTAAGCATGGTAAGATGCAAATGTGGTGTGAACCCATTAGAATTGCTGAATCCCAAACTTTTGACTTCGTGTAGCAGGCGTAAACATAGTATAGGCACTACTCACAGTTGCTAATGGATCACAACTTTGGGTGATTAGTGGGAGAGAGAAAAAAGACACAATAACTATTCAGACTGTCTTACCTGCATTGGGTGTGTCACTCAGAATACACTTACAAAGTGGAAAAGTAACATTAACAAGCTTTTTAAACAGAAGTAAACTGCTCGCACACTTTTGTTCACTAATAGCCAAACTCTCCTGTCTTTGCTGAAAAATGTTTTCACTGTCATGTATTTTTATGATACATTTAAAGGACAATGATACAAAATTCACTAAATGCTGCATTTCTGGGAGTACAGCACAGATAAGACAAGAATGAACATAATACAAAGAGACAACAGAGCTGCATTGGTGCATACTATAGTCATAAACGTTTGTGTGATCACTCATTGCATTAAATATGGAAGCCACACATGTGCAAACAAATCAGAGTGTACAAGTGCATATGTTTATACTGTGGAGCAAATGGGAGGTGCTTGTATGCACATGATTTGCTTTCCTGTTGCAAAGTTGTTTCTGTGGCAGAGATGAAAGACACTTATAGTGTGTTTTGTAGATTCATTAGTATGATAGTTCAAATCCAGTATTGTGTAAAAATCTGTAATGTGTGTTAAAATGCATTTTGTAATGTTTATATACATATATTTTTAATATCAATAATTGTGCAGCACACTGCTTAGTACAAATACAATGAAATGGATAAGTATTTAAACTGAAGTTGATTCTATGATAAGGACAACATAAATTAGAGCTGAGCATCAACTGTATGTGTAACACAGTTTGTAAACACGATGAGGCTATATAGATTGTCCAATTCCCATATTTATCTTTTAACAATGAAAACTAATAAGCACTTTTTACAATAAGAATACATGTTGAGCTTTGCCTGTCTCATTTGCACATTGCTCACCTCTGTGTGTAAATATAGCATGATGCTGCAGACAATATGCTGACATTGTCAATTTAAAAAAGATATATTGTTACAGCCTTTACTTTCTGTCATGCAAACATGCTAAGCAGTATTGCACTGTGGTCAGCATGCATACACAAAACCTGCAGTACACCAACACATGTAGACAATAAGCAGACATTGTCAATTTCTAAAAAGATACATTGTAACAGGTGTGGTCCTTTATTGCACAAACATGCTAAGCGGCATTGTGTGGCCGTCAGTGCTCATACACAGTAATGAATGTAAAAATTACACACACTTCCTAGCTTTCTCTGTGACAACAGATGTAAATTAATGGCAATGATACAGGTGATTCAGGGTTCTAATCCAGCAGGCTGTAAGTTTTATTAATGCTGGTCCACTATAATTTAGATAAAAATTAACAATATAAAAATAATTATTCATAAAAATAACTATGTAGAGCAGATGAATTGAGCTATACATGATATTATATCTCTCTATCTGTGAGTATCAGTACAATTAGGGTTATACAATTAAAAAAATCATTTTCTGAACTTTGATGTCACACACATATATGGTTAACCACTCAGCTCTTTAATGTCTATATATAACTAATGAGTATGCCTGGCAAACAAGTCCTCAGTGGCAATGAGCACACTGGACAGTAATGACTGTAAAAGATACAGCTGTTGCCTAGTCTTCCCTGTAGCAACTGGTGTAAGTCCATGGCCAATACAGGTGAGCTAGGATTTTAATCCAGCACACTCCAGATTTTATTAATGCTGTCCCACTAATTTTTTTAAAAATAAAGAACACTATACAGATAATTATACATAACAATAAGTATGTATACCAGCAGATATCATATGAATTGTATGTGTGACTGAGGGTATACTGACAATTATGTTTCTATAATTAAAAGTGTATTTTCTGCCCTGGGATGGACTTAATACTTCAGTGATAGTCATATACACATGAATGTATATACCAGGACCTTGTCAGGTAACACACAAGAATGGTTAACCAATCCGTCTTTATTGTGTACATATCATTAATGAGCATGTCTGACAAATGGTTCTTCTGTATACCAGCAGATATCATATGAATTGTATGTGTGACTGAGGGTATACTGACAATTATGTTTCTATAATTAAAAGTGTATTTTCTGCCCTGGGATGGACTTAATACTTCAATGATAGTCATATACACATGAATGTATATACCAGGACCTTGTCAGGTAACACACAAGAATGGTTAACCAATCCGTCTTTATTGTGTACATATCATTAATGAGCATGTCTGACAAATGGTTCTTCTGTGGCAAGGAGGGAAAACACCTATGTGAAAGAATGTGTATTTTCTATTTCAATTAGGTTTGAATCTCCATTGTACAAATTACTTTTATCAGAGTGTAAAGCCTTATAAAAAAATGTGTCAGGTCATAAAATTTATACCCCAAATACACGTCTGAAAAATTAAGTCACCTAACAGGTACAGTTGCATCCAGTCCATAAACTAATGCCAACTATGACATTATCCTTCCTATTTCATAGCTGGCTTCATCTCTGTTTGGCAATGTTGCTCTCCACTGAGCATCATGTAAAGACAGTTGGCATAATTTTGCAGGTTTGTGCACTTGCCGTAAAATGCAATATCACAAATTGGTGGGAAAACAATTTCACTATTGATGCTTGACCTGTGCACTTATGGAAGAAGCTAGGAAGGAAGGTGCTCAATTTAGGGTTCAGAGATGGGGTGTTGTGGAGTTTACAATATTCAATGGACTCCTTGTAAAGTGTCACAGTTGTAGGCTTTTGCAGGGGGATTATACACAATCTCAATCTAAATCAGAGGCTTGGAATAGTCTTGCCAAGGCTGTCTCCAGTGTGACTGATGTTTCAAACAATGTAGACCAATGCAGATACCTTTACAATGACCTGAAAAGGCACAAGCAGGCACAACTCAACCAGTGGCTGGATGAGTTTAACACTGCTGACACCCCACAGTTGTGTTAGAATACATATATATATATATATATATATATATATATATATATATATATATATATATATATATATATATATATATATATATATATATATATATATATATATATATATATATTATATACAAAGCTGGAGATAGCCAAGACTGGTATACATAATGCTCTACATTTTTTCTCTGCTTTGTATTTTACATTTGCCCAGGAGACTTCAGTGAACAAGGAAGTCCATGTTGAATGTTTAGAAAGACTGAGAGAAACAAGAGGTATGTATGCAGCACAAATTAATGATTATTTTATTAAAAGTATTGCAGTTCTATACATTTATTTTATTTTATTTTACATTTGTTTACTGGGAAAATCTGACTGGACAGAGCCCATTTTCAGTGGGTGTCCGGGGAGAAAAGGTCCACATGCTTAACATTACATAAATAAAGTAACAAACATAGTTGAAACAGTTACAAAAACATAATAAGATACATATTTATACAATTGTGTGTTACATAGTAAAAAATATTACTTCAGAACTTTACAAGCTTAGAGATACAGATTAATTATAAGTTAAATAAGCCTCGAGTTACAGTAGTACAGTTGAACAACAACAATAGTAAGTGACAATCCTAGAGTCATAAGGTTGGTATAAAGATGCATAAGGGGAAATAGCTGTTTAGAAATTAGCCTGGACTATGACATGAGAGGACCATAAATCATCTAAGTGTTTATTTAATATTGCATTAGATTGGAGGTAGTCCTTATGTGGTGTGGAAGTCATGTCCAGTGTTTAGAGACATGACATGAATAAAGTGAGCATCCTGCAGAATTATTAGCATTTATAATGCTTTATTTGTAGAACAAAGTGTAGTTTTGTCAGGATGTTAAAGAAGTTTGTGGGAGGTTATTAGCTGGTTATATAACATAAGCTGTGGTAGTTCAAGCCAGGAGAGAGATTTTTGAGAGTTAGGCAGTGGTGTATCCTATGTGTGGAGTCAGTAGCAAATCTTGCTGTTTTATTATAGCATAGCTCCACTTTGCTGAGGTCTGACTTTTTTAGATTAGTAAGTATGGGTGATGCATAGAGAAGGGTTGACAAAAGGTGGTTTCTGACAATAGCTACCCAGAAACTGTTAGAAATGTTTTGCTTCTATATTTTTGAGTGTACTTATTTGATTGTTTGAGATATACGAGTATCAGATCCCACTTTATTATCAATTGTAACACCAAGCAATTTGGTTTGAGTATCATGAGTTATTTTTGTGTTATCTAGAGCAGTAATATGGAAGGTGTAGAGGTGTTCTGTGAGTTTAGTTGGATGGAAGATCATAAGTTTGGTTTTATTGGAGTTGAGGATAAGTTGTGATTTATTTAGCCATGTTTCAATATGAGTGAAAGACATTTGTGTTATATCATGTAGTTGTTGGATGGTTGGTGCTGCACATATAAGGGTAGAGTCATCAGCATATAGTATTATTGATGCTAGTGGAGTGGAAGTATGGAGATCATTTGTAAATAAACTAAAGAGAAGAGGTCCAAGAATGGATCCCTATTGAACACCAGGTTTAACTTGAAGTTAAGGGTAAAGGTTTTGTAACCATTTCACTGCCTGCAGATGGCAGGTTAGGTAACTTTGGAACCATGAAAGGACAGAGGGACTAAGATTTATGTTTTTGAGAACAGAAAGTAGTTTACTATGGGAAACTGTGTTGAATGCTTTAGACATATCCAGGAAAACAGCTGAGACTATATTTCCTTCATTCCTAAAGTGGTTAATTGTGTTGTAGGGCAGTAGTGGTACTATGGTGGGGTCTGATTCCATGTTGGGTAGTTGCTAGGAGATTGCTGGCTTTGAGATAATGTAGAAGTTAAAAGTGAACGCCCTTTTCTAGGATGTTAGAAATCGGAGATAGTATGGCATGTGTCTGTAGTTATTGAGCTCAATTGATTGGCCACCTTTATGTAGTGGAATTATGTGAGAGATTTTCCATATAGAAATAACATAATTCTCAGCAATAGATCTTTTGATTAGTATTGATATGGGATAAGAGATACCTTTTGCTGTTATTTCAAGAAATTCTGCTGGGAGATTGTCTGCTGCTAAGGTAATAGGTTTGAGTTTCTTTAGGAGTTTTTCTATAATTTTGGTGGAGATGGATTGAAATCAAAATGTGTCCTGGTTACTATTAAAAGAAGAAGAAGGAGATGGTTCATGCTGGCTATATCTCTATTAAGCTACAGCTAGAATGTTTTTCGTAAAACAGAGGTTGAAATTTTCAGCAATGGAGAAACATTTATTTGGAATATTGGGGGTGGGTGTTGTGGTTTGGCCTGGATGGAGGATTTTTTTCATTGTTGTCAAGAATTGCTGTGGATTTCTATGATGTCTCAGTTTTATATTAGAGTAATATTTTTTTGTCAACTTTGATTTGATTTTTAACCATGTTCCTGATTTGTATATATGCTAAGTAGACTGAATTTTGTTGAATTTCCATAGGGCCCAAATTGTATCTCTTTGCTTGAGGAGAGATCTATTTCCTTTTGTCAACTAAAGGGTAAAATTAGGCTTGACTTGAACTATTCTGGGAGGTGTCAATCTGTTGAGAATGTTGAGAATGATATGGTTGAAGTAATTGACAGAGTCATCGTGGGGGCAGGGTTTTGAGAGGAGCCCAATTGTACTTTTTTAATACATCTATCAATTTTTGGGGGTTGAATTTAGTCTTGTTTCTAATTTGGTGATAAATGATTTGTTTTCTGGGGATAAGATTTTGTCTGAGTAGATAGGTGGGTAAGTGGTCTCTTAGACTATCTGGTAGACAGACAGGTAGACAGATAGCTGTTTGGTAGTGACAGGATATATTGGTCAGTATCCAGTCAATAATATATTGTTTATGTGTGTACTTATCTATTCTTATTGGAGTTTGGATAATCTGTGAGAACCCAAAGAGACTGATGTGGTTATTGGGGGTATTTGAATTACATGATAGCCAATCTGTGTTTAGGTCACCCATGATAATGGTTTCTTGGGTGAAATTATTAGGAATATCTTGAAGGATGTTCTCAGTTATTGGAATATTTTTTTTCCAGGTGGGATATAGATAGCTACTATAATAATGTGTTTGTGAGTGTTCATTTGTAATTTTGAAATTAGTATGTTAGTGTTAATGGGAGTTGAAATACTGATATTTACTTGGTACAGGGTGAGATTATTATTAAATAATATGGCTACACCTCCTTTTTATTTTGCCTATCAGATCTTAGAATGTTATATCTCAAGGGGGTTATTTCATTTTTGTCAATGTGTGGTTTCAGCCAGGTCTCTGTTAAAATAGCAATATCTGGAGAGTAATGGAAGAGTGTAGCATAAAGCTGAGGAATCTTATTCAAAATAGTTTGCAGATTTAAGTTTAGAAGTGACAGGTCTGCTTCATTATGAGGGAGATCTAGAAAACTGTGTCTAGTAGGGGGATTTCGGGTAGAGAGCGGTGGACCTGGGTTAGAATGTATGTCACCATTTATAGTGAGATTCTTGGCTATATGAATTATAAAGTGAAGGTATTTGGATAAGAATTTGTGATACTTAAATACACTGTGTTTTGTTGTTCTTCTATGGGGAGGAGGTTTCTGTCTTGGTATGTCTAGATAGTTACTTTTAAAGATGGCAGGTGATATTTCTGAGAAAGGGGTAAGTTTGTGGTTGTGGATAGAGCTAGTTTTGTGGAAAGTATGATTAGTATTTAATGTAATCTAATAAGATGTAAGATGTGTAGTTATTGAGAGGAGTATGACTTCAAAGTAGAGTAGGGATAGCCTTTTAATGGGTGGACTAAGTTAAAGTTCTGGTGTTCTGTATAGTAATTAGTTGCATAGGATTTAAAGTGTAAAGAGTTAACTGGAGCAAGTTAAAGTTCTAGTGTTTTGTGTACTAATTAGTTGAGTGGAATTTAAAGACTTAAGTGAACAATGAAATTTATTGAGGGAGGAAAAACTAGCTTGTTGAGAGATGACAGTTATTGAGAACACAACTGACCAGCTGAAAATATGAGAAATTAAATATCTGTGGGGGGTCAGGAATATTCTATGAGCAGAATGCTAAATAAAGCAAAAACAAAATATTTCTACCGATAAAAACTAAAATAGACTTTGTAAAGACTACTATATAAAAAAAAAATCAGTAAACAGTTAAACTAGTGCAGATCACAACAAGGGGTAGGGTGCTATTAGAAGGGAGAGAAAAGTATGCAGCTGATGACTTAGGCGTTGATCTCTAAAGTTTACAATACAGTTTGGAAACAGTAAAACTGTAATTTGAACTGCAACATATGCTATTATTTTCACAAATGCAGGTCAGTCATAATGGAGAAAGCTGGGTTGGGACACAACAGCTTCAAAATAGACTGAAAGCACAGAAAACTGAAATAGTAAAAACTAAATAAATAAAAATTACTACTATAAGATGACCTGAAAATTACATCTAGCATACTATTATGTGATTGGATACAGTTATATAATAAAATAATACATCTAGCATACTACACTGTAGTTGGATGAAATTATATAACAAAATCACATCTTCTAAGCTCACAGTCAGTAAAATGTTAACATAATTTACATGAATTCAAATGAATATCTTAAATATAAAATCAAGCATGCATGCTCCATTTTGCAGTTCAAGATAATTGTCAGAGTCAATGTTAATAGAGTATTCACATGTTGCAGGTTCAAAGTCCACAGGTAACAAATACATATTAAAATAATTTAAATAATATTAAATATTCATTTCAACAAAATTGGTATAAATGCCATGTTGTTAACTTATGCTATATTATTTGTAAAGCATATGCTCAGTATATACATGTTACAAGGATTACTTGAAGCAATTTTCAGTCCTATTTTGTAGTTTTGTAAAAGTATAGTTAATGTAGAAGAAAAAATATATTCGTATTGTAGAAATTTATTGCATGTGTCATATGATGGTCTAATTATGCTTTTCTTTTTTTTTCTATTGCCCCACCCCTTAACTCTATTTTTTGTTATTTTTATGTGTGATCACAACATTCTGATGTCATAATTTTCTGCCAACTGACAAAAATGAGTTTCAGCACAAGGAGGTAGGCCAACCAGTGCAGCTCAGCCTGCCACCCCTCCACCAGTTGCCACATCAAATACTGACACCAAGCACATCTGAGATGCAATCTGACAGTACTGCTTTTGCAGCCCCTACACTACCTGGGTGTCAACATCAGGTAGGATTACCCTCGCAGGTAGTGCAGTAGTAACGTCCAGGAGTATTGGTGGATGCAGAATTTTGTCACCCACCAGCAGTGACATGGTGCATGGGATTGTAGAAGGTACCATTGGTGCCATTTGCAGAAGATGCTTATTGGAATGCTGAGAAAAGAACATCATCAAGCACTCCAACAGGAAGATGATGACTGGGATGGTGATGGTAGTTCTGAGGGTGAGGACTAGATTCTCACTGTCCCCATGCATGATGGGCATGGGCCTCTGATGTCTCCTCTCTATTCCCAATCATGGTGTTCTGCAATCTTTTGTGTCCCTCACTATCCTTGTCTTGTTTGCCCTGTTTCTCTGCACCCACTTTCTCACCTACCCTACCTACCTGACCTTCACATACCTATGTCCTTTACCTAACATTCCTCTCTTACTGAAATGAAATAAAAAAAATGGGCATATGCCCACAAAAAATGGTCCCATACATAGCTCTTCATTTCACAAGTCTTCTTGACACACTTGATTTGGTCCAGTTGGCTATACAACAAAATTGCATTGTTGTAACACATCTGTGTTGTGGTGACTATCCACATTCATACAGTTTTATGTACATGTTCACATTACCCTGCTGAAAAAGTAGATAGCTATGGTTCTTTCCTAATTCCCTCCTGCAAATTTCTATATTGCTTCCCCTTTGTTCTTTCCCCCTCTCCCCCTCCAATTTCACCACCTTCCTATCTATCTAATTTTCACACCTATTTCTACTTTGTGTGTGATGTGTGAATCTATTTCAAAAATAGATTCACACATCACACACAAAGTAGAAATACTCCCTAATAAAGCCCTTCACTTTTTGTCCTCTGCATTTGCATGGAGTTTTGCATCATGCACTAATACTGAGCGACTGTGAATGGCCCTTCATATCCTATGGCATGGAGTGGTTACCTCTGACAATGATGCCTAAACTAGCTGTGCCAAAGGAACACACAGTTACATGAGAGTAAAAGCACAGATATTACGTTTATGCTCTAACATTTATTTAGAGAGCCGAATGTATAATAATGCAAATCCATATGTGCACTATTGACATAAATCAATTGACTGATGTTCATTTTTGTAAAGTTCTTTGCTGTACTCACTGCCTCACTCATAAATGATAACATTTACTGATGTAATGCCATCCTTACAACATGTGTAAAAAAAATTAGATTGAGCTGGATTCAAACACTGCCATTTATCCCCAAAATATGAGATTGTGCCTCTTGCACCTGTTGCCACAGAGAAAACAAGGCAGCAAGTGCTTTTCATACACTCTGTATTGTTCAAACTAGTGACTGCCATGCCTTGTCATTTAGCACATTTGAGCAGGGGAAGGCAAACTGATAGAAAAATCACTATTATCCTAATTATGCAGAGACTGGTGTTTGTTCATCATTTAACTCCAAGCAAATGGGGAAGGCAATAGCAATAGTACTTTTATGATACAACATTTCCAGTATAAACATCATATTATCTGTGAACTATTTCTGCACTAGACTACATGCATAAGTACTTCTCAAGTTCACGGTGTATTCATTAAATGTGAATCTTGCATATGTAAACACTTCACTATCAATCGCACAAACCAGTTGCTCAGCAGTGTGATATGTAAAGAGCTGATTGGTATGTATTACTATGTTTACTGCCCATTTAGTCTTCATCCATTATAATCCATGTAAAACACAACCAAAGGGAAGAAACTTGTTAGGGACTGAGCCTATATTTACTCAGACTCATGTGTATCCTGCACCCATGAACTTGAAAATGGATATGTCAGTAGTAGTTCCCAAATGTCAACTACATTACTAAAATAAATAGCACAAATGCATTGTTACACCATCTAAAGCTTTAACTGACAATAGACATTTAGACTATCTTATACATGTCTTAATGTGGGCATTGATTCATCAAAAACATGAACACATACATACATACACAGTTGGATCTATGCTGAACACAAAAAAATGTGTCTGTGTGTGTGTTTATGTGTGTGTGTGTGACCACAAGTGCGTAATGTACACAACATATTGAGAAACAGGCGCATATGTCTCAGTTGTGCAACATGCATTCCTGACAGCTTATTGCATCTAGCTTAAGAAACTCACTTTTAAAGTATACCTGCACATTGGAACCACAACAGAAAATCCAAATTCCACACTTTGCACACTGCTCTCATAACAGGATATGTTACTCACATCATACAATGATAATGTTATTATCTATAAAGACCATTAGGACAAGGCTAAAGCATACTTTGGGGATGTTGCAATTATTAATGACTGTGTTCTGCAGATCGGAATAACAATTAGGTTTAGGTTAATATACCAAAACATCCACATTAAGTGTGTGTATGTATGTATGTCTGTATGCATAAGTGTGCGTGCATAGTCAGAAGAGCTTGAGTCTGTATCCTGCTGTCATCAATCCAGTCCAATGGAGAACAAATATTTTGACAGTTGTACATGCCTACCCAGCCATTTCATACAGGCCTCAAAACATCTTCATCCAAACATACAATGATGATGTCATCCATTATAAACTGTCCAGCAGCAGTGCAAAAGTCTGACTTGAGCTGTGGTGTTTGCTTTAAGTACTGAGGTTTCTGTTTTGTGTAAATAGTTATGTAGGGGTTCTAATCTCAAT
Source organism: Protopterus annectens (assembly GCF_019279795.1). Lineage (NCBI taxonomy): Eukaryota > Metazoa > Chordata > Ceratodontiformes > Protopteridae > Protopterus > Protopterus annectens. The sequence goes on along the minus strand of NC_056731.1, from coordinate 1,035,538,652 downwards.
GCAGTTAACTGATGTGTATGTCAGTGTGTAGTCAGAAGAGTATGAGTCTGTATACAATCTAGTCCCATGCAAAACAAACATTTTAAAAGGTGTATATCCATGCACAGCCATTTCATACAGGCCTCTCAACATCTTCTCACAAACATACACTGCTAATGCCATTAGCTATAAAGTATTGTTTGACACTATGAAAGTCAGACTTGTACTGTGGGAATTGCTTTAAGTACTGTGTTATCTAGATAGGTAGGGCTTCCAGTCTCACTGTGGTCAATTTGTGAGTGTGTGTTTGTGTTTATTTAGTTCACAATTCTAGAGACCATTTTAGAACAGCATGTGAGACACTCCTACTACCATCTTCTTTTCACCAGACACTGCTGATGCCATTAACAATTAATTGTTGTCTGACACTAAGAAAGCTAGACTTCTCATGTAGCACTTACGTTAAATAATGTGTTCTCTAGACGGTTTGGTAGGCATTATAGTCTCACTGTGGCTAACTGGTATGTATTTATGTTCAGTTAGTTCACATTATACAGACCATTTTAGAACAGCATGTGAGACACTCTTACTACCATCTTCTTTTCACCAGACACAGCTGATGTCATCAGCTATACAGTGTTGTCTGACACTATGAAAGACAGACTTGTGCTGCAGTGCTTGCATTAAATACTGTGTTGTTTAAATAGTTATGTAGGAATTCTAGCCTCACTGCAGTTAACTGGTGTGTGTGTGTGTGTGTGTGTGTGTGTGTGTGTGTGTGTGTGTGTGTGTGTGTGTGTGCGCGTGCATAGAACAATTGGTATGGTGACAATTGCCATTTGAGTCCACACCTATGTCAGATATTCTTCCAAATATCTTCTTGTAACATACACTCATGATGCCATCCTGTATAAACTGCACTCTGACAGTATGATGCTATCATATTTCATAAAGTGCAACTTGACAGTCAGACATATGTGGCAGTTCTAGTGCTACATTGTATGGTTTTTAGCTTCTCTGTTCAAATATGACCCAGTCTACTGCTCTGTGTGTGTGTTTTTTGGTACAATATGGTCATTGCATGATCTTATGAGTCACTTTTTATTTCACTATCACTTAGGAGAACCTTTAACATAGCCCCATGCATCTAACATGTCTTTTTTCCCTCTGGCCACATGACATCCACATGACATGGCAGTGAAGTGAAGGATGTCCTCATCTCAGATGAAAATACACATCATGAAGCTGTGTTCTTCCATGAACCTCTGCAAGCCATCTCCAGACCACTGGATGTGTGACTGATAATTCTGTCATGGGGTGGAGCACATGTTACATATGGACAGAAGCAGTGTGTAATGCAATCAAACAAATACACACAGTCTTACTAGCTTCCATCATACAGATACAGGGTGTTTGGTTTGAATGGTATAATAATGGCTAGGATTTTATGTAATGTTGGCTGTTATCATAGTAATGTCCTATGATTCTATGAACATTTTACATGTCAATGTTGCTGTCATCGGTATGTGCTATCTTAAGATGTGGATGTACGGTAGGCCTATAAGAGGGTATTGCAATCTGTGATATGAGGTAATGTATTGATGGCCACTGCTGACATTTGATTACATGTTCCTTCCATAACAGCTGTAGTAATATGCCTCCTGAAAACTGCTGACATGGGATGATACTATGCATATTGTTGGCTTAGTAAGGCATGTGTTTCTGTAGTGGAGATTAAGATTCTACACAGTTTTCATTCAACTATCACAGTGACACTTGCAGTATGGCACATGTGTGCATGTGTTTACCTGCCATCATTAAATGCTCTGTGACATACATCAGTATTAATTCATACTGATTACTTGGGCACACATGATTTGTTTCATCCATATGTTGTAATGCTGTGATATAGATAAAAAAAAAATCACATGTTTTGAGTCAGTTGCAACCACTTGGAATTCAGTGTTTGTGCTATTGTGCTGTTATTCCCAAGGATTATTGAGATGGTCACCAGCACCATTGTGTGATGATCAGCATTTGTGTCAGTAACTGTTCTGCACAAGGCACAACCAACTGATTTGTAATGGGCCCTTATATGGTATCAGGCTGTTCAAGCATGGCTTTCTAATTAAAAACATATAGGCATATGTTGTGCAATTGATGTAAATATGTGACACTGGTAGAGTTATATGACTGCATGAATCGAACCTCTATGTGGCATGTGATGCATAACTAAGGTTGAACTTTGAAGTGTTGTCACAAATCATTCATTAAAATAAGTGTGACATTAAGGGGAATATACAGCTAGATGCAGAGTTATTTGTAGATGCCAGCAGCCATACTCAACCAGAGAAAATAGACAATCTGCCAGCTGTCAGTTTGTTTCACACTTCATCCCCGTCCCGTATGGACATAAGCCAAAGTATAAATGCAAACATTGCACAGTTTATTTTTTCAGGAGACCAACTTATCTGTGCACTCTCTAAGGCTAAAACACAGACTCCATGGGCCCTGACAACATCTCAGGTTGCCTATACCATAACTTAAAACTTGACTTAGCAGATACAGTTGGATTCCTACTTAAACACAGCCTCCAGACAACCTATGGTCTTGCAGAAGAGTGTACAGCAAAAGTCATCCATCTGAACAAGGGGGACCATCACCTGATGCAGGGAATTTTAGACACATAATCCGGACTCTTCTCATCTGTGGCAGACCAACGATTCATCATGGGCCTTATCAAAAATGACACAAGTGATCACCCAACTGTGTACCAGACCCATTTTTGATTTATTAAGGCTACATTGTGTCTGTTAAATCTGTCTGACATCTTCAAGAAGGTCACCAAGGCATGCATTGGGAAGAGTGTCATCCTGCATAACTTGACATGGCCAAGGCGTTTGACATACATCCACATTCAGGTATTACAGAGAAACTGTCTCAAGTGGGCATAAACACCTACATCATCAATTGGGTAGACAAATGGATCACAGATAGGACAAGTAATGTTGAAGTATGTGAAGTCACACCTAGCTAGACTCCAATTACCAGACCCATAACTCTAAGTTCTGTACTAGGCTCTTTTCTGTTCAGTATTTAAGTCTCATAAGCCAAGACAGACTTATATAATCCTCTGTCTACCAGCTATGTGGATGACTGCAAATTATGGGCAATTATTAAATCCAAGAAATCTATTGATTTATTGCAGAAAGTGCTAACACACAAATAATTGTTGCTAGAGACAAGGAGACACACTAGATGAACAAGAAACATGATCAGTTCATTACAATATAAACAGCACACCTTATGACCAGAGCAAGTGGTATATGATGTGTGTACTCAGGTAGATACTCATTGGAACTTTCACCAGCATGTAACCACAGTGGTGACAAATCCCTTGTATGTAGCACAACTCCTGAATATGAGCAGGACATCCACATCAAAGTACATTATAGTCCCATTCTTCTCAGCCCTCTTCACACCAATAATTGAGTGCAATACACCCTTTTGCATATATCTCACCACACCTCTTCCAGGGATGATTTACTCAAGTGTATCACTTTTGCACAGTCAGCTTCCACACATATTTTTGTTAGTACATACATATTCTTTGTTATGCAGAACCATTGGGATTTGACAGTGTGACCTCCCTTCAAGGTGTTCTACAAGATGCACATGTGATAGGTATTCCTCTGATGCACCCAGTAAAGACATAGTTCAATAACAACATTGATGGCATGTGTTACTTTCTTGGAAGTATGGATTGTGTCATATATGTGTCATGCAAACTTATCAACTAGCCAGGATTGCTCATGATTTAGACTACAGGTATAATAGTGTCCCTCTTAACACCTCCAAAATGTGGCCATTTTTGAGTAAGGTGTGCTTGTTTCCCAATATAGATCACTGACAAAACATTACAGTTGTGCAAGTCTGTTCATACAAAACATGTATAATAACTCACAATCACTTAATTTATCAGTGACATAGATTAATGGTGGTATTATTCTGATAATGTCCATGATTGTGTCTGGTTCTGTCTACTGTTATCCATGAGCCTGTTGCTATGTACTACCATTGGTTGAGATCTATGCTGGCATTGCATTCATATTCAAGCAACTCATTTTGCACATATTCACAGTATGTATATATGCCATATTGTGTATCCTATCCTTGGTAAATGTCCTTTCCATTGATCATGCCAGGGTGCTTATATCACAACCAGTCATTTCTATTGATATGTGACCTTGACTGACAGTCACATAATATACAATAACTTTGTGATAATATGAACATTCCCACACAGGAGGTGTAAACAGTATTATGTACTGTATTATATACATATATGATTACTGTTCATGCTACAGCTGTCTTGTCTTTGGGGTGTACATACATTTACATGCCCTTATGTAGTGTACATTATCACATTTCACTTGTCCTCTTCCTTTATGTTCATTCCTACCATTCATGTCTGTCAATTCACACACTTCCCCAGACTAGTATATTTATAATGCAGTCTATGTACTCTTGATGATCACCACCAAACTTTTATTTCAGTATGCAAAAAACATTTTGTACAGTATTTTGCACTAAGTACACTTTTCTATAATGTGTAAGTCCTGCACTCATTGTCTTAATTTGAGCCCTGGTGGTCATTTTGGCTGTTCAAGCAATCTCACAGAACAAGGTTGCCCATAGGTAAACTTGTCTGGATGTCTAAATGTGTTTGTGCTGCTTTACATGGTTTCCTGGCCATCAACACTGTTGCTGACCATAAAACCTCACTTGTATTAGTGGAAGCACAATGCGTGGCATGCATATGTGAATAGTGCTACTCCTCCTACATGGAGTTTGTTGAATCCCTGGGATATACCTGTATGTATCTATTTTTCTACATGTAAATAGATAGACAGACAGATAGATAGATAGATAGATAGATAGATAGATAGATAGATAGATAGATAGATAGATAGATCATTAGATCTATCTGTCTGTCTATTTATACATAGTAAACATGACAAATGTCATTTTGGTTGACATCTCTTTATTTGAAAGAATCTGGTTGACTAAGCAGATGATCAACAGGTGTGCAAGACTGCATGATTCTCATAGTTAGGGTGTTTGCACTTTCTCTGATAATGTGCAATGTCAGCATCACTGCATATATTTAGCAGAGACTGTAGGGGTCTGGGGGGGGCTTTCCCCTTGCAAAACTTGATGCTATTCTGTTTAGTTTTTGATTTAATTTTGCATGCACCAGGGATATTGCTCAGCACATGCATAGTGCAGTAGTTTTTATGGCTAACCATTGGCATTTGGGCCTTCCAATCATTGCAAGTAGACCCATATAGATATATGGGTGTGTTTGTGTATATAAGTAAGTTGATATCATAAACATTACATTGATTTACTAATCAACCCCAACTTATTGATTTCAAAAGACTGGCAAGTCGGTGTAGATGTTTGTGGACAAAACCCCAGGACATCAAAAGAAAAAAAAACTCATTTCTATAGTGGTGAAGCCCACTTGTGCCCCCCCTCCCCACACCCACTGCTACTCATATATGCCAACTCTGAGATAGCACAATGCTGGGGAAAAAGCATATTCCAAAAAACAGTATTATGTCAATCTCATATCCATTAGAATTTCATTTGACAAAATGTAATACCCAGCGAAGTTGTTTGGCAGAATGCAAAGCAGAGGAACCTGGCCAAACACAGACACACACACACACACACACACACACACACACACACACACACACACACACACACACACACACACACACACACACACACACATCTATATCTGCCTATCTGTGGTGTACTTAAATTTATCAACAGACCCAAATGTTGATGTGACTAACATACAACACAAAATGTACCTAATGCAATACTGATATGTTAGTAAGCATGAAACAAACACTAACCTCAGTGAATTCAAAATTAAAATAAAAAAAAAAAAAATAGGCATTGTTTTTTGTGGGTGGGCAAGATCCCCAGCATCCCCATGAGATAGGCTGCACCCTCTGCTAATTATATATACTAACTCCAATATCACTTAATACTGTTGAAATGACACAGTATATTGGGATAGTTTAATAGTACATATATCATTTTACTCTTATTAATAATAATCAGCATTTGTGGAATTTTAAATTTCTTTCCATAACACAGAACTAAGAGAACACCATTTCAGAGTGTGTGTTTTTTTGAAGCATCCAACAAATTAAAACTTATTTATCTCATTTTTAGTTACTGATCTAGGTTTGACTGAATACCAGAAAATGTTAATATATTTTCTTATTTGAGGTAAAAAGGGTTTTGAAAGAAATAAAAAATAGTTTTGCGATATCTAATAATATCTGTAGTGTATTCTTTTTAATTATACCATCATACAAGAAGAACATTTTATCCAAGTTTGAGGTTATGCCTTGTAATTGAAAAACATGAACTATGTGACCATATAGAGGTTAACATATTAATGCAAAGTAGTGCAGAACAGCTGCAAGGTATCTGTCCATGAAAAGGAGGACTTTAGCACCTCATGTATCAGTTGTTTAAGAACTCCACTTAGGTAAGTGGCATTGCTGGAAAATACAGGTGTGTGCTGCAGCTGGGGTCAGAGGACTCCTGAATAACAATATGCATGTATCTTTCCTCAATTGTTTTTATTTTTCAAATGCAGTTGAATAAATTCATAATAGTATTTGTATATAACATCTTAAATAACTATGTACACTATTTACATCAGCTTGACACTATAACAGAGCTCAATATATACAATTACTTTATATGTATAACAATCCAGTTATCAGAGTGTATCTGTTCAAGTTATTGTAAAGTGTCAATTAATGAGAAGTCTTTTTCCATGGATTGTTAATAAATGGCTTAGGATGAATCCTTAATTCTTTAAGTTTAATTTCCAACAATGCTGTGGTCTTCAGTAGGTTGTAGAAGTCTTCCAAAGTCAGTATTGCGTTTGTATTCCATCTTCTTGTTATACACTTCCTTGAGATTACAAGTATTGTCCAAACTAGATACATATTTGACTCATTCAAATGAGGTCCTTTGTACACATTTAATAATACAAGAGCTTTAGATAAGTTAAATGATTCATTAAATAAAGCTTGTAAAAAGTTTTTAATACCATTTCAAAATGGCTTAATTTTTACACAGTCGAAAAAATTGTGATTCCAATCTGCATTGTGTATTTGCTCACACCTCCAACATATTCCCTTTGTGGAAGAATTAAGTTTAGTAATTCTATCTGGAGTTAAGAATGTTCTGTGCAAGCATTTCCAATTAAAACACTTTCCAGTATTGTGTAAAGGATGTATGTTTTATTGATAATAACATTTAATTTCTTCAGTAAGCTGTAATGAGTGTCCTTTTGTCATATAATTCCAATATGAGGATTTGAGTGTTGTTTTATAATGTATCAATATCTTGTAAAATTTTGAAATACTATTTCCCATATCATAATCATTATATATGATTTCATATAGGTATTTTGTAAGTTTAGGTATTTCTTTAAATTAAGAATTATTAATTATTCTGCGTAAATCTTGCAAATACATCAGAATGATTTTCATAGTTTGCCAGTCTTGTGGAGTTTTGTATGTTTCTGTTGTCTGCATATCCAGAAGTTTTAGTTCTTTGATACATTGAAAACAACAAACAAATCCTTTCTGTTCCCAAGAATTATTTATCTGTATATTTTATGTGGATAGCTCTTTGTAACTATGAATTGTGTTAAAAGATCAAACCAGATTTTTAAATCTATATTTGCATTCATAATTTCCTAAATGAGTCAATATAATAATTAATCGTATGAGTTTTAGTGAGATTAGTTATACTATATTGCATACTAATACATAATAAGAGTCATGGCAAATTGTTTTTATCTATTTGCATTTTTTTGTAAATCAAATTCATTTATTGATATTACAGTTAGTAATTCTTTCCAATTTGCAAAATAATTTGGACTTATCCAATCTGAGATTGTTTTAGATATTGATGCTTTATATATGTTTCTATATCAGGAAAGTTTAATCCTCCTTGTTTCCATGGTCTGATATGATGTATTAAAGCTATTCTGTTTCTTTTGGGAAACCATATAAATTTTATTAGGCATGAGTTTATTTCTTTGAGTATATTCCTTTCTGGTAACAGTTGTATTGCCAAAGCTATATATAAAATCTTGGGTAGTAAAAAAAAAATTAATAACTGTAGTCTATCTTCAAATGTTAATATTATTTTGTTCCACTTTTCCAAAGAAATTTTAATTGTATTGATAATATTTTTGTAGCTTTTTTAGACCAATTCATTATTATATTTGCATAACACAATTCCTAGATATTTTAAGGTGGATTCTTGTTTCCCTATAATGTGATTCCCCTTCATCTGCAATACTTTTTTTTTATTTAAAAATAAAAATTTTGATTTTGATTTATTGAAATGGAATCCTGAAGTCCTGTAAAATGTGTCACTTAAAATATCTAATTGTTCTAATGTCTCTTTTGTTTTGGATAATGTTAATAATATGTCATCAGCAAAGAGCATTACTTTAGAATTGTATTGTTCATAAACATCTACTCCTTTGATTTTTGTATTGTTACATATGGAATCTGCCAATACTACAATAGCAAAAGCAAATAGAATCGGTGACATGGGATGTCCTTGTTTAGTATCTTTGTAATATGTATAGATTTAGAGGTGAAGGACCTAGCTTAACATACACCAAATTATTTGTATATATATTCTTTAGTAGATGAAGAAAGGAAGGAGGAAATTCAAATGACACCAGAATTTTGAATAAATCATCACAATGTAGGGAATCAAAGGCTTTCTCTATATCTACGCCAATCACAAGTGTTTATTTTCTTTATTAACATAATCTATAAGAGAAAGTATCTTTTTAATATAGTCATGTGTGTGTCTATGATATATAAATCAAGTTTGATCATTATTTATTGCTTTGGATAGAGGTATTTCATTCTGTTAGTTAATATTGTCATAAATATTTTATAGTCATTATTTAATAATAGGTCTAGATGAGGTACAGAGGTTTGGAGATTTGTTTTTGTCTAGAATTAGTTTGATTAAGGAATATCTCCAAGAGGGTGGTATTAAAGCTTGTGACTGAATTTCTAATAGAGTTTTATGAAAGAGGGATAGTATCTTTGAAGGAAAAAGTTTATATATTTCCATAATTATGCCATCTATACCTGGAGCTTTATTATTTTTACCCTATTTTATTGTATCTGTAATTTCTTTGCAGGATATGGGTGCTTGCAGATCTCATTTTAATTTTTCTGGATTTTTTTTATATTAGAACATTTTTCATCTAGATTTGATTGATCAATATGTATATTTTATTTTTGGAAATGTTCCATATAGTGATTTCTATAGAGATCAGTAATGTAAGCCTATATCAGAGACATTTTCCCTTTCTTTTCATGGATGATAATTTTAATGTTATTAGCTTTTGATTGTATTTTGATTCTTGTGGAAAAATTATGTAGATATTTGAGAGAAGTGGCCAAGGTATTAATTTTTAGTTTTTCTAAAGCTAAACTAGTTTTATGTGTTAGAATTTCATTGTATTTATTGTGTAATACTTCTACTTTCTTTTTCATCTCCAAATGATTTTGATTTTTTTCAGCTTTTACTGACAAAAGTTTGGGTTGTAGATCTAATAATTCAGAATCCCATTCTCTCATTTTTCTTTTATACTAAGTTAGGGTTTTTCCATATATGTAAGCTTTTAATGAGTCCCATATCATTATTTTATTTTTCTCTGTGGTATAATTAATATTTAAGAAGAACTGTAGTTCAGATAATAACCAAGATTTAAACTCTTTAATTTTAGTTATATATGCTGAAATTCTGGAGTTAAAGATTAATGGTTGGTACCCATTTTGAAGTCTTAGTATCAATGAATTGTGGTCTGAAAAGGGACAGGGAGTGATTGAGAAATTAATGATTTTACAGTGTAAGTCATGGGCAGCAAATATTTATCTGTTCTAGTTTGGGTACTAAATCTGTGATCTTGATGGGAAAACAACAAAGATTTATCTTCTTTAAATTTGAAATTATCTATAAGATGAAATTATTCTACTCACTTGTTTAAAGCTTTTGATACTGCAGATGTACGCAGTGATCTTTTATTTGTAGTTTCAGAAATATCAAATATACAGTTAAAATCTAATATTACGTTACCTTTATAATTATTAGAAATTAAATCCAAGTATTTTTTACCAGTTCCCGATCCAATGCCTTAGAACCAGTTTAGATTGGCTAGGGTCCATATTCTGTTATTATATTTAACTATTACTAATGCCATAAGGCCTTCTTTATCTTCATACTTATAAATGATTTCTGGGTTAATCACGTTTGTTTTCCCTAAAATTGTTACCCATTTTGTCTTTGTCTTATAAGTGGATTGCACCAATATCATATATTGCTTAGGATTCCATTTGTAATTGTTATTTGTTTTGAAATGAGTTTCTTGAAGGAAGACAATTTGTGCTTTGTTCAGTTTTAAATATTTCAGTAGATTTCATCTCTTGCTAGGATTGTTTACGCCACTGGTATTTAAAGATAATAAAATTAAATCCATCTTAGGTTATTTAGACTATGTATATTTTGCTTTATTGTGACTATTAAACATTTTCCTCTGATAACTATAAAGTATATATTTGAGCTTTTAAAGGAAATTATCAGTTTTATACTTTGAATGTTTACCAATAAAGTAATGTTTTGGTCAGGCATACTAAAAATGTTTTTTTTATGAAATAACAAATTTAAATTAATAAATGTTAAAGCTGCGGTGGTGCAGCGGTAGCATTGTTGCCTCACAGCAAGAGGTTCTCCCGTTCAATTCTCAGCTGGAGCGCCTTCTGTTTGGAGTCTAAATGTCCTCCCCATGGTCAAGTGGTGTTCGAAAGACATGCGTAGAATGGGCAAGCCTTTGTTGAAGGTTGGGCATCGAGCGGTCACCTTGGCACCCGTAAAAAAATCTATTGCCAATCATTAGCGGACCGGAGTTCCGCTGTGGCGACCCCTAACTGGGAAAAGCCGAATGAAGAATTACAACAAAACTAAGATCCACACTAGCATATGGCATGAAATTCATATCTAATCTGATGGATAAACCTAAGTTCATCAGATTATCACTCATACCTTGACAATCCAAAACATCTGAGCTCCATAAATTGAATTATCATATGCAGACTATTTGTAGTAGGAATAAGCAATATTTATATTATTTTGAACAGATGTAATACTATTGTAGATTAGACAGAAATCTAAAACAATATAAATGTCTACTTATTGTATAAGCAATTAATATTTACATGAAAGATAGATGACAAGCAATTCTATCATAGTAAAATAGGATGTATCATATATAAAACCTCAGTAAAAGATTATAGCACACAGTTATTTACATATTTACCCTTATTGATGAAATCTTTCAAAATGTATTACTTACTATAAATAGATGGTAATAATATTTATACCTGATGTTTATAATACAATGTATTTTACTGGATATATCAGAAGTTATATTTCATTGTTTACCAACATTTAGGTAATCACTTTGTTGCTAACTTACTTAAATCATCAAGTTTGTTTTATGTAAACATTGATGAATGTTAGTGCATTTTAATTATCAGTGCATCCCTCTCCCCCCCCATTTCTTACACATAAGGATTTTCATATCTGTCATTTCTTATAAAATGAGTGAAAGTATTGGTTAAAAACAAATTCACTTATTGTGATTTATGATTATAAGTTCCCTTTCCATACTCATAAATTGCCACTTTATGGCACATACTGAAAGTTTTTATTTTTAAATGGCAACATTCTATTTTGTATAATCAGCAAAGGCTAAACTGAGTGATTATTGTCAATTTAATACAATTTGTTCAGAATGTAATTGTTACATTCTGTGATATTCCTAGTTCAGGCTTCTGTTGTTTCCCTTGAACAACTTTGTCAGTTTGATGTCATGTATAAAACATTAGTTACCTTGGTAACAGCTTAAGAATTATGTATGGTCAAGATGTGTTACAGCACCACAATTCTAGTTAAATCAATTATATGACTTGTTATGCACATTTACCTATATGAGAAAACCATCACGCTTCCCCTTGATGTTTAATATAGTGTATGCCATTTATGACAAGTTAAAACAGTAGTATTATACTCAAGCCCATGTTATTAAACTGTCTATTGTCAATTTAATACTATTTGTTCAGAATGTGATTGTTACATTCTGTGACATTTCAAGTTCAGGCTTTTGTTATTTCTCTTGATCAACTTTGTCAGTTTGATGTCATGTATAAAACATTAGTTATCTCGGTAACTGCTTAAGTATTATATATGATCAAGATGGGTTACAAAAACTACAATTCAAGTTAAAGCAACTACATGACTTGTTATGCATATTTACTTTTATAAGAAATTCATCACGATTCCCCTTGATGTTCAATGTAGTATATGGCATTTATGACAAGTTTACACAGTAGTGTTATTATACACAAGCCCGTGTTATTAAATCCTGTCTTTAATATCTAAATTCAGCAGACTGCTTCATCTTATATGACGATTATATATTTTATGTCTAGATTTACTAAAATCATACATCACATAACTATTGTGTGTGTGTGTGTTTTTTTTTTTTATCAAGAGTCAACTTATTGAGCTAAAATGAAGTTTTGGAGACCATCAATATGTGTACACATGGTTTAAAACAGCCCTTTTATTATATATATATTTTTTAAAACCAAAAAAGTCATTGCTGAGAATCATTTTGGAAACTCCTCAGAGCAATTAAGCATTATCGTCACTCTGTTTCAGTTACCATAGCAATCTGGGAGCATCTGCTTCTGTTAATGTGTCTGTGTAGTGCATATCAGAGGCTCACAATGCACCTGAAGCAAAGCTTCACTTCACTGCAACTTCAAGCCTAAATTCCCTCCATTTCAGTGAGGCAGCAGCCAGGAAATGAACAGAGAGCAAACAGACCCAAAAAAAAAAACCTCCCAACAAGCCGCCACAACAAGAGACAACATGCTCCTCCAGCCCTCCCACCTCCCACCCAGCAGACACACAAACAAAACACTCCCTTCCAAAACATCCCACATGACAGTTTCACCTACCCCCCTACCCCTGATCCAGGCCAAAACATCAAACGTCTCCTCCAACTACACAAGCATCAGGATACCCCGACCACAAGCCACAAACCACAGCCTCCCAGAGATGAAAACTGCAACACACAACAACCTCCAGACACAGCTGCATCCACACACACCATGCTAGGCCCAATCAAACAGCACTCAAAGCCACAACACCCACCATAATTGACATCAGTTATGTCCAGACAGAACAACAATGACATCCGCATTAGCTGTCAGACACGGCTGCATCCATGCACACCACATCAGGATTGATCAAACAGCACTTAAAGCTATGCTACCTGCCATAATTGATATTAATGATGTTTATAGAGAATAATAATGACATTTGTACTAGCTGCCAGATATAGCTGCATCCACGCACACCATATAAGGATTGATCAAGCAGCACTCGTAGCTATGATACCTGCCATAACTGATATTAACTAAACTTAGATAGAATAATGATGCCATTTGTACTAAGAGTTTGCTATTATTATTTAACCAGGATATACATAACATTTCTAAATCATACTTTAACTGAAGAAGGCATTAGTCTCCATGACAGCATTTTTTTTTCAAAACACTCTACTGCTACTGCTATTATATATTATGCTAATTTGTTACATTTGAGTCTGAACTCTGATGAATGGTACCTTATTGAATTAGTTAATTAATTACTTAAATTATTATAAGTAAAATCAATGAAAAAAGAACAAGATAAGTATTCACTGAGTTTAAGTAGGTGAATAGAAACTTCTATGTTTGTATTGTATGTTGCTTTGTTTGGCTTATATATATAATGCAAATAGTAACCCACCTTGACCTACCTTTGTTTGCGAAGAATAATTGGGCTCTTTGAACAATCTGAATAAATCATTACTGTTTCTCAGTTGTTTATGAGTCCCTCCTTTTTTAAAATAAAAACAGATGACACGTGATGTAACATATCAGTTAATACTTTGAGAGATGTAGTTGTAAGAGTTATTTTTTGGGACAGCGATCTTGGAATCAGTTTTTTGCTTCTTCTTTCTAGCATCAGTCCAAGGATTTGTTTCTTTTATTCTTTTAAGAGTAGGAGCCATCCATTCCATTTTGTCTGGGATAGACACTATATTGTTGTTTTTGATGAATATAGTAGCTTCTTCTATGTCATTAAAGGTTCTCATCTCATGGGCAAAAAGTATTTTTTATATTGGCTGGAAAGGCCAGCTGTGTTTTAATTTTGTTTTGTTTCAACAGTTTTATTATTGGCCAGACTTTTTTTTCTTTGTTCTAGTATTCTGGAAGAATAATCATTGTCAAATCTTATCAGGCTTTGATTGTATTTTAAGGGTGATTTTCTCCAAGCAGATTTTAATATTAGTTCCTTGTCCAGAAATGAAAGAAATGTTATAACTATGGATCTTGTTGGAGTATTTGTTGAGTTAGAAGCAGGTTTTCACAGTGCTCTATGTTCCCTTTCAATCCCAAATGAAAGTCCCTCTTTCAAGTCTAAAAATTCAGGAATTCAGGTTAAGAATGAAATAATGTCTTCTCCTTCAGTGTTTTCAGGCAGACCAAAGATCCTTATGTTGTTTCTTCTTTTCCTGTATTCTAAGTCATCTATTTTCTTAAGCAGCCATGTATTCTGTTTAAGCAGAAATTCTTTTTGGAATTCTTCCTCTTTGAGTCTCTCTTCAATGTCATTTAGAGAAGTCTCTATATTTGTTATTTTTGTATAGTATTGCTGTAATAGTTCCTTAAGAGTATCAGTCTGTTTCTGAAAATTTAGTTTGAGGTTTTCTAAGTCATTTTTAAAGCTATCCATCTTCAAAGATAGTTCCTGTAAGGTAGATGTCATCAACTGCAGTTCTTTTTTCAAAGCAGCATCTGGATGAGAATTCCTTGAGTTGTTCATATTCAGTGACTCAATATATCTCCAAGTTACCTGACAAGAAAATGTTTGTATATCTCCACCAAAATTGATATTTTTGTAGTTTAGTAGTTTATAGATTTTTGATGTTTTAAACTTGAAAATAATAAATTTTTCCTTTATTATTATACTTGTTTATGGAGCTCTCAAAATTCACTGCTCTCAGTTAGCCATCTAGGCTCCGCCCCTTCTTTGTTGATAATTTCCATGATATTTCTTCCATGGCTTGACAAACAAGACTAGTCAGACTAATTCATTGAATTTTCAGGTCAGTGACAAAGCATTGCTGTATGGATTCTGTTTAATCAGCTACTTTGACAGTCACATCTTGTCATACTATTTTATATGTCTCTGAATCACTTTGCCATATTGCTTACTTTCTTTTGCATTTATCAAGACCTCCTTTTAATCATGTTGCTCATTTGCATATCAATATACACTTGTTTGGATATTATGGTGCCCATGATATTTCAAAGCTTGATTTCTGAATCATTCGCCGCCTTTGTCCACTCATCTTGCTATTTCACTTATGCCATTGTGTTATTTTTTCTGAATTGCAAGGTTTATTTTTAAACATGCATACTAAAAGTTTCTCAAGCAATTTTAATAGCAGATTCTTTGATTTGGTAATAATACTCGAAATACCCAAGTATGTTAATGATTGCATTACCAGCTATAATAATAATATTTGATTTTATGCCTGAAAGTATGACTGATTTAATGATTAATTTTGTCATTATCAATAAATGCAGTTTGGGACAAACTAAGTTGTCGCGGTCCCTCGAGTAAGGGAGTAAAGGGGTGTGGGGAGGGTATAGTGGTAGAAAGGAAGGTAAGGATTGCAGTTGGTTAGGATAGTGAGTTTGTGGTGGTGAAAGGGTTAAGGAGAGAGGGAGATGTAAAAGGAAGTGAGGTAGGAGTAGGTGGGACTTCTGACAGTACTAAGGGTTTGGGATTAGAGGAAGTAGGCAGACTTGGCGTGAGTTGGTGGAGTGAGAGCTAGCTTACATCCAGATGACCTGTAGGTATTGTGGATGAAGGTTGGCCTTGGATGGTGGGGAGAGAAGTGGTTAGGTGATCTGGGTCAGTCCCCCCTTTGGTGATTTCTAGGGGTTAAATTAAGGGGGGGCTGGAGTCTGGAAATAAAGTTTGAGCTTACTGGTAGGAAAGGCTGATAGAGTACTGTGTGTGTGTGTGTGTGTGTGTGTGTGTGTGTGTGTGTGTGTGTGTGTGTGTGTGAATGGCTGAGGGGGTGGACAACAACATTTAAAAAAAGTAGAATAATGTGTATATATATATATATATATATATATATATATATATATATATATATAGATAGATGGATAGATAATGAAGTGGATGGGGGTAGTGCTAGGCTTACCTCGGTGGTTGAAGTTTTTCCTTGTGCCCTGTCATCCGCCGGTCTCCTGGGGATTCATCGGGCCTTGTTTCAGTGGGGCTCGATGAAATAAGTGCTGATATGGCACTGTCAGGTAGCAGGCCGTTGGTGCCATGCGGTCGGGGTACATATATTAAAAAAAAAAAAAAAAAAACAGGAAGATGTTCTCCCAGTGGTCGTGGTAGGCAAAGGGGGGTCCATTGGTGTAATCCTGTCCCAGTTAGGTTGGGGGGTAGTGGTAGATCATCCCCTCATGTTCCCTGGTGTGTTTGTGGGCCAGTTGTGTTTGTTCCTGGGGTAGATGTTCTCCCGGTGGTCGTGGTTGGTGGTAGCATTGGGGTATAGTAGCAGATCAGCTCTTCAGGGGTACATCGTGTGCCCGACTTCATTTCATTGGTAGTGGTGGTGTTTGCGGTTCGTGCTCCCTGGGGTTCTGTGGGTGTCTGTTTGTCTTCTCCAGTTCCCCTTCAGGATGGCATTGCAGTTGTCTGGGTGTCCCTTGGTAGCAGAATATCTTATCCCTGGTGGGTTCGTGGGCCGATATGTCCGTGTCGCTTCCCCGGTGGTTGCGGCATGAGTTCGGGGGTCCGTCATCTTCTTCATCGGTGGTATAGTGATGGTTGGCGGTCTGTGCTCCCTGGTGAGTTTATGGGTGTCAGTCAGTCTTCTTTGTCCTTCCGTTTTCAGGATGGTGTCTTAGCCGAACTGGTGTCCCTCTGTCCTGGGTTTCGGTGGTGGTGGTGATATGGCTTCTCCATCCTCCCTGGTGGTGTAGTGGGTTGCTGCTGCCGTTCTTTCGACATTAGGTCCTAGCGCCAGTTCTCTCGTGCACTGCATGGAATAACTGTTACCTATATAGAGGATCGTGCTGGGAGGGAAGGTAAGTGTGTTTAGCCTTGTTTGTGTGAATGGTAATGGGATTGGGTGTCTGATTGATAGGGAGATACTTAGAGGGACTTAATTAAGTAATTATTTATTTATTTATTTATTTTTCATAGATACATAGGGGGAGGGATATTGATAGGGGATATGCTAGGGTAGGAAGGGGTACTAATGGTAGGACGTGTGGCTGACAGAATGGGTGAAAGGTGATCATGGGCAGGCAGGGATAAGTTAAGGTGTGGGGGCAAGGCAATACTAGGGGTTGGGGGGAGTAGGGCAGTCCGGCTTATAGAATAGTGCTAATATTTTGTTTCTCTTTTACAGATGGCCAAATTACCAGAGCTAAGGCAGAGGTGGCAAGCAACTGTGGCCCAGGCAGAGGAGCTGTTCCAGGAGGCGGCAACATCGGAGGTGGTACAGGAACCTGAGCTGACCCCAGGTCGGAAGAGGTGACGCATGGTGGTGAGAACCCCAGCCGGGGGGAAAAAGCAACAGGCATCGCAGCAGGTGATAGCAGTGGAGACACTGGTTCCCAGCACATCGCAAGATGAAGGTGCAGGTAATTGTTTTATTACAGCAGCATTGTCGGGGCAGCTAGGGGTTGAGGATTGTGGGGTGGGGAGGGATGACGACTTTTCAGTTGGGGATCTTGGGGGTGGTGTGCAAGGAATAGAGGAGGCACAGAGGCAGCTAGCACAGGGTGCTAGGTACCCGGTTAGAGATGAAATGGGGGGTGGGGGGGTTCCAGGGACAGTTTGGGCTTGGGCTCGGATGTAGGTTCTGATTTTGGGCTGCGGCCTGAGGATTGGTTGGCTACCCAGTCTTTGGGGCAGGGGACAGGAGCAGTTATTCTGACTCCGCACATTTTGGGTCCGGTTAAGGAAAAAATTTGGAAAGGGGAGTATGTGGATTGGTTTGAGCTGATTGATGCCAAAGGGGATTAACAGCTAGTGGAAGCAGAATACTCTAACAGTAAGGACTTGTTAGTGGCCTTAGCAGCATTGGGAAGGCAGAGGGTAGGTAAGCTTTGCCCTAGGACATGGGATAATTGGGTGGTTGGATTTATTTATTTTATGGCAGTGCAGCTGGAGAAGGACAGGTCCTTGGCTCTGCCGCTGCTAGGCTATTTCCTTACCATTCTTGAGGCACAACGGTTAAGGCCAGGTAATGCATGGCTCTGGCATGATCAGCTTTTCTGCAAACGGAAGCCTGTGGACCAGTCACTTAGTTGGGAGATGCGTCACCCAGATCACCCAGATCTATGGTTGGCTACAATGATGGATAGTTATGGGGGCTTTAACAGAAGGTTGAGTTTGCCGGAAACAGCAGGTGTGTGTTGGTCATTTAATAGTGGCTCCTGTTCATGGGTGGGGTGCAAATTTGCCCATGTTTGTTCGAGACGTGGAGGGGGTCATTCGGCCACTAGTTGTGGTCAGCAGGATTTGTCCTGGAACTCCAATGTTATGGGTCGTGAGGGTTGTTTTGGTGGGCAAGGCTTTCAGCCAGCCTGGGGGAAGGGTAATTTTCATGGGTCCCTGGGATTTGGACTCAGGTTCTTTAGAGGCAATAGAGGGAGGGGCGACATTCCCTATTAAGGTGGAGGTTCTCCGGTGTAAGCTTCATTGGTTTCCTGGCTTGGCCATCAAAGAGGAGATAATAGGAAACCCCCCTTGAAAACCCTGTATTAAGTCCACAGTGGGAAGGGGTGGGGGGGTTGCAAGAATTTACGATCTGTTCAAGGTAAAGAAGACATCTTGGAGGCTTTATTGGAGAAAGAGAGTAGGGCGGGGCAGTTATTGGGTCCTTTTGATATTTTGCCTTTTAGTGCTTACAGGGTGTTGCCTTTGGGGTTGGTGCCGAAGAAGCGAGAAGGGGAATTCAGAGTGATACATCACTTGTCTTATCCAGAAGGGAATTCAGTAAATTATTTTATTGCAGAAGAGGAGGATAGGGTGCATTATGCTTCCTTAGATGATCTAGTGAAAGTGATTAGGGAATTTAGGGAGCCATGGTTGGTTAAGGTTGACATTGAGTTGGCTTTTCGATTGTTGCCTATTAGGAGGGAGGATTGGCCACTATTGGGGATGCGGGTGGCATGTGCAACTTTTGAGAAGTTCAGTACAGTATTGCATTGGATTTGGCAGCAGAAAGTGGGGACTCAAAAGGCAGTGCATTATTTAGATGATTTATTGCTGGTGGGCAAAGGAAGGGTAGGAGCACAGGAGGGTTTGCTGGAGTTTACGATTATGTGTGAGGAGTTAGGGGTACCATTGGCTCAGCATAAGATTGAGGGTCCAGCAAGGGCATTAGAATTTCTTGGATTAACAGTTGATGTGGAGCAGGGATTTTTTGTTTACCAGAGAATAAAATAGAGAAGCTTAGGTCGGTGATACGTTCGGTGTTGGGTAAGGATAAGATTCGAATTTGTTCAGTTATGGAGTTGCTGGGTCTTTTGAATTTTGCCTGTCGAGTGGTACACCCAGGGCGAGCTTTTTGCAGGTCACTGGCGTACTTGCTGAAAGGGGGTAAGAGCAAACACCATTGCGTTAGGGTAACCCAACTGGTGTGGGAGGACTTGGGATTGTGGAATGGGTTTTTACAACAATTTAATGGGATATTTTTTTGGCAGTCAGACTGGGTGAGGCAGGAGGAACTTCAGTTGTTTACAGATGCAGCTGGGGGTGCTGGCATGGGGGCCTATTTTAGGGGTTGGTGGTTTGCGGCTGAATGGCATCGAGATTGGGAGGAGGTATGGAAGTGGGACGTGGCCTTTCTGGAATTGATGCCTATATGGGCAGCTTTGGTGGTGTGGAAGGAGCAATTGAGGGGCAAATGTGTAGTTTTTCACTCATACAATATGTCTGTGGTGAGGGTATTGTAAAAGAAGAACGCTAAGTCGGGCTTGTTATTGTTGGTATTACATAAATTGGTTTTGCAGAGCCTTCTAATAAATTTTTCTTTTACAGGAGTGCATGTGCCTGGCGTAAGGAATGAGATTGCTGATAGCTTGTCCTGATTTCAGTTTTGCAGGTTTTGAGGGTTGGTTCCATGGGTGGAGGAGGTGCCAGAAATCATGCCAGAGGAGGTGTGGAATCTTGGGTCGATGTAGCCAGGAGGTTGGTATGGCATTCCTGGGCTCCTTCTACAAGGAAGGCATATGGTAGGGCTCTTTCTGATTTTAATCAGTTTATTTTGCATCTGCCAGAGGAGGAAGGGGTATGGTCAGAGGAATCAATACTGCGATATGTAGCTTATACTTGGGGGTTAGGCAGGGCTTTGCAGATGGTTAAGGTGGATTTGGCTGCAATTAGCATTTTTGCTAAGGTAGCGAGGTTGCAGGATTTCACTAAGTCTTGGACATTAGGGCATATGTTAAGGAGTTGGGGTAGAATGGTGGTGGAACGTAAGGATATTAGATGGCCAATTACAATGGTTATATTGAAAGTTTTGTTGAAAGGGTTAGGTTTGTTGCAAAAGGGGTCTATGGATTATTTTATGTGGGGTACGTTATGTACATGGTTATATTTTGGCACTTTTCGTATTTCAGAGTTGTTAGGCTCGTTATGTTGGAAGGATGTCATTATAGGGGAGGGCGAGGTTACTATTGCATTAAGGAGGAGTAAGACAGATCAGTTGGGTAGGGGATATGTGGTGGTGCTTAAAACTGACAAGAATCCTTGCATTTCTCCAGTAATGTGAGCAAATGAATTTGTGAGGAGGCGAAAGGGGAGTGTGGATCAGTTAATTTTTTGTTCAGTGGATGGGAAGGTGGTGTCAAGTAGTAGAGTTATACTTTTGGTGAGGAAGATTTTACGTTGTATGGGATTTCCAGTGGAGAGGTTTGCAGCTCATTCGTTCAGGATAGGTAGGGCTTCAGATTTAGCTAGAGAGGGTAGTTCTATTGAATTGGTTAAAAGAGTGGGGAGGTGGTCTTCAAATGCATTTTTGTCATATTAGATAAGTTGTGGTCTGATTATTATTTTTTCTTCTTTTCTTTTAGGGAAGCAAATTTTCATCTTGGGGCATTTGTTCATCCACTGGGCAGAGAAGCGTGATTTAGTTAGGGATGATGGGGTAAATTTGGGTTTAGCACATTTAGGGTGGTCAGTGCCCTGGCATGGTATTAGGGGGCTTAGGTGGGATGAGTTGTTACATGAATTTGAGAGGGCTAAACTGAAGGTGGGTTGTCCGGGTATATTAGTCATTCATTTAGGGGGTAATGACTTGGGCATTGCTTCTAAAAAACAATTGGTATACATTATGCTGCGGGATTTGATGAGATTACAGGCATTGTACCCGGGTATGGAAATTGTGTGGTCAGAGTTGGTTCTGCGTTTGTGTTGGAGGGCTGCATATATTCATAAGGTGATTGAAAGGGTTAGAAGGTGTGTTAATCAATGGTTGGCTAGGCAATTAAGGATTTTGGGGATACATACTATTGACCATAGAGATTTTGGGGATGGAGAGGAGTCTTGGTATCAAACGGATGGAGTACACCTTAATGACGTGGGTCTGGATCTTCTAATTTGCATCTGAAACTCTTTTTAGAGGATATGATTGTGGCTAAAGTTTAGGATGGGGAACAGCCTGGGATCAGGCTGGTGGTGGAGAAGAGGGACAGGATTGTCGTCTTTTGTTCCCCCTCTAAAGAAGGTGTATTGGTTTATGGTTTTGGTATGGTGTGAGGTGAGTAGGTACGCTGCCTCTTTATGTGGGTGAGTAGGTATGCTGCCCCAGTGGAGAAGGTATCAGGGTGAGTTGGTACGCTGCCTTGAGGTAAAGTTCATCCAGGGTGAGTGGTGACGCTGCCCAGAGATCATCGTTGCTGAAGAAATTAATATTGTTTTTGTGTACATAGTTCATTGTATATTACAGTTTAATAAAGGTCGTCAGATGTCTTTTTGTGTGTAGTGTGGTCATTTAAGGGGGTGGGACAAATGCAGTTTGGGACAAACTAAGTTGTCCTGGTCCCTCAAGTAAGAGAGTAAAGGGGTGTGGGGAGGGTATAGTGGCAGAAAGGAAGGTAAGGATTGCAGTTGGTTAGGATAGTGGGTTTGTGGTGGTAAAAGGGTTAAGGAGAGAGGGAGATGTAAAAGGAAGTGAGGTAGGAGTAGGTGGGACTTCTGACAGTACTAAGGGTTTGGGATTAGAGGAAGTAGGCACATTTGGCATGAGTTGGTGGCCCTCCCACCCTCCTCTTTTATATATGGATGGAAGATCTGGGCAATTTTATGCGGAGAAGAGAGACAGGATTGTCCTCTTCTGTTCCCCCTCTAAAGAAGGTGTATTGGTTTATGGTTTTGGTATGGTGTGAGGTGTGTAGGTACGCTGCCTCTTTATGTGGGTGAGTAGGTATGCTGCCCTGGTAAAGAAGGTATCAGGGTGAGTTGGCAAGCTCCCTTCAGGTAAAATTCATCCAGGGTGAGTGGTGACACTGCCCGGAGATCATCTTTGCTGAAGAAGTTAATTAATGTTGTTTTTTGTCTACATAGTTCATTGTATAATACAGTTTAATAAATGTCATCAAATGTCTTTTTGTGTGTAGTGTGGTCATTTAAGGGGGGACGGGACATATTGTAAATTAGCTAATTCACTGAAATGAAAAAAAAAAACTGTTTGTTTTTTAGAGCAAAAAAAAAAATTGAAACAATACTTCACCAGCAGCTATACAAAAGTCTTTCATTTCCTTGTCTTCTGTTTTGGGTTATTTGTTATTTATTAATGTTGCAAATTTATATTTATGCTCTTCTAATTTTAGCTTTCTTCTCAGCAGTCTTTCACAGCAATGGTTACATTAATAGGACTATAAAATGGTTGTGTAGCCGATAAGAGTTTGAAATAAAAAAAAAAACAGACCCTCTTCTACTATCAATGTAATACATGGGGAAACTGTTCAAAAAGATATAAACCTCATAAGAAAATTGTGTTTTTGTATACGATAGAATATATTTATGTATAATGGAATAAGAAACAGAATATACAACCACAAGAACTACTATCTGTGAAATTGTGGCGTTCTTCTATATTATATTTGGTATGCTTTGATGAGCTACTCATATATATTCCCACTGCAAAAAATATGAAATATTGTATTTTGAAGTAACTCTTGGTGAAGTCCAGAAGGTGGTGAAATCAGTAAAAGCATAGCCTGACTGCCTCTGAGAGACCTTTATAAGTGCAAGAGAAAGCAAGTGACTGGAGCTTTGGAGGATGTTTTCTCCAGCATCATGGAACCACACAGAAACTGTGATGACTGTAAAAAAAAAAAAAGAAATAGAAATAAAATACTTGGTTGAATGTTTCATCCTATAGACCAGGCATGGGCAAACTACGGCCCGGGGGCCACATGCGGCCCGTTAAACATTTTGATTCGGCCCGCCAAACTTGGCACCCCTTCATTTCTGATTTTTCTTTTCTTTTTTTTGAATTTTCGCGCTGTCGGGGCTGACGTCATCACATGCGTGATGATGTCAGCACTGTCAGACTACCAGCCAGTCGGAATTGAGCTCAAGGAGCTCGCATCATCATTCCGGCTGGCTGGTGGTTAAGTTAACAGTCAGCGGGAATGCAACATGTGGAACAGAAGAGGCTGACTCAGCGAGCCCTGAAACGGATTCATGGCAGCAGCAAAGGGGCCAGGGATATAGCGAGCTCACGGAGCTGGGATTAATGGCGTTAGCAGGCTGGGGGATACAGCGAGCCCTGAAATGGAGCCGGGCCCAGGATTAATGGCAGCAGCAGCAACATGAGGATGGATTGAACAGAAGACGCCGAGCACTACTCAGGGTAAGAGAGAGTGTGTGTGTGTGTGTGTGTGTGTGTGTGTGTGTGTGTGTGTGTGTGTGTGTGTGTGTGTGTGTGTGTGTGTGTGTATGCGATAGGAAAGAGAAAGTGAGTGAATCACTGAATGCAGGTTTGAATGGTGAAGTGTGTGTGTGTGTGTGTGTGTGTGTGTGTGTGTGTGTGTGTGTGTGTGTGTGTGTGTGTGTGTGTGTGTGAATGATCGGAGAGAGAAACTGAGTGAATGCAGGTTTGATTGTGAAGAGTGTGTGTGTGTGGAACGATCAGAGAGAAAGTGAGTGAAAGCAGGTTTGAATTGTGAAGAGTGTGTGTGTGTGAGCGATTGGAGAGAAAGTGAGTGAATGCAGGTTTGAAAGGTGAAGTGTGTGTGTGTGTGTGTGTGTGTGTGTGTGTGTGTGTGTGTGTGTGTGTGTGTGTGTGTGAGCGATCAGAGAGAGAAAGTGATTGAATGCAGGTTTGAAAGGTGAAGAGTGTATGTGTGTGTGAGTGATTGGAGAGAGAAAGTGAATTATGAAAGCTGACAAGATTCTGTGTGTGTGTCTGTGTGTGTGTGTGTGTGTGTGTGTGTGTGTGTGTGTGTGTGTGTGTGTGTGTGTGTGTGTGTGTGTGTGTATAGATTGCAGCATCACTGTTCAAAACCTGCTGAAGTTAAATAGATGTCCACTTTTACTGACAGAAAATGTATCTGCGTGTAAAATGATTTACTAACTTATTAATTTAAGCTCTCCTAAAAGTACACTATTAAGTAGGTAAGAAGAAGCAGTTATTACTGTGTTCTGTTTGGTTCACAAGGGATTAATATGTAAGCAGGCATTTGAATATATAAGTCCCCTCCTTGTCTGTGCAGCATTTTCCATAAGTCCTAATATTACTTTTGATTTAAAATGCCCCAAAGAATGTGATCTAGTTTGATATGGTCCAGAGGACCTGGACATAGTGTCACTGGAGTGCACCTCAGAAGCCATTGTTAAAATTCCTATACTGTATTCATATAAAAATAGAATGAAAACATTTTTAGGGAGCCATTGTGTATGCTCATGCAATGTTACCTGAGGTAAAATGGTCTTGGAATCCTTCTCTTCCAGATGAATCTTCTCACAATATTTACTAGGTAACTGGTGTTAATGTTTTTGTTTTACAGAGGTATTAAGCTATTTTTATATGCTGTACCTAATACAGTTTTGTGCATTTATGTCTGATTTGTATTTTTATGCTTTTAATTATTTTTGTTATGTTTTATTCACTGGGTTTCAGTAGTTGTATTGCAATTAAGGCTTGACCGAAAGTGAGTCCTAGTTAAAATAAACAGTGCGCGCAGGTCAAATATAACGCTTCACAGACTGACTTGCTGCAACTGTTTTGTCCTTGCACTGGTTGTTGTTGACTTTTGGCACCGGAGAAACAAATTGAATAAAAGGAACAGGACAAGTACATCTGCATCTCCTACCGTTTTTGAAAAAAAAGACAGTCAGGAGGAGAGTGATGGTGATATCCTGAAGGATAACAGAACTTTCAGTGCTTTAAAATAAAATGGTCATTTATTTGATTTTCAGTGTTTAAAGACTCATTTCGAAGTCAGAGATTTTATTGTAATGCTTTTCTTCATTTTCATTGGAAAGTAAAGCACATGTTTTCTCCATATCCCAAGATGTGTATTTTTCCCCGAATGAGGTGATGTTTTCAAAGCATGCCATCTATCTGCTCCTGTTCCGGCCCCTTTGTCAAATGTTAGAACCCAATGTGGCCCACGAATCAAAACGTTTGCCCACCCCTGCTATAGACTGACATCTTTACTTAATGCGTATTGTAAGATCTTTATTAGTGGATATGACCTGCTACTTTAGGAAAATCTTAAATACATCCACACTGATCAATGTAAGTTTACAAATGGATGACATACAGTTGACAGTAGGAGGCAGCTATTATTTTCAAGAGAAAGCTTAAGCAACAGTATCTTTATCTTTTCAATTTTCTTCGGCACTCTGTTTTTACTGTACTGCTGGGATATGAGCAAGTGGAATCAGTTAATTTTCTGCATGTTTTATCAATGAATATTTACAGTGGTTATAATTGGAATTTAAGCATCCTTGCCATTACAGACAGGTAAAGGAATGAGGCAAGAATAAGCAGTGTTTTCTAAACTTTGTGTTCTAGTCATAACAACCATTGGGTCAGGCAGTTAAAGAAAGGAACAATACATTGAGAATTACAACTGGATATATTTAATAGAAAACTAAATATTCTGTGGATGTTGGATTGGTTTTCGTGGCCAAAACAAATTAGTTCTTGGCACTAGGTTCACTCTGTCATGCACTACAGATTTTTTTTGTGTGAAATGTTTGGATATTCTACTATCATAGAGATTTTTTCCATGATATTCCCATAAGGAAATATGAGGGAGATGTGTAGATTTATTTGGGATGACACCCCTGTTAAGTATCAGGTTATAAAGTTGACATGCACCCACAGATAGACAGATGATCCCGGAGAGTTTTAATGTTGCTACAGAAACAATACTAGAATACATATTCTAAAATATGCATGTTGATTGGACATATTATTCTAAAATATGCATGTTGATTGGACAGCCCAGTCAGCAAGCTTATTATAAATTCAGCATTACTCACTAAAAATAGTTCAGTATACATGCTGCAGGGGTATTTCCTTTTTCAACATAGCTACCAGAATCAGAGATCACAACTGCTCTTTAAATTATGTCACTATGAATGCTAGTTGCCAAACAAAAGTCAAGGCAACAAAGCACTCTGCAGGCATATTCATCTGCTCTTAAATAAAAAAAAAAATGATAAATCAGGATGTCAGCAGCACAGGCAGTGCCAAAAATATGGCATCCTGCCATCAGTTAAAAAAAGGAACAGAAATAGTTATGATAAACAGGTATCATGCATGCATCAGCACATACATGCTGAATTCATATTCAGTACTTGTTTAATAAATCTACAAGGATAAAGCCATGGAAGACCATCAAAGTCTATTCATTTATTTATTTATATTTGTTTACCGAAGTACTGCAATGATCTTAGCAAAACATTTTCAGTCATAGACCAGATCAATAGGATCACTTAAAAAATAAACAAAACATATTTACAGATAAAATGCAATGCAAGAAAATGCACACATACACACAGACATGGGTCTGCTTCACTCTACCGAATTTTCATATAACCAAAAATCAAAAGAATAAGATGAGAAAAGCAAAATCACATAACACTGAACTTTTACATAGCAACAATTCAGACCAATGAAACACCAGCTGCTCTAAGTCAACACAAAAATCTTTTTTACATTTTTGCAGGGGGGGGGTAAGCCACCCTGCACCCCCCCCATCCCCTGCAAATTATATATACCAACTCTGAGATTGCACTACAGTGAGGAAAAGGGTGAATTTCCCAATCCTCATTGGACCACAATCTCCATTCAGAAGCTCATAGTGGTGTGTGACATGTGCAGCTGGTGTTTTGTTGATTTGAATTTCGGCAAGGTAAAAGTTCGATGTTGTGTGATTTTGGTCTTCTCATCTCAATTTTTTGATTTTCGGTCATGTGAATATTTGGTTGAGTGAAGCAGATCCATATAGATATAGATATATAGATAGCTCGGCCATATTCAGTTAAGCCTCCATGATTCGTTTCCAACATGTGAATGCTGCAATGTGAAATGCACACAGTAGCTCAGTGTTTTAGATTCAGTAAGCATTTCTACATGGTGTGTAGAGCCACGCACAGCCATGCAAACAAAGTAAACAGTGTGGCATGCAAATTACAGCATATGCAGCTGAATTGTATTCAAATCAACCAATCCAAGGTGGAGGAGCTATTCAACAAGCTATAAAGTGAAAATGTAGACTCAAAGCTGGGTTTCCCTGTTCCAAAATGTATTAGAATACAGCCACAGAAAGCAGCCTACACAGAAACAATGTTAGGTTTGTAGGTTCATAGGTAGGTACTAGGCTATTGGCCCTAGGGCCTATATAAGCCTAGCCAAATGGTACCCTGGATTTTGCCACCCAAGAAAATTATTTTCCTGTGCCCCTGTTAAGCAGAGCGATAGAAGTGATCCCTGGGGTGAATTTCATATCTCCCATCCAATCATCAATATTTTTCTTGAAGAGTGCTAATGAGGAGCTTTGTTTGATATAGATAGGCAGTTTGTTCCAGAGTATGGGAAGTCTCTGGGATAGGAATCTATCCCTCCAGCATGTTCTGTTTATTGTGGTGACAAGGTTTAGGTCCCTAGAGTGTGTAGCTCGGAGGGATTAGGATTTCTTTAAGTGGAGCATGTCCAACAGCTCTGGGTTTGACATAGCTTTGTATGTTAGGCAGAGATTGCTTCTGAGTAGGCGATATGCGACAGAGTAAAGCTGGAGTTTTTTGAGACAGTCTGTATAGGGTATCTGTTTGAGGCTGGTATTCCTCTTTGTGAGGTATTTCTGCAGAGTTTTCAGTTGTTGTCGATGTCTTGTGAGGTACATAACAAAAGGGGTGTTGTAGTCTATAATGGATCTAATAAGTGATGAGTAGAGGGGAACAATGACCTCTTTTTTCCTGGATGAGAAACCTTTTGTAATGAGGTGTGCCACATAGAAGGATTTCTTGACTACTGTGGTGATGTGATTATCAAAGGAGAGACTACTGTCCATCTGTGTCCCAAGGTCTCTTATCACACTTTCGCTGTTAAGTACTCTACCACCTATGTGGTAGTTCATGGTAACAGAGTTTTTACAAAAAGGGATAACAATGTACTTTTTGGCATTGAGCTTGAGGTCATGGCTTTGACACTAGGCATCTGTCTCAGTGAGGCCCTTTTGTAGGATGTCCACATCGTTAGGAGTTTTGATTATGGCTCCTAGTTTGCAGTCATCTGTGAACTTTGTTAGCCAAAGACCTTCTGTGTTAGCCTGTACTTCAGAAAAGATACCAAACAGGAGAGGACCCAGGACTGAACCCTGTGGTACTCCACTTGTCACTGGTCTGAAGTTAGATTTAGAGTCTGCTACTTTCACAGTGTGGGTTCTGTCAGTGAGCTAGTTGGCAACCCATCTTTTGACAGAGATTTATACCTAGTTTAGTGAGTTTATCTATAATTCCAGAGTGGGGAATGGTGTCAAAAGCCTTGGCAAAATCTAGATAGGCTGTGTGAACCATCTTACCCTCATCTACAGCTTTGTTGACCGCTTCAAAGAAGTCTATCAGGTTTAGACATGATCTGCCTTTTACAAACCCAAAATGGGTAGGGTCAAGAGTTTGGAGATTACCAATGTCATTGTTTATAAGTTCTATGATGTTACGTTTCATAGCCTTGCAGACCAGGCTCATCAGGCTAATGGGGCAGTAGTTCCCAGGGTCCTTGGTAGCTCCCCCTTTGTGGAGTGGGCTGCTGTTGCTTTAATTTATGTGTATGTGCAAGAGGTTGAACTCTATGTTGCTGCTACTGCTGCTAACAGACCAAGGCCAAGGAGGAGAAGAGTTTTCAGACCCCAGACAGCTTATCACAATCTACATGATGTTGAAATTGTAGAGCACTACAAGGTGTGTTAAGACACATTACAGGAACTCTGTAACCTCTGTTCTCAACTCAGAAGCAGGGCAAACAGAAGGGAACCTATCATAGTGCAGACAAATG
Source organism: Protopterus annectens (assembly GCF_019279795.1). Classification (NCBI taxonomy): domain Eukaryota; kingdom Metazoa; phylum Chordata; order Ceratodontiformes; family Protopteridae; genus Protopterus; species Protopterus annectens. The sequence goes on along the minus strand of NC_056731.1, from coordinate 1,035,508,849 downwards.
TATATGTAGCACTTAGAATCTTAGCTAAGATACCTTTCAGTGACACACAGGGGACATGCTTGGGGTATCACAGGCATCAGCATCCAGGATCCTCTATCAGTTCCTGAATGCTGAGCTCCAACATCCTAGTGACCACATATATTTATCCTGTACTCTTGAGGATAGAGCCAGAAATATGCAGGAGTTCTACCCTATAGCACACTACCCTGAAGTACTGGGTGCCATAGATTGCACACATATAGAAATTAAGGAACCACCCAGGGAACAGGAAAGGCTCTACATTACTAGAAAGGGCTTCCACTCTGTTAACTGCCAAGTCCTGTGTAATGCCAAGGGAATCATTTTAAATGTGTGTGCTGGAACCCAGGTAGTTACCACAACTCACATATCTGGCAGACCTCCCAACTCTATCAGATGTTCACTGGATGGTGATATCTCACAGAGTCATTTACTGAGGGATGGAGGTTATGCACTGGAACCTCGGCTGATGACACCCATCAGAAGTGCATACACACCTGCTAAAGAATGCGATAATGAGGCACACGCTCAAACCAGAAATATCATAGAATAGGTGTCTAGGCTGCTGAAGTCATGGTTCCAGTGTTAGATACATCTGAGGAGCCATGCAGTATAATCCATGGACATGTATTGAAATATTCACAGTATGTGCCATGCTACACAACATCATCCTGAGAAAACTGCTTCAGCAGGATCAACAAGGGGAAGGAGTGCACATTTCACCACCAATGGCAAGGCCACCATAACCACACATAGGTGAGGAGTCAGAGGGGGAAGCAGCAGCTGCTGTGAGTGTAGGCAGACATAGGCATGCTCAATATTTCCTCACATTAGCCAAGAGGCAATGCATAGCATACTCACGCACCACCTTAAAGCCTAAAAGCTTCCTCCTATACATATACTTATAGTAACATTGATGACAGGTAACTGTCACAACCTTTACCTCCCCATGTATAGGCTGTGTACTGCTTGCATCAGACAGAGTCATCCCTGAACTAAAATTGTTGCAACTGCTGGATACACAAGGTAAGTATTGAACCTGGAGGGCATTGTGTAATAATATGACTATCATAGATTTACATGTTCTTACTTAGTAGTGTAAGCAAGTAAAAGGTGGGAGATTTCGACATAAATAACCTTAACATGTGAGTAGAGAATTATTTGACTTATATGTTTCCATTATTAAGTAGCAGGCCTCACGCATCAAAGATTCACACAGTCATACTTCTCAAAAGTAGTGATGGTCACTACATGGCCTAAGTTTAGCTCCATACATTTGTATTGGAAAATAATTAAAGAGATGAGTTAGGAAGTAATGATACACATCGCAGTTTCAGACTTCACAATCCTTACAAGAGCATTAAAAATAAAGATGGAAAAATGTTGATGTTAAAAACTGTCTAACTTATATGTCAAAGATACAATTACCAGTTCAACATCACACATGCAGACATACTAAGCACTAAGTCAGCAATGCACCCTGAGCATCAGATGCAAACCTTTATCCCTGAATCCAAAAGATATAAAACAGGGATATGGCACAGTTATCACTTGCACATCATGTTGGGGGGGGGGGGCTAGGCTGACACAAAAGGTTGGTGAGTGTGTGTGAGTAAGAAAGAGAGCAGTCAGACATTTGGACAAAGCAACAAATGGCCAGCGAGAGAGAGTGAGTTTTGAGCTGCATGGCTGAAGCATGTAACTGTCGTATGTGTGTCTGGATGGGTCCATCAGGTGAAACTGGTATGTGAGTGTCTGCATGAACACAGCCAAGCTCTGTGCTTGTTCTATGTCTTGGTATGTCGGAAAGGTATGAGACATGCATGGTAGAGGTGTCAGTTGGTCGTTGTCATCACTGACCATGAGAACTGGCTCTGCCAGGAGTTGCACTGGCACATCTATGGACATGTTCAGATTTACTGTTGCTACCTGAATGTGACAGCTGTCTTCTGTATGAGATCCCCTGAAGAGGAATCCCAGGACCAAGACCCCATGGCTTTCCATGTCTTGGTGTGGACAGATGGAGCAGTGGAAGTACTGCCACTATTGGAGCGTGATTGGGCATGACCATGTTGGCTAACAGAAGATGATGTGGCTGACCTACAACCATAAGGATGTCATCTCCCTCCCACCAGATGTTCCATCACAGACACCTCACATTCCAATGTGTCATTTATCTGATCCATTGAATTGGCAACACGTTGGAGGCAGTCAAGCATGTCAGCCTATGCCACAACTACAACCCTAAGCATTTCTCTGGTGCACCTATGGGAATTTGCCTGTGCCTCCATGATGTCCCTAAACATATGTTGAGCAGCACAGGAAGAAACACCTGGGTCAGGTGGAGGATGGACAGCAGGCCTCCACCGAGCACCCCTAACAACCCTCCTCCTGCATGACACCTTGACCACACTTTGGCTATTGACAGAGTCAACAGGCACTGAAGCTGTAGTAACCACACTTCTGCACTGAAACTGCAGTAACCAAACTTCCCTGATCAATTGTCTCACCTTCCACCTGTCCAATATCTGAGGGATTACTGGAATGGGTAGGCGTAGGCCTACTGGCTGTGTCCAATTGAATTGAAGGAGATGGCTTTATGTCAACCTCAGTGTCAGATTCAACCTCTGCACCCCATTATTGTGCCTCTATTTGGCCACCATTTTCATCAGAGCTTGATGATACTCTGACATCAGGTAGTAGAAGTCACACACTTGTCCACTGTCAGGAATAAGCAACAAACACACAAACAATTAATACCTACACTGCTATAGTCCAATATATGCTAACAAAATAACAGTGGCTCCATTATTAGACAGTACAGCAATACACACAGCAGTCCTGACATCAATATCACAGACTAAATATTTCTTTGAATTGCTCATCAGTACTGACATGAAAATGTTTGGCCTACCACATGCAGATGACGGTATGCTCTGTATGACAGATGGTCCCAGAAGAAGCAAAAGGTAAGGACAATATCATCACAATTAATAGTAACACAGGGGGTAATACTTTCCCCCTTTGTATGTCCATTAACTATACTTTCAACAAGAACTTGGATAAGTCCAACCTAAGCCCATGTGCAGTCAATCAGAATGTGTTGTTAACTGTAGCAATCTCTAATCCCCACTCGCCCCCCCAAAAAAATCATGTGAAACAGAACTAATGTATTAATTTCAATTGTTTTACTATGCAACTGTATCTAACAATTGAGATACAAAATCCTACCTGGAAGCTCCTCCTGGGACATAATTGCTGTCCCTGAACCAGTAGCACCAATGTCAATGACATGCTGTTCTGCACTTTTCTGTGAGCTGTCTGAATCCCTGACAGTGTACAAAAACACAGGAATTCTTCATATGTTGTTAGTGCTGGTTCTGTATCATCCTCCCCGGTACCCATCAGATCATGAGCCACTGTAGCTGCTCTCCTCCATGCAGATGAGATCATGTCAGTGGCCCTATTGTGCACCTGGTCATATGTCCTGCTGTGGCTGCACATTGCATTAACATCTGCAACTATGTGCTGCCAAATTTGCATTCTGCCTGAAATACCTCCACGTTCCCTCTGAAGCAGGAAGGCACTGTGTCTCCAAAAAGCTTCAACAATGACATAATTCTCAGGGTAAGTGAACAGTGTTTTTTGAGGATTGAGACACCTGGGTGTCATATTCAAGGGTGTCCTAAAAGACAATAGAAGGATAATACACATAACTATCACATAACTACAAAATAACTTTTCTCAGATGAAACAGAAAATATGTCATTTCAGTATTACCCACTGGAGAAACATCAAACAGTCAAGAGATTTAAAATATGAACAACAGGCTAGAATAAAAAAAAGAAGAGTAACAATAGCAACACATCCTTGTTTGTGCCATAACAGAAATGCAACTTTGCTCTTCCACCCCCAAACGAACAGGCAAATGACACATTTTACTAACATACTATCTTTGAAATTCTAAAAGTGCTATCAAATGAACTGCCCCTGAAACATGTCTGCAGATTTAACACAGAACATTCCTTGTTAAGGTATTGCCAATCATGTATACCTGTGAAATGCACTGCCAAACATGCCCATGCCATCCAAACACTTCTAACTAGTGCACACAGATAAAAGTGTGAAAACCTGAGCTAATATATATATATATATATATATATATATATATATATATATATATATATATATATATATACTATTAAACAGATTTTCTTAATTACATTTCAGCATATTCAGTATATAGCTGACAAAATGCAAGCATACCTTCACAAGTTCAGTAATCTTCTGCGCAGATATATCCAAGGTGACTCAGCCTCTTTTCTCTGTTCTCAACATAAACAAGTCTCCTCACCTTCAGTTTCTCTTGCTAAATGTTGCCTTTTTATGGTATAGATTCAGGGCTGTCAGCACAGTAAAAATGCAGATGAGGTGTGAAGTCATTAGAATTGCTGAATCCCAAATACTTGGCTCCATGTTGCAGATGTTGCAACTGTGAATGATTACTGGTAGGGAGAAGGAATACACAACAGCAATGCAGACTGTCCTACATCCAGTGGGTGAGTCAGGTTAGACTTTTAAAGTGTTACATGTAATTTTGTCAAGGTTGGAAATGTAAGCAAGAAGCACACAATTCACAGTACCTGCTCATTAACATCCACCCCTTTCATTCATTGGCAACTGCAAATTATATTATTGCCATTTAATATCCTCATTAATTTTAAGGACAATTATATAGAATGGCTTACAGACTGCATGTCTAAGATAATTGGTAAGATAAAAGAAGAATGAGCAATAATGACAGAGAAGTAAGATAGAGCTGCATATTTGCAAGCAATACTCATAACTGGTTGTGTGATCACTTAATGCACTCTATCCAAAAATAATAGTTGTATAAATAACAGTTGTATGGTTTTATATTACTGTAGGTGATGCTGTAGTCGGTTGTTTACAGAATGAGTTCAGTTCCTTGCTACAAAGGTGTTTGTGAATGAGAGTTCAGATACAGACCTATGCCAAAATATGTCATGTGTAATAACATTTTGTAGTGTGTATGTCATAGACTGCTTTTCCTCATTTCAACTACTTTTCCTTTGTTTTCTTTTTTTTTTTTTCTTTTTTTTTTTTGCGGGGGCAGTGTTTGTGCGATGTGCTGCTTAGAGCAAACAAGGGAAATGAAGAAAATGAATATCAAGTTTGGCTATGCTTATCGTGTTTGCGTGAAGAACAGCAGTGTGCAAACTGGTCAAGTGGCCACCCAGGAAGGAAAAGAGCACCTGCAGAACACCTGCAAATGGTTTACTATCACAATGCAGAATGAAGGTTTGTCGAACATGGCAATACTGAACATTAGTTGGCTGATTTCCATATTGCCAACCTTCAATTCTATGAGTCTCCTGTTCAGCGAATTCCACTGTGCATTCACTCATACATGGGTGATGTTACGTATTGAGATTATGGGACAGTGTGTGTCGGGAGATTTACCTTTTTTCACACTGTAGTGTGATCTCAGAGTTGGAATATATAAGTGGCAGGGGAAGCAGGGGGCTTGCCCCCCCCCTGCAAAAACATTAATGTCAGCACTGTGCAGTATGGCTCTGGTATGTACATACTGCTGCAAAAGGAACAACAGACTTCAGAGGTCAAATTCGACTTCACCTCATTTAGATTGTTGATATTCCAACCTAATTAATATCTGACACATCAAACATATAAACTGCATTTTTGAATGGTTTACATTCTCATGTTTGATGTTTTGATAGTAAACCCTGCAATCAGGGTGTCTGTAAAAGGACAAAGGTCAAAAACAATACACTGTTGCAATTTATGTTTTCCATGCATTTAGCAGGGTTGTGCAGTGATTAGCAAGGTTCCCCAGCAACTGCAGCCATCAGACACCTACAGACAGGACTCAGACAGCCAATCATTGAAACTGGATATGTTCAGTTAATTCTGCTGGGCACAGAGCAGACACGCTTAGTGGTGTTGCATAGCATTTAACACTGAGACCTTAAGAATAATTAAAAAATTAGAAAATGCCATGTAACTAATCCTGTGGCAGCAGATGTAAGTGTAGGGTTGGAGTGCAGTTGGTCCTGGGTTCTAGTACAGGGTGTGCAACCTATTTTTTACTGTTGTGGCAGTTCAATTTATAGCAATGAACTCAAAACAGCTGTGTCATTTCAAAATTCTTGTGGCAAAAGAAGTAAGTGTAGGACTGCTATACACATGATCCTGGGTTCTAATACAGGATATTCCATACATTTTTACTGTTGTTCCACTTCCCATTATATTCACTTTCACTTATAATGCTTTAGGGGTAGAGCTGATATGAATATATGTATGAGGAATGAGGCACCATTAATGTGCTTTCAGATGTATGACTGAGGGTATACTGCCTACTATATTTCTGTAAGTATAATTCTGCTATCTGAACTTGCATGGGCATCACAATTACATAGGACACATATACAACTGGATCTATGTCCAATAACCTTGTCAGGTCACATACATACATGTGTGACAGTTCAGAATGTCACCTATATTTACTTATGATTCCAGACTATGTCTGTGCAGCACTTCTTCTGTGGTAAAGATGGAAAATCAATGCTGTGGAAGAAAATGTTTTGTCCTTTATGCCTAGGTTTGAATCACACAGTGAAAAAAAAAACAATTTTCCTCAGTCTGTAAAGATGTCAGGTCATTACATTTATGCCCCCAGTGCATGTCTGCAAACTTAACTCCCCTAACAGTTGGCTTTCAATTTCCAATACATATATTTTCAGGCTGCATCACTAGACACCCCTAAAACTAAGGCCATGTGTCAGATTAACCTTCAAGTTTCAGTTATTTAATTCCTCCCTGCTTGGCACTGCTGCACTCAGTTTAACATCACACAAACATGGTTGGCATCATTGCTCAAGTTTCTACACTACCAGTAAACTTGACAACTGGAATTGGTGGGAAAGCATCAGTTTCTATTGCTCTGGTTTGGTTGGTAGACATGGCTGGTGTTAGAAAGGAAGATGCCAGGTTTAGGGCACAGAGGGGGATGCCCAGGAGTCCAGGATATTTACTGGACTGTAGGTAAAGTGCAGCAAAAGGTTTCTTCAGGGAGACTATTCTGGCTCGCAGTACAAGTCTGAGGCATGGACAGTGTGGCCCAGGCTGTTTCTAGTGCCACTCATATCCCACACACTGGAGAGCAGTGCAGGCATAATTTTAATGACCTACACATGTGAAAGAGGGGTACACTCAACCTTTGGCTGAATGAGTTGAGACTGCAGACATCCCACAGCTTTGTAAGTATGACAATAAAAGAGTACTAGTAAGACTTAGAAAGCTAAATATAGGCAAATCTAGTATGCGTAATGCTCTTCTGTTCATTTCTGCTCTTTCCTTAGCTCCCACTGCATGTGAGTTCAATCAGCAGGCTCGACTGGAGATTGAGGGAAGAAAATGGTATGTATGCAGCAGAAGAGAACTGTTATTGTAGCTTTCAAAGTTAATGATAGATTTTTTGGTCTTTCATACAGTTGAATCAAATTGAGTATGCATATCCCAACTGTAAAAACAAGTATGCATGCATTAGTCGGTTGAACAAACCAGTTCTAGGAGTCCGAACAAACCAGTTCTAGGAGTCCAATATTAGACTGTAGTCAGAGGTTGTGGGCCTAAATACCATGACTCACAGCTATACAATACTGTTATTTCTTCAATAATATTTACATTAAATTAAAAACTCTATACTAGTGGCACAAATGCCTTGCTGTAAACTGTAATCTGTATACTTGGAACACGAATACATACAATATATGCATATTTCAAGGATTACTTTCAGAAATCTGTAGTATAGTGTGTATCTGTTAGGATGTATACTTAAATGTAATACTTCAGATAAAAGAGTTGTATAATTGTACTAATGCATTGTATGTCACACATGATGGTACTAATTTTACCTCTTTTTTTTCTCTCACCCAAACAGTCATCCATGTGTACTACATTACTAAATGCTACAAAGCACAAGGTAGGCCAGCCCCAGTGGATCAGCCAGCTCTACTAGCTCCAGCACTAATGCCCAGCATGTCTGGGAGCCAACCCAGTATTGCCTCTGCTGGCCCTGCACTACCTGTAACCCCGGGTACTATTGCCCCAGAAGTTGGTGTAGTGGTAATATTTGGGATCAGAGGCAGAGATGGTAATTTCATCACCTACCAGGAGACACGGATCATGCACCACACCATTGGTGTATGCCTACACTGGATGGAGAGGCTGCTCTGCCTCATGGTCTGTAGGAGAAGGTGTCAATCACTCCAGACACCAGCAGAGTAGGGGGATACTAATGACAGTGCAGTGGGTGAGGACTTTATTCTCACTGTCTTCAAGCTTGATGGGCATGAGTCTTGGTTGTTCACTCCCTTACAACAATTATGGTGTCCCTCAACCTTTTGTCCCCTCACTGTCCCTGTCTCTTGTCTTGTTTGTTTGCATTTGCTTCCTCACCTACCCAACTTACCTGACCAAGACTTTCTATGTCCCTTACCCAGCAGTCATCTCTTACTGAATAAAAAAAGGCACCTGTCCCAGAAGAAAAAAAAAAAAATCATTTGATACATAGCTCTCCATTTCACACACGTCTTCTTGACATACTTGATTTGATCCAATTGGCTATACAACATGATTACATTGTCTTCACCACTCTCTCTGGAGGTGACAGTCCAAATTCAGCTAATAGCACATATGATCGGTTTATACTGTTGAAGAAATGTATAGCTATAGTTCCTTCCTACCTCTCTCCTGCAGATTCCTGTACTGCTTTCCCTTTGGACTTTCCCCTGCTAACTCCTCAGTTCACCATTTTCCTATCTACCCCATTTTAACAACTATAATCTGGTAAAAAAAATAATCACACACAACACACATAAGTAGCTGAAAAAGCAATGAATCCATTCACTTTTTGGCCTCTATGTTTGCATGGAATTTGGCATCATGCAGCAATGCCAAGCAACAGTGAGTGTTGGTACAATGCTATGGTTATCTCTGCACAATGCCACTTAACCTTGCTGCACTATGCCAACCTGCAGCAACACATGTACTATAAAGAATTAATGTCATTGCACTATCACTGTTTATTTAAAAGTATTAAATACACCTTGATTTGGACCAGTATCATCTGGGCTCAAAAAAATGTATCATTGCATTTATACCCGCTGTCACAGAGTCAGTTAAGCAGCAGGTGTGTTTCATAGACTCAATGCAAACTCTCAAATTTTAGCAATGCGGCTTGCATTTATGCACTGCTTAACTATGTGCTAACATGGAAAGTATTGGAAGCCTATATCTCGCATGCACAAATACTTTGCCAACTGTCACACAAACCCACTGCTTGCCACACTATGGAAAAGTAAATAATATTATTATGTATTACTGCTATTTACTGTTCATTTCCTGTCTGTGACATGAAATTACATTTGGAAACATAAACTGAAGGCCCTATCTAGCAGTATGTCATATATTTACAATACGCCCATGTGTTGCCTCCCACAAGCACTGCAACCCTGGTGTCTCAGTACTTTTTTCAGACATATATCACTTACACTACAGAAATTGATATCAAATGTTGTGTGATATGCAAAGTACATCAATCTGTTAACATGTAAAAAAAGAACTATTGACCCATAAGTCTAAAAAGCCATATCTTCAAGGCTAGGGAAGGAATCAGCATAGACCTTTTCCGCAGGGACATAGATGACCTTCAACACATTGGACCTCACCCATTTTGGTTTTGTCAAGGGTAGATCTTGCTTTGCTTATTAAACCTAGTGGACTTCTTTGGTACTGACCTAATGACCTGGATGAGGGATAACAGGACATGCGACCTGTGTTATGTTATTCAAGGCCTTTGACACTATCCTCCATTCACATATCAGAGAGAAAATCTGCCATCTGTGGATTAACCCATACATTACTAGATGGATAGCCAACTTGCTCACTGGCAGAACACACACTGTCAAAGTTGGGGACTGCACCTCCACCACTAGACTACTTACCAGTGGAATACCACAGGGATATGTGCTCGGCACGCAACTATTTGGAAACTATTTCTCTGAAGTCCAGGAAAAGGTAGATGGCCTGTGGCTTACCAGGTTTGCAGATGACTGTCAACTAGATGCAGTCATATAGAGTTCTGCAACTATGTTAGCATACTACAGAAGGGGCTGACACAGACAAATGATTGGTGCCAAACTCACAAACTGAACCTTAAAGCAAAAATGTCTCATTTCCTCCTTTGGCAATGAATTATCCCTAATAATTAGGATATACACAGCACTCCTCTAAGCTCAAACATAGTATTGTGAGACTTAAGATCACATGTTGATAGCAATCTACACTTCAATCAGTATGTGTTCATAGTGGTGAGACACACATTCTATATAGCACACTCCATAAATAAGGCCATAACATCCAAGTCCAGGGAGGTTATAGCTCTGCTTTACTCTACTCTTATCAAACCACTAATTAAGTACAATGCTCCCTTCTGTCTGTACCTCAACAGACACCTGCAGCAACTGGAGAAAACACAAAGGTGTATGACCAGGAGAATCCAGGGCCTCCAAAGCATGACATACATGGAAAGACTGAAAGACCTGTCACTGTACTCAGTATCATGCAAGCTGATGAGAGCTGACCTATGCCTGGCCTGCAGACTAGTCTCAGACCCTGCCCTACTAGAAATGTTGTCTATCTGCAAATCAAATGGAACAAAAATAACTTGCTCTAGGAAACTCAACCTAGCCTGTAACATAAACAGAACATGCTGGGGAGACAAATATATCTCCCAGTGATTGCCAATCATCTGTAATAGGATCACAGTGCATGTGAAGCAGTGCTCCTCAATGATCCTATTCAAGTGCAACCTTGACATCTGAATGGGTGATTGTAAATTCTTCCCGTGGGTGGAACCTTTGTCCCTAATGGACAGGGACAGTTGGCGTTGATCACAAAATCACTCTGCAATTTTAATCTATGCTCAGTAAGGGTACTTGTGTTTTTACATGGCTAGGCTTGTAAAGCACCCTCGGGCCATTAGGCTAGAAACCTCCTATGAACCTATACAGGCCTCCCAACATATTTTCTCCAACATGCTCTGCATTTCTCATGCAGAGGGAAGAGGAGTAATTATTTGTTTAATGGCATTATTTAGAAAAAGTAAGCAATTTACTTTTAAATAATGACATTGTATAATAGGAATTATCCCCTACTGTATGTGTATATTTCTGGATTTATACACACTATGCCCTTGTGATCAAATCATGTCAATCATGTGTAAATCCTGAGACAACCTAACCCAGTCATGGATTATTACTAAAGGATCCTATGAGTTAGACAGTCTCTTTTCTCTGGGCTTATGTAGCTAATTTGGATCCTGGATTCTCCTTAGCAACTGATCCAGAAATGGCAGAGAAAGATTCCTTTTTTTTTCTTTTTTGCCAAAAAAAGCTAGACTTACAACAATGGAGACCTTCTGTGGGCTAGGTCTCTGCACAGATATTTACTCAGCTAAAGCACACATGTTTTCTGTCTATTGCCCAAATGACATTGGAATAAATTAAATTTGGTGGATCACTTACATGTTGGTAGGGGGCAGGCAAGAAACAGCTGATTGTATTTCATTTATTCATTTGTTTGTTTTTTGACATTTGATTACCAAGAAAGTATTTTCAGCACAGAACCCGGGAGAAAAGTTTCAAGTTACTACAAAACATTTTAAGAATAATTTTACAATCTTCAAAAATAAAACAAATTAGACGTACTATAAAAACATTAGTTAAGAATCGATAGAATGTATATGACAATCATTTCATATTTAATGAAATTTTAGACAGTTTGTAGAGAAATTAAAGGTAACAGTCTAATACAAATGGGGAAAACAGGCTTATGGTATATTTAGAGAGAAAGTCAGGGAAGAGAATCAGATATTACTAAGTAAGTGAAGAAGGGAGAGTAAGGAGGTATAAGGAATGGCAAGGTACTTGGTCACATTTCGGGATACAGTTTATCCTGGTTTTGAGCAAAAACATAGCCAGATTTTAGCTACAAAGCCTTTCAGGGTGGTTTTGAAAGATGGGAGGGAGGGTATAGACTTGGATACGGGTAAGGAGTTCCAGGCCTTAGCAACCTTGTACAAGTACAGACAATGCTCAGCACATTTGCTAGGTTTGTAGACAGGAGTTTTTGGTCCCTGGATCACAATGACCGAGTTAGAACATACTGTAGTTGTATAGAATGTTTTTAGTACTGGACAGGCTGATGGATGCTGGATAGTTTTTTAGGTGGTAAGTTATATATATATTAGTTGATGTGGCAGTTCTAACCATTTTCAGTGCTATACAGTAGTAGATTCTGAAAGGGGTATGTGCTGCAAATTTAGTAACTTTGTTATTGTATTGTTCAAGTTTTATTTTTTTGTGAAACCTGGAGGTTTGTAAGGATGACAATGCCATAAAGAAGAGTGGGGAGGAAATAAGTAGTGGTAGGTATAGTTTTAGTTGCATCGGTGAGGTTTTTGGCTCAGTAAAGCATCCTTAGTTTTTGATGATGTTTTCTTATGCAGTTTTGTATATGCAAATCGAATTTAAGATTATCATCCACTATCACCCCTAATAGTTTCCTATGAGAAGTGCCTTCAATGCTGGCATTATTAAGAAAGAGTACTTTAAATTTTGTTTTTTTTTTTCATGATACAGGGATTTGGGGAAAAGTAGTAGTTTTGTCTTTTTTGAGTTGAGCATGAGTTGTGAGTTATGAAGTCATTTTTCATTGGCTGTTAAAGCTTTAATTTTTTGGAGGTATACCATGTTGTCAGATGTGCAAATGAGAGTAGAATGAATCATCTGGGTATTGTATTGGGATGGCCTGTTGTGTCGAAGTTTAGAGGGTGTTGGTGAAAATGTTGAAGAGAAAGGGACCAAGAATAGAGCCTTTTAGCACACTGCTGATGATTGGGAGGCAAGGAGAGAGCATGGAGTACCATTTTGCTCACTTTTACATATTGGACAGGTAGCTTTTGAACCACAGAAGGGTGGGCTGAGAGAGACTTAGTGAAGACATTTAAAGTAGAAGTTTGCTGTGATAAACTGTCAAAGGCTTTAGACAAGTGCAGAAATAAGGAAGAAACTAGACTGCCATATTATCTCTAGCTTTATCTATATTGGTTAAGAGGACAGTGCTAGTACTTTGGGAAGGAAGCCATGCTGTCTAGGGGACAGGAGTTCTTTCTGTAGCTAATATTCTAGCAATTGTTTTTAAATACATCTTTCAAGAACTTTGACAAGGGGAGATGAGATTGATACCAGTCTGAAGTTATTAACGACTGTTGAATTTCCTCTTTTGTGCAGACGGATAATGTCTGACTTTCTCCAGGGAGAGGGAATGTGTGATTCCTTGAATGACCTATTTATAAGGACTGAGACAGGATAGGCAATGCTACCGGCTATTGTTTTTAGGTACTGACTTAGAAGGTCATCAGCTGAAGAAGAGCATGTTTTAAGTTTGTTTAAGAGTAGTTTTATATAGGATGTGGACATAGGTTTGAAGGTGAAAATGGATGTGGTGATATGAGGCTGTTTGGGCAGGGTTATGATTAGATGTTGAGGAATCTTTGGTTAAAGATCCTGTGCTACCTATAAAAAAAGATTTGAACTGTATTGCAATTTTTGAGTGGTGAGTTATCAGGACAGAGGTTCGGGTTGAATTTTTGGCTGAGATGTAAGATTTCTTTACTAGATGTTGAACATTTTTTGGGTTGTGTTCAGTATTATTCTGAAAGTTATTATAATACAGCTTTTGGCTTCATTTATTTGCTTTTTAGCACAGTTGTGAAGCATTCTGAAGTTTTCATAATATAGAGGTGTTTATATTTTTGCTGTTCTTTCCATGTTTTTTCTCTGTCCTGCATTAGCATTCTACTCTTTTTGGATAGCCAACTTGCATAGTTTTCAGTTTCTTACTTCTAGGATGTGCAAGGCTATTTAGGATATTTAGAAACATTGTACTGAATTCAATTACAGCATTGTCTAAGGGGAGAATTTTTAGGAAGTTCTAGTTAATAGATGATAGTGTAGTAATGAAAACTTCTGGTTAAACTTGGAAAGGTTGTGTGTTGTTTTACAAATATGCTGTTTGACTGGATGTGTGAGATGTCTAGTTGTACAGATTGGGAGATGATTACTAACAGAGTCTGTCATTGTACCTGTGATGGAGTAGTTTTCAAGGGTCTGATACTAGGATCCAGTCTAATAAAGAATTTGATGTCTTGCTATATTGTGTGGGGTCTTTAACTAGTTGTGTGAAATCATACAGGTTCATAATAAATGTAGTAGGGGAGTTAGATTTTATTTCCAACAAAGTAACATTCACATCACCTAGTAGTATTTTTTCTTGAGGAAATGTTATGGATATCCAGTGTAGGATATATTCCAGTACAGCTGTATTGTTGCTTGGAGGGATATAAAGGACAGTGATACATATTTGTTTATAATATTTTATTTTGAGCAAAAAGAGGAAAAATAAGCTCTACTGAACTGAATTTTAGTATTGGTTTGCTGTAAGAGGTGCTTATTTATGTAAGCATGAGTGTGTGTATGTATGTTTGTATGTACCTATAAATGTTTGGTTGTTTACCAGGACAGAGAGCTGATCAAAACTGAACAATTTCAGGTCCAGTCTTTGTTAAAGACACTGTAAACAGAATACAAATGAACAGTGGTAAGAGCAGCAAAACTAGTGTTTAGACATCAAAAGTACTGAGATAGGATTAACACAAGAATAAATGAGATTAACTATAGTGTTAGCATAATCAACATACTACACAATTTTACTGTCTTAAAAAAAGATCCTACATACATATATACAGACATTTTGTAGTCAATATTCAACAGAGTCACAAGAAAAAGCTGTGAGATGCTGATGCTCTGAAGGCTGGTATTTGCATCGGCTTTGGTAATCAGGCAAGCTTTTAACATATAGTCTGAATCTAGAGTAGAATAATAGGTCTTTTAGGTTGACAGGAAAGAGTTTGCCAGAGTTTGGGAGCTACATGAGAGAAATTGTGATTGGTGCACTGAAGTTTTTTTTTTTTTTTTTTGCACTGCAAGTCCTGAATGGAAGGAACGTCTGAGGTTGCAAAAAGGGATATTGGATATGAGTTCAGAAGAAATGGGTGTAAGAGTGTCCTCTCTGTAGCAATTTGAATAGCTGAGGCCTGACTGAAAACTCAGCTCATTGTCTAATGGACAGCCAGTTGACTTTCAAGTTGTAGAGGCAGTGACGTTTTCTACTAGGGGAGCTGATTATAAATCTGCAGATTTCATGGCAGATAAACTGAAGCACTACAGTCCTCCTTTTGGATATTATTGGATATTGCTACTGATAGTGATAAGTCAAAATTCAGCGACAAATAAGATGCTGTCAAATATGGCTGATGTAACAGACAGGGAAAGAAAGTAAGACAATGTTTTTTCCAGAATACTAATGTTTGATTTTTTTTTTCTCGGCATCTCTCAAAATAAAGCTAAATGTTTAGGTACTGAGCGAATCAAACATCAAGGTATTTAAAAGATGAAATGGTTTCACTTGTAATATTACTCTAGTTTTTAATGCTGAGTGTACTAGGAATTGTTGAAAGATTCTGATGGATAGACACAATCATAATATTAGTTTTACTTGAGTTATAATGAAGTTTCAGTTACTAAACCATGTGATAATAAATAAAAGAATTGGAGTAGATTTTATATACTAATGTGGTAGGGACTGGACCTGCAAATGACTATGTTGTCAATGTATAAAAGGAAATGGATAATCCTGTAGTTTTTCCCATCATATATAAAAAGTCATGAATGATTTGATGAGGTGATTGTTGGAAGCCAGAGCTCTATATTGATTCTACTTGCTGCCGTATTTACCAGAAACCAGGGCAGTTCTAAATGATGAATTGTCTGGTATTTTACATGTCTGATATTTAAGGGGTTCATCCCATAGTTACCAGTTTTTGGAAAAGAGCAATTAAAATGATTTGAATATCTTAAAACTAGTTTGCTGTTCCTGAAAAACACTATTGTATAAATATTTGGAAATGTATCAGTATGTCAAGATATAGAGGTAGAAAGGGTAGGACCTCCAGAATGCTGACAGCTCATTAAAGTAGAATTAGAGCCAGGGTGCCCCAAGTAAAGTTATTGTAAATTCATGTTATCTGCTTCCAGGATCATAACTATATTTTATGGCTCAACAGTATACTTAATAATTCTAGACACACAAGTGGTTATGAGTGCAAGTTACAGTCATTCTGGCAGTTAGCCAGGCTATAATTATTGGTGGATCTGTGGCAGGTTTTGAAAGATTCAGACTGGGATATTTGCTAAAGCTGTGTATTAGAGCTGCATCTTGAAGTAGCTTAGTTTTGTAGGTATAAATGTTAACCCCCTAATCTTTCCATTTCTGTTATTGCCATCCTAAAACTCACCCATGTTTATTCTGTGTATAATATAATGGAATAAAAAAGAAATGTTAATAAGTAACACAAATTTATACATTCAGAAAAATGATTTTGTCACTGTAATGAGTTACACGTGCAGATTTTAAAGTCTGATGATCTAGACTGAGT
Organism: Protopterus annectens; assembly: GCF_019279795.1. Classification (NCBI taxonomy): domain Eukaryota; kingdom Metazoa; phylum Chordata; order Ceratodontiformes; family Protopteridae; genus Protopterus; species Protopterus annectens. The sequence continues at coordinate 1,035,492,168 of NC_056731.1, read as the reverse complement.
AAGCCTTTGTCTAACTAAATTTTTGCGCGGCAACAGCGAATGTTCGCTCAGTGCAGTTTGGTGTGCCTCATCAAGGTTGATAAAAGGAAATAGCAATAAATATGTTGTGAAAGGTAAATTCTGATGCATATAATTAATACAGCCATCTGAAAAAAGAAGGGTCCGAAGAAGCAAGAATAAATGAAATATATTAGCATATATATATATATATATATATATATATATATATATATATATATATATATATATATAGCATTAACAATAAAATTACACAACTCCATGCTTTAATTGACCTTTACTCATTTGATATTCTCTGTCTTACTGAAACCTGGCTTAAACCAGGCACCAAAGACAATGAAATGACTCCCCCTGGCTATAGCATTTTAAGGTGGGATTGTCTAAACAAAAAGGGTAGTGGAGTTGCTTTACTTTATAAATCTGAACTACAGGTGTCCTCTATTGACTCCCTGCCTCCCTCCCCTGCCAGTGCTGAAATACTCTGCAGCAAATTCCAAGTAAATAAAAGCAAAGCCATATATATAATAGGTTCCTATATCCCTCCTGGCAACAACTTAAATACACTTGAAAACATTCTTAGCTGGCTCTCCTGTAGCTTTCCTCAGGAAACCATACTCTTAGGAGACTTCAGTATTGATTGGAACTCCTGCATATCCCCCAAACCCACCTATCACCTCAACCTCTTTAATTTTCAACAAACCATAAACTCCCCAACTAGGATTCACAAATCTACCAATAAACAAGCCATCTTAGACTGGATATTGGTCAACAATAATCCCCTCTCATATAAAACTGGTATACTCCCTGACAATATCAGCGACCATCTTCTCACCTACATCACTAAACAAAAAAATAACAATCTCAATCAGGCCAGCTATCGTACTATACGTAACAAAAACAACTTTAACCTTCCTATTTTCCTCAATGAACTCAAACAATGTAACTGGTCAGCTCTAAAACACCTTCCACTTGAGGAAGCAGTTGCCCATTTCAACAACACATTCCTCCAAATTCTTGAGCATCACGCCCCCTCATGCTTAATTAGAACAGGATCCAAAGCTGCCCCTTGGCTTTCTAAAGAAACCAAGCAAATAATGCTATTAAGGAATAAACTATGGACAAAATGGAGAACTACTAAAACCCCAACTGACCATCAAAACTTCAAACACCTTAGAAATACCACAAAAAACTTACCCATCTTGATAAAAAAAATTATTACCTTCAATACCAAGAAAATCAAAATCATAACCCCAAAAAGTTCTGGTCAGGAATCAATAAACTGCTCCATCCAGGGAATACCAAAACATCTACTCCAGCTAACTTAGCACAGACCCCACCCAACTTAATAGCCAACACATTCAACAACTTCGTCTCTGAAACAGTCACCTCTCTAGCAAAGAACATGACTCCCCACACTTCCCTTAAAAACACCTCTCCTCAACATAACACCCCCGCTCTAACATTTAGTACAGTCTCCACAACCTATATACACAAGTTACTCTCAAAACTTAAACCATACACTCCTTCAGCCAACCAACTACCAGCTGAATATCTGCAGCTAGCAGCAGCAGAACTAGCATACCCAGTCTCCATTTAATTAACAGAACAATAACCGAATCTACTATCCCTTCCCTCTGGAAAGTCTCCCATATCATTCCTCTGCATAAAGGAGGAAACACTAATGAACTTTCTAATTTCCGTCCTATAGCCTTATTATCACCACTATCTAAAATTATGGAGCGTTGTATACACCAACTTTTACATCATCTTTTACATAATAGCCTACTTTCAGACTCCCAACATGGTTTTAGACCTTTCCATAGCACTTCCACAGCTCTTCTCTCCTTTACAGACACTATCAACAAACATCGCAATAACAACCTATACTCTTCTGCTTTATTTCTTGACCTCCCTAAAGCCTTTGATATGGTCAACCATCAACTTTTGCTAGACACTTTGAAATCTCTCTCACTTGAATCTTCGGCATTGCACTGGTTTGACTCTTATCTGAAAGATAGACAACAAGCAGTCCTTTGGGACAGCCATCAATCCTCTCAGCTCCCAGTCACTATCGTTGTCCCTCAAGGATCCATCTTAGGACCCCTTCCCTTCTCCATATTTATAAATAACCTGTCTACTTCAGTCCCAACATCCTCATGTATTCAATATGCAGACAATTCAACTCTCATCTGTTCTGCTGTATCTCCAGCTGAACTTCATTCTTCCACCCAAAAAGTCTTTACAGCAGCAGAAAAATGGTTCCAAGATATCTGTCTCCTCCTCAATCCCCAAAAAAAACAAATTATTACTTTTCTCTCCAACCCTTAAATCCGCCCCTCTCTCCTTTTCGATTGTGTCTCACAATGGCACCATCATTACACCTGATTGTTCCACTAACTACTAGGCGTTACAATAGATAATCAACTAAACTATGATTACCACATTGACCTAACCATCAAAGCTGTTAATAAAAAGATAGGTGCCCTCTATAGACTTAAGCCCTTTCTAACAGCAACTACCAGGGTGTATCTAGCCCAAACTCATCTTATCTCTACATTATTGTATGCCTCCCCATCTTTTATAAACCTTTCAAAATCTAACCTTCAGAAACTTGCCACAGCCTACCACAGCATTGCCAGGTTTGCCACAGGTTCCCCATTTCACACTCATCATTGTGTTAATCTCAAAAAGCTTGACTGGCTTGAACTTCAAAATCTTACTCTCCTACATCAATTAGTTATCACCTATACAATTCTCCATTACCCTTCTAATACACCTATACTAAATAACCTTGTTGTCCCTTACAGGAATCTTACTTCCTTGCGCTCAGCTAACAAACTACTAGTAGCCACCCTCAAAACACACAACAAAGCTGGGGACTCCTTGTTTACAAATGCCATTGGCTCATACTGGAATAAACTTTCCATAGAACTGACCACTCTAGGCTCATCACAACTTTTCAAGAAACAACTAAGGAACTATTTTAAATCTCACTGGCTATGCCCTTGCTCGAATCCTGACTGACCTCAGCATCCAACTCTCTTTTCAGCTCTCTCCATTACTCTTCTACTTGTCCTTATCACTAGTACTACCCCTCCTCTGTAGCTCACCTATCATCCACATGGATATTACTTTTTCCTATAAATTCAACTTCTCTTTATTCTTGTCATATTACTGCAACCTTTATACTTGTTATATTACTGCAACCTGTCATCTCACCTTGTATCTAAATCTACATGTTGCTCCCAGCTGTAGAAATCTGCTTCTTAAAACTAGTGCCCTGGCACAAAACGTTTATCAAAATTGTTAATACTGTAAATAGTTGAATAGAGTCTTGTGTGAGTTACTACTTTATTTCTTTTTTAATTGTACTATTCCTACTCTTTCAAAGAATTTGGAATAGAAATCCTCACTCTGTGTTATAGTTTTGCTAAATTACTTTTGTACTGTTACTATGCTACATGGGAATAGTTCTCTACATGCTTATAATTTGTATCTTATTCTGCTATTTTTTGTTTTTATTATGTACTAGTATATAGTGGAACTTTTCTCCTCGGGCCTCTGCTGAAAATGGACATGTATCCAGTCAGACTAGCCCGGTCAACAAATGTAAAATAAAATAAAATATGTTCTACGGTGTATGGACAATACACTCTAGGTTATTAAAAAAATCTTGTGTTATTAAAAAAAAGCTTGAGTTTCTGTGTCTCTCTTTTATTTAAGGTTAACAAAATGCAATTTTGCAATGATGTCTAGTCCTAGAAATATTATTCATGAGACCTATTTTTAATCAAGTAAAAATTCTAAAATTATGTTTTTATTAGGAATATCTGCACATAAGCAGTCCAGGGCATACTGTGCAGCCCAGTAATTAATACAATGAAAATATTACTATATGCATGCTAGTTTCAAAGGTAGTTTCTGTAGCAACAGTCAAAAACTCACTAGGTGGTATAGGAACTAAGTTGGGAGTTGTAGCTGATGACTCATTTATACTGTCTCAACTGTCATAGACTATGACAAATAAATTAATTGAACTAGATAGGTGGTATTCAATTAACTTATCGTTTTCACGAGTGTTCATAGACAGCAGAACACAAGAAATTAAGCATTAGCTATGGCTGACACTTCTACGAAATGGTATCTTTTTACATAAGTCGCAGACTGACAAAGCGATTCTAGCAAATTAAATGCTGTGTTTAAAAGGTGTTTGCTTTTAGACAGGGATAAAACATTTTATTTTTAGAATGAGTAAACTTCACATGAAACAGGACATGCTTTATTCAATCATTTTCCAACTTTTGTTCCTTTTTTGAGTTTTATTGAACCTGTTTATTTGCATATTCCATTTCCAGCTATAGAAAGATATGTGTGCACTGAAGTAACACCATACAGAAGAGATAATTAAGTGAGATTATTTATATTATTTGATTCTAAGCCAGGAGGAAAGGGTGTCTGCTTTGCACCAGTAATGTTTGATTAAACCTGCCTAAGCAATTTTGTTTGTTTATTTGTTTAACCTAAATTTCTGTAAATGAAATAAATAAAAAAATAGGCACATAAAAAGGAAAGATACAAATGATGAACATGAAACTAAGTGGTTTAGCATTTTCTCCAGTTTTATAAGAACACGACTAATATTCACAAAATGTGAATCAGTGTCAACGAATCTGTATATTTTAACTCCACTACAAAAGCAAATAAGACACAGATGCAGGTAAGAAAACTAAGTAGGCTCAGCAGTCTAATGCTAAATACAGTTTCAGCATGAACTATTGCAAGGTATCGTTCTCCTTGCTGGAGTTAACACTTTGTAACTACCTCAATTCTGGATTCAATGAATTCTCCAAATAGGTATTCATATAGCAGAAAATGATATCTTATTGCTTACCATTTTAGAATATTTTTTTAATTGTAGTGATATGTTTTTATTCATTTCTTCTTCCAAAATGTAATAGTATGAATAAAGCTCTTATTAATGGAAGCCTTACTGTAATTCCTGCTGTGTTTTGGTACTATAGTGTAATGAAGTATTCATTTTCTGGAGGTCTGCATCAGTTCATCTAGACAAATGTAACCTAGCAGTTTGGCATCATTTTTCTACACTTGGTCATGACCATTTTGTCTTTAATAGAGCAACACAGCCAGTTGTGACTGATCTGATTTACAATTATGGTTAGGTTTCTAACAATGCTCACAGAATTTTAGCCTAGTAAGTACCTATTAACCTATGCATTATGTCAGACACCTGCCTATATTTGTTAATTTAGTGTACACCTCTGTCAAGTTGGTGAACGAGTGTTAAACACACTCAGAATGCATTTTGCCATATTTGTGTTCCATGTCCCTTGTTGTTGTGATCAGCATTTTTGATGGAAGGTACAAGAGCTGATGTTGGCTCATTGTGGAATAGATGCCAATAAGCAAATTACTGCATAGAAGAATGGGAGAGAAGAACGCCTTTGGAAGGTGAGCCATATATTCTCCACTGAGAGATTTAACCACATTGAAAAATCCTTCAGTAACATATTTTTCATCTTATACATAGGGAAAAGGTATTTGAGGCACATGATATGTATCCTGTTCCCTTGTCATTATTGTGTGTAACACATCAACTGGGTTACGACTGCAAACAACAGCTGCATATATGGTTGATGGTTTTACCATTTTTCCAACAAATTAACGGCTGCAGAAAGTTTCATTTTTTCTGTTAACCATAATTTTACTTGATGGTTTTCTTTAGTGGATTTTTATCAGTAGATTGAGTACAAAAAGTGAGGCACCAGCTAATACTGGGAAAACAGTCTCAAAAAGAAAAAATAAAGTAAGACGACCTTTTTTGTAAGTAGGGTGAAAGGCTATTGCGCTAATACCACAACTCTAAGAAAAAGAATTGTGAGGTTGCTCAACCTGGTAAGAGAACAACACCATACTCATAATTTAGTCTGTGGTATTCTGTCCCATGAGGAAAATGCTATCAACATTGTTATATGCTGCCATCTACAGCACCAAAAAAAAAAAATACATATATACACATACATATGGATCTACTTCACGTGACTGAAAACTCAAAATACTGAATTTCATTTGACCGAGACCACAATACCTAATTTTCAAAATACTGAAAATTCATAGGATCATAGGTAGGCACTAGGCTATCAGCCCTAGGGCCTATACAAGCCTAGCCATAATGATTCCCTGGCAATTGTTTCCCACAAATATTTACTTTCCTAGACCCTGTCTAGAGGGCTACTGATGTGATCCCCGGGGTGAATTTCCTATCTCCCATCCAATCGTCAAGGTTCCTCTTGAAGAGGTCCATTGACACTCTGCCTGACATGTATGGGCAGCCTATTCCAGACTATTGGGAGTCTCTGGGTCAGGAACCTATCCCTCCAGCATGTTCTATTCATTGTGATGACAAGGTTAAGATCCCTGGAGCGTGTAGCTCAGAGGGATTGGGATTTCTTTAAGTGTAGCATGTCCAACAGCTCTGGGTTTGACATGGCCTTGTATGTTAGGCAGAGATCGCCTCTGAGTAGGCGATATGTGACAGAGTATAGCTGGAGTTTCTTTAGATGGTCAGCATAAGGCATCTGCTTTAGGCCTGTGATACTTTTTGTGAGGTATTTCAGTGGCCTTTCTAGTTGTTGCAGATGTTTTGTGAGGTACATACCAAATGGGGCATTGCATTTTATAATGAGTCTAATGAGGAATGCGTACAGAGGGACAATGACCTCCTTTTTTGTGAATGAGAAGCCCTTAGTGATGAGGTGTGCCACATGGAAGGATTTTCTAACTGTTGTGGCTATGTAGTTATCAAAGGTGAGACCACTGTCCACCTGTGTCCCTAGGTTTCTTATTACACTTTCGGTGTTTAGTGTACTGCCACCTATGTGGTAGTTCACAGGTATATGGTTTTTCCCAAAGGGGACAGCTATACATTTTTTGGCATTTAGCTTGAGCCCATGGCTTGGCACTAGGCATCTGTTTCATTAAGGCCCTTTTGTAGTATATCCACATCATTAGGGGATTCAGTAACGGCTCCCAGCTTGCAGTCATCTGCAAACTTTGCAAGCCAGTGTCCCTTAGTGTTGGCCTGTACTTCAGAGAAGTAGATGCCAAAATAGAGTGATCCCAGGACAGAACCCTGCGGTACACCACTTGTCACTTGTCTGGAGCTGGATTTTGAGTCGGCTACTTTTACAGTGTGTGTTCTGTCAGTATGCCAGTTTGCAACCCATTGGGTGACACAGGGATTAATGCCCAGCTTGGTAAGTTTATCTATGATTCCAGAGTGGGGGATAGTGTTGAAAGCCTTGGTGAGGTCCAGGTAGGCTGAGTGAACCACCTTACCATTGTCCACGGCTCTGGAGACAAATTTGAAGAAGTCGATTAGGTTCAGGAGACAAGATCGGCACTTCACGAACCCAAACTGGGTGGGGTCCAGTGTTTGAAGGTTGCCAATGTCTTTGTTTATAAGTTCCATGATAATACACCCAATGGCCTTGCAGATTTTCTTTTCGTAACTAGCTCTGGAAGATTTTATGAGGGATCCCAGCTTTCTACTGAGGTTGGTGAGGGATTTTTTTTAAAATCCTGGGTTCTTCCTGTTTTCTGCAACAGTTCCTTCCTTCTGTTGTACAGCTTGTCTATGGCAGGGGACCACCGGATTGACTTTCTTTTTTTAGAAGACAGTGTCTTGGTTCTATTTGGAATAGCTCGGTCCATGCATGAGTGAATGTGCTCGCACAGCACCTTAGTGTAGGATTCAGCAGTTGAACTTCCAGTTCCCATCTGCATGGGTGTCATGAAGTTTGTTACTTCTAACTTGAGAAGCAGGAAGTTGGCTTTGGAGAAGTTTTTTACGGAGGTTTCCTTAAAGGGGGGTGGGGTGGGATATTGATGTCAAGGGTGATTAGCTTAAGGTCTGATCTGACCAACGAGGGTGACCACTGGTGTGGAACATCAATCTCCCATGTTGGTAATGACCAGGTCTAGAATATTGGTACCCCTGGTGGGACTATGAATTTGTTGCTCTAGGGCTTTGGAATTTATGAATTCCAAGAATCGTTGAGCAAAGGTGTTTGTACAGGAGTAGTTTTCCCAGTTAATAGCAGGGTAGTTGAAATCACCCAGTATTAGGGTGTTTGATTGTATCATAATATTTTCCAGTATGTTTAGAAAAGTGTAGTGAGAATCTTGGGGCATGGTGGGGTATCTGTAGCAAGCTACAATGTGTATTGCAGTCTTACCTAGTGTTAGTTGCACCTAGAGAATTTCAGATGCATTGTGTTTTGCAACCAGCCTGGAGGTGTGAATATTCTTGGTGAATATGGACACTCCTCCACCTTTAGTGTTTCGGTCCTGGTTTGGTGGCCCAAATATGTGGTATGACTTGTAGCCTGGTATTGCAAGGGTGCTCTCTGGAGCTTTGAACCAGGTCTCAGTTACTGCACAGATACCAATGTTCTCCATTTTTATGAGAACCTCGAGAGAGTGCATCTTGAGTTTTAGATTTCTAGCACTAAGTAGCATTACCTTCAGATTTTGCTTGCTTGTACCCATTATGGTGGTAGTTTTGTCCATTGAACCTTGCTTAAAAAAGGCACTATAGGGGCGGCAAGAGCCTTAGCCAGTAACCTGAATCCCAGGGGCAACAGGTGCAACCCATCTCTTGCAAAGCATCATGGTTTTTCGATCATGTCATCCGAGGCCGACAGATACTGGATCCCCTTTGAATGACACCAGAAGCTTTGCCAATTATTGAAGTCAATCAATTTGTCCTTATACTGTGGTATCATTCTGGGCAATGGCAGAATGCTACTCAGGGCTAGGGTCATACCTGCCTGGACTACATGATCCGAGAGCTCATCCATGTCTCTTTTCATGTAGTCCAGGGAGATATGCCTCAGGTCATTCACTCCAACATGGACAATGACAGAGTCATATTTGTACATGTTGTGGAGTGACTTGAGTGCATGCATTATGTGGTGGATCCTGGCACCTGACAGGCAACTAACTGTAATTTTCTCCTTGTTCAGCCTGGTGAGTGGGACACCAATGTGCCTGACTATAGAGTCACCTATGACTAAAGTTTGGGTACATCGTCTTGCCTTAGGGGCTGCTATTGGGTGGCACACTGCTGTTGTGAGCTATGTGATGGTTTGGTTGTGTCTGGGGGTGGTGTTTGTTTGCATTTCAGCTTTGGAGGTCCTTGTTACTTGGGCAGGTTAATGTTAAGAGCCTCTGCATATGTGGGTTTTGTGTTGCTATGTGTGGGTTTTGGTGGTGTGGGTTTTGAAGGACTATGTGTTACTTGAGGTGTTGTGTGGGTGTTAACCTTCTCCTCTTGACTGTCTAGCACAATCTTGGCTGGAGAGAGCTTTGCTTCCAGTTTGGCTATGTAATTGCATCTCTCACAGGTTGTGGTGTTTGGTGGTAGGAAGAGAGGGTTGTCTGTGTACATGAGGCAAGTGCTGCATTGCCCCAGTATGCCCAGATTCACCAGGTGGACAGGAGAAATCGCCGGTCAATCATTTGACTAAGTTTCATTGTACTGAAAGCTTACAATGCTCAATTTAAAATTACTGAATTTTAAGCCATAGAAATGCACACTTACAGCACCAATGACTAACTCTTTCCAAAACTTAAAAAGTACTTACTTACCCTGTTAAACAGAAACCAGATGATATAAAGTAAAATTAGGTGGGGGTGGCTGCACTCCCACCCCCCAACTATATATATTAATTCCAAGATTGCACTACAGTGGGGGAAAGGGCATATAGTTTTTACTTACTTTACAGTACTGTACACACTGCCTCTACTGCCAGGAGCACATGAAATGTCCACCATATTACTTTAGATACTTCCAATAAAAATGTAAAGAGATATACCCACATTTAGAAGCACTACAACACTACTTTCTATGCTACTATCAGTATTCTGACAGCCGGCACTTTAAGTTACAGTATTTTTTTTTTTATCACAAGCAAGTCACAGTCTATGGCTTAAAATTCAGTATTTTGAAATTCATCAATGTAAGCTTTCAGTGTAATGAGACTTAGTCAAATGAGTTTTCAGTGGGCTCAGGCAAATGAAATTCAGTATTTTGAGCTTTCAGTCATACGAAGTAGACATATATATATATATATATATATATATATATATATATATATATATATATATATATATATATATATATGGGTCTACTTTACATGGTCGACATTTCAGAAAGTTGACTTTCATATGGCTGAGACCATATGATCGACTTTTAGAATGCAGACTATGCAAAGTAAACATAAACACACAACAAACACTTACCTTAAACTGTTATCAGGGGGCTCCGCCCCCTGCACCCCCTGTGGGGGGCTCTGCCCCCCACAACTCCCGTAACTTAAATATACCAACTCTGAGATCGCACCACAGTGTGGAAGTTGGAAATTTTCCCATTCTGCACTGTGTGGAGATAGCGATTCTCCATGGTCGGCTTTTCAAAAGTCGATCATATGGTCTCGGCCATATGAAAGTCGACTTTATGAAAAGTCAACCATGTGAACGGGACCCATAGATATATATATTTATATATTTAGATATAGATACACACACACACACACACACACACACACACACACACACACACACACACACACACACACACGCACACGCACAGCACCTACACAATATAGGCAAGCAACAAAACAATCAATAAACTAAAGAATGCTTACGGTCAGTGTTCTGCTTATCCATTATTTAAAGTTAGGAAATGCAAAATTAAAAATCTTTGAGCGGTCAGTGTCAGAGGTGTCCATTATTTTGATCATCAAATCCAATACAGGCATTGTAGCTACCATAGTACCAGCACTATTTCTTTAATGAACTGCAAAGCCAAAATTCTTTATATGATTTTGCTTAATCTTTTGATAAAAGGATAAACTGCTTATATCCTTTCAAATTCCACTGAATACACTTGTCATAAAAATAGATTTACTTACAAAGATGGGATTTTCATTCTTTATTCATATAGTAGAAAGACACCTCTGGAAAACCCCCAGTATGTAGGTCCTTTATTGTTTAGTCTACACTTAAACATCATTCTGGTGTTTATTCTCCAATGTGCAGGCATGTTGACACCCAAAAAACATACACTTGGGATTCATATCTAACCTTTCAAACAGTCTATTACTTGTTGGGGTGACATGTCCAATAACTCTGCAAAAACCTAAGGAACTGGCTATAAAAAGTATGTCCTTATAGTCATATCTTAAGAGATGTCACAAATCATACCTCTGTTGAATCTATGACATTCAACTTTAAATCAATTTTAGCAGCTTTCAAAAAATACTTTTGTTTTCTTTTACTTCCACTTTCCAAAATTTGCCTCACAGTATAAACCTGTTTTACCATCTCTAGTGTGTTACAGCCAGGAATCACAAAATAAATATAATATTTTCCAGTGTATTACAAAAAGTCAGATCCAGTCTGTTTTATCCTGTTGTCTTAAAATAAAATGCTCATAATATAACCATTTCAAATCAATTATCATCAGTGGCCAACCCTACAATTTCTATCCTCTTATTCATACTTATAGAATACATATACTAGTTTTTAATTGCATGGTTTCATGATATAAATTTGGTACTGGAACATGTAAACCTCTATCATTAATAGATAGTGGCCGGGATTCACTAATCCCCTGTGTAAGACTAACTAAGTCTTATACGGACACTGCAGTGTAAGGGTATGATGTCAGCACATCATGCATATTAATGAGGGCACACTGGCTCAACTATAAGGCTTACACGGACCGTGCACGAGTGCAGGGGATGGCATGTCAGACTGCCGAGCAGTCCAAATATCCACGCCCCTGCAAGTGCCTAAACTGCAAATGTCAACAGAAATGAGCGAGTATGCTCAAATGTCCACATACACAACACTACATTCCCCCACATTCTAAATCCCTGTACAAGTGTAAAATGTAAAGGTTTCCTTTTTTTTTTTTATTATTCCCGATATAGCTGCCCGTATTTGCGTGTGTATGTGCGGGTTTGCCCATTGCTTAGCTACAGTAAGCAGTGTAGACATCGAAGAGGATAACAAACTATTTATATGCAAATTAAGGGAAATAGCAATAGCATAGTGGTAGAGCCCTCACACAAAGAATATGCATTCCGGGTTCGAGTCCCTCCACTCCACTACCTATTTTCTGTAGGAAATGTGTGCATAAAAAGAATTCCTGACATTTACCTTTTAAATCCCAGTAAACGGCATTGAAATGGCCTATGCATTAGTGAACAATATTATATATATATATATATATATATATATATATATATATATATATATATATATATATATATATATATATACGAAGGTGGAATGGTCATGCATACTGATAAATGAATAAGTAACATATCTTAAGCAATGTGAAGCATTGCTAAGCAAAGTCTACTAGTATTAAGCACAGTGAAGTATAATTGCTCATAGCTTAGCAGTGATTTAACTAGGGCAATAGTTTTGCGTGGAGCTGAGCATTGTGCCAACTAGAGCAAACAAAACATGTTTGTGCGGAGCTACGCATCACACCTACTAGCGCAAACAAAACATGTTTGCGCGGAGCTATGCACTGCACCAACTAGTGCAACGTTGGGCAACATCGGGCAACGTTGGCCAGCATAGAGCAATGTAGAGCAACGTCGAGCAACATTGGGCAAAGCTGAGCAAAGTTGGCTAAACACAGCCACACCCCGTATCTGGTCTGGACAGTAGTAAAATAAAAAGCAATGACAGGCCTCGAACCTGGGATACTGTGAACCATAATCACAGTACTAAACCACTAAGCCATGACAGCTTTAAATATGGATGCATTTCCAACACACTCCTATACATCAATGGAAGTTTACCCATTGCTAAGCAGGTTTGCTCTTAGCTGAGATATTTCAAAACTGGCCAATCACAAATAAGTGCGGGAAATGTGGCATATTTAAGCTCCATAGGCAGGAATAATTGCCATAACTAGTTGTCGCTCCCATCTGCAGACAGTATGGCTGGTGCTGGAGAGGGCTCTCATTTTTGAGCGCAACGGTGGGGCATTGAGGAGTCAAAATACATGGTTTAGCTCCTCATCCATCATCATGATGCAAGACTCCTGCAGGGCCAGTTCCAGGGCATGAAGTACAAAGCGGAAGCCTGGAACTGTTTAGCACATGATCTCACCAGTGCCACATGTGTCCCTCGGACTGGTGAGCAGGTCAGACACCACCATGCAGACCTGAAGAGACGCAAGGAGGACCAACTGAACCACTGGATACAGGAGGCCCGTGGAATGCCAAATGCCCCACTACTGAGTATGTAGCCAAGGAATGAAGTATGTAAGAATTGCTATTGTAGTCTATATTATGGATAGGGATGTCTCAATATCCCTTCATTTACTTGACAGCTGGAGGTGTCTGTGCTGCGAATCGGCAAGCCTACGTGGATAGGCTGCTAAGGCTGCGCCACCGGGCAGGTTAGTAAATATTCTGCATGTGTGGTCATATACAAAAAGTGAGAGAGCCTGAAAAAGAGTGTTGTAACCCATTATTAAAGGTATAAAAAGTGCGGAATAACTTCTCTGCATGTACTGTCATATAAAATAAGTGAGACAGCGTGAAAAGGTGTTATAACTCATTAATAAAGGTATAAAAAGTATTGAATAAAAGACCTCTGCATGTACTGATATATCAAATAATTGAGAGAGCCACTAGAAAAGTGTGTAATGTAATTAATAAAGGTATAATTCCTGGAGTATGTCCGTGTCACTTTCTACGATATGTTGTTGTACCCTTGCATAATAGAAATAGTACTGTTGTATTAAGTGCAGTCAACCCACACATGGGTAGGCCCATTTAAAGTGGATGAAGGGAGTGCCAGTAGCTGTTAAGCATATATACCGTCCTCAACTGTCGGTTAAAGGCCAGCATGTACAGGTTAATCTGGCACATGAGTAGCTTGTTAATGTGTTCCCCAGAAATGTCGGTATGCTACTAGAAATGTAGGGGGCTGTTAACATATACCTGATAATGTCACCTGAACACATCCAGATATGTAGATACAAAAATATAAATGAAAAATATAAATATGTAGCAGTAACATCTGCATCCAGGACAGATTTTATGTCAGATACAGATCAGGTATATCAAAAACTAGCAAAACCCATTTCACAATTTAACGCACATTGCCTAGTGTAATAATACATGTAGGGGATATTTAACTGCAGTCAATAGGAATGTAGTGTAAACTATAAATAGAGATAAGTTGTTAATGGAGGTTTCTTTTTACACCCCACTGTATGTGCATAAACAATGCAATTCCACACCTCAATGGGTATGTCTAATCTCATAACATTTGTTGGGCTACATGTACTATTGTTATATAAATATCTGCATTTACTTCGATGCATGTGCCCTGTTCACATACCACAATCTTGGTGGCCTGTTGCCAACAATCAATCCTGCATGTTGTTGGAATGTCCACTGTTGTTCTATATATGCATTTGTTATGCTTGCTGTTCAACTGTTGGAAATCTGGTGTGTTGGGTTAATGGGAATACTACTGTATGCTGTTACAACTAAACTGGAATGCTGTTGGCTATTACTAACCCATATTAGCATTAAATCCTCCTAAACATAGAACTTATGGGAAGGCCGGTCCCAGTGGACCCACCTGTCCCACCTCAGCTGGCGATGGCACCTGGCACCCGCAGTTCGGGTGCCTAGCCCGGGACCCCCTCCTCCATTGGTCCTGTGCCATCCTTGGGTGGAAGCGCTGCAGGAGATGGGGCTCATCCCCCCCGTGCAAGTGTGGGTGGAGGAGGGCCCCCTATCACCCTCCGAATGGTCAGGGCTGTGGTGCCTAGGGAGATCCAGCATTCGGTCGCTGATCCTCTACGCCAGCTCGAGGCAAGAGTGGCGTGACTCACGGGTGAGCCTACCCCTCATACACAGCCCCCAGCACAGCCACCCCCGGGCTGTGAAGGTGCAGTGGTGACTGCCCATGGGTGGGGATATCAGTTCCACTGTTGCCATCTGTGGGCTCATGGGCTTGCGATTTCCAAACACCCTTCCTCGTCAGTGGTGTTCACCCACCCCATGTATCATACTCCGCCCCTGTATGCATCTTCTTTGTCTTGTCTGTTTACCTCCCAAACCAACCTCCCAAAATATACCTACTTCCTCTACCCACCATTCCACTCTCACCAGAAAAAAAAAATGGGCAATCTGCGCCCAAAAAAAAAAATTACGCCCCATACATAGATGCCCAATTCACACACATGTCCGCTGGACACAAACAGAAATTTAACTGGCAGTACAACACTTTGTTGTCCTCACCCCTCTCTCAGGGGTGAAAGGTTTCAAAATTCCATTCAAATTACTAGTATATGCACAGCTGTTGCTGATAAAGAAATGGGCAGCTATGGACCTTCCCTACACCTGTCCTGCACATCATGAGCTGTTTTCCCTACTGTCTTTCCCTCCTTGTGCCCCTTTTTTCAACACTTTCCTATCTCCCCATTTCCATTTCTTTCAAAGAAATGAGCACAGGGTTAGTGGGAGTAAGCACCTTTAAGCAGTAGTTAGCGTGTTTGCACGAGTGTGCACTTAGCTAAGCTTGTGTGCACTTAGCGAAGCGTCATGCAAACCCATGCAAACCCGCTTACAACTGCTTAGAAGTGCCTTATTCACTCTGTATGTCAGGGCCCTTGTTCTGCACAGCAGCAAAATAAAATACCTCTATCAGTCTCGAACCCCGGACCTTATACACACTAGACTGCATGAAGTACCACTGAGCCATGGTAAACATACAACAAATTGGTGCTGAAACCAATATATCATGCATCAGAATGAGTGAATGTAAAGGCCAAATAGGAATGCCATAACACAAATCCTGTTCTGTGGATCTTTGCCAGCTGTTCTTGTGGAATTGCATTACATGACAGTGAAAAGGGAACCAGCCATTCTAGCAGGAAATAATGTTACAGCAGCACTTCACAACCCCCACACAGTATTATAGCAGGATAAACACTAGCATATCTGACTAGGGTAGAGGCCATACTTCCCAAATGTGACAAAAAGTAAGAGTTAGACACCACTTGTACTTCAGGAAATGTGTATTAATCCATATGCTCTGGTTCTCTCAAAGTCTCAACCTAATGTTACTAATATTGTAAAGGTGTACCTCACTTCGACCTACTTTACCTTGAGTCTATTCAAATATGTACCTGAGTGTTTGAGAGGTCTGGCAGAGGCAGAAACACACAGGCATAGCAGCTATTCTGCTGTTACACATTGTGCAAACAGCTTTGGAAGGAGTTCCAGAAGCATACACTTATGTAGGAGTACAACACTGAAATACCAAGGGATGTAGCCATGTACTGGTAGCAACCAACTGTGACAATGCCATTTTTCCAGTGCTGAAAAGACCGGTGTGGTGCACAAAGAATAACAGGCTAACCTCGGGCTACCATCTGGATAGGTCCACAGTTGGGAGCTACGCAGACAAACTACTTGCCTTGGTAAACTAACAGGTACACAGCAACCCTTTAAGTCCAGCAAGATAAAGTTCACACATTGAGACATAATGCTCTCTGGCCTACTGCACCCCTACCCAAATGTACAATAAACCTGTGTGTTCAGGGTCTACCAAGGATGTAGATAGGCATACTCAGTACAGAAATTTATACAGTTTTCTTAAGCAGCCTGTGCCAATGTCAACAGTAAAAAAGCACAAACTGTTCAAAAGTGAGTGAATAAATATTCACAATATAGCAGTTCACAAACAGTTCATGTGCCAAATGAATACATTTCAATAACTACTTTTGTATGGCAGTAAATTGTATAAGTAGAAAAGAAACTACATACTCCCATGTATCTTGTGTTAGCATATGTAGGGGTGAGTACAATTCTACACTGACAACTGTGTAGTGGAAGTGGCAACATTCAGGTCTGAGTAGAACAATTATATCACTGGCTACACCCCTAGCTTCAGATATAAGAACTATACCAACCTTCTGACTTACACAACGGTCCCCACAGCAAACAAGCATGGGTCCCACTCTGGAAAGCTGAAAGGGCTACACCTACCTGACACAGCAATTTATAGCATTGGGTTGCTATGACAGTGAGTACTGCAATTACCACACAGCAGGCTGCATGCAATTACCAAATGGTGGCCACCAATTGGTGCAGAGGCCATCACATGCACATGGGCAGATACATATGAAAGCAGGCTGTACCTGCTGGCCACACATGCAATCATCCCATTGCAAACAGTGAGAGAGAGAGAGACACACACACACAGAGACAGAGAGAGTGGGAGAGAGACTCACACCCCCACCGACACCACTGGATAAAAAGAAAAATTATAAACTAATAAAAAAAAGAAAATAAAACATAAAACAAATTTATTACATTCAGCCAAAGAGACAGCTAAGTGAAAAATACGAATGCATACAAAGGAAAGGTATGTAACAGGTATATATTTACTGGCATGTAGTAGATGTATTTGAAGACCACTCTACATACTTTGAGACATCAATACATGGCAGCAGTACGTATCTATGCACAGATGCCCTGCAGAACTACTGCCATGGACATATCAGTGTGTAGCTATGTGCAGTGGGACATAACTGTGATATATGTAGCTCAGCATTAAATGTCAAACATCTGAACCATGTCATCTGTGTTCTGTACAGTAGTGTGGACAATGTCTGTTTGGGGGAGTAGCGCATACAGCTATATAACCATGGATGTGACAGAGTAACAAATGCATGATAGTCATATCAATGTGTAGCTTAGCATTGGCAACAGCTGTACCAGGCTAGTATGGTAATTAAGCATTTGCAGCTATATATACACCCTCTAATATTACTGTGTGCTCACATGTGACACCTGTTCATGTTGCAGCAAGGCACAACAGGTCAGCCGTGAGGTAAATGGACCTACAACAGTGTGGTCCTTGTGTGTGTATGGCACACACATATGGAGAGATCTGTCTGTGTCAGATATATTAGCATCTGTACATGTGCATAGAGCAAGGGACATACTGCAACTGTTTGTGAAAGGTGGATACATATATGTTGTTGAAGGATGTTATGTGCATATTCCTATATAGGTTGTAGTGTGTGGCAAACCAGACAGCATACAGTGCTGGTATATGACATGTGGTGGTTGAACGCTGTGGGTATGATTCATCAGGTTTGCAGTGTTGCAGCCAGTGAGGCCTGCTAAAGCTACATGGGCTGAGAACACGTTCAATGCATTCCGCACAACACTGTGCAATATTATGACATAACTGTATACCTCACGACCTTCACATACTCAATATTCCCACCATGAAAGGTGGACTGTATATGAGCCTATATTTATATCAATATGTACACCAATGGATGTTCATATGTATGTGTGTATATACACACACACACACACACACACACACACACACACACACACACATATATATATATATATATATATATATATATATATATATATAGAGAGAGAGAGAGAGAGAGAGAGACAGTGTCAAATTTACTGCAACAGATGCCTGGTGACAATGCCATGGACTCAAGCTCGATGTTGACACTGAATTGGCATCCCTCCTTGAAAAAACTCAGTACTCATTAACTACCACATAGGTGGTAGTCTACTTAACACTGAAGGTGTGATAAGAGAGCATGGGACACAGGTGGACAGTAGTCTCCCCTTTGATTGTCACAGTGCCACACTAGTCATGTAACCTGTCTACATGGCCACGTAATCACAAAAGGTGTGCCATCCAGGGAAGTATAGATCAGTGTTCCCCTCTACTCCACACACAGAAAACCCATTATAAGTACAATGCCCCATGTGGTATGTACCTCACAAGACATCTACATTAACTGGAAAGGACACAGACATACCTCACAAAGGGTAATACCGGCGTCAAACAGATGCCCTATGCAGACCGTCCCACAAAACTACAGCTAGACTGTGTCGCATACCGTCTACCCAGAGGTGACCTCTGCCTAACATGCAAAGCTATGTGAAACCCAGAGCTGTTGGACATGCTCCACGTAATCAGATCACAATCCCTACAAGCTACACGCTCTAGGGACATAAAGCTTGTCACCTCAATAAACAGCACATGCTGGACGGATAGAGCCCTACTTCAGAAATATCCCATACCCTGGCACAAACCACCTATCAATAGCAAACAAAGCTCCTAATTAGCAGTCGTCATGTATAAACCTGATGATTGTGTGTGAGATAGGAAATACACCCCGGGAATCACTTCTGTGGCTCTGCTTGACAGGGCCATGTGAAATGAAATCACCCATGTGTCAAAGGCCAGGGTAGCATATGGCTAGACATCTATAGGTCCTAGGGCCAATAGCCTATAACCTACCTATGAACCGATACACACCCACATGTACCTGTTGCAATAACTGCTTTGTGAGGTTGACTGAGTGTGATGGTGAATGTGTTGGTGAATGTGTCCGAGTTCTGTATATGTGTGATAGCTAAGTGTCAAACTGTTTCTGTCATGGTATGTAGTGTCCTAGCTGTGATCCCAGTAAAAGATGTGTATGCTATTGCTAGGCACAAAACGCAGTATGCCAGATGGTCTGACATAGTGTGTTGGTGTCAACTGGGGTGTCCCATTGTAGGCTACAGCAGTACATGTATGCTTACTGAGTGTTACTGTTGGTGAATCCAACCCCTGAATGAACTGTTGTACTACCTGAAGCTGTATGCCTAAACAGCACAGTAAGGTGTATGTACACATGCCCTGGAACAACTGTTTTGTTTGTTCCCCATAGTCCTCCAGATGACATACCTCAGGCATAAGGTCTTGTAACTGCTGACACACAGTACTGTATGGTACACAGGAAAAGGTCATGTGTGTTGCCATACCTTTGTGTCTGGTATGTATGTCTGATGTGTGTGCGCGTATGCCTGTACCATTGCCTCGGTCATATGTGTGTTACAGGATATAGGTGTGTATCTACCAACATGTATAGTGTAGTACAGCAGTATGCCACCCATATTGACGAATGAGCACATATGCTAGGCAGGGGTTTGCCATCAATGACTAGTGTGGTATGCTGGTAATACTGTGACTGGACCCTACAATCATTGCAATGGATTACATGTTATGTTATGCATTAGCATGATATATACCCCCTGCGGCCAGGTGGTGCATTGTGTCGCATACAGTGTGCCATATACTGTTGTATAGTCTTACATACTGGTTTATCTTTGTTGCTGTGCAGAACATGGTTTGATATATGGAATGTGCCAGGCACTGTCAGACAGTTGTGGGTTGAGCACTGATATGTGGTATTGAAAGTGTGTATCCTTTGACAGCCAATAGGTTACTATATATGGCAGTTAAATGATATCAGTACTTTAGAATATTGTGTGCCACTTGACTTGCTCACACATATTGTTTCTTTCTCTTCCAGGGTAATGGCCCACCATCATAATCCCTCATACAGCACAGCAGAAGATGAAGTGATAACGGACACCATGGTTCAGGACTACACCATGCTGTTCTCAAGAACCAGCCAGGACCAGCATGAGCGGACTGCACTGTGGCAAGATCTTGTCTGTAGGGTAAATGACATAGGCATGCATAACTGGACATATGAGCAGGTACGCCATCACTGCAGTGATTTAATTAGACATGTCCGGCAGCATGCATATGATATCCATAGACAACAGCTTGCCACATGTGGTGGGGTAACCATCCATCCCCCCCTCACCAGAGTGGAGGAGCTGCTCCTGAGCCAGGTGGCTCCTGGCCAACAACAGCAACAACAACAACTGACATGCGTCATCATGGAGACCGGAGCCACCCAGCAAGCTGACATGGAGCGTACAGGTAACATGGCATAGCTGTACACTACTGTTACCTCTATTGGTAGATCATGCTTATGTGAGATGTGTAGTGTGTAGTTACAAGATGTGGTGCCTAGTGTTGTGCAATAATAATATTTTGGAATGTAATATGCAGGCCTGTGACTGTCAACAGTCGTACTACTGTAAGATTGCAAACACACAGTAGCAATGCCACAGTTGTTGCCACTGACAAACTGTCTCGAACCTTGTAGGTCCCTCTGGTGTGACAGCAAGGCAGCAGACCCATGCTGGTGAGTGTGTAATACATTTATTATTGCTAAATAAGTGTACATGTCATAGGTGAGGTGTAGGCCATATACATGTCACACACCAGCGCATAATGCATGCTGTGCATGTTTGCTGTGAGACTATGCACATCTCAGTAAAGTGAGTAGCCGACTCAAACACATGCAATACACAGAGCATCCCACACAATTATGGCAACACTGTAGTGGATGTTAGATAGGCACAGTTGATACACATGCACACAACACACACAACTATGTCATACACAGTACATGTTAACATGCTACACATGGTGTATTCATACACACACTGTAAGGTCACACTTCAGTATCCCAAATGTCATCCACACAGCACACATAACATACCTGAGGGGTAGAGTCCTCTCATGTGGCTGTGTGACACTCTTCAACACATAACACATTCATCTTAGGTAATTCCCCCTACTGTGCACCTTACGAACCCTTGTAACAACTGTCCATGAAATGGTGAATGTAGCCATGGTACTGCAGTTCAGGTACAGCATGCTATGTGCCGGTCTGGCACACATTAGTAGCCTTGAGTGGCAACATGATGCTGCATGATGATGTCACATGGTACTACACCACATCCAGTTACAGTGGCCACAGTACTACACATATCATTAATTGCTATGCACCTCAATTTTGTGTGTGTGCAAACATATGCACTGATACACAATCTGCATAGCAATCACCATTTGTACAAAGTGACACACATGTCTTGTAATACTATTGAGTGTATAGGTCACATGACACACATTGTGTATGTGTAAGATTTAATGTTGCAGTTGTCTGGTAGCATGCCATGTCATGCTTGGCACTAGCATGTCCACAATATGTCCTACACTCACCATAACCACTGTACAATGTCTATGTTGAGCAATGGTATTCCATCAGGTATACATGCACCACTCATCCTGTGTGTATACATAGCATGCATGTGCTAAACCTGTGTCCACAATTGTCTGCTGAAGACAAATATGCTCTAATCAGAAATGGATATCTATGTGACACACTGAAACACATCCAGCCATGGTATGTATACCTGTGAGTGATGGTGCACAGGACATTGCAGAGACATTAATACTTGCACAGCAATGTTATGTCCATATACACATTGCGTTCCAGGGTGAGGCCAATCACTGAACAAAACACACATGCATCAAATCCATGTATACTGTTATTAGCAAGGGCTGTCTACACTCACACTGCATACTGTTGAGCAACACATGTCCTGCATGCTGTCACATTTGATATACATGTTTGGCTTGTGATACTGTACCCCACCATCACACGCTATTGAGTATGTTCTGGATTGCTGGTGGTGTGTGTGTGTCTGTGTGTGTCTGTTGTAGTGAAGAGTGTATATGTGTTCGTGTATGCATGTGTGCATGTGTTCATGTGTACATGTGTGCATGTGTGCATGTGTTCATGTGTACATGTGTGCATGTGTTCATGTGTGCATGTGTGCATGTGCATGTGTGCAGACATCATGTACAGGTCGTAAAGTATGTTTCCTGTCTCCCTCTCGCAGGTGCTGATTTTGGGCTGGTTCACTGCAGCAGGGAAACTGATGTCACTGAGCATGATAGTGATGATGATGATAGGTGTGTTGAGGCACAGACATGTTTGCCAGGGTCTGTAGTTGAGCCAGCAATCGACAGTACACAAGTGTCCATCCCATCCATGTAGACAGTCATACTGCCAGTACATCCACCACCAATGCCCTTAGCTGAGGGACAGTGTACAGCCGGCATTGGCCAGGACAGTGTGGTATCTATGGCACATGCATCCCAACACAGCAGCCATACCCAGATGTCTGGATGGGTACCACATAGGCAGATGTTCAGGGTTCTCGTCGGAGCACTGCTGGCCATCATGCCACTGGCAGACGTGCCACAGGTCTTACAACCTCGCGCATGTTCCAGGCTGTCATGGAGGCACAGGCACTTATGGAACGGTACACCAGACAGGGACTAAGGGCACAGAGGGCACATAACACTGTGTTAAATGACAGTATCCGTGACCTAGCAGGTGCCATCTGTAATTACACTGAGGTCATGGATAGATGTTGGGGTGAGACATTAGATGTACTCCGCAATGTCATGTCCATGTGTCAGGACAGTGCAGGATGGGTGAGACGTCAACATGGATGTATGCCAGCAACATCAGCAGCTGGCAGTCACCACTGATGTCCCTCAAGTCACAGCCGCTCCCGTAGTGCCAGTACCAGCCCCAGCAATGTTGGGGCTGGGCTGTCCATAGACCATCCTAGAAGACCACGTGTACGTTGCTCTGGATAGTCCCAGCAGGGACCTGGGTCCAGTGTACATCCATCTACCTCTGGGGATAGTACCCAGTCAGGCTTAGTACCTGATAGTGTCAGTAGCACCCCTGCCAGGCACAGGTACCGTATCCATGGCCAGAGATGGTGATCTGTAAAGCCTGCCAGGTACAGTCTGTGGCTGTCCCACAAATACCTGTATATGGCAGCCACATGGTGGAACTGTGTGCATGCAGACACACACACACATAAACAACACACCTAGGGCTACCACATACATGTGCACATTACATCAACATTGGCCCATAGCAGTACTCTTGGCCCTCACACACACACACACACACACACACACACACACACACACACACACACACACACACACACACACACACACACACTTGATTGCATGGCTCACTGTAGGTTTCTGGCAAACCAACTGCACACCCTGTGCATATGATGAATCCTTTGCCACCTCCTGTCATCTGTGACATCGATGCAGGAACAGGCTACCATGGTGCTGATGCACAGGGTGACTTAATAGCAATATAAAAATGTTAGCACGTTGTCAGCAGTAGAGTGTGATGATATGCTTGAAGGTGTGGCTGAGCAGGCATGATGCATGTAAGCTTTGATTGTCAATGTAGTAATGTTCACACCAGTGTTAGTTCCAATAGTGTATAGTCCGCCCACGTGCCACTTGGCTGATGTGTGTAGTATTGGCAGCATTTGTTAGAGAGTGGACAGTATGTGTGGGATGTGCGTGGCACAGATTTGCAGGTGTACATTTGTGAACATGGTGGAGGTGCACTGTCTGCATGTACGTGCATAGTGGACACATGGGCAGGGTGACATGCCCAGTATTATACAGTAACACTCCATAGTCTTGATCGGTGGCCAGTTTGCATTGTACTACACACATTTAGGAACTTGACTACACATGTGTGTATGACATGGTTAGACACTGTGCTGTTGGTGATACTGTTAATATCTGTCATTGATTTGTATTCTGGTAGTATACACAACTTCAACAGCCTGACCATAACCAATCGTTAGATGATGTCTTGACAACTGACATACAGATGTAGGACAGACAGTAACATTTGGACACTTCAGGTACTATACTAAGCCAGTAACCAGTGGTATTCAACCTGCACACATTACTGAGACCACTCCTGTTTGGCATATAGCTCTCTTAGGTACAAGCAATCACAGTAGGGATATGTCCGTCCATGTGTGGTGATGCATACTGTGGCCTATAATGCATTCTCCAGATAACACACACATCCTCCACAAGGGTATCACACAGACAGATCTCTGTTGTCAAACCCATACTGTAAAGCTATAAGCCAACCAAAGCATAGTCGTCCACCTTTACGGAACATAGTATCCCCACAGTACCACATAGGTAGTAGCTACCAGCATGAAGAACACGTACCGATGTGTACATGCAGCCAAGTGGTACGTCATCTCTCCTTTGATAATCACATTTCCAAAGGTATGTTTAAATCCCTCTGTGGATCACATAAGCAATAAGGGGTCTGCATGCATATCCACAAGGTTGTTGCACACCTATAATGAATAGCCATCAGTGATAGACCCTGCTGTGTTTGAACAGGTCTGACATCTACCTCGGCCATGAACACTCACTCACACAATTCAAAAGAAACTGTAATGAGTGTGTGTGACACAGTTGACCTAGGCCTGGGATCACTGCAGTGGCTGGCCTTGTCACAGGCATACAGATGTGACCTAAGTTCCGGAAAGCAGCAGCACACTCTTGAATTGATTACAGATGTGTTCTTGGAGAAAGCAGGGTTCCCACATATGCAATAATTGAGGTCACATGTACGTATATGTATTTGCCGCACAGCTACCTCACATGTGCAATGCACATACTGGTGTCATACTGATATGTCATACAGTAGTAAAAGCAAAAGCCACAACCCATTGACCAACAGTCCCACACACATACATATCAAAGTGCAAGATTCAAACCCCTACTTAACTGCTTTACATCACTACAGGACTATGCATTTACATGACACGCTATACACATTACTGTGGGTTCTCTTTCCACAGGTATATTTGTAGGGTGGTGACATCATCAGACCTGACAAAGATTAGTATACCACTTTTAAGGTGTTTGACTACTCTCCGAAAAGGTTGCTCCTTTCCAAGGAGTTCACACACAAACAGACAGACACACACACACACACACACACACACACACACACACACACACACACACACACACTTGTCAAGTGCAGGATTCAAACCCCTACCTAACTGCTTTATGTCACTACAGGCGTACACATTTACATGACGTGCTATACACATTGCTGTGGGCTCTTTTTCCACAGGTATATTTGTAGGGTGGTGACATCATCAAACCTGACAAAGATTAGTATACCACTTTTATGGTGTTTGACTACTCTCCCAAAAGGTTGCTTCACTCCAAGGAGTTCACACACAAACAGACACACACACAGTTATCATGTGCAGGATTCAAACCCCTACCAAATTGCTTTATGTTACTACAGGAGTATGCATTAACACAATGCAATATACACATTACTGTGGGTTCTCTTTCCACAGGTATATTTGTAGGGTGGTGACATCATCAGACCTGACAAAGATTAGTATACCACTTTAACGGTGTTTGACTACTCTCCCAAAAGGTTGCTCCTCTCCAAGGAGTTCATACACAAACAGACACACACAATTGTCATGTGCACGATTCAAACCCCTACCTAACTGCTTTATGTCACTACAGGAGTGTGCATTAACATGATGTGCTATACACATTACTGTGGGTTCTCTTTCCACAGGCATATTTGTAGGGTGGTGACATCATCAGACTAGACAAAGTGGGTTACATTAGGTGACAATGGGTGGGCTACATAGAAGGACTGTCTGAACACTTTGGCCATGTGATCATCAAAGGAGAGTTCACTATCTAGCTGTGTCCCCAGGGCCTTCATGACTTTCTCCATACATACTGGTGTACCACCTATGTGGTAATTTGTTTGCACTTTGTTTTAGCAAAACGGGATGACTATGCATTCTTTGTCATTCTTGTTGGGGCATTGTTTTGACACCAGGTATCTGTGTCTGTAAGCCCCTTCTGGAGGATGTGTGTGTCAGCCATAGAGTCGATTATGGAGCACAGTTAGCTGTCATCTGCAAACCTGTTTAGCCATACTCCTCCCATGCTTGCCTGTACCTCTGAGCAGTGTCCACTGAACAGGTGGGGTCCCAGGAGCAAGACCTGTGGCGTGCCATTTGTGACTGTCTTACATGGCACCCACAACTCTGAACATGTGTGTTTGATCTGAGAGACACTAGGCCACACATCCTGTGACATACCTATTGATGTTCAGGCTGGTAAGTGTGTCCATGATGACAGAGTAGGGAATGGTGGGTAAAGTCCTTAGTGAGGTCCAGGTGGGCTGTGTGGACTACTTTCACCTCCATCTATGTCCTTGGTGACTGTTTGAAGTAAGTCAACTATATTTAGGAGGCAGGATCTGCCTTTAACAAGGTGAACTTGTGTAGAGTCCAGTGTCTGGAGGTCCCCATCATCTCTGTTCATGGGTTTCATGACAATTTGATCTATAGCTTTGTAGACAAGGCTGAGTAGGCATATAGGGCAATGGTTTCCAGGTTCTGTTGTGGCACACCCTTTGTGGAGCTGGATGACTGTTAGTGTATGCCATTCTTTGTGTACATACCCTGTGGTACGATTGAGTCTGGGAAGTTAATGTAGGTGAGGGTGTAGTTCCTTTTGGGCCTAGTGTAAGACGCAGCCTGGGACACCATCCATTCCCATTGATGCTGTGTTCTTGGCTTTGGAGAGGGCAGTCCTTACCTGAATGTCCATGATGTCTGGGACTCTGCATCCTTCTGTGATGGACACAGGTCCTTTTGGGGGTGATGGGGGGGTTTACACTGAACTTGTCCCCCAGGATGTGGCCAATGAAAGTTGGTTCAGTGTATTCCTTGCCATTTGTCAGTAGCTGACAGCATATTTGGAAGTTGACACCTACATGTCTGGTAAAGCTACAGCAGGCTTTGTGGTTGTTATTCTTACAGTCCTTGGCAATGACCACCAGATTGTTTTCTTATTTTTGGAGGAGTGCATCTTGGTTTTATTTGTGATGTCTCGATCCATGCATCCCTGTAGATGCTGATAGGATGCACTTGCAACTGATTTGGCAGATTGTATACCATTCTCCTATAGCAAGAGGTCTTTGGAACCTTCCACTTTTGTCTTGGGATGTGTACAGTTTGCTTTTGAAAATGTCTTCACGGTGGTTTCATTGGCTGGGTGGGGGTGCGTGATGTGGATGTCCAGTGTGATTACTTTATGATCTGATATTACCAGCAAGGGTTTTATCTCTGTTGTGAAACACTGGTACCCCATGTTGGTGATGATCATGTCCAGTATGGTGTCACCTCTAGTGTCCATGGTGACCAGCTGTTCCAGGGTGTTAGAGCTGTTAAACTCTAGGAAACATTGGGCAATGGACGTTGTACACAAGTGATTCTCCCACTCAATGTTTGGGTAGTTGTAATCACCTCATATAATGTTGTTTGATAGGACCTTGATATATTCCACTGTTCTCAGGAATACTGTGTGAGGTTCCTGTGACAAGGTAGGTGATCTGTAGAAGGCTACAATCTGATGAGCAGCTTTGCACAATCTTAGTTGCACTTCCATGGTCTCCAAGGTCTCATGCTGTGCCACTAACCTGGAGGTGGGGGTATCCATAGGGTAAATGTGTACACCACTTCCTTTTGCATTTCACTCGTGGTTTTGGGTCCAAAGGTCAGTGGGATTGTGAGTGTTTTACGTGGAGCATGTCCAACAGCTCTGCATTTGACATAGCTTTGTATGTTAGGCAGCGAACACATCTGAGTAGGTGATATGCAAGGGAGTACTGATGGAGCATTTTGTGATAGTCTGTGTATGGCATGTATTTCAGGCCACTAATGCTCTTTATGAGGTATTGCTGCAGGCTTTCCAGTTGTTGTAGTTGGCTTGTGAGGTACATAGCAAAAGTGGTGTTGTACTCTTTTATAGTTCTAGTGAGTGATGAGTAGTGGGGAACAATGTCCTCTTCTATTCTGCATGAGACACATTTTGTGATGGATTGTGCCACATAGCAGGGTTTCCTGACTACTGTGGGGATGTGATTATCACCGTTGTGTCCAGTGTCCACCTGTGAACCAAATTCTCTTGTCACACTTTCAGTGTTAAGTATACTACTGCCTATGTTGTCGTTCTTGGCTACAGAGCCTTTAACAAAGGGGATGACAATGCACCTTTTGTCATTGAGCTAGAGCCCATGGCTCTGATAACAGCCATTTGTCTCAGTGAGGCTCTTTTGTAGGATGTCCACATCTTTAGTGTTCACAATTATGGCTCCTAGTTTTCAGTCCTCTGGAAACTTCAATAGCCACAGACCTTCCATGTTGAAGTTTACTTCAGGGAAGTAGATACTAAACAGGACAGGACACAGAACTGGACCTTGTGGTACTGCACTCATCACTGGTCCAAAGTCATACTTGGCATCTGCTACTTTCACAGTGTGCATTCTGTCAGTAGGCCTGTTGGCAGCACATCTTGTGACATAGCAATTTATACTTAGTTTAGTGGGTTTATCTATATTTCCAGAGTGTGCGGTGGTGTTGTAAGCCATGGCAGGATCAGCATAGGCTGTGTAAATCACCTTACCCTTGTCGACAGTTCTGTTGACTGCTTCAATGTCATTTATCAGGTTTAGGTGACATGATCTGCATTTTACAATCCCTACATGGTTGTGGTCCTGGGTTTGGGGATTACAAATGTAATTTTTATATGTTGTATGATGATAAATTTCATGGCCTTGAAGAGTGTGCTCGTCAGGATAATGGGGCAATTGTTCCTCGGGTCCATGGTGTCTTCACCCTTGTGTAGTGGGATGACCGGCACTGTGCACCATTCAACAGGCACAAAGCATGAGGTGAGGCTATGACTGCACATGGTACGTCAGTGTGGTGCCTGTTCGTTCTGTGGTTTGTGTGGAACACAGCCTGTGAAGTTATCTGGTCCCATGGCTGCTGTGATACTGGCTTTGGAGAATGTTTTTTACCTGTGCAGCCATGATGACAGCAACTTTGCAGTCTTCCATTATAGAGATGTGCTCTTTCATGGGTGAGAGGGGGGTAGAGTTAACACTTATCCTATCTGCAAGGATGTTGCCAATATCAGTTGGGTCTGTATATTTAGTGCCATTGAGCTGTAACTCAGAACAGATCTGAGTGTAGCCATGACATGGACCTGTCTGTTGGGCAGAGATATCCTGAGTAGACAGTATGCGACAGGGTACAGATTGGGTTACACTCAGTCTTGTTGCATGGGGCTACTGTTTGAGGCCAATAATCCTCTTGTTAGGGTACTTCAGTGGTCTTTCTGGCTGCTGAACGTGCCTAGTCAGATTCATCGCTAGTGTGTTGTGGTACTCTCTGACAGGTCTGATGACTGATGAGTACTGGGAACCTCCTTTGACCTACATGCACAGACTTTGGCGGTTTGTGTGAACACCTAGCATGATTTTCTGACAACTTTGTGAATGTGTTTCTGGTAGTAGAGATGTCTATCCACATTTGTCCATAGATCCCTTATTATCACCTCCATATTTGGCATAAGTGTGTGAGCATGCCCAGTATGACCTTTTTGTGTGATGCTGAATTAAATCCACTACATTTGTTGGAGTGTGTGAGCACGCCCAGTATAGACATTTATACTATATGTGTATGGAAAATCAAGTTGCATTTTTACAGCAGGCCTCACCTTTGTGTCATAGATCAACAGAAATCATGCTGTGCCTGCAGGGCTTCCATGAGACACTTTGCATAGACTTATCAACATTTCTACATACAGGGGGGAAGCTATTCTTTGTACATTTCTACCCAGGGGAACACTTGATTGTTACTGTGGGTGTACATACGATGAGGGGTTCACCTGACAATTATGCACATTTGCTATGCCTGCACTTCTATGTACGGTACACCATTTAAGTCTGTACTGTTGCCTATCGTACTGGCTTGAGACATACTACTGTACTACACTTCTTGGCGTCCAATGCCACATAAATTAGATTACAGCTTCATAGCCTACACAGCCCACATCACACCACCTTGCCTGATGTTCTCTGTCTGAATAGGCCTGTGGGGGCAGTTACCCATATGCGTCTTTAGGGGCATGTTACAGCATTTCTTTGTGTTTGCATTACTGTACAATTGTCCTGCTGTGTCTGTGCTATTGAAATGCTATCATGGCTTAGTGGTTCAGTACTGTGACTATAGTGCACTGTATCGTGGGTTCGAGCCCTGTCACTACTTTTTATTTTCATGCTAGGCAGACCAGACTGCTTAAGGGACAGTAAAGCTAATATGAGCATGTTTACCTGTCTTTGCTCAACTTTGCATGACTTTGCCCAACATTGCTCAACGTTGCCCAACATTGCGCTAGTTGGCACAGGCAATTTTGTTTACATATTTTAAATATTGGTAAATGCTGCTTAGCACTGCTTTATATTGCTTATAACATGGCAATCATGCCTCCGGTGGTGCTGCAGGGCTGCCTATGTCGGATGCACATACTACACTCCCTATACATGTTTGAAAACAGGTAGTGTCAAGTTAGGCATCCCTTTTATTTTATGTGCGAGTCAGAGAGAGGTATAATTTCCAGGGTTCCTACTGAGCCAGTCTATGTGCTATGCATTGCCTCTTTGCCAAGGCCAAGGCATACTGGGCATGCCTCCTTCTGCCTACTGGGGCAGGATCAGGTTGTTCCTCCTCCGAGTCACGCTGTGCCTGTGCAGGCCTTGGCAATGGTGGGGGGCTGTTTGGCCCTGCCCCATGCTGTTTCTGCTGCAGCTGTTTTCGCAGGATCATATTGTGTAGCATGGCACATACCATGACAATTTGTGTACATGTAGTTGGTGAGTACTGCAAGGCTCCACCAGATGTGTCCAGGCACCGGAACCATGACTTGAGCATCCCAAGCACATGCTTGATTACATTTCGTGTTTGTGCATGTGCCTCATTATGGAGTTCTTGTTCAGGTGTGTGTGCATTTCTGATGGGTGTCATCAGCCACGGCTCCAGTGCGTATCCAGCATCCCCCACTAGGTGACCGTCAGGGATGTCCCCATTGGCAAATGTCTGGTACAGCTGCATCAGATGCCAGATATGGGAGTTGTGGTAGCTTCCAGGGCAGCCAGCACACACATTCAGTATTATGCCCTGGGCATCGCACATGACCTAGCAGTTGATGGAGTGAAAGCCCTTGCGGTTGATGTAGGCCCTACCCCGCTCACCTGCTGGTGCTTTGATGTGTATGTGCGTGCAGTCAATTGCACCCAGTACCTCAGGGTATTCTGCTATTTGCTGGAAGAGACGCATATTGCTGGCCAATACCTCATGGGAATTGGGGAAATATACATGATCACCGACATGTGCTAACATGGCATTCAGGAACTGGTGCAGTACCCTGGATGCTGATGCCTGTGAAATCCCCATCATATCACCAGTTGGTCTCTGGAAGGTACCTGTTGCTAGTATTCTTAGGCCAACACATACCTTGATTTCCACTGGGATGAGTTCCCCTCTGTTGGTTCTGTGTGTGAGGGGTGTCCTGCACAGCTCAACAATTTGCTGCAGGAGCTCTCTGTCCACTCTATAGCGCTCCAGCTCATGTAGCCCCTGGTAGGTTACCCTGGGTCTGTACACTGTTCTCCGGCTCCTCACTGTGGGTTGCTCAGCACATTCGCAATGGCACCACCCTCAGCATCTTGCACATGTTGCCTTATAATAGCAATGGCAGCCCCTAACATTTTTTTTGTCTCAGTTAAGCTTTTTAAGTTTTCACTTCTCTTTGTATGCTGCAGTGTTGCAGTGTCTCTGAGTAGAATATGGGGAAATGTTGTTTGCAGAGTTTTAAGTGCTGGGCTGGGCTGGGCTAGTGTACTGCCTGTGTTATTAGCTGATTCTGATTGATTTCACCTGGCATCTCTGCTAGTTCTCCTTGGTTAACTTCCTACTACTACTTTTCCTTCCTTTTCCCTTTCTGTTTCCACATGGGGCAGCGCTGTGCAAACAAGCGCAAACACATGCACACGAGTGCACACGTGGGCACACAGCCTTACACAGGCTTACACAGGCTTAGGTGGGTGCACATCCATGCACACAGGCTTAGACAGTCTTACACAGGCTTACACGGGTGCACACAGGCTTACACGGGTTTACAGGCACACACATGCGCGCACACAGTGTAAGCATCTTTGCAAGAAACTTTGGTGGTAGCCACAGCGTACACCTTCAGTTTCTGGCTTTCAGTTCAGACAACTAGGGACATGCCTCTTCCAGTCTTCAGTAACTCACAGCAGACACATGCCACTCTGCTCCAATGGGCTTACAATCATTGATACATACCCCCCCCCTCATGATGTCACCAATCTACTACTCTGTTACTCCCCTAATCCTACTCTTACACTCTAGGGACGTGGTTAACATGGCAGGGAAAATTGGGATTCACTATCCTTATACTCATTTGCATAGGATTGCCTTCTAATGCTTGGTTACATCTCTCACACTGAGCTTCCCCCCTTAGCAACCACCACTCAGTAGCCATGTTGTCTTCAGCCTGCCATTCACTTGCATGGCAGATGTATATTTGTAATAAAATTCCTATTTTTGGCTTTTATTTATTTATTTTTTTGTTTTTTAGAGCGCTGCAAGTTTGAGCGATGCTGCGCTACACTTAAACATCGGGGATCAGGGGGAAAAAAATTACTAATTTTTTAAATTTTTTGCAACTTGCAACACATATAAATGCCACTGGCCTTATTTTTGGCCATTGGCATGCTTCCTCAACTGGATGCATCCTTTATTTGGAGCTGTCATTGCTCTGTTTTGCTATTTGCAGAACAGTACTCAGTTAGCAACCGAGTACATTTCTGCAAATAACACTACTCTTAGTCGGACAGGTTAGTGTTTCCTGGATCGCAAATTTACCTCATTTGAATAGCTTTCAGCAGCAAATGAGGTAATTTGCATAACCTAACACTGTTCGGGCAAGAGTAGTTTTAGGAGCTCTCATGCACGCCCCTGCCAGCTGTTCCTGGATCGCTCGGCAGACATATTGGTTTCTGGAGTCTTACACTACTCTTAGACTCCATGCAAGCCTTCGTAAATCCAGCCCAGTGTCAATTCATCTCAAGGAACACAAGTTTTACCTCCTTCCCATATGTGATCTCACATTTTGTTTTTAACTATTTTGTAAAGGTATACTGTAGTCTCTGCTTGGAGTGCTTGTAGAGGATATACTAACAAAGAGGAACACAAAAGCACAAAGCTTGTAATCCCTGATATATTTCCAAGTGATTTTTTTTGTTACAAAATTCAGTCTTATCATCTTCCTTCATGTTTAAAAAAAATGGGGGGAGCCATCATAATATCTGACTTCCCTGTTATGACATTGAGGTTTAATGTTAATTTTTGTCCTTAGTGACATCAACGGAGGGAAAACATGAGGGGCATCTGTAATCTTTAATGGACACAAGTTGGGCTTGTACAGAGAGACACCCATTAAAGTGTGTGGAAGGCCACCTTACATGACTTCTCACAGGGAAATTGTAAATTTATTTGGCCACAGTTTTAATAAAAAATTTACAAATGAACAACATGACCAAAACAAGTAAAGATACATTTTTTCAAAATGCATTCTTGATTTTAACTGTCCAGATGGATTAATGCAGTAGTAGATTATGATAAAATACTTTAAGGTGATACTTAGGAGGCTATCAATATGTTTCCATATGATATGATATGATCTGTGACTAATATATGATGTATCTTAATCATCTTAACTGTATAATCACACTCAGTATTAATATAAACCTTACTTTTTCTTAATTTAATTAATCTCTGGTTTAATAAAACAATGTAGAGTACTAACTTTGAGACAGTATCATAGACAGGAGTCAATCCTGTCATCTTAGCATAATTATGTACTAATTTCCTCAAACGAAGCATTTTAAATGGCTGGGAGCAACCTCTAACTTCTTTAAATGTTATATTATTCTAGATAAAAAGCTATTCCTTCCTGAAAGGCAACAATTTCCCTTACAATTCTTTTGAAACTTTTCTTTTGTCATATCCTTGGCAAATTTATGTTATCTATAGAAATGCATTATAACCATGAAGACTTTCTATTGCTTGCCAGACATTAATACAGCCCATGGCTTCTTACTCCATGAAATGAAGAATGCACGTGGCCAATACCTTTTTATCAGTGCGTTGTTTTCTTATTTATTGAAGAGAATGCATTGTACAACAACAGTTAATTAATTTAACATCTACAAATGCCAGACTACTCTAGTTCTTTCAGTTGGATTAACCAGTCCATTAATATTCTAGATTATAAAACTCATCCACTGTTTATACTCAAGTCCCTGGATAAAAATCCTCTAGCACAAACAAGAAATACATATCCTTATCTATCTATCTATCTATCTATCTATCTATCTATCTATCTATCTATCTATCCCCACAAATGAAGTTTGCCTGAATTTGTAGTAAATGTACTGTTCTTACTGTACCTATTGTATTGTACACAAGCAATATAATGACAAAAAAGAACATGAAACAAACTATGTACAGAAATATGAAGCTCAGTGAAGTCAGCCAACATAAAGGTAAAAGGTAGTCTGCAGTGTTGTCTATTGACAAGTAACGGAAGAAACCATGAACACTACCTATACCTCTGAAACTCTTAACACAGAGCCAAAAATAATGGAGGGGGGCACCAAAAGTGGGGGGCATTTTTTAGAAAGTTGAGAGTTATGGCACTACCTTAATAAGAAGGTGTCAGACATAATGCCTCTTGTCACTCCTCTCTAAATATTAAAAAATATACACAATTATAACTTATTAACTTAAATGCAGTTAAATGTCTGCGTGTGTGTGTGTGTGTGTGTGTGTGTGTGTGTGTGTGTGTGTGTGTGTGTGTGTGTGCGTTTGTGTGCGTGCGCGTGTGTGAGTGTGTGTGTTATATATACATATATATATATATATATATATATATATATATATATATTTAATAGCCCATTTAGCAGTGGTAAAGTATGCCATTACCACACTTTGCAATTAATAGTTTAAAACTTTAACTGTATAACATGACTAATCTGAATTTAAGATGACTCTTAGTTCTTAGTCATCTACACAGAATTATAAATATTATTAATACATCAAATCATTCCTTGTACTTATCTCCAGACAGAAGTGGAGCCCTATCTCAGAGGTAAATTGCAATCCTACCAACATATAAAACTAATTCACTGACTGTTTGTATAGAAATATATTTCAAAGTGTTAAGTTTAATTCAGACATATATTATCTCTTTCCCAAAACTACTGTAAAGTCCATCAATTTAGCAATTAAATTATTGATAACATATCTTGTCAAGCATTCTTTGGAAGAATCTCTTGTTAACTTGATTGTGTTCAATAGTACACCCACATCTCTTAACATATAAGGTGTTTCCAGATTACATACTTAGTAAATGTATACTACATTATATTGGCTTTACCCAAGCCAAAATGTATGCTCTATTACCCATAGAGTCTAGGAAGGATCGAGAAAGCACTTCCAAACATTCCAGTAAGCTACAATATAACTTAATAAAAGTTGAACTACTCTCCAATGAGTTTTCTTGTCTTTATAGTATTGACTGATGACAACATTACCTGTAGAAGTAAAGCAAAGACATGCTTGGCTATTTTTCATTTCATCATCTTGCCTGCTTTTTCATTTATTCCATTGAAATAACTTTGCAGGTAGGCTGCACAAACTGACCCTTTCCAGCCATTAATATAGCACATGAATCAATGGCATGCAATATTTACTGTAATGATTACATAAGCAGACATTAGCAGCATCAGTTCAACACTAGTAGCAATAGTTTAAAAGAGTACAAACCAGTTTCCTTTATATTCATTGAACATTTGCGTTTGATATTAGACATTTTAGGCTGCACTTAAAGAAATATAGTTGCCATCACATTATACACTGTTATCAAAGAATGAATAATTTTTCTTTCAACAGTGTATTAAGCAGAAGAAGCAGCTTTGGTTTATATGGCAGCCATTATATTGTTTAGCAAATATTAGGTTTAGTACTTATTCATTGCTGTTTCAGATTTGTTTAGAAACATTTTATAAAATTTTGGTTTCTGATGACAACTGGATGGTGAAGTAATGTTGATAGGGCTATTGTACTGAATGCCTTTTCATCAGTTACTGTTCCAAAACATGGTAGAACTAAAGAAATTGCTTCATTATGATACTCATTGACAGTTTACAAGTCCTTTATATTTGTGAGTAAAAAGTTAATAATTTTGGAAAGAAGTACACTGAATAATATCATTTCTCTGCATTGTAGTCTGCCAGCTGAATTGTTAGAAAGCTTGCAGTACTCACCCGTGGACTTGCTAAAAGAGTGATACAGCAGATTTTGTTTTCTGTTAATTCTAAAATGTATGTATTACTTGAGGAATTGAATGATATGAGAAAGAAGTTATATTAAAGTTTTGGCATTAGCACATTTCTAGCTATAACATGTCATGCAATGAGTCAGAGACTTGTGAAACTTTATAGCATAACTTCAGATGTGTCAGTATTTTATCAGTGGCTGTTTCTGTGCATAGTTTAAAACACAAGATTAGGTCTGACATGAGTTCTGTATATTTTTAATGATCCAGTAAGAGAAGGGGTTCAACTTGTATATCATTGATATTTCACTAGAGGTAGTTCAGAAAGCTCTAAAAATGATGACTCTTGATTTAAAAATATTTAGGCTTTGTTGGGTAGTAATCGTCCATCCTCAAAATTTATTAACATTTACTTACTTTGCCATATCTTTAGCACTCCATCTATTGCTGGAACACCTTGAGAATAAAAACACCTATACAAGGGTACTATTCAGTGACTTCAGCTCTACTTTTAACATGGTCATCCCTCTACATCTCATAATGAAGCTACTCCAACTAGGTGTCAACACTCCACTTTGTAACTGGATTCTTGACTTTCTCATAGACAGACCTCAGAAAGTTTGCGAAGGAAATAACACCTCAGTTAGCATCACTCTTAACACTGGAGTTCCACAAGGATATGTACTAAGTCCTTTGCTGTTCTCCCTGTTAATATATGATTTTACAGCTAGGTACAATACAAATCACATCATCAAGTTTGCTGATGACACAATGGTGGTGGGCTTCATCAGTAATAACAATGAAACAGCGTATGGAGATGAGGTGGAACAACTGATTATCTGATGTGGAAATAACAACTTAGCACTAAATGTGAACAAGACAAAAGAGATAATTGTGGACAACAGGAAAAATTGCAAGGAACATTCTCCCCTCACCATCAGTGGGGAAACAGTTGAAAGATTGAGAAGCACAAAAGTTTCTGGGAGTGCACATCGATGAAGACTTGTCTTGGAACACAAATACAAATGCCATAGTCAAGAAAGTGCACCAAAGACTGCACTTTTTAAGAAGGTTGAGGAGAGCGAATTTCCCATCGACAGTTCTCACTACCTTCTACAGAGATACGATAGAAAGCATCCTGATGAACAACGTATGGTATGGAAGCTGCTCTACCTCTGAGCGGAAATCCCTTCATAGAGTGGTGAAGATGGCTGAGTGGATCATTAAGACAACCTTACCACCTATCCATGACTTGTACTTAAAGGGTCTATATTAGAAGCTGGAAAGCTGAAAAGAGTGAACACTCTTTGATCAAGCTGTAAATATCGAACATACTAAATAGCAAAGACACGGAACAGAGATTTTTTCCCAAGGGGAAAAAAATCGCTGCTCCGCAAAAAAAAAAAGAAATGCAAAGACAACATAAAGTGAGGGTCTGTGCACCCCACACCCCCCTACATAAATATATGAACTCTGAGATCGCACCACAGTGGAAGAAATGGCAAACTCCCAAAAACAGCCCAGTAATTTTTTCCCTGGGAAAAAAATCACTGTTTCGTGTCTTCGCTATTTAGTGCGGTTGATATTCATAGCTTGATCAAAGAGCATTCGTTCTTTTAACCGTTCGAGCTTCAGATATAGACCCAGTATCCAGATGTCTCAGCAGGGCCAAAGGAATAATTAAAGACTGCACTCTCCCTGTTTACAGTCTGTTCCTGCATCTATCATCTGGAAAGCGCTTCTGAAGCAAACGTTGCAGAACTAAGAGATTCAGGAACAGCTTCTTCCCTAATGTCATCAGGCTGCTGAACTCTAATAACCACTACACTCCATGATATCCAACTGGATCAGTGGAAACTGTCTCAAATTGTGCAAGAACCTTGTTACTAGTCTCACCTAATACTTAGTGCAGTATTCAACATGACTGTAACTTATAGGCCATCTAGGGCAGTAGCAATGCAGTAAAATATCTCTTCTTTCAGTGCAATACATGCAAATTTGTAAATTAGTCATAGTGAAAAACTCTAAGGTCCATAGTGCAATATTCTAATGTTCACAGTGGAATACTCAAATGTCTCTTTCTGTGCAAAGATCAATGCAATGTCTTAACCAAGTACCTGTGCAATACTAAAGTCTCATGCGAGTAAGTGTTCAGCTTGAAAAGTGTTAAAATGTGTTTCTAATTGTGTGCAATTTTAGTCTGTCTACCTGCATGTCAGTGATGTAATAGCTAGGTGTTACGTATGTAAATGTCTGCAAAAATAGTTTATATGTTGTCTGCACATTGAGTGCGGAGACACGGAATTTTGTTCAGTGTTTGCACTTGTGTGATTTCTGAATGAAAATAAAGTTGACTTTGTCTTTGACTTACTTTTTTGTGAGACATTATCAAATGATTTGTTTGATTCTAGCATGTCCGTAGCATAAATATTGACTTTAATATGTATGAGGACATGAAAAACGGACAATTTAGGAAGAGTGAGAAAAGCCATGGACTAAATTCTGACACTTGTGTAACACCACAAACAAGAGTTCCAGTTAGAATCTGTAAATATATTAAAGCTTTATTAATTATTTTTTCTTTTATCATATGGTGGCGTTTTCACCAAACTTAAATCTGGTATGTTTCTCTTGCAGGAAGGCATGGTTGACTATGTCAGAATGCTAGTTGCCACCTTCTGTCATTTACCATAGTGGTTTTGAAAACAGGAACTTATTTTTGGCTCGCTGATCTCAGACATGCTATCAGTTTGGTCAAAGACAGACATTTTCTGTCCCTCCATTTTCATTTGAACATTTTCTAGTATTTTTCAGTCAATGTTTTATCCACTGCTGTTCATTACATGTGGTTCATATTCTCAGATAAAAATTAAATAAAAAAACTGATTTGCCTTGAAATGGACATTAAAACTCTGGGTAGTGCATCCAAAATGATAAATTCCTCAGCTTACATTCCCTTAAGGAAGACAAAATTTCTACACTTTATCATCAGCTATGCACGCTATCATTATTATCAAATAAATCACATTTGTATCTAATCTTGCACTGTTAACCAGTTGTAAAAGCAATGCCTAAATCTGTCACCCACCTTAAAAATCTTGAATAGGATTTAAATGTACCTGTGCTGTCTTCACTTATCTCAGAAAAAAGAATAAACAGTATATGCACTCTTTCTGACTGTATTTGGCTTTCATGTAACCCTAATTAACCCAACAGTTTCTCTAATACATAAGACAACCTAGCTTATCCTTCCTCCACTTATGGCATAACAGTAATTAAAATATTTTTTTATCCAGGCTTTGTTTTCTTTGTCGATAAATTTTCCTTAAATACCTCTAATTCAAACAACATGAAGGCATACTGTTCTTTTAATTCTTTAATGTGATTTTGCAATCCCTCATTGGCAACAGCATGACATTGCAATGCCTACATCACATATGCATCAATTATATTTGTCTCAGGAATGTTACACTCCAATTTACAAGTCATTTTCTCTTTGTCTCCTTTAAAGACTGCCATATATGTTTTCCAAAGCTCTTTAGCCAACATTCTTCCTATATTTCATCTCAAAGGCTCACATTATACACCATTGTCTTAATGACATATTTTTAAGTGCTGTCTGCATACATTTCTGAGAATTACACCAGCCTTTCCTTTTTATTGGTTTCATCTTGATTTTATTCCCAAAACCAGATTAAAGACACTAAAAAATCAACTGCACTGTTTAATTGTAATATCCCAGAACTTTAACTTAATTTTGAAAAAAGATGTAGGTTACTAATTGGAGATAGTAAGAAATGTTTCTTGTCTGTCAACACCATTACTATAAATTCAGGAACATTTTCTTTTGACATTCTGGAAATCTGCTCCACATCAATAAGAACTGCATGGAAGTGAATGTGGACTGCATTTCTAAATATACACGATCTCTAGTGTAGCAAGTAGTGCCTTTTCCAAGTTCTTGTCACTTGCATTCATCAAACAATTTAGCTTAAAGGAAATATCAGGGCAAGTTTATGAACAACTGTCTATGCATAGTTGGAGTATTGCATACCAGTATGAGAAGAAGGGATCTTGCTGCTATGGATAAGAACTCTTCCTTTTTTACATTTTGGCATTGAAATTGTTTGTTACTATCTAATCTTTGTATTATAATGTTACTGGTAAAGCTAGCCAATTGTTTAAAATAAAATGGAAACAGAACATTGTTCACTGATTTGAATATATACTTGCTAGCATGCCAACTAAAATAAAACAATGGTGTAGATTCAGTAAAGCCTACATGATCTGCTAAAACAGGACTTGCATCCCGGCAAGATGCAGACATGGTAGCACACCATTTTGTATTCTGTAAGTGGCTCTACACAGTGTGTAGAGCCGTGCAAACACATGATATGCTAATTATAGCATAAGCAGCTGAACTGTATGCTAATCAACCAATTCAAGATGATGGAGTTATTCAACAAGCTAAAAAACAATTGTATAGACTCAGTGTAGGTTTTCCTGTGAATTCCAAAACCTATTGAAATACAGCCATGGAAGGTACTCTACACAGAAACATTGTTAGGGCTGCAATTGCTGTTATACATATGCATGTGTAACAGGCACAAGTCTATGCTGTTGCTGCTGCAGATAGATCCCAGTCAAGAAGGAAAAGGGTATTTAGACCCCTGTTAACTTAGAAAAAGTCTGTGTGATGTGGAAATTGTAGAGTGCTACAGGGTGGATACAGACACACTACAGGAACTCTGCCACCTCTATTGTTCACAACTGAGAGCAAAGGCAAATTGAGGGGAACTAGTGCATGTGGAGACTAAGGTATGTGTAGTACCAAGAGTTTTAACTAAAGGAACCTTTCAGAGGTCAACAGGACATATGCTGGGGATATCACAGGCATCAGCATCCAAGATCCTAAATCAATTCCTGAATGCTATGCTACAATATGCTACTGATTACATGCAATTTTCCCCATACTCACATGGAAATACTAGGATGACTACACAATTGCAAGAGCAAAACTCTTGAAACCCAAATGGTGATATGGAAACACACAGATAGTACTTGGAACCCCCACATCCAAAACAGGAAAACTACTGTTTGTAGAATCCAAGGAATAGCACATCATTCACCTGTGCTTCCCACATAATTTGCACAAAATGTGTTCACATGTACGACTCAAAAGTAAATTGTATACTATTGCTAGGCAACTCTCACTCTGCCCAGCCCTCCATTGGTGGTGTCTATGGGCCATTTAGAAGTATTACACCCCTGTGTCATTGACAATATAGAACTTTACATTGCCATGGAATAAGATAGAAAAGACTGTAAAGTAACCAATTAGTTAATAAGGCTGTGTATATGTGAAAGTCAATGCACAGCAAAAATGCCTTTGCCAAGAGTGAAGTATAAGAAGTGCATGCAGATAGCAGTTTAATCCCCTAATGCATATACATAACAGTTCTCTCCAAAACATGTGAACAAATCTAGGATGTACCTGAAAAATACACGCATTCTTTAGCAACATTAGAAGTCTTGTGTGTAGATAAATCTAAAGAAATGTCAATCATCTGTGTTCTGCAAATATACAAGTACTCTCACCTTCAAGTTCCCTTGCTAAACAGTTACCTTGTCATGGTGTGGACTCATGTACCTGAGCAGGTAAAAATACAAATGAGGTATGAACTCATTAAAACTGATGATTCCCAAACTTTTGGATTTGTGTAGCAGATGTAAACATGGTGTAGCCACTACCTCAGTGTTCATTGCTAATGGATTGCTACTGTGAATAGTTAATGGGAGGGAGAAGAAATACACAATTCAGACTCCCTTACCTACAGTGGATGTGTCAGCCAGGATACACTTACAAAGCGTAGAAGTAAATGTATCAAGGTTTAAAATGGAAGTGAGCAGCACACATTTCTCAATTTCTATTCATTGATACCCAAACTCCCCTGCCTTGGTTGAAAACTGTATATTATTGTAATTAAATATTCTTATACATTTTAATACCTTACAACTGCATGTCTCAGATTACTGCTCAGATAAGAGAAGAATGAACACCATACAAAGATAAGACAGAGCTGCTTTGTTACAAACAATAGTAATAAATGGTTGTGTGATCACTCACTGCACTACATATGAAATTAACACATGTACAAACAACTCAGAACTGTACAAGTGCCACATGTCTTGTTAATACTGTGGATGGTTTGGGACTTGATTGTATGCATAATGATTTTCATTCCTGCTGCAAAGATGTTTCTGTGGCAAAGAGGGACAAGACAGCCTTATTGTGTTTTGTTATGAATTTTAGTGGAACAATTAATGCCGTTATGGAGATTGTGACAAAAAATGTGGATATATTATGTGCATTACTGGAAATGAAAGATCTAGTTAGTGAAAGACCAAAATATGCTTATAGTAACTGTATAAAGCCTAAACAAAGTCTTTCTTATAAGGAAATGAGGATAGCTACTGCCTCAAAACTTTCTACCAAAAATGGTTCCTACCCGTGCTTCAATTGTTTTTCCTGCAAGTTTATCACTAATGATGATATGTTCATATATCCGTTAACTGGAACAAATACTGTTTTAAACTTTATGCTAATTGTAATACAGACAATATAGTTTATTTTACTACTTGGTGTATATGTTCATGTTTCTATGTAGGTAAGTCCACAAGGAGATTAAAGGACCATATTATAGAACATCTGTCTGACTTTAGATGGAGAATTGTTACTAATTCTCTTGCAAAGCATGTGATGGATTGTGGTATAGCTCATACTTTTAAATTTAGGGTTTTACATTGTATGCATAAAAGCATAATAGGTGGTGAACACAGCAATAGACTTGAAGTAACAGAGTATAGTTGGGTTTTATGTTTACAGGATGACCATCCACTGGGTCTGAATTCAACACTTAGCAATAAGCCAGTTCTAAGGGCAAAACAAGCTAACTTAGAATGAAAATGATATATAAGCATTATATAAAGAATTTTCTGTGAGTTTTTTATGCTGTTTATGCATATACCGATGTCAGTTTTATTTTAATTTTACTTGATTAATAAGCCATAAACACTGATTATTGCACTAATGATTGCTAAATTGGATAAGTGTTTTGATTGGGGGGTTGCATCTTGTGATCTGTTTGACTATGGTATTTAAAAAGAGTGTTAATGACTGTTTTACTGAACACTGAAGATGGGAATGGTTATCAAGAAAGCTTTGTCTTAATAAAATTTTGCATTTTTGAAGTCTGGTGTGTGTTTTTACTTCGTGATTTGTGTATATTCTCAGATTAACTTGTAGTGTATGCCAGCATGTGTAACTGAATATGTAAATACGTTTTAAAAGTTCAGTATCTCCCTGTATAAACAGAATGTCTAAAGAATCTATCAGTGTTTTGATACATTTCTAACTGTGCATGCTTGAGAGGGATATCTAAAGTACAAACTGTGGAGAATCAGCTGAACAGTGAGTGATGTCATTAGAATGTTCCTGGTTGCTAAGTGCTTGTTTAAACACCTTCTCCTTTGGTGAAGTCACTGATATTATTGTTCATAGGCAAAAAATATCCTCCCATCCTTAAATCTGGTTTCAGCCCTAAACCCACAGCTTCCTCGAATGACCAATCCAGATTCTTGCTTCCCATTTCTCTT
The DNA here is from genome assembly GCF_019279795.1 of Protopterus annectens. Lineage (NCBI taxonomy): Eukaryota > Metazoa > Chordata > Ceratodontiformes > Protopteridae > Protopterus > Protopterus annectens. The sequence continues at coordinate 1,035,447,489 of NC_056731.1, read as the reverse complement.
GATGGAGGGATTATTAGTGAAATATTGTCCAGGAACTGGGGAATTATTAACAGTAGCCCAGATTTGGAAAGATTCTTGGGTCCCAGTCTTAGCTTTTGATATAGAAAGACTGTGTTCCTGAAGTCAGCTTTTGAAAAGAATACCTCTTCGATTACCAGTCTCCCTTCCCAGAGTACAGGTATGTTCTGCTGCAGCAAGTGTGTGTGATGTCCTTTCATTGCTCAAGGGGATGTTTTCTGTTTACAAAATCCCAAAACTAGATATTCAGTTTCAAGAAGCTTTTAATTGTAACTCCTTGAATATAGTCTACCTTGCAGTGTGTGACTGTTGCAAAGCATTTTATGTAGGCAAAACCAGAAGAAAATTAAGTGATCATATTAAAGAACACAGACAAGCACCTAGAAAGAGAGACATTAAGAATGCTTTAGCTAAACATGCTTTTAATAATTCACAGTGCAATACTTTCCATTTTGTGGTTCTTTAACATGTTTCTTTGCCTTTTGGTGACTGCAATCCCCTTCTGGAAGTTAAAGAACTTAGATGGCAAGTTAAATTACAGGCAGACACACCCCCTGGACTCAATGGGAACCTTAATGTCAGAAGCATCCTTAATTTGATTGAATAGGGAGGACACACCCCCTCCAGAATGTAATTTTTTTCCCACTAGTTCTTATTTCATTCCACCATTATACTGATGAAGTTCGACTGGTTAACACTATTTTAAAGAATGAAAGCACTTAATATTGTCATATTTTTCAGACTGTTTTGGATTCTATCTTGTGGATTGTCTGTATCAAAGTAGTTTTTAATGAAGTAGGAATTTCTGATTTGAGCTATTGGTCTCAGTCTCCTTATTGTGCCAGCTTCCAAGGTATTTTATTTGTTAATATATATATATATATATATATATATATATATATATATATATATATATATATATATATATATACACACACACACACACACACACACACACACACACACACACACACACACACGCACACAAAATTAATGAGCATGTTCAACAAGCACTTCTTATGTGGCAAGGATGAGAAATCACCTATGTAGAAGAATATGTTTTTTCCAATACGTAGTTTGAATCCCACATTGTACAAAATAATTTTAACAATGTGCAAAGCCACACCAAAATGTGTCAGGTTATATAATTTATACTTCCAATACATGTCTGCAAAGTTAAATCAAGTAACAGGTACAGCATCATCCAAAACAAAAACTAATGCCGATTGTCACATTACCTTTATTAGTTCATAAACTGCTTATCTCTCTGTTTGACATTGTTACTCTGCACTTAATGTTGCACAAACTTAGTTGGCATGGTTGTTCAGGTTTGTTCACTAGTAGTAAATGTAATAGCATGCATTGCAGGGAAATCATTCTTAACTATTGCTGTTTATCCTGGTAAGACATGTCTGATGGAAGAAGGAAAAGTGCCAAATTTAGGGTGCAGAGGAGGGGTGTTGAGGAGTCCAGAATCTTCACTAGACTCCTTGTAAAGCAACACAGCTAAAGATTCTTGCAGGGGGAATATACTAGCTCCCAGTAGAAGTCTGAGGCATGGAATAGTCTGGCCAAGGCTCTCTCCATTGCAATGGGCATTCCACACACTGGAAAACAGTGTAGGCATCACTATAAGGATTTCAAAGGTGCAAGCAGAATACCCTCAGTCAGTGGCTGGATGAATTTAGAACTGTTGATATCCCACAGTTGTGTAAGTATACATGAAGACGAGAATTAAAACTAGATAGGCAGCTGCATATATGTAAGACTAGTATGCGTAATGCTTGTCTCTTTTTCTCTTCTTTTTATTCTACAGCCAATCAAGAGATCATGGTGGATATGGAGGCCCATGCTGAGCATCTAGAGATACTGAAGGAAGCAAGGGGTATGTATGCACCACAACATAGCTATTATTTTAGCTGAAGTATTGCTCTTCTATACAGCAGAATCAAATTAACCATGAAAATTCTGACTGTAAATGCAAGCATGCATCCTTTAGTCTGTAGCACAAGCCAACTGTAGGAGTCAAGTCTAATACAGTAGTCAGATGTTGTGAGCTTATATACCACAGGTAACAAATACATAGTAAAATCCTTTATAGTTACTACACAATTTAATGTCAACAGAAGTGGCATAAATGCCCTGCTTTTAACTTAATCTATATAATTTGACCAAGCATATGTGCAATATATCTGCACATTGCAAGGATTACTTTGAGCAATTATTACTTGGAGTTTGTAGTTGTTAAGAAGTATAGTTACATGTAAAAGTAGAGCTATATACTTTATTAGTGTGATAATGCATTGCATGTCACATATGATGGTATTAATTATCTCTTTTTTCTCTTACCCCAACCCTTATATCTCTTTTTCTGTGTGTCATCAAAATGTTTCCATGTCATCCATCTCTGACAAATCACAAAATGCTTTATAACACAGGGAGGTAGGCCAACCCCTGTGGCTCAGCCTGCCCCTGCTCCACTGGCTCCTGCACTGATTTCCAGCACATATGGAACCCAACCTGGCAGTACTTCCTCTGCTGCTTCTCAAGGCCTTTCACATCAGGTAGCACTATCTAAGCAGCTAGTGGTGTGGTACCCTCTGTGAGTACTGGCAGAGGTGGGGATCTTATCATCTGCCAGGAGTTCCCAGGCTTGGTGCATATGGTCATACACAATACCACTGATGCACACCTATGCTGGATGGAGAAGATGTTCCCACTACTTATAGTCCATAGAAGAAGACCTCAAGCACTCTAACAACTAGCAGAGTAAGTGGACAATGATGACAGTCCTGTGGATGAGGACTAGATTTTTACTGTCCCCATGTTTGATGGACAGGGGCATCCATTGTCCCCTCCCTAACAAAAGTTATGGTGCCTCCCAGCATGTCATGTCCATCACCATCCCTGTGTCTTGTCTTGTTTGCCCAGTTTGTCTGCATCTGCTTTCCCACCCACCCTCCTTACCTGACCCAGAAATACCACATCCCTTATCCAACATTCCTCTCTTACTGAAGTAAAAAAATGAGCACCTGTCCCACACAAAACAGTATTGTCCCATACATAGCTCTCCACTTCACACACATGTTTTCTCAACACACTTGATTTAGTCCAATTGGCTATACAACATTATTGTGTTGTAGTCACTCCTCTTTGTTGTGGTGACAGTACAAATTCAGCTAATATTTTGTGCATATTTTCATTTTACACTGTTTATGAAGTGGATAGCTATGGTTCTCTCCTACCTCCCTCCTCCTCTTTTCTGTATTGCTTTCTATTTGTTCTTGCCCCTGCTTGCACCCTATTTCACCACTTTCCTATCTACCCAATTTTATCACCTTTAATCTGGTAAAAAATAGAATCACACAACACACACAACTGAAAAAAAATAATGAAGCGCATCACTTTTTGTCCTCTGTTTGCACAGAGTTTGGCACCATGCACCAGAGTAGAATGATGGTGAATGGCTCTTTAATGGTGCAGTTACCTCCATACAATGCTGCTTAAACACACTGTGCTATGGTAACACAAAGTGAAAGTAGAATAAAGAATTATTTCATTGTATTATAAATACATATTTAAAAGTATTAGATACACCTGGATTTGAACCCTGTAGCATATGAGCTCAAAAAAGATCTGTCTATGCATTTACACCTAGTGCAACAGAGTCAGCTGTGGGGCAGGTATGTTTCTTACACTCCATACTATCCACACTGCTGACTCTGAATTCATAATTTTATCAATGAAGAAGAGGCCAACGTTTGCTCGATGCTTAACTACGCACAAATGGGAAAGCAGTATGTGTATCTCAAATGCGCAAATACATTGCCATCGAGCGCTCAAACCAGCTATTCAACAGTGCACTATAGAAAGTGCACATTAGCATGAAGTACTGATTTTCTGCTCATTTAGTCTTCATCCCATGAAAGTACATGTAAAAATGCAAACAAAGAGAAGGCACTTTTTAAGGAAAGAACATATATTTACACTGAAGCCATATGTTACCTGTACCCATGCACTTGAAACTTGGTCTCTCAGTACTTCTTGCCACATACATTAACTACACTATATAAATAAATAAAACATGCTTTTTTATATACCACATACATCTTTATACTGACAATACACATTCAGATTTCCCAATACTTGTAAGAATGTGGACAGCTGTTTACAAATAGTTTGCAAAGCTGTCTTTTTATGACATACTGGCAAACTGGAAACACAACAGTACATGCTACACTATGCACAATCATCAATCTGGTAACATGCAGATTTTTAATATCTTGACAGTTGTACATGGCTAGTCATCCATTGTCCTACAGCATGATAAAAGTCAGACTTGTGCCATGGTGCTTGCATTATGTACTCTAGTTGGTGTACTTAGGTAGGGGTTCTAATCTCACTGCAGTCAATGCAGTCAATGGGTGTGTGTGTGTGTCTACCTAGTCAGAAGAGAATGCTTGTGCATCTTTTGGTCATCAGTACAATCCCACAGAGTGCCAGTATTCTGACAGCTGTACATACCCACACACCCATTTCATTCAGGCCTTTCAACATATTCTGCCAAATATCCATTGCTGATGTCATCTATTATAAATTGTCCTGCAACATTGTAAATGTCAGACTTGTGCTGTTGCTCTTGTGTTAAGTGCTGATTAAATAGGTAGGTAGGGCTTCTCTTCTTACTGTGTTCAATGTGTGTGTGTGTGTGTGTGTGTGTGTGTGTGTGTGTGTGTGTGTGTGTGTGTGTGTGTGTGTGTGTGTGTGTGTGTGTGTGTGTGTGTGTGTGTGTGTGTGTGTGTGTGTGTGTGTGTGTGTGTGTGTGTGTGTGTGTGTGTTCACTTGATTGACATTTGAGGGAGGCATTTTACACCAGCATGTCAGACAGTGCTATTACTTTTTATTACCAGTCACTGCTGACATCATTAGCTATAAAGTGTTGTCGGACACTATAACAGTCAGGCTTGTGTGTTTGTTCAGTTGATTGACATTCAAGAGACCATTTTACATCAGCATGTGGGACAATGCTATTAAAATCTTCTCACCAGCCACTGCTGATGTTATCAGGTATAAAGTGTTGTTAGTCACTCTAAATGCTAGACTTGTTCTGTAGCTCTTGTGTTAAGTACTGTGCTTTTTAAATAGGTAGGCCGGGTTTCTATTCTCACTACAGTCAACACTTACTATGGTGAGAATTTTAGAATGCTATGTGAATCTACTGCTATGTCAAACCCTACTGTGAACATCTCATTGAAGAATACAATGATGACCTCATCTTGTATAACATACACTCTGACAGTATTCAATAAATACTTGTGCTACGGAAGTAATATTAACTACTGTATTTGCAAACTACTTTACCTACACAAATAGGGATTCTAATCTGACAGCAGGTGACTTGCCTGTCTGTACATACACCTATCACTTTTGAGACAATTTTACACAGGGATTGGATTCCACATCAATGTCCTACACTCAACAGAACATGTTCTCTTCAGCATACAATGATGCTATCATACTCCATAAAGTGCAATGTGCCATTGTTAAAGTCAGTCATATGTAGTGTTGTTACCTTGACAATGTATGGCATTCATATTATATACCTACACAGGTGTAATGTTCAAAACTGGCCCAGTACTGCTGGGTATGCGTCTGTGTGTGAGTGTGTGTGTGTGTGTGTGTGTGTGTGTGTGTGTGTGTGTGTGTGTGTGTGTGTGTGTGTGTGTGTGTGTGTGTGTGTGTAGTTGTTGGAACATTATGCCCATTATGACCACTGTATAATCTTTGGAATCATTTTTCATTTTTCTACCACTTAGAAAATCATTCACATAGCCCCATGCATCCACCATTCTCCTTTTTCCACTGACCACATGACATCCTTCTTGCAGAAGAGTTAAGGATGTCCTCATGTCAAATATGCATACACACATAATGAAGCAAGGTCCATCTCAAGAATACTGAATGTGCAATTGCTAATTTTGACATAGTGCAGTTCATATGTCCCATACGGACAGTGGCAGGATTTAATGCAATCAAACAAGTATACCCAAATGCACAACAGGTTTACTCTCCAAAATATAGATATAGGGATATTTTAATTATGACCCTATGAATGCTTGACATGTCAATGTTGCTGTCATTGACATGTGCTATATTGAGATGTTGATGTACAGCATGGCTACAAAAGGGTCTTACAATCTGTGATGTGAGCTAATGTATTTATGGACATTGATGCCATTGCAGTAAATGCTCCTTCTATAACAGCTGTAGTAATATGCCTCCTGAGAACTGTTGGCTTGGTACAATACACTGTTATGGATATTAATGGCATATTAGAACATGTGTTTTTGTAGTGGAACAGATGAACCTTCTACACAGTTCACATTCTGCCATCACAGTGACACTTGCCTTATGGCAGAGGTGTGCATGTGTCTACCTACCATCATTACATGTTCAATAACTGATATCAATGTCAATTCATATTGATTATGTGGCCACATAAGTCTTATCTCGTACACATGTTGTTATACTGTAATATACACAACCAATGTATCACATGTTTTGATGCAATTGCAGCCTTGGGGAATTCAATGTATGTGCAATGGTGTTGCTACATCCAAGGATTAATGACAAAGTTAGCAGCACCATTGTGTGACTATTAGTATTTGCATCAGAAAATGTTCTGCATGAACTACAAACAACTTTTCTGAGATTTAAAAAAGTTAAGTTACAGGCTTGCTGTTCTTGAACAGTTTGTAAGTTTCTTGGAGGCCATTTTTTGCTTGGGCTAAAGGGAAGTCTCTCTGTTGATCAGTGGCAGTGAAAAACATTGAGCAGCCTGCCTGCCCCTGTGGGAGTGGTTACTGACTTGAAACTGTAGTTTTATTGGCCATTTTGGGTCAATTCCAAACTCCTTCATCTTCCTCTCTTAAAACCATCTTTTGCACGGTTTTGCGCGTTTTTGTGCATAGCGCAACAGCGGGCAGCGCTGCCTAATTGGGTTTAAACTATTCCTGGCTCCACAAAGTCTGTTCTTCACTTTTTCCCTTAGAACTGCTCTATCTCTCAATTTAAACACAATATTCTCATTCTAAGGCCCTTCACTGGTCCAATTAAGTAATCCTACAAGTTAACACTATTAAACCATAAGCACTACTTACTCTTATACTTTCTACGATTACCCTGTCCTCTATTGGTCCGTCTTAAATTCAGTTTCCCTATATTACTCTAGCATGTCCAAAGGTCAGTCAATGGTTTCCTCTCCAGTCCAGCTGGTGAATCTGGGAATTTTGAGGCAATGTTACAACTGTCTCATGTACATGGACAACCCTGTCCTCCTCCAAACAGGTTCAAATATATGTGAGAAATGCAACTATTTAGCCAAACTGGAGGCTGAGCTCTCTCATCTCAAAACTGGTGTAACCAGTCAGGAGGAGAAGGTAACCTCACACAACACAATTCCAGTATCACATAGTCCCACCACATCAGCGAACCAAACACATAAATACACAAAAACATACTCAGAGGCTCTAAATAAAAATCTACCTAAGCAACACAGACCTCCAAAGCAGACATCCAAGCAAACGCTACCTCAAAACAAAACACGCACAACACATATCCCACAAACTAATTGTGCCAAGCAGCCACAGCCCTTAAGGCTGAATAACACCTGATACTCTTGTAATAGGTGACTCTATTGTCAGACACACTGACGTCCCGCTCACCAGGCTGAATAAAGAGAAGGTCACGGTGAGCTGCCTGTCGGGTGCTAGGATCCACCACATAATGCAAGCACTCAGGTCACTCCAAAGCAAATACAAATATGACTCAGTCATTGTACATGCTGGTGTGAATGACCTGAGATGTACCTCCCTGGACTAAATGAAAAGAGACATAGAGGAGCTCTCTGATCATGTAGCCCAGGCTGGTATGACCTTGACCTTGAGCAGCATCTTACCCTCACCTAGAATGATGCCACAGTACAAAGACAAAATGATCGATTTTAACAATTGGCTAAAATGTTGGTGTCATTCAAAGGGGATCCAGTGTCTGTCAGCCTGGGATGACATGCTCAACAAGCCACGTTGCTTCGCTAAGGATGGCTTGCACCTGTCACCACTGGGCTTTCGGATATTGGCAAAGGCTCTTGCCAACCCCATAGTGCCTTTTTTAGGCAAGGCTCAAAAGTCAAACCCACCCCCATAGACAGCACAAGGAACAAGAAACTAAGGGTAATGCTGCTTAACGCCAGAAGTCTTAACCTCAAGATGCATGCACTTGAAGCTCTCCTCAGTATGGAGAACATCGATATCTGTGCAATGACAGAAACCTGGTTCAAGGCTCCAGAGAGCACCCCAGCACTACCAGGCTATACCTCATATCATGCTTTTCGGCCCCAAAACCCGGACTGAACCACAAAAGGAGGGGGAGTTTCCATATTTATCAAGGATATCCACACCTCCAGGTTAGTGGCATTGCATGAAGTATCGGAGACCATCCATGTGCAACTAACAGTGGGCAAGACTGCTTTTCAATTTATAGCATCATACAGACCACCCTCTCAAAGTCAGGAATCCCACTCGGCTTTCCTGAAAACATTGGAGAACATGAAGATCTCTCCGAACACCATTATATTGGGCGACTTCAACTACCCAAACATTGACTGGGAGCACTACTCAAGCCCCAGCACCTTAGCCCAAAGGTTCCTGGAAATTATAAACTCAAATGCTATGGAACAACTAGTCACCACTCCCACAAGAGGGGACAACATACTAGACCTGATCATTACCAACATGGGGACTCTATGCTCCACACCAGAAGTATATCCCTCATTGGTAAGATCAGACCATAAATTAATTTCACTGGATGTCCACATCCCGACCTCACTCCCAGCCCAGAAAACCACAGTGAAAGACTTCTCAAAAGCGAACTTCTCACTTCTCAAAACCAAAGTGGAATCCTTCAAGGCCCCAGGGCCAGTGGAAACTATGACCCAAACTGCAGAATCCTATATAAACGCATTCTACGGACATCTCCAGGAATGCATGGATCATGCTATCCCAAACAAAACCAAGACCCAATCATCCAAAGGCAGGCGTCCAGTCTGGTGGACCCCTGCCATAAATAAACTGTACAACAGAAGGAGGAAGCTACTACATGATAGAGCAAAATCCCTAATAGGGAAGGCATCTCTGATTGGTACTAGCAAAAAATTACGATCCCTCATAAAATCCTCCAAGGCCAGCTTCAAGAGAAAAATTGCACAGGACACCAAATACAATCATAAGGCTTTTTTCAGTCATGTTAGGAACCTGGGATGCAACTCCCAGACTTGTTCTGAGTTGATTCTAAATGACAAAAAATACACTGAACCCACAGACATCGCCAATATCCTGGCAGACAGGTTCAGTGCAAACTTCTCCACCCCCTCCCCCTCAAAAGAGCAAGTATCTATCCTGGCAGAGGGCTGCCTCCCAAACATCTCTGATGCTCAGGTGAAGGCTGCCCTCTCCAAAGCAAAAAACACTGCTTCCAAGGGACCAGATGGCGTCCCAGGTTGCATCCTACATGAACTCCAAGAGGAACTAATCCCTCAAATAAAACAGCTATCCAATCTCAGCCTCACTACAGGATATGTGCCCACAGAATGGCATACAGCAACAGTGGTCCCACTCCACAAAGGTGGAGCCTCTACGGACCCTGGAAACTATCGCCACATAAGCCTGACTAGCTTAGTCTGCAAGGCTATGGAGAGGATCATCATGGAGCTCATAAACAAAGACATTGGGGACCTACAGACACTAGATCCTACCCAGTTCAGCTTTGTCAAGGGCAGATCCTGCCTTTTGAACCTGGTTGACTTCTTTGAAACAGTCACCAAAGCCATAGATGAAGGGAAGGTAGTCCACACAGCCTATCTGGACCTTGCAAAGGCATTTGACACAATACCCCACTCGGGCATCATAGATAAGCTATCCAGCTTAAATATAAACCCCCATGTCACAAGATGGGTTGCAAACTGGCTCAAAGACAGAACCCACAGAATGAGAGTTGCTGGAGCCATGTCAGACTAGAAACCGGTCACAAGTGGTGTCCCACAGGGTTCTGTCCTGGGACCACTCTTGTTTGGTATATACTTTTCCGAGGTACAGGCAAACGTGGGAGGACTATGGCTCACCAAGTTCGCAGACGACTGCAAACCGGGCGCTATAATCGACTCTCCAGCTGACACAAACATCCTTCAAAAAGGTCTCACAGAGACAGATAACTGGTGCCAGTGCCATGTTTTAAAGCTAAATGCCAAAAAATGTATAGTCATACCCTTTGGCAAAAACAATGTGCCCACAAATTACCACATAGGTGGAAACCCATTAAGTACAGAGAAAGTTATTAGGGACCTGGGTCCCATGTTGATAGCAATCTCTCCTTTGAAAACCACATTGCCAAAGTGGTTAGAAAGACCTTCTACATAGCCCACCTCATCACGAAGGGTTTCACATCTAGATCAAGAGAGGTAATCGTGCCCCTTTATTCATCCCTCATCAGGCCCATCATAGAATACAATGCCCCTTTTGGGATGTACCTTACCCGACACCTGCAGCAATTAGAAAGACCCCAAAAGTATCTCACCAAGAGGATCAAGGGTCTCAAACAGATGCCATATGCTGCTCGGTTAAAAAAACTCCAGCTCTACTCAGTTGCATACCGCCTACTTGAGGTGATCTATGCCTGACATACAAAGCTATGTCAAATCCAGAATTAATGGACATGCTCCACCTCAGTAAATCTAAATCCCTTAGAGCCACACGCTCGAGGGACTTGAACCTCAGCACATAAATAAATAGAACTTGCTGGAGGGACAGGTTCATAACCCAGAGGCTCCCTTCGCTCTGGAATAGAATTCCAGTTCATGTGAGGCAGAGCACCTCACTGTATCTCTTCAAGAAGAATCTCGATAGGTGGATGGGGGATCGTAGGTTTGTCCCAGGGATTACTCCCGTGTCACTATTAGACAGAGGCACAGTAAACTAAACCTTAAAAAGGGCACAGTATACTCAAATCAAGGGGTGGCGTAAGCCATACATAATCAGGCTAGTCTTATAATTGCCCCAGGGCAGATAGCCTAGTATGAACCTATGAATCTATGAACCTATAATGTGTTCTGATATGACATCAGGTTGCTCAAACACAGCTTGCCCGTGAAACACATATAGGCATATGTTTTGCAACTGATGTAAGTATGTGACATTGGTACAGTTGTATAACTGTGTGTAGAGCAACAGTGTGTGTGATGTAATGAATGACCAGGGTTGTATGGAGGTATTGTCACAAATCATTTATTCCAATGTATATGAAATGTTTAGTAGAATACACAACTAAGCACAGATGTGTGTGTGGATGTCAGCAGACATACCTAGTCAGAGGACATAGACAATCTTCTAGCTGACAGTTTGTGTCACATGTCTCCATCCTGTCACCACTGGCCATTAGCCAAAGTATACATGCAAAAAATACTCAGTTTGTATTCACAGCAGGGCACTTTCTTCAGCTAATAAAACAGAAGCAATGGGCACTGATAACATCACAGATTCCATATGTCAACACATCCTACAGATAGCCAATGTTTCCATAGAAGGGTGTACAGCAACCTGCATCCTTCAGACTCAGGGGGGACCATCACCTGATAAATGGAGTCATATAACTATTCTGACTTTCCTCAGTTGTGAGGTAGTCCAAGGAGTCATCATGGACCTTCTCTAAATGGATACAGTTAAATCCCGACTGTGTACTAAACCCATGTTTGATTTGTTCAGGCTACATCATGTCTGTTACATCTTTTTACTGTCATCAAGAAGGTTAACAAGGGCATGCATGATGACAACACTATCATCCTGTGTAACTTAACTGGACAAGGCATTTGACATAAATAAACCATCAAGTATTAAAGCAAAACTGTCACAAGTGGCCATAAACACCTATGTCACCAAGTGGGTAAACAACTGGAACATATAAGTGACAGAGAAATTTGCTCCAGTGTGTGAAGTCACCTCTATCTAGAGTCTAGTGACCAGGTTTGCACTGCAGGGCTCTGTGGTGGCCCTTTCCAGTCCATTATTTAAGTGTCAGACATCAAAATTGAATTACACATTCTGTCATCAACCAGCTTTGTGGAGGAGTGCAAATTGTGGACAATCATTAAATCCAAGTGTGGTATTGGTATAATTCATACAGTATCAATACACAAAAGGATTGATGCTACAGCCATAGGAACATAGTAGATGATGGAAACTCATGGGGTGATTACTTCCATTATGAACGCAAATACATAAGAAAATTACAATATGGACAATGCACGCCTATGAGTAGACCAGGTGGTATGCACAGTTATAATCTAGCCAGGATTGCTTATTAGTTCTAATACAGGTGTAACCATGTCCCTCTGAACACCTCCGGAAGATATTATGTTTTGAAGGAGGTGTACTTGATTTCTGTCAGATATTGCTGATGAATCATAATAGTTGTACAAGTGTGTTCTTGCAGAACCATCTATGATCACTCACAGTCACATATGCTATTTGAAAGACATGTGATTACTGGTGGTATTATTCTGATATTGCTCCTGATTGTGAGTAGTTCTGTCTACTGTTGTCAATGGACCTGTTACTGTGTGTCCTATTCATATTCAGGCAACTCATTTTGCACAGCTTCACAGTATGGACATAATCCCTATTGTATATACCATCCCTGATATATGTTCTGTCCCTTGTTCATGTCAAGATGCTTATATCAGAAAGTATCTGCTCCACTGGTATGTTACCTTGTGTGACAGTTGCATAATATACACTGTGCAATCCATAATGTATCATGGTGGAATGTGATCACTCATGTTACAACTGTATTCATTGACATGCCCTCATCTTCTGTACATTACCATGCTTCACCTGTCCTCTTCCCCTGTGTTCATTCCTACAATTAATCTATGTGTCCCTTTTCAATATATGCACCTCATGACTGTTTATTTATTTATTCATTACAGTTTGATGACCAGTATAGTTCACTGGGCCTGGCGTTTTCAGTGGAGGCCTGGGGAGAAAAGCTCCACAGAATATAAACAATTTTACAACAGTTATACTAAAGTAAATAAAGTAGTAGAACAGTGAAAAATACAGAGATAATACAATTTGTTAAAAAAAAGACATAACATTTATAATCCTAGGTAATGATTTACAAACGTGAGATTCATGTAGTCTAAACATACTAAAAGTACAGGCATTTCAGATGAAAAAAACATGTACGTAAAACATTTATGTACAGATAAAAAAACAAGCTTTTTTTTTTTTTTGGAAGTTAGAAATATTAGGAGAGGACAGAGAGAAGAAGGTGAGGTGGGAGAGGTAAAAGGTGGTATATAGTGGAGAAAGGGAGTGGGTTGGGGTGAAGTTTATGAGGTATAAGGTAGGAGAGGAAGTAGAGGCAATGGGTAAGAGAGCACAGTGATAGAAGGTTGAGGTATATAGTGCATGGGAGATGCAGAGTTTATGTGGTAGGGGTGCAGGAACATTCAGGATCATTCCCACTTTGAAAGGAGGTGAGATTGGAGAAGAGTTTTGAATTTTGAGTGGCTCTGAGTATTTTGAAGGGTGGTAAGGAGCCAATTCCAGAGTTTAGCTAGGGAGCAGAAAAATAGTAGGTGGCCAGGGGGTTGACGAGGCTTATATATGTTTAGAAGATTGTTCTTTTTTGATCTTAGAGAGTGGTTGGGAATGTAGGGGGTTAAAGAAGTAGACAGAGAAGGACAACTAGAAGGTTTGAATATGAGCTTGTGAAGAGTAGTAAGTCTAAGGAGTCTGAGGTAGTTAGGAAGTTCAAGCCATTTCAGGGAGTGGAGAGAGAGAGACAGAGACAGAGACAGTGATACGATGAGTTTCTTTAGTTGGTGGCAAATTTGGAGATTTTATTGTAACAGGCTTTAAACTTGGCCTGTAAGACTAGATGAAGATTAGTGAATGGGGGGACACCGTATATAAGAGAGGGAAGAAGGTAAGTAGAGGTAAGTGTGTGTCTGGTGGAGGGGGTAAGGTAATGATTGTGTCTATACAGGAGATCTAGTTTTTGGTAAGTTTTTTTATATTAGTTTGAATATGGATGTCAAATTTTACATTTTCATCAATTATGACACCAAGCAGTTTGGTATGTGATAAAATTTCTATGGGGCTGTTATTCTGAGTAGTCACTGTAAAAGCGCTTTTGTCTGTATTGGTGTTTTTGGATGGGGAGAATATCATTAACTTTGTTTTATTGGGATTTAAGGCAAGGTGATTACTATGCATCCATGATTTGGTATTAGAGAAGGCTAACTGAGTTTTGAGAAGTAGGTCATAGGGGGTATCTGCTGTACAAATAATGGTCGAATTATCAGCATATTGAATTAGTGTGGCATCAGAGAGACACTGGTGGAAGTTATTAATGAGGATGTTAAAGAGGAGGGGGCCTAGAATGGAACCCTGGGGAACTCCGGTAGGGGTGTGAAGAAAGGAAAAGAGTGAGTTTTTCCATTTGATGGCTTGCTGTCTTTCAGAGAGGTAGCTGGTGAACTAGGTGATGGTAAGAGGGGAGAGGTTGAGAGTGGAGAGTTGGGATAATAGTAAGGGGTGAGAAATGGTATCAAAGGCTTTGGAGAGTTCAAGGAACAGAGTAGAAACTGTTTTGCCAGAGTCAAGAGCAAGGTTTTTGGAGTCTAGAAAGAAGAGGAGGGCACTGATGGTACTAAGCCCGGGACAGAAACCATGTTGTGTAGGGGTTAGTAGGTTGTTTTGGGTCATATACGACATCATTTGGGATTGAATACATTTTTCCATGATTTTGGATAGTGGGGATAGGATGGCTATGGGCCGAAAATTAGAAGTGTCAGTGGTTTTGCCTCCTTTATGGAGTGGAAAGATAAAGGTGTGTCTCCATAGTGAGGGGACTTATGATTCTAGTATGGATAGGTTTATTAAGATAGAGATGGGATGGGCAATGCTGTCTGCAGACAATTTGAGGAAAGTTGGGGGTAGGTTATCTGGGGCAGGGGAGCATGGTTTGAGTTGAAGGAGGAGCTCCTTCATTTTGCATATAGAGACAGGAGAGAAGCTAAAAGTAGGAGTAGGGGTAGTCAGATTGTGTGGAGATGTAGAGGGGTTGGTTGGGGGAGGAGACAGAGTGGTGAGAGAAGCTAGTGGTGAGTTTAGCTAAGAATTTTATGAAGAAGGTATTGAAGTTAGAGGCATTTTCTAGATCAGTAAGGTTTAGGTTAGGGGATGGATTATCCTTATTGCCTGGGTGGAGATGAGAGGAGATAGAGTCCCAGAATTTTCTTGTGTTGGATAAGTTTTCTGGTTGAAGTTTATTGTAGTATGATTTTTGGTCCTTCATTATTAGCTTTTTTGCAATGTTACAGAGTTGTTTGACTTCTGTTAGGACATGGGGTAATTTATTTTTATGGTAAAGTTTCCACTTTTTGTCTCTTACGTGCATGATTTGTTTAGTTTCTTTGGTTAACCAAGTGGAGGATGAAATTTTTACTCTTTTCATTTTTAGTGGAGCTAGGTTGTTAAGAAGGTTCGGGAAGGTTTTATTAAAGTAGTCAATAGCATTGTCAAGAGGCAAGGTTTTTAAGGGTAACCAAGCTGTTACTTTTAGGCAGTCTATGAATATTTGTGGATTGAAATTGGAGAGGTTCCAAGATTGTACATAGAGGTTTAGCTTTTGAGGGGGAGAGGAGTGATTGTCAGCAAATGCAGGCAGATGGTCGCTGAGAGAGTCAGGAAAGGTGCTAGTATTTGAGATAAGGTTAGGATGAGACACTAAGATCCAGTCAATGATGGTACCAGTGGTTCCTCCTTTGTTTGGCCTGGTAGGAGAGTTTATTAATTGGGTGTAGTTGTACAGGTTGATATTTAGGGAGGGGGATTCAAAGTTTATCATGGCCCAGTTTATGTTTACATCACCTAAAACAACTGTTTTGTTTCTGATGTTAGTTGAAAACCAGGAGAGTATGTCTTCAAGTATAGGGATGTTGTTGCCTGGAGGAATATAGAGGGCAGCAATGCATATGGATTTGTATTTGTTGAGTTTAAGGAGGGCAATACAAAGTTCAGAATTGGCAAATTTAGGAATGTGATTGGTGTAGGGAGTAACAGTGCTGGAAGTAACAGTGAAGGAGACTATAATAGAGTCTATGTACCCTTAGTGATCATTTATAAAACTTTTATTCTGTATATCTGACACAGGTTTCCACAATACTTTGCACTGTACACACTTTCTTGTAATGTGTCGCAATGTGGCATTCTATTCAATCCCACAGACCTTGTCTGTCTGTAGGTAAACAGGTGTGCATGACTGCTGCTGTCCTTTTTGCTATACATGGCCATGGAACTGCTCTTGTTTACATTTAAACATGGTGCACAGCATGCATATGCAATTATTGCTGCTACTCACCACACAAACACTAATCTTTGTGTAGGCATCATGCTAAGCCTACGGGGAGTTTATTGAATTCCCCAGGAATGTGTAGTTATTTTGAAACATTTTTCACCTGGTTCATAAGGGAATAAAAAGTGTTATATCCAAAGAATGTTTCTATTTGTTTTTGATGTGTCATGTTGCTTTTGATAAAAAAAGATCAGTATAAAAGATAGTAATCTTCTAAAAATAATGAAAATTAAAGTATATGTAAGTGGGCAGGAAAAGATCTTGCAAAATGGAAAGTGCTGCTTTACATATTCAGATATTTTACTACATCACAGGCCAGAAAGATGTTTAACTAGCATATTGAATTATAAAGACTATCAACAGCAAGTTGATAATGCAAAAGCAGAACATAGAATTTGTTAGCCTTAGCAGACCAAGGTCAATTGACAGTAAGGCATATATGTGTTTCATTAAGCAACAGGACAATTCAGTAAATGGCTAAAAGTAGCAATGGGTTGTTAAAAACTCGGTTATGTAAACATGAAGGTAATCTACTCCTTGATAACACTATTCTCTAAATTGTTCCCTGATGTCTGAAAATATATGAATGCAAAATAAATGTCATGCTCTTAAAATAAGCCAGGATGTAAAATGTTTCTTCCTTTTCTAATAAAATCATATAATCATGTGTAGCACTAGTGAAAAAAAGGTATTCTTAATTAAAGAGATAATATGTATGGATATGTATACAAGTACATGTACATACCTCTCAACATCTTACAACAAAAATATTTGGATAAATCCATAAATAATAGGGGGCAAAGCCTCCAAAAATAGGTATCATTTTTAAATATCGCTCTTACAACAGGTTTTACATTAACTTAATCTTTTTGAAGGGTATGAAGTCTGAATCTCAAATGTCTGTCATTATATTCTAACTTCAGTCCTCAATGATTTGTCAGAAAACCACTGTTGTATGAGAAACAGGCCAAACATATGAGGCAAAAGTGTTGACATTCTGTGAAAATCTGTACAGTTAACAGTTATGACACATACATACCCTCACAATCCCAAACAAGTGCACATACCCAGCTCTGCATTCACACTATAATTCAGTTGCTTTGATAAGTATAAAATTGCAGATTTTATACAAAGTTGTTATCTGTCAATAATAGAAATACTAAAAAGAAAACAATATAGTATGGTGACCATTAAGAACATGTAAATATATTTTAATAACATCCAACAAGAACCTAAGTGTGAGGAAAGTACAACTTCTTAAAAGTATGACTGTGGAACCTGAGAGCTGCTAGTCAGTGTAATTTGTATAAATCATGTCAACTGCCAGAAGTAAGGACCAGATCAAAGTAAAAGAAAGCTGAATAATAGAGACAAAAGAACAGGTCATGGTGAATCGTCGTAGAAAGCCCGATGCATGAAATTAAATGTTTTTGTCAGAACAATCTTACTTAAGTAAAGCACAATTACAATTTGTCCACAGCACATGGATAATTGTGTAGACCTAAATAGGACTGTAGGAGTCTACTTAGATCATTCTGCTTATAAAAAAGTCTTAATAGTTCAATCTCTAATAGAAAACTGTGTTCAGACAGCATATAATTAAACACATTGAAAGACTAACATGCCTCTCTCCTGTTGCCTTTGTCAAGTTTCAGTAAATGTTTTACCATTCAACTTTGGATCATAGCAAGAGAGTTACAGTAAATCAAAATAACCATTGCACAGCTGTATATATGGGTATCACCAGTACTAAAATGAACCAGTGTGAAGCCTCCTAAAAATCAGATGTAATGGCATCAACTGTGCAACACAGGGCAGTAGCAGCACGTTTTAAAAGATGAAATCAATGATGGACGGTGTTTTGCTGGCATTGATATATAAAACAGTCAACATTTTGCAACCAGACTCATGGGCAGCCATCATAGGTCTCAACCTTCTAGGAGGCCACTGTGGAACACATGCCATACAATATGGACACACAGTAAAAATGTGCAACACCCTATTTTTTCTCACAAAAAATGTGTTATGGCTACGGTCATGATTCTTCAACTAAAAGCTAGGATATGTAAGCTTTTTATTTATTTTTCCATTTATTTACACTTTGTTGACCCAGTTAAGTTCTACGATGCTAATGTCAGGACTGCAGACACTAAATAATGACAGACACTTTCAGTTTCAGACTTCATATCCTTTAAAAAATGCATGCTAATTCAAAACCTGTTATTTTAGCACATTTCTAAGTAAATATGAAAAATATTTAAAATCTGCCTCTGATTTGGGAACTTTGTTCCCAGCTATTTTTTGCTTTTGTCCTTGACTCTTGAACTAAAATGCTGACAGACATATACACAAACACACACACACACTCACACACACACTCACACACACACACACACACACACACACACACACACACACACACACACACACACACACACACACACACACACACACACACACACACACCTCTTTCTTTCTGACCTTCACATGTAAAGGTACAACTTCTTCATCTTCTTTCGGCTTTTCCCGGTTAGGGGTCGCCACAGTGGATCATCTGTCCGCTCATGATTGGCAGTGGAGTTTTACAGTGTCGCGTTGCCAGCCCGGCGCCCAACCTTCCACAGAAGGCACACACATGCACACACTCACACCTAGGGCCAATTTAGAGTGACCAATTCACCTACTGCATGTCTTTGGGATGTGGGAGGAAACCGGAGCACCCGGAGAAAACCCACGCGACAACAGGGAGGACATACAGACTCCACACAGAAGGAACCCTAGCTGAGAATTGAACCGGAGAACCTCTTGCTGTGAGGCGACATGTAAAGGTACGACTACAGACACTAAATAATGACAGGCATTCTGAATTTCAGACTTCATATTCTTCAGAAATGCATGCTAATTCAAAATCTGTTATTCCAGCAATTTTCTAAATAAATATTAACAATATTTAAAATCTCTCTCTCTTATTCGACAGCTTTGTTCCCAGGTATTTTTTGCCTTTGACCCTAATTCTTGATCTAAGAGGCTGACAGCCGCTCTCTCTCCTACAGTCACACTTGTGTACACATAAACACACACACACACACACACACACACACACACACACACACACACACACACACACACACACACACACACACACACACACACACACACACACACACACACATATGCTTAGAACTGCCAATAATGCAGTGACTTATAAATTGGTTTAACCTTTTTGGGTTTTTTTCCACTCATTAAATGGAATTAGAAGCAATCCTGTTTAGTGAGAGGAAAGAAAGATGACAGAAAGTTATTTTATTTTTCCATCCATGCTTCAGGGTGCTCAGTCGACTTACATGAAGTCATAAACTTGTGTCTGATTTGTTACTTCTCCTCATGAAGTCAGTGTCTGATTGACCCTCTTTTCCCTGTGTCAGCTGGCAAGAATTGTAATTTTGGAGGCAAACACCTCTCCCATCCCTCTTAATCTCTTCTACTCTCTTCATCTCAGTCTTCTCGGATTCCATACATGATTTTAGCAGGAACCGATCCATGAGTAAACAACTACTCTTGATTTACAATGCTGATACTTTTTATCTCACAAATTGTCTCTGTTGAAATATTTTATCTGTAATTAGTATAACCTAAACTTTGATTGTCATTTTTCCTTTAGAAATTGTATGTTTAAATGCAATTTTTTACTAGTACTTTTGTACTTACTATAACAAAAGCTTCGATTGTAATTTTGTTGTAATTATTGTTTTGTTTTTGGAGCTTTCCTCCCCAGGACTCAATTGAAAATGGGTTCTTCTAGGCCCAATAGATTATCCTGGTAAAACAACTGCAAATAAATAAATAAATAAAATAAAATAAGCAGAGAACAAAAACTGGTACTTGAGTTATCACAACCAGATTCCAAACAACTCTATAATACATAATTAGCGATTTCTCCAGTTTCTAAAAACTTTCTAAGAGCAATGTTTAAATTCTGTCCCTATTTTGTGCGTTGGTTTTCACGAATGTGATTCATTATTTGGAAACAACAGAGCACAAGGGATGAATGACTTTAGAATGAGCTACTGTTGTTTCCAGGATTCCATATTTACCAGCCTTTTTTTGGAAAAATGTCTGTGTCTCCAGATTGTTTTCCTGTTTAGCTAAATGAATGGTACAATAGGACCATAGCCGTGGTCTTTATTTTTTAGCTACAATTCCGCCATTTATTTATTTTTAGCCTGTGAAGCAGCCCACAAAGACCTGTGGGTTTGTTTGTAGAAGTTTATTTAAGTTATGTAGTAATGTGTATGCCCTTAAACATGTCTATCTGTATGTGGAAAATCACAAGAATATTACTACATATAGAAGGGAAAATAAATGTTAAAGAAATTGTTACAGCTGTTACTGGCAAGCTGGTACTGTATGCCTTAATGACATCTTGCATTCAGTTACAGTGCTAAAGGACGCTACCCAGGATGAGGAATGTTGTCGTTATTCATGTTCCAGTTTCAGAACCAAACTGATACAATACTAATTTGCAGTGTATACACCCCTTTTCACTGCAACAGAAAGTAATTTCACTCTAACATTACCACCTACATCAACTTCAAAATGTGGTTGCGATAATTCGTAAGTACCCAGAAAAACAGAACAACCACAGTCTGAAGTGGAGCAGTGTAACACTTCTTCACTTTTATATTAAATGTGGAGTTTTCCACACAGTGTGGTATGTTTGAGTGCCAATGCAGCCATATTAGATATTCTATAATAAAAACCTAACCAAAAATAACAATGTAAGTAATCCTGAATTGTCTTGCTCCAATAGGCTATCATCTCTTAATTTTCTTGTTACAGATTTTAAATTTACTAACTACTGTCCTTTAGAAAGGTTGATTGCTGAAACATAATGTTAGTAATTCCTGTTGCCATTTATGCATCCACTTTGGTTTTATAAGAAGGTAATTGTTGGTTTGATCTGATTGTAAAGGAAAGCTTATTCCATAACTCCGAAAAATGTTTTGCATTGCATTTAATATACTTTTTCCAGCATTCATATTAATTTTTTGGATTACATTTATCATCTGATGCTATGTTCTCTCGAGATACATTCCAGACATAGACTCTGAAGTAGAAATGGATTAGACCTTGCTTTATTTGTCAGATAACGTTCTCTGCTAATTTGAAGTGTTAGAGAATCTCTGATCATACCTCACTGAATCGAAGATTCCTAAGATCAAAACTTTAAAACTCAGAACAACTAAAGCCCAGTATCTTAAATAGAACACTATTAAAGAGTGACCAATAACTAATAGAGACATATAATGCTAGTAAAGTACAGCATTGTCACAAATAAAACCATCTCAGCCTCTTTTTAAAGAGCTGCAATCACCCCTGTACAATCTATGTAGGGGGAGTTATACCACCAATATCCTTGCTACTAGATTGTTCTCATACTTTGTCTGTTTAGCCTTATAGACCAGTAACATAACACGTTTCAGGTCAACTCTAGTATTCCATTGATATGTCCTTGGGAAAAGAATAATTAGCACATTACCACTGAGTATCACCGGTATGAGGGTATCTGCATACCTCTGAGAATTCCTTGAGGTGAAACATAAATAGTTAGGTTACTCTCTAGGTTTTCTACAGGTACAAAAAATTCAAAATGACAGTTCAGTTGCAGCAATGGAATGAAATTTAATACTTAATAGAGATTTGTAGCTTACGTTTTAAATGTTGTTTCCCCACTGTTGTTAATTATGGTTTACAGTAGAAAAAATAAAGAAAATTCTCTCACTGTGCAATGCGTCTTGAGTTCATGATCATTCACAGCAAGGCAGTTTCTTTTTTTGTAGTGCCATCTATAACAATATTGATTCTACAGTTAGGAACACCACCCTTTCTTACTACTGGGTATCTATTTTTGTTTACCAACACATGCTGACCTTTCCACAATGTAAAGAAACAAATGGATAATTGAACTCTAGGAGGTGATGCAATTGGTTTGAGCCAATTGAATTCTCAGAAGACAGTTCACTGCTTGTATAGCACCTCTGCTCCTTACCTCAAGATTCATTGTTGCCAGTGGATAAATTAGAGGTCCTGTAGCAGTGATTTTCTCTTTTTATTTACAGAGAAAACTTTACACAGACTGCCATGGGACCCCTTGACAAGTGACTGACTTTTAGAGCAGCAGCAACAGCCAGGAAATAAAGGGTAGATCTGAATTCTTCAGTAAGGAATGAGCAACAGAGGAGGCTGAGCCTCTCAGATGTTCAGCAAACTTAGGTCACAGGGAGAATTGCACAGCAACTAAAAACACAGCCAAAGACAAAAAACATTTCCACTGCCATTGCTACTGCACAAGGCAAGCACTAATAAATAATAAATAGCTTCATGCACGCTTTTGCTTACTGGCTGATGATGTCAATTTAGTAATGCGAGTGTTAAGCTATGACATATGTTTCCAGGCCAGAAAATCTTATTCCACCCTCTTTATGTTTGAATGTCTGCATTTATTCATTCTCTTGTTATATTTAAGATTAAACCAAAAAGTTGGATGAGCACTCACATATTCTGTTTGACTCTCCTTATAGCAAAAGGCAAATCTTGATGTTGGGTGCTTTCTGCAAATGGTCTGACTGATTGCCTAACATTTATCTACACTATGTGCAACCAATTCATAGGTGTTACTGACCTTTAGAAAGATAGCATCCACAAATATACTTTAATTCACCTCCTTATTAAATTGGTCACAGAAGGAGACAGGTTTAGCCTAACAAGATGTACCTGCTGGGAATCAATAATGGAACTCTTTAGGCAATCATTGTGTAACATGAATCCCAGTATCCCTACATCATGCTTCCAAAACTGCCAGTTTTCCTGTAAATAAAATACAGAATGTTGCCTTATACCAGGCTTTTTTCATATCACAAACTGTATAACAACAAATAAACCCAATGGCTGAAGCCTGCAGGGCTTTGTTGGGCCTCAGATATCAGTGGAGGTAAATAAAAATCAGACCTGAAATGCTATATATTTGTAATGATTATGGAGCATTTTTATCTGCATTAAAATAGTTTCATACAGGCCTTAAATCTGTGTTTAGCAGCCGCTTATTATTATTATGTAAGCTGTGTTCATGTTATGTAGTGAATTTTTCCTGCGGTGTCATACTTTAAAGCAGGTCAACAATATGAATATAGTAATACAAATGTTATTTTATTGCCTGCACCTATGGCTCCTTTCTATGTCAAGATATTTAATTCCACCATCTTTATATTTATATTTGTGTTTGCATTCACATGCATAGATATCACGGTTTGGTTATTCCTTAGATTATGAAAGTAGTCATATGTTTAGCCACATTTTTGTAAATAACTGCTAGGGAAGACGGTAAGATGATAAGCAAGGAATCATTGTAAAGCTGCCATCAAAATGTACAACTACATTGAATGATGTGAAATGTGGATGGCACACATGAACAGATATGGCAGTTTGTTTACTTGTTCCATTATGAAGATATCTTTGCAGTATTTCTGTGAATATCTTTGCAAGGAAGTGAGGTTATATTATGAGTGAAGTATAATATTGAAATTGATGCAAATATAGACTGATGTCTACAAAACAATCATGTTTATTTGTGACAATGGCATGAATCTAATACTTTGCTTATTTGTCACATTTGGAAATGATGACATTTGTCATTATTATGTATATCTTTGATAGGGAACACAGGCACAACACTCATGATGGATCGTTTCTTAACTGACACTGATCCACACAACTACTACACTGATATATAGCCTCTGTCTGTTACAGTTGATGGACTATTATGGTTTGTTTGGTTGTCAAATTATGAACAATATGAAATTAATCATATTTCCGTAAATATCTCAGGAAAGCAACAACACACAATACTGGTTCAGGTATCATTTTTAAGCTGATATCTACACAGCCAAATGAGTTACAGACTGTATGTATCAACATAGTATGCTTAGAGATAAACTGTGACTTGCTTCACCAAATATGCAAAAAAAAAAAAAAAAAAAAGATTGCATAACATCTATATTATCTAACAGATATTAAATCATAGCTTTGAGTTACATTATCGAGATTTACCCTGTTGTGATAATTTCTGCCTGCTGAACAATTTTCTCATTTATATTTTTAGTATAGCTATTATGGTTAAACAGTTATGAATACTTGTTTCTCATATGATATTAAAAACAGACTATCTCTGAAAATTATCTTAGAATGCATTATTGTCCCAATGTCAGAAATAAGCAGCCAGTGTTCCTGAGCTGCTCCAGAGAAAACAAATTAAAAACATTGGATTTATGGGGTAACCCCCCCCCCCCCAATCCGGCTTGTAAAGGGCTTGACAACTTCAAATTCACTAGTATACAAGCTATATTTTTCAGAACTGTTTTTCCAGGCTTAAATTCATTATTTTTGTGACTGCTGTGCTTTTAGTATTGGAATTCATTGATGTGTGCTGTGGGATTATCTAGCATTCTCATGGCCAAACAGATTATATAACAGCAGTTCCAGAAAAGTTTTTTTTTCAAATTGTTCATGTTTTCCACCCCCTAAGTTAATCTATTGACAGGTAATCATTTTTCAAGCTCTTTTAGTTGGTTGTTTTAAGTTTAAAAATGTACCACTACATTTACTAATAAATCATGTCAGTTATGTACAGAATGGGCCAATGAGAATATTACCATTCTGAATTAGACTGACCTGAGATACACCTTCCTGACTTCATAATACCTACAAACTGGATGAAGTTTAAAGTACTTAACAGTGGTGCCTTTATACGGTTTGACCACATTTTGTAATCATAATTTTTGCCATTTTTACCTAGGTTTTATGAGGGGTCAGATATGTAGCAAAGCATTTCCACCTCTCCTTATCTTATCCTTTTGCAAAAGTCAAAATTAAAGTAAATCAGCTGTCTTCTTACCTCCTCCCAAATGCTAATACATGTTCTTCCAAATATGAAGACTCAGGTTTACAGCAAACCTCTCACTCCACCTATTTAAAATTTGGGAAAGATACATACCCACTTCAGACTCTTTTCAAGGAGCATGGCCTTACAATGGATGCAAAACCTGAATTCTGGCGATGCTTCAGCACCCTTACTCCTGTCTTTCATGTCAAGGATTACATTTTTAAGAATAGTGACAAAGGACACCCTACTGCTATATTTTTTATAGAACTCAGGTGTGCCTTTGACTCAGATGACCATCCCAAGCCTTCTGTCCATATGTCTTTCCTTAGGTCTTGAAAGTGGATACCTTCTACTCAACTGGCTTTCCAACTATTTAACAAAAGTCCATTTCAGAGCTTGGTGCCCCCCTTTCCGTAATCTACACCAAGGCTCTGCTATCAGTCCTCTTCTCTTTTCTTTATTAATTCCTACTATCTGGACCTCCAAGGTTTTTCTGTATTTAGATAATCTGTTACTGCTAAAGGGAAGTGAAGATATTTAAAGATCCAAGAATATGCGCGGGCCTGCCTTAATAATTGAGTCTCAAGATCCATTGTTAACAAGCTTGCTTTTAACAGTATAGATAAAAAATATGTGCACATAGATAACACAGAAAGACTATTGCCTGTTCCCTCTTTCAAATTAAACAGTTTTGGATCCCTATAACATATGTTTACTCATATAAATATACCAGATTTTTCATCTCCACAGGTCTATGGCCATGTTGATCTCATAATTAGAAAAGTCATATCACAACTTGACTTTTCAGTAAAATACCTGCTTTTTTGACCATTGACTCCCATAATGTCATTGATAAAGGGAGAAGCTGACTCCAAATCTTGAAAACGGCCTTTCTCTTTTGTCACTTGGAGGTGCTAAAAATACCAGTACTCTGAAGGGTATCCTTAAATATTATTTGTAAATATATTGTCCTAGGTTCCATTAGACTCCATTCACAGTATGTTATTTAAATCTACTACCTACTAAAAACTACTGTCTTCTCAGGTTTTTTTTTTGTAAACTCCTTTTCCATAATGCTTCTCTTCCACTTGCAAGTAAAAGTCCCATCCACATATTGCAGTAACCTCTGCAGTTACAACATCAGAGTGCACTCACCCTGACCAAGCCCAGGTAAGGTTTTCAAACACTGACCAGGAATTCTTAAAAACTGACCCAGGTACATGGAACCCCTTTTAATTCTGACATAAAAATCCACCCCATCTCCCAATCCTTTAGGGCACGTATTTAATTTGTCTGATGCAACCCTACTCTTGT
Organism: Protopterus annectens; assembly: GCF_019279795.1. NCBI lineage: Eukaryota > Metazoa > Chordata > Ceratodontiformes > Protopteridae > Protopterus > Protopterus annectens. The sequence continues at coordinate 1,035,420,746 of NC_056731.1, read as the reverse complement.
TTGTCATTTTTGTTAATATTTAAATGTTTGTTCCAAACATGCATTGTATAAGATTGCAGGAGTCATCTCTCATGTTCTCAAGAAACAAAAAATATTTAGGTCAGTGTACATATGTATGTATGTATGTATGTATGTATGTACTATTCTCCCGCCATGTTTTTTTTTTTTTGATTATCAGTGAAATTTCATATACTTTATATGTTTCTTCTTTTGGCAAAACATGTAATTTTATACATTTTATTGATTTTTACTTGCCTTTTATTATTATTTCAGCTTAACTTATTTATGTAACTCAACAACAAATATAACACAAAATAGTATATACTTAACAGTCAAAGAGAACACTGAATAGATGATAATATAATAATTTGTTAGATCAGTTTGCACTTTTGTAAGTGAACCTCATTTCAGTCGATAGTATCTTAAAGCAGCATTGTTTACTTTAAGGTAGAGGCACTATCAGTTCAAAACATAACATAAGAATGAATGGCATCATGTTCTGCTGATTCACATAGAATTCATAGAGCTATAGAGATCAAATTATATTTGCAAAGATCATGTTTAGTGACGGTATGTTATACACCATACTCCAGGTAACATGCTGTTATAATGAGAACATTGTATATACCCTGACTTCCTTGGAGCTAATAACATCCTAAGTAATTATCAAGCTATAACACAGTACGTCATATCTGTGACAGCTGAAGAATATATAAATTGGGTACAGTGCTGACTACATGCAAAGAGTTTCTTCTGGTTCATCAAGAAGGACAATTTCTGGGTCTGAGATAGTGAAAATGGGGATTTTAGTTTCTCTGCTAGGTAGAGCTTAATAGAGACAGCATTTTTAGTAACTAAGCCTGCTTTATTTGCTGCAGACATGGTAGATCTACATGTGCTATTGAGGACATACACACTGTGCAAGTGACAGATGTACAGGGAATCATTTGGGGCATCAAGGTGGATGAATAACTCAAATATCATGGACAAAGGCCTAGTCCCAAAATGTATACTTACTGCCAGGCCTGTCTCACCACCCTTAACACTTTGCTTTGAATTCTGTTTTCTAGAGTCTTATTGTGATATGGGGGAAAATATCCCATGTACAAATAACAGTTTGTCTCCATGAAAGCTCAGCTCTTTTATGCCAATTTTATAAATTCCTGACTCCAAACCAAGTATCTTAGCTTGAAGAACCTATGAACCTAAGAGCTGTATGGGTGCTGGAATAGTTAGGCATGGAATCGGGGAACTAAACAGATTAAATTGGATTACCTGGGCATCCTGGTGGAAGGAGATTGTCAGTGGCAAGTTGGCCATCTACTCCTATGTAAGCAAGGACTTAAGTGACAACACTGACCACAGACCAGGAAGACCCAGGCTTCATGACAGAATATATATATATATATATATATATATATATATATATATATATATATATATATATATATATACACACACACACACACACACACACACACACACACACATATATACATATATGTATGTATATCCTCATCTCTTTTTCCCATTTTTGCAAATGGGGTCAGGGTGTTACTTCAACAGTGACAATCATCTAGAGCCAAGGTTTACACAACTAGGTGGTTAGCCCTGCTGCGGAGGTTTATTCGTACCATGCACTCACACACACACTCACACCTATGGCTAGTTTAGCGTGTCCAATCCACCTGCTGCAAATCTTTGAAATGTGGGAGGAATATACATGCATATACACACACACACACTATATATATATATATATATATATATATATATATATATATATATATATATATATATATATATATATATATATATATATATATATATATATATATATACCATAAGAAATTTTCACAGTAAGCTTAAATTCCATTTTTAACATCCATTTAACAGAGCCCAGATGCATAAATACCTTGTTACGGAGCTGATCCAGATAAAAGGCATGTCAGTACTTATCCCTGTTAGAATATGTACCGTTTGAGTTGCTTTGAATAAGGTACTTTTGAACAAAATGACCCAGAGATTTGTGTGTGTATAAACAATAAGACTTCTTAAGTAAGGAACTTGCATTTCTCTGGGTCATCTGCAAACACCAAATTGTCATCTGTAGGTATTATTTTTCTAGTCTTTTTGACAAAATTAATGCAATGATGGATAGCAGAAATTATTCTTATGCTATCAGAAAGGATAGACATATTACTTTAAGAACAAGTATGGGGACAACATTCATATGTATCTTAGAAATGACATAGAAAAGAGAGGCATACAGTGTGCAAACTGCTTCCATAAATGAAAATAGAAGGCCTAATTCTCCTTTCTCTTGAGGCAAATATTTCCATGAGATAAAACCAGAGGCCTTTATCCTTCCACTCCCAATGGATGTTAAGAGTATTGTGCACTGCTTGAAGTAAAATAATTAATGCACTCTTGTGATTAGCAGTCAACCAGATCTTTGCAAAACCTATCTGGGAACAACAGGTGATCATGGAATGAAGGGGTGAGTTCCTTAAGAATTCTCTGGGTGGGTATTCCGGCATACAACATTGTCTCATTGTTTATGAATGACTCAGAACAGTCTTTTCCTAACTGAGCTTCATCTTTTCCAGTTCTGGTAGCATGGTAATGAAGGAGTTAATTTTAATGAGTAAGGTGCATCACCTTCAGTCTTTACAACTGAGAATATGTATTTTTAGCCAAAGTGACAGCTGTCCTTTCAAAGGTGTATAAATCTGTACTTCTATGCCTGGTGCTTTACTTTTAAAGTACTGAAAATTTTCTACTTCAGCTGAAGAAAGTGGTAGATTTTAATGGGATATAGTCGGATACAGTCCAAAATATGGTAGGAAGGAGCTATGATGGTATTGTAGTGTTTTTATTTTATTTTATTTTACATCTGTTAGCCAGGATGGTCCGACTGGACACATGTCCATTTTCAGTGGAGGCCCGGGTAGAAAAGCTCCACAATAAGCAAAATTTTACTCAGTATGTTTAAATACAGTATACAGAGAATTTTCAAACAATATGTTAAAATACAGTATACAGCAGAAGACATAACAAGACCTATATAAATATATAAAAAAATAGTTACGCATGGTTAATAACAGAATAAGTATACAAATTCAATCAGCATTAGGAGAAGACCTAGACTGTAATATATATCACAGTAGGTATATTAGGAAGTGAGGTATATAAGTGGAATAATTTAAGGACTTATGTAATACATGAGCATAGCCACTTATTCTTTAAGTGTGTTCTAAGTGAATTTTTTAAGTAAAAAGAGGTAGGGGCAGATATTAGAGCAGAAGGGAGATTATTCCAGGTTCTACCTATAGAGTGGGAGAACAATGCTTTTCCTGCAGCATTGTGGGCCCTAGAGATACAGAGGAAGGGTTTGTTGGAAGATTGGAGAGGATAATTTGTATTATAGTGAGTTAGAAGTTGGCCTAGTGCAGGGTTTATTTTTGGATGTGTTATCACATTGTAGGCAATGGCTAATTGGTGATAGGTTAGTAGCTGGGGAAGTTCCAGCCATTGCATTTCCCTTAGAGCCTCACAATGGTGGGTTCTAAAGATGGAGTTGTTTGTAAACTTGGCAATTTTATTATAACATGATTCAAGTCTGGCAAGGTCAAATTTTCTAAGCTGGGTAAGAATTGGAGCAGCATACATTAGGGTAGACAAGAGGTAAGTTTGGGCTAGGGTAATTCATGCTTGTTTCAAGAGGGATTTCCTGTGTCTATATAGTGTTCCCATTTTTTACTGGACTTTTTTGACGGTTTGTGAAATGTGGACGTCAAAGTGTAGATTTGTATCAATTTCAATGCCTAGGACTTTGGTATGGTCAGAGGGAGAGATAATAGTGCCATTTTTGGAGGAAATAGTGAAGGATAGAGGGGTGGAAATAGTTTTGTTTGGGGTGAAAAGTAGACATTTGGTTTTATTAGGGTTTAGGATAAGTTGGATCTGAGTGATCCAACTTTCCACAGAGCTAAAGGATTCCTGGGTGAGTTGTTGTTGGGTGGGAAGTGATGGAGCTGAACAGATAAGAGTTGAATCATCAGCGTATTGTATAAGTGACGCATGCTGTGTGGTGGTATGGAAATTATTGGTAAATATGGAGAAAAGAAGTGGGCCTAATATGGAGCCTTGTGGAACACCTATGGTAGTTGGGAGTAAGGGGGATAGTATACTTTCCCATTGGACAGATTGTTGCCTATTTGACAGATAGCTTTTAAACCAGACTATAGCAGAAGGGACACAGGATAGGGATGCCAGGGTGTCTAGTAGTAAGGAATGTGAAACCATGTCAAATGCTTTGGAGAGGTCTAGAAATATTGCAGATACAAAGTTGTTATTATTTCTATGTTGGTTGATCAGATTGGTGAAAGAGAGCAAAGCAGTGATTGTGCTAGCGTGTTATCGGAAGTCATGCTGTGTGAGGGAGAGGAGATGGTGTGAGTTTAGGAATTGTGTTACCTGAGAATGTATATATTTCTTTAGTATTTTAGATAAGGGATAAGAATGGCAATGGGGTGATAATTTGAGTATTCGTAAGAGTTTCCGCCTTTATGTAGTGGAATAATGTATGATGCCTCCATAGCTGTGGGACATATGCTTCTTGTATGGAGTGATTGATAAGAATAGAAATAGGGTAGGATAAGGATGCAGCAGCTATTTCTAGGAAGTTGGCTGGTAGATTGTCATCGACACGGGTGGTAGGTTTCAGTTTTAAGAGGTGTTTTTTTAATTGTTGAGATAGGAACAGGTGAGAACATAAACAATGGGATGTTGTCAGGACATTTGGTTGGGTTATATGTAGGGCTGTATTTGGATAGTTGGAAGGAAAATGTTAAGATGGATTCTGTGAAGTGGTGATTGAATTGGGAGGCAATGTCCTTGTTGTCATTCATGGAGTTAGGAGTGGTAGTGATAGTTTTGCCTGGTTTTAGGAGAGAGTTAATGGCATGTCAAAATGTTTGGGAATTGTTTGAATGTTTGTTTTGGATATTGAGGAAGTAATTTTGTTTATCAAGTTTAGTTTGTCTCTTGGCCTGATTCCTAAGTTGTAGGTTACTTTGTTTGGCTAGACTAGTATTGTATTTCTTCCAAATGCTCCAAGCCTTATCCCTTGACTTTAGAATGGCTCCAGTTTCCCATGGTGCATAGTTTGACTTGGATCTTATTTTCCTAATTGGTGCGAGTCTATTAAGGATATTGATGAGAAAATTGTTGAAGTAGTCAATGGCTTGGTCTAGAGTTAGGATTTGTAGTGGTTTCCAGTTACTATGTTTTAGAATACTGTTTAGTTATTGTATATTTAGTTTACAATCATCTCCTACTTGTCTAAAAACAATGGGTTTGGCTATGTTGGTACATTTCCACAGGAGGAAGGTGGGGAAATGGTCACTAAGACCATCAGGAAGGCATCTTGTCTGATAGTTTGGGACAGTTAACTAATGTCCAATCTAGAATAGACTGTTTGTGGGTTTTTTTGTCGATTCTAGTGGGTAAAACTGTAAAGATTAATATGGTTAGCAGGGTTGTTAGAGGTACAGGCTGACCAATCAGTGTGCAGGTCACCTAGTAAGATGGTTTCTTGGGGGAGATTATCTGTGGCTGATTGTAACATTTCTTCAATGATGGGAGAGTTATTACCTGAGGGAATATAACAGCAGAAAATGATTACAGTTTTTGTGTCATTTATGCTTAGGGTTGAACCTAAGGTTTTGACATTTTGAAATTTAGGTATGGGGGTTTGTAGAGGTTTGATGTTGATTGTATTTTTGTAGAGGATAGCAACTCCACCTCCCTTTTTGCCCACTCTGACCTGTCTTAGGATATTATATCCTGGTGGGAGAATTTCTTCATTTTGGTTACTAGGTTTTAGCCATGTCTCGGTAATGGTTAGTATGTCAGGGAGTAGTGAGCTGTAAATGCGTGTAGGTCAGAAAGTTTGTTAGAGATACTTCTGATGTTGACATTCAGAATCAATAGGTCAGAGATTTGCCTAGCAGGGAGTAGAGAGTTTTGTGTTCCAGGGTTTGGGTGTATGTCTCCAGATATAAGTAGATTTTTAGTGATAAATAGTATGTGTTTAATTGTTTGCACTATGTCTATGTTGGATCTAAATGATGTTTTTCAAGTGTAAGATGGTGTTGTGTGAGACTTATGAATGTGTAGGATTAAGCTGTCTTTAAATAATGTAGAAGAGATAGGAAAGAAAATGTGTGAGTGTATATTTGTTTGAGAAAGTGTTATGTGGAATGATGTATTTTCTAGTGACGTGTTTGTATATAATAATGTGATGTTTGTTAAGTATGTGAGGGTTTGGAAGAGAAATCCTAGGATTAATGGTATTTTACGAGGGAGTAGTGGTTGGGTCTTAGTGGTTTTGGGGTTCAAGTATGGATGTGAGTGTGAATGCATAGCAAGTAGATATTATGTACCTTTTTAAGGTAGAAATTTGATGGGGTGTGTGTATGAGAGGCTGCTAATTGGAGAAGGGTGTGGTCAGATGATCTGGGGTTAGAATAAATGTAGAGGTAGTGGGGGCAGTTGGGAAATGGGGGCAGGGTAGGGGAGTGGAGTGACACGAGCATAGTGAGGTGAACAGAGTGGGGCTGCACCGGTCCTCGAGACTGCAGAACCTATCTATAGGGCTGGCGAATGGAGTGAGGCTACACTAGTCCTCAAGACTGCAGAACTATCTATAGGTCTGGTCAGGATAGATCAATAAAAGGAAGATACCTCTGTAATTAAGCAGTAGTAGGAGGGAGTTGTGTAGGTTCAAGGTAGCGGAGGGGGGTAGATACAAAGTAATGCAAGGTTGTGAGCCAGAAAAACTGGACTAGGCCATCTTCTAAAAAGAAAACAGGAAAACCAAACTAAGTCAATTTCAGGTCAGTGTAGTGCAGTATCTTTCTAATAACTACAAATCTTACACTACAAATCTAGTACAGGATGGTGAAAAGGACGACCAATTCTACAGGGAAAAACTATTGAAGTATGGGCTGCAGGTACATAGGCAAACTTTTTCCAAGAGAAAGTAGTTTTAAGTAATTGACCTAGGAGTACAATAGGAAGAGAAAAATGGGGGGGGGGGGGCAGTAGTGTGTACGTGTACAATGAAAGCGGAAAGAGTTTTCAGTTTAGAGGACAGATTAAATACAACTCTAACATACACTAGTGTAGCTGAATGCACTTTAGTATTCCACTGACACAGGGTTTCGCAGTGCAGGGCAATGAAATATCCTTAGGTTGATTGGAGGTTGGCCAAGAAACAGGATTAAACTTTTGCTGAGGGGACTGGAAGTCAAAAGGAAAAGGAGGTAAATATTAAGTCTAAAGTTTTAAAATACTCTGATTACCAAGTAACTAAGATAGAGGATGCAGGGGAGGAGCAGCTTACCTTGTAAGAAACAGCACAATTCTATGAGCAACACAAAATGCAAGGATAGCAGAGAAAGAAAACAAACAACAAAAAGGTAACTGCAGTTGATACCAAGCTATTATAACATACAGTACCATATTATGTACTGTCATAAGCTTATGAAGAGAAAATAGTAACTACTAAGATGCTATACACAATTTAGCATTCTCCACTAAAAGTCAGGAATAGCGGTGGTATGCTACAGAAACAAGTAACTACAAAGATGCTACATGCAATTTAGAATAGTCAGAAATAGCAGTGATGTTATGCAGATACAGAGAGTCAGTTGTATCTCTCGGAGGTTACAATAAGTTCTTTTTTAATTGCCAAACAGGTTACTGATCTAAAAGTGCACATAGCAGGTGACAATATTCACATTATTGAATAAAGCTGCATTTTACCTGTTATTTAAAGTTACAATATGCTATAAATACAATTTTATACTGGCATAACAAAAACATTCATATGCAGGGCAAATAGAGTAAAGGAAATAAACAAAAACACTCTTGAACTGCAAGTCCAGAAAACAAGTGACCAAAATTAGCTGGTACCAACTAAACAATATGCATGACAAAAAAACATACCATGTGTGAAACATCACAAAAATAGCAATAAGAATCACAAAACAATATCAGGTAGTACTTACATGCGAGCACACTGCTGGGGATTCCTATGAAGCAAGGCAGAAAAGCTAAGTCAAAAGATGATGCCTTTCTATATCAGTTTTTTTTATCCCTCTGTAATTAAACAAGAGTGGGCGGGAGTTGTGTAGGTTCAAGGTGGGGGAGGGGGGTAGACACAAAGTAATACAAGGTTGTGAGTTAAAAAAACTGGACTAGGCTAGCTGCTAAAAAGAAAAGAGGAAAACCAAACTAAGTCAATTCCAGGTCAGTATAGTACAGTAGCTTCCTAATAAATACAAATCTTATGCTACTAATCCAGTACAGTGTGTTGAAAAGGACCACCACTTCTACAGGGACAAACAATTGAAGTATGGGCTGCAGGTACATAGGTAAACTTTTTCCAAGAGAAAGTAGTTTTAAGTAATTGACCTAGGAGTACTATAGGAAGAGAAAAATGGGGGGGGGGGGAACAGTAGTGTACACGTGTACAATAAAAGGGGAAAGAGTCTTCAGTTTAGAGGACTGATTAAATATAACTCTAACATACATTAGTGTAGCTGAAAGCACTTTAGTGTTCCACCAGTGCAGGGTCTCACAGTGCAGGGCAAAGAGACATCCTTGGGTTGATATGAGGTTGACCAAGACACAGGATGAGACTTTTGCGGAGGGGAACTGGTGTAGCTGAAAGCACTTTAGTGTTCCACCGATGCAGGGTCTCACAGTGCAGGGCAAAGTGTTATAAATTAATTGAGTAAAGGTTTATAAATGAATTGCTTATTTCTATTATTTGTAGGATGACATTGTTATTTTAAGCTTATAACATAGTGATGGCTTTGTGATGCTGTACTGTTATAGCTTTTCAAGGTTAACAGCTCACCACCAAATATCAGGTGACCACTTTTTCCAGATATATAGATGTGCTATGATAAATAATAATGCATGGAGATTTCCCATAAGCTTCTGATAAATGAAGAGGACTCTTCCCCTTAGGTATTTCTCATGTGACATGTAAATTGACCTAATTCCTTTAACTTTTGATTTACTTGCTCTATCAGTGATACTTTGCTGCTGAAAGGTAGTACCTTTTGTATCTTTCACAATTCCACTTCAGAAAATTAGAAACATATTGCCCACAGCTGCAAGATATAACATATTTTTTATTTTTCACTCACTTTGCAAGAAAATCATGTGCCTTTATTCTTTAGTATGAAAGTCTAGTCTTTCATTGTTTTTATGTGTCTGTGTGTATATGTATATGTATGTGTGTTTGTGTGTGCATGTGTGTATGTGTGCGCATGCTGTGTTCACGCACACAGGCACATACTTTTGATAGAGGGTGGAAATGAGTTAGTATAATTGCTCTGTAAAATGTTAGAAGCAGAAGAGTCAGTCTACAATGCCATGTCTCCTTCCACTAATTTGGACAGAATTAACCTATAATCTAACCTACTATTATTAAATAAAAATGAGGAGGAAAATGTTTAGGTAGTATTATCTATCTGTCTACTGGTGTGTGTGTGTGTGTGTGTGTGTGTGTGTGTGTGTGTGTGTGTGTGTGTGTGTGTGTGTGTGTGTAAGTGTGTGAGTGTGTGTGCCTGTGTGTGTGTGTGTGTGTGTGTGTGTGTGTGTGTGTCTATATATATATATATATATATATATATATATATATATATATATATACCTTCAACACAGGCTGAATGATTTGAGCAACTGACAACATCAAGAGCCTATAGACAGAAGTTTGCCCCATACCTCCAGAAATGAAATATGCTAAGTCCAGGTTGACACAACCTCATAAAAAGTGGAAAACCCTGAATTATATAATCAACAATCTTCAGATGTTTGATGATAACAGAAACTGACTAACTTTTCCACTAAAGAAAATCACCAGCATTTCAATACACAATGAAGTGTGTGCAGTGATGAAGCATAGAAGACACATACACACACACACACACATATATATATATATATATATATAGATAGATAATATATCTGTATATCTATATAGCTCTATATATCTGTATATCTATGTATTTATATATCTATATTTATCTATATCTATCTATACATCTATATATATTATAGTTATATATTAATACATGTGTCTATATATGTGTGTGTGCGTGTTTTGCAGTTGTAATATACTCTCTTGATTTCTCACCTTATCAACATAGTTACGACTGTGTCTTTAGGTAAAAATTGCATTTTTTATCATCACAAAAGATGGGGTTTGCTAGTTAGGGTTTGAGTAAGAGTTAGGCAACAGGATAAGTTCTATGGTTGTCTGTGAGTCTTACGAGTGTGTGACTAAATGTTTCTAGGTTAGGCTTAGAGTAATGGTTTAGGTAAGATGATACTTTGGATGTTTTTTATGTCTGATGCTGCAGGTACAGAGTGTGTGTGTGTGTGTGTGTGTGTGTGTGTGTGTGTGTGTGTGTGTGTGTGTGTGTGTGTGTGTGTGTGTCTCTGTCTGATTGTCCTGTGTAATGGTACTGTTAAGGAAGCACTTATTATAGGGCAATGTTTAGCATTGCATTTAGGGGCAGCATCAGGATTACGGTTATTGTTAGCACACATGCTTACAGTAAAACTTTTGTTATCTTTTTGCTGTTGATTTAGTTTCAGTTTCTCATTAGCACAGAGTTTTGATATACAGAAATCAATGTGATTTGCATTGATTTTCTACTTGTCAGCAAATTATATGAGATTCTTAAATGGATATACAGATAAAATACAATTGTAAAGCTTTAAAATATGTTAAAGTTTTATAACGCATTCCTTATAAACTTGATATATGTTATAGCTTTTTGCCATTAAATGGCCCTTTCAACATTGGTGACTTAAACTGCATAGGTACCCATTCAAAATTAGTTTTGATGTATGTCAATCACATCATTACAATGACTTGTAATCTGACCACCATTTTCTAAAGGCAGGAGCATTGTATCTATATTTGGAATGTCTTAAGTTATATATGAGGTTAATTTACAACATTATTACTTTAAATATGTTTATTAAGTGAAGTCTATTTACTGACTGCGATAAACTGTGATAGCTTATGTTGGTATTTTTTTATTTATTAGACAGGTGTTGGTCATGTGACTCAAAGTACTAAATGTATATTTTGGCCTGTGATTGTATTTTTAGAAATGCATTGATAAAGCTGGAAAGACAATGCCACAGTCTGCAGATATTTTAATGTTTTCCCACCAATATAGAAGAATAGCATTACATTTATTTATTTATTTATTTGACATTTGTTAAAAGGGGTAGTCTGACTGGGCTATTGCCCTTTTTCTGCTGAGGCCCTGGAGAAAAGCTCCACAGTAATCAACAGAACATAACCAATTGAAACTAATAGAACAAAGCTATAGCTCTAAGAATTAGGAAGTCACATAAAACAGTAATGTAACAGTTTTAAGAACACTGAGTTCTGGGATAATATAACAGCAGCTGGAAATGATTATGTACAAGGTTTCATGGAGGGGTGGAACCTAGATGGCCAACTGAGAGCAGTGAATTTTGAGAGCTCCATAAACTAGTATAATAATGTAGGAAAATTGTATGATTTTCAATTTTAAAACATCAGAAATCTATTTATACACTACTAAACTACATAAATATCAATTTTGGTGGAGATATACAAAAACGTTCCTGTCAAGTAACTTGGAGATATATTGAGTCACTGAATATGAACAACTCAAGGAATTTTCATCCAGATGCTGCTTTAAAAAAAAGAACTGCAATTGATGACAGCTACCTTACAGGAACTATCTTTGAAGATGGATGGCTTTAAAAATGACTTAGAAAACCTCAAATTAACTTCTCAAAAACAGGCTGATACTTTTAAGGGACTATTACAGCAACACCATACAAAAATAAGAAATGTAGAGACTTTTATAAATGACATTGAAGGGAAAGAATTCCAAAAAGAATTTCTCCTTGAGCAGAATACATGACTGTTTAACAAAATAGATGCCTTAGAAAACAGGGAAAGGAGAAACAACATAAGGATCTTTGGTCTGCCAGAAAACATCGAAGGAGAAGACATTATTTCATTCTTAACCTGGATTCCTCAATTTTTAGACTTTAAACAGGGACTTTCATTTGGAATTGAAAGGGCGCATAGAGAACTGAGGAAACCTGCTTTTAACTCAACAAATACTCCACCTAGATCCATAGTTATAAACTTTCTTTCATTTCTGGACAAGGAACTAATATTAAAATCTGCTTGGAGAAAACCACCCTTAAAATACAATCAAAGCCTGATAAGTTTTGACAATGATTATTCTTCCAGAATACTAGAACAAGGGAAAAAGTCTAGCCAATAATAAAACTGTTGAAACAAAAATTAAAGCACAGCTGGTCTTTCCAGCCAAGATAAAAATTGTTTTTGCCAATGAAATGAGAACCTTTAATGACTTAGAAGAAGCTACTATATTCATCAAAAACAACAACATAGTGCCTGTCCCAGAAAAAATGGAATGGATGGTCCCTACTCAAAAGAATAAAAGAAACAAATCCTTGGACTGATGCTAGAAAGAAGAAACAAATAATTGATTCCAAGATAGATGTCCCAAAAAATAACTCTTACAACTACATCTCTCAAAGAATCAACTGATATGGTACATCACTTGTCATCTGTTTTTATTTAAAAAAAAGAGTGATTCTTAAACAACAGAGAAACATTAATGATTTAGGCAGAATGTCCAAAGAGTCCAATAATTCTTCACAGACAAAGGTAGGTCAAGGTGGGCTAGTATTTACATTATATATAAGCCAAACAAATCAACATATAATACAAACATAAAAGTTTCTATTCCCCTACATAAACTCAGTGAATACTTATCTTGTTAATTTTTCATTGATTTTTACTTATAATAATTTAAGTAATTAACTAATTCAACCAGGTACCATTCATCAGAGTTCAGACTCAAATGTAACAAATTAACATGATATATAATAACAGTAACAGTAGAGAGTTTTGAAAAAAAAATACTGTCACGGAGATTAATGCCTTCTGCAGTTAAAGTATGATTTAGAAATGTCATGTATATCCTGGTTAAATAATAGTAGCAATCTGTTAGTACAAATGGCATCATTATTCTGTCTAAATATAGTTAATATCAATTATGGCAGGTATCACAGCTATGAGTGCTGTTTGATCAATCTTGATATGGTGTGCATGGATGCAGCCGTGTCTGGCAACTAGTACAAATGTCATTATTATTCTGTCTAAACATAATTAATATCAATTATGGCAGGTATAGCGATATTTTGGCAGAGTATGGTTTGTTTGTATGTTTGCTGAGTGAGAGGTGGGAGGGCTGCAGGAGAGTGTTGTCTCTTTTTGTGGCGGCTTGTTGGTAGTTTTTTTTTTTTATCTGTTTGCTCTCTGTTTTTTTCCTGGCTGCTGCCTCGCTGAAAGAGTGGGAATTTAGGCTTGAAGTTGCAGTGTAGTGAAGCCTTTGCTTCAGTTGCATCGCAAGTCTCTGGTATGCAGTATACAGACACATTAATAGAAACAGACACTCCTAGGTTGCTATGGTAACAGAGACAGAGTGACAATAATGCTTAATGGCTCTGAGGAGCCTCCAAGATGATTTTTGGGAATGACGTTTTTGGTTTAAAAAAAATATATATATAAATAATAAAAGGGCTGCTTTAACCACATGTACACATATTGATGGTCTCCCAACACTTTGTTTAGCTCATTAAGTTGACTCTTCATAAAAAAAAAAATAATAATAATAATAATCGCAATTTTATACTTAAAATGTATTTTGGTCCAAACACATTAAGGAATTACATAAGAGTAGAAGTCTGAGTTATTGTGAAAGACTAAGAGCACTTGATCTTTTGCAGTACCCTTTGCAGTGGTCTGGGAGGTGAGCTTGTTCTGACATGTTGGGCATATGGGGATAGCTGATTCTAGTGGTGTTCAGGATGCCAGGATGTGCTAGAGAGTCATCAGATTTCCTTTGTGGAAATATCTGTGGGAATGGAAGGTGTGGTGAGTGGTTCACTGGCAAAGTGGCCACTGCATGGAACAGGCTGGTAAAATGGAACAGGACAAATATTGGTTTGGATATTTAAGAACAGCCTGGAACACAGCACATGAACTAATGAATAGTATTCTGGCAAAACTGAATGGACATTGTTGCCCATGCTTGAAGTACTATGTTTGTATGTTAGGATGGAGATATAAAAAATAAGAAACTAGAAGGGTCCCATAATTTAAAGTCTATGGACTGTATAAACATTCTTGGAAGGAGCTAATTATAAGAATACACATTACAGCTTTTGGTCTCTCAAGTAACTAAGCAACAGCCAAAATAAATAAATAAATAAATACAAAAAATAAAAACACACACAATAGTTATCTAATGTATGATTTTAGTAAATCTAGACATAAAATATATTATCATCATATAATATGAAGCAGTCTGCTGAATTTAGATGTTAAAGACAGGATTTAATAACATGGGCTTGTGTATAATAACACTACTGTTTTAACTTGTCATAAATGACATACACTATATTTAACATCAAGGGGAAGCATGATGGTTTTCTCATATAGGTAAATGTGCATAACAAGTCATATAATTGCTTTAACTAGAATTGTGGTTTTGTAACACATCTTGACCATACATAATACTTAAGCTGTTACCAAGGTAACTAATGTCTTATACATGACATCAAACTGACAAAGTTGCTCAAGGGAAACAATAGAAGCCTGAACTTGAAATGTCACAAATGGAACAATCATATTCTGAACAAATAGTATTAAATTGACAATAGACACTCAGTTTAATAACATGGGTTTGAGTATAATAACACTTCTGTTTTAACTTGTCATAAATGACATACACAATATTGAACATCAAGGGGAAGCATGAAGATTTTCTGATAGAAGTAAATGTGCATAATAAGTCATATAATTGCTTTAACTTGAATTGTGGTTTTGTAACATATCTTGACCATACATAACACTTAAGCTGTTACCAAGGTAACTAATGTTTTATACCTGGCATCATACTGACAAAGTTATTCAAGGGAAACAATAGAAGCCTGAACTAGGAATGTCACAGAATGTAACAATCACATTCTGAGCAAATAGTATTAAATTGATAATAATCACTCAGTTTAACCTTTGCTGATTATACAAAATAGGATGTTGCCATTTAAATCTAAAAACTTTCAGTATGTGCCATAAAATGGCTATTTATGAATATGGAAAGGGAACTTGTAATCATTAATCACAATAAGTGAATTTGTTGTTTTTAACCTATAATTTCACTCATTTTATAATAAGAAATAGCAGATATGAAAATCCTCATGTGTAGGAAATGGGGTAACAAGGATGCACTGATAATTAAAATGCACTAACTTTCATTAATGTTTACATAAAGCAATCTTGATGCTTTAAGGAAGTTAGCAATAAAGTGATTACTTAAATGCTGGCAAACAATGGAATATAACTTCTGATATTTCCAGTAAAATACATTGTGTTATAAACATTAAGTATAAACATTATTACCATCTATTAAGTAATACATTTTTAAAGACGTCATCAATAAGGGTGAATATGTTAAATAACTGTGTGCTATAACCTTTTACTGAGGCTTTAGATATGATACATCCTACTTTACTGTTATTGAATTGCTTATCATCTATCTTTCATGTAAAAAATAATTGCTTATACAATAAGTAGACATTTATATTGTATTAGAATTCTGTCTACTCTACAATACTACTATATCTGTTCAAAATAATATAAATATTGCTTATTCCTATTACAAGTATTCTCCATATGATAATTCAATTTATGGAGCTCAGATGTTCTGGATTGTCAAGGTATGAGTAATAATCTGATGGACTTAGGTTTATCCATCGGATTAGGAATGATTTTCATTCCCTGGCTAGTGCGGCTCTTAGTTTTGTTAACATTTATTAATTTAAATTTCTTATTTCACAAAAACATTTTTAGTATGCCTGACCAAAACATTTCTTTATTGGTAAAGATTCAAAGTATAAAACTGATAATTTCCTTTAAAAGCTCAAACATATACTTTATAATTATCAGAGGAAAATGTTTAATAGTCACAATAAAACAAAAAAATACATAGTCTAAATAACCTATGATGGATTTAACTTTATTATCTTTAAATGCGAATGACTTAAACAATCCAAGCAAGAGATCAAATCTACTGAAATATTTAAAACTGAACAAAGCACAAATTGTCATTTCAAAGCAAATGACAATTACAAATGGAATCCTAAGGAATATATGATATTGGCACAATCCACTTAAAAGACAAAGACAAAATGGGTAACAATTTTATGGAAAACAAATGTGATTAACCCAGAAATCATTTATAAGTTTGAAGATAAAGAAGGCCTTATGGCATTAGTAATAGTTAAATATAATAACAGAATATGTACCCTAGCCAATCTATACTTCTTCCCAACTATTGGATCAGGAACTGTTAAAAAACATTTGGATTTATTTTCCAATAATTATAAAAACAACTTAATATTAGGAGAGTTTAACTGTAAATTTGATATTTCTGAAACTACAAATAAATGACCGCTGTGTACATCTGCTGTATCAAAAGCTTTAAACAAGTGGGTAGAATCATTTCATCTTGTAGGTACTTTCAAATTTAAAGAAGGTAAATCTTTGTTTTTTTTCCCATCTAGATCACAGATTTGGTACCCAAACTAAAATAGCTAAAATATTTGCTGCTCATGACTTAAACTCTAAAATCATTAATTTCTCATCACTCCCTGCCCCTTTTCAGACCACTGTTCATTGATACTAAAACTTCAAAATGGGTACAAACCATTAATCTTTAACTCCAGAATTCCAGCATATATAACTAAAATTAAAGAGTCCAAACCCTGGTTATTATCTGAATTACAGTTCTTCTTAGATATTAATTACACCACAGAGATAAAATAATGATATGGGACTCATTAAAAGCTTACATATATGGTAAAACCCTAACGTGGTATAAAAAAAAATCAGGGAATGGGATTCTGAATTATTAGATCTACAATCCAAAGATTTGAAAGTAAAAGCTGAAAAAAAATCAAAATTATTTGGAGATGAAAAAGAAAGTAGAAGTATTAAACAATAAATACAAGCAATTTCTAACACATAAAACTAGTTTAGCTTTAGAAAAACTAAAAATTAATACATTGGCCTCTTCTCCCAAATATCTACATACTTTATCCACAAGAATCAAAATACAATCATAAGCTAATAACATTAAACGTATTTTCGATGAAAAGAAAGAGAAAAATGTCTCAGATATAGGTGACATTCTTGATGCCTATAGAAATCACTATATGGAACATTTCCAAAAAGAACATATACATATTGGTCAATTAAATCTAGATGAAAAATGTTCCAATATAAAAAAAAAACAGAAAAATTAAAACTAGATCTGCAAGCACCCATATTCTACAAAGAAATTGCACATACAATAAAACAGGGTAAAATAATAAAGCTCTAGGTATAGATGGCATAATTATGGAAATATATAAACTTTTTCCTTCAAATATAGTATCTCTCTTCCATAAAACTCTATTAGAAATTCAGTCACAAGCTTTAATATCACTCTCTTGGAGATATTCCTTAATCATACCAGTCCTAATGGAAAACAAATCCCCAAACTTCTGCACCTCATATAGACCTATATCATTATTAAATAATGACTATAACATATTTATAGAAATATTAACTAACAGAATGAAAATACTACTATCCAACACAACAAATAACGATCAAACTTGATTTATATATCATAGACACATACATGACAATATCAAGAGGATAATTTCTGTTCTATATTATGTTAATAAAAAATAAAGAAACACTCATAATTGGCTTAGATATAGAGAAAGCCTTTGATTCCCTAAATTGGGACTATTTATTCAAAATTCTGTTGTTATCTGAATTCCCTCTTTCCTTTGTTCATATACTAAAGAATATATATACAAATAATTTAGCATACGCTAAGCTAGGTCCTTTCACCTCTGAATCTATACATATAACAAAGGGTACTAAACAAGGATATCCCATGTCACCGATTCTATTTGCTTTGGCTGTTGAAATATTGACAGATTCAATATGTAACAATACAAAAATCAAAGAAGTAGATGTTTATGAACAATACAATTCTAAAGTAAAGCTCTTTGCTGATGACATATTATTAACATTATCCAAAACAAAAGAGACATTAGAAGAATTAGATATTTTAATTGACACAATTTACAGGACTTCAGAACTCCATTTCAATAAATCAAAATCAAAATTTTTATTTTTAAATAAAATAAAAGAATTGCAGATGAAGGGGAATCACATTATAGGGAAACAAGACTCTACCTTAAAATATCTAGGAATTGAGTTATGCAAGTTTAATAATGAATTAGTCCAAAAAACGTCAATGATATCATCAATACAATTACAATCTCTGTGGAAAAGTAGAACAAAATAATATTATCATTTGAAGATAGACTACAGTTAATAAAAATGGTTTTACTACCCAAGATTCTACATATAGCTATGGCAATACAACTGTTACCAGAAAGGAATATACTCAAAGAAATAAACTCATGCCTAATAAAATTTTTATGGTTTCCCAAAAGAAACAGAATAGCTTTAATACATCATATCAGACCATGGAAACAGGGAGGATTAAACTTTCTTGATATAGAAACATGTATAAAAGCATCACTATCTAAAACAATCTCAGATTGGATAAGTCCAAATTATTCTGCAAATTGGAAATAATTCTTAACTGAAATATCAATAAATAAATTTGATTTACAAAAAAAAATTCAAATAGATAAAAACAATTTGCCATGGCACATATTATGTATTAGTATGCAATATAACATAACTACACCCACTAAAACTCATATGAATAATTATTACATTGACTCATTTAGGAAAATTATTAATGCAAATATAGATTTAAAAAGCTGGTTTGATCTTTTAACACCATTCATAGTTACAAAGAGCTACCCACATAAAATATACAGAGAAATAATTAATTCCTGGGAACATTCAATGTACCAAAGAACTAAAAGTTCTGGATATGCAAACAATAGAAACAGAATAACAATTCCACAAAAAAATTGGCTAACTATGCAAAGCATTCTGATGTATTTGCAAGATTTTTGCAGAATAATTAGTAATTCTTCATTTAAAGAAATACCTAAACTTATGAAATACCTATATGAAATCAATTATAATGATTATGACATGGGAAATAGTATTTTGAAATTTTACAAGATATTGATAAATTATAAAACAACACTCAAATCCCCCTAATGGATATATATAACAAAAGGACACTCATTATAGCTAACTGAAGAAATTAAACCAAATATTTTATTATCAATAAAACATAAATCCTTTGCACAATACTGAAAAGTTTTTAATTGGAAATGTTTGCACAGAGCATTCTTAACTTCAGATAGAATTACTAAAATTAATTCTTCCATAAAGGGAATATGTTGGAGGTGTGAGCAAATACACAATACAGATTGGAATCACATTTTTTTCAACTGTGTTAAAATTACGCCATTTTGGAATGGTATTAAAAACTTTTTACATGCTTTATTTAATGAATCATTCAACTTATCTAAAGTTCTAGTATTATTAAATGTGTACAAAGGTCCTCATTTGAATGAGTCAAATATGTATCTAGTATGGAAAATACTTGCAATCTCAAGGAAGTGTATAACAAGAAGGTAGAAAACAAACACAATACCAACTTGGAAAGACTTCTAGAGCCTACTGACGACCACAGCATTGTTGGAAATAAAAATTAAAGAATTAAGGATTCATCCTAAGCCATTTATTAACAATCCATGGAAAAAAGTCTTATCATTACTTGACACTTTACAGTAACTGAACAGATGCACTCTGATAACTGGATTGTTATACCTATAAAGTAATTGTATCTATTGAACTCTGTTATAGTGTCAGGCTGATGTAAATAGTGTACATAGTTATTTGAGATGTTATATACAAAGACTATGGAATTTATTCAACTGTATTGGAAAATAATTTTTTTTTGAGAAAAAAAGATAGTTTCATGGAAACATTTGGAGTACAATTCATTAGTAGAGTTAGGGCTTCACAGAAAATACAAAAAACAACCAGTACCATGATACAGATAACCTAAAGCTCTGAAGGGACAGTTCTCAAATACATCTTAATAGAACAAAAAATTTACAAGACAGTTTCATAGACAGTTTCAAGACAGTTTCATAGCATGCTACTAGAGAATTAGTTACTACTATATGACATATATAATAACATTTTAAAACGTTGGAATATTATTTTATGTACTGTGAAGGATTGTCTAATATTTAGTTATTGTATTATATATATATATATATATATATATATATATATATTTATATATATATATATATATATATATATATATATATATATATATATATATATACAGATCTAGATATTAGTTATTGTGTTTATATACATATATATGTATATATATATATATATATATATATATATATATATATATATATATACATACACACATGTATGTGTGTGTGTTTGTGTTTGTGTGTGTGAGTGTATATGCATATGTATGTATATATGGGTCCCTATCAGCTGATCGAGTTTTCAGAAATTTGAACTGCATATGGTCAAGACCATATGACAGAGTTTTTGAAAACTCAAAGCTTTTGAAATGAGATCACAGTACAGTGAGGATCAAATGTTTACCCTTTCCCTCACTGTAGTGCAATCTCAGAGTTGGTATATATCATTTGTAGAGGAGTGTGAGTGCATGTAAAAAGGTAGATTTTTTTTGTGTGTGTTTGTTTTTTTTTTTTTTTTTCATGTTCGAGTTTTCAGAAACTTGATCATGAGGTCTCTTCCATATTTTTTTCGAGTTTCAGAAAAGTTGATCATCTGACATAGAGTCATGTATCCCTCTCTCTCTCTCTCTCTCTCTCTCTCTCTCTATATATATATATATATATATATATGTATATATATATATATACACATATTGTTATTTCTGTTCATAAGCTGATATAGTTGTGACTGGTTAACACACATGTATGCATGCTTAAATTGATGCGGTGCTGTATTTTAACTTTTTATTGCCATTCTGTACTGAAAATATTAAGCAAATCTGAGCAAATTTCAAGTGTTAGAAAACACAATGTATCTACCCCCCTCAAAAACCAATGGAGCAGTTATACCATTCTGCCTGCTAGTGTTGACATTATCATTTCTTCTTTTACTGTTTATAATGGCCCAGTATGTAAGGTTGTTAGTATTTGTGCTGTACACCTTGACTTGTCTAAAGTGATTGATAGCATGTCATATAATGTCATTGTTAACAATCTCATCTGTTTGGCAGCGAGACAGTTTCTGGTAAACCTGGCTAACAAGGAAGAAATAAATAGTTCAGGTTTAAGGCTACTTTTTCTGTCCTATATCTATTCTTTAACTAATACCTCATGCTGACTATATAGCCATGATCTAAACTTGAGCCATAATAATTACAGTGTAATAACTCTACATTCATCTAGAATTTAGTTCCTATGTCCACTGTTGATGTTATAAACAATTTAGGAGTATTAATAATAATTTAAACATCAGCCAAAATACTGATGTTGTTATGACTCAGGCACATATGATTTTCAGTTATATTTCAACAAGGTCACCAAGATGTTGTTTTTTTTTGCATATGTTAAACTGATAGTTGAAAACAGTTATCTATTCTGTTTAAATATCATGGGTAATTTATCTTCTTTAGAAAGTGTTCAACAGAAAATTAAAAATGTGTTAGTGCCTGCAATAACATGAGCTATCAAGACAGTAACTTATTGAATCTAGTGAGCAATGAAAATTCTCTACACTTATACAATAACAATCCCTTGTACAAAAGCAAACATTTAAAACTATGTAGAAGGGTTAAATATTGATGTGCCTGTGTTCTAAAGGCATAAAGGTTTGATACATAGGAACATATAAACTTAGAAACTATCAAGATGATCTTTAGCTTTACATGTTATTTACAAACTGGTAGTAATTTCAAGATTTTGAAGATGAAACTACACCATCATACTCAAGACAGCATCTCATTTTTATACATCAATTAAATATTTAACCAGTGTGAACTCATAGTGTAACAAATGTCACAGTATTTAACATTTTGCATATTTTCTGTATCTATAGAAGTGTGACCATTCCAAATAGTAAAGTTTAATGTAATTAGGAGTGTCTTTTCATAAACAAGAGAGATCTTATAGTAAATCTCTTAAATATTATAACTAAAAGGCAATCATGTCACTAACAATCCTCATCACAAGTATGATGTTTTCTAAAGCCAAATGCACGTAACTTAGAAATACTTCTGACAGATTTACAAATCCATTAAATATGTAATAAATCTGCAAATGAGTTGTCGTTATAAACTAGACAGTGTGGGAAAGGAAGTTTACCCATTGCAACTAATATATTGAGTGACCAAAATGCATTATGGAGCAACATCATTTGATGTTGTATGAGTTTTCAATATGGTGATGCTTTATATGTATTATTGTAGATCACCTATCATTCAGGAAGATACTTATATCCCTTAAAAGAGAGCTGCTACAATTGCATAATGATAGCAAAACAGAAATTAAAAAGTATATTGGAGGTGTGATGTGCAGATGTCAAGGAAGATGTTTTTCCCCCTTAGGATAATTCATCTAGGAAGATACCAAATCAAATTATTTTTTCTTTATATAAGCGGGAAGCAAAGTTCTTTTTTGGCAATATTGGTTTCAAAAAGGATAAGCAGAGGATTTTAGGATCCATGCCAGTAGCATTGTGTTATTAAAGATTATGCCATTCTTATCCATCAAATGGGTGAAATAAACATCAGAATGCTTAGGAAGCTGTTTGTCTCTTTGTGTTTTAATATCAATATTAATAATGGATTATCTAAAAGTGTTTGACACACGAGACATGCATTATAGTGAAAGAAAGTCCAAAATAACAAGCACTAGATATGCTGCTAAGTGAATATATCTCTTAGAATTCCTGTTGAGAAAATATATAATTCAATTTAAGAAGAAATACATATTTTTAATTTTGACCTCATATCTTTAATCCATAAGTGTAAATTTTGTTAATTAGGTTCATAGCCCCCCCCCAAAAAAAAAAATACTAAAGGGCTGATTACTCTGTCAGAGAAATATACACACAGAAGATTGAAATAGGAATGTCAAAGATTTGCTAATCATAAGCCACCATCAAACTTTGGGTCACAATAATTGCTAAGATCAATACAAATATTTTTTCTGTCCTGTATATGTTGGTTATGAGATTGCTAATTGCCTTACAAATTCTAAGAGATCCTGGGTTCTTACAGTAATAAAATAGTAAAAAAACACATTCATTTTTAAGTTTTGATGTGTTTTGAAGATTTCACTAATATACCAAATTGAATTCATAATTCATACCAGGATATTAAATCTTCTTTTACTACATTAATGAAATGCTCTGTATTTAAATACAACATATGATCAGACCTTGCTACACTAGACTCATGTTACGATAAAATAGCCAAATTTGCTACAACCCCCCCACAAAACACAGCAATGCATAGCCCTTAGACAACTAAACTGGCTAGAACTTCCTCAGCTCCTTCAGTACAAGTAACTAACCTTCATCCATAAAATACTCTATGAACTAGATAAAACCCCAGCTCTTCAAGATCTCATACAACCATACACCACCACTAGAACACTCCATCCCAGTGACAAGCTCCTAGTTAAATCCACCAAAGCTAACAACTCAGCTGGAGAATCCTTATTCTCTAACATCATTC
Source organism: Protopterus annectens (assembly GCF_019279795.1). Classification (NCBI taxonomy): domain Eukaryota; kingdom Metazoa; phylum Chordata; order Ceratodontiformes; family Protopteridae; genus Protopterus; species Protopterus annectens. The sequence continues at coordinate 1,035,396,804 of NC_056731.1, read as the reverse complement.
CTAAAATATGGAATAAACTACCCACTTCCATCACTTCCATCTGCACCATGGTACAATTTAAAAAAAACTTCTATTTACTCTCTTAGAAAAATCCTAGTTTGGCTCTTGCTACCCACCTGACTAACTCTATATTCTCCGCTTTGTATATACACCCTCTGACTTTAGATATACACTTTACAGTACTATCCTATTATGCCTTCTGCCTTTCCTATATATACTTACTCTTTTACCTCAAATCATTTCAAGTCTTCCTCAGAAATATCATACTTTGCTTTCTAATACATATGCTAGTCTAGTTTGTATAATACCATATAGTCTTTGATGTTAAAATGTTATTAAAATTGCTGAGGTGTCATCTCTTTCGGTTATTTATATTTGCAATGTGTACTTTCATCATTGATCTGTACTCTGTAATTTTCTTGTGGTATAATGTTTGTTTGCTTTCATATTGTTGGAGCTTTTCTCCCCGGGCCTCCACTGAAACTGGACCTGTGTCCAGTTGGACTTTCCCGGTAAACAAATGTTAATTAAATAAATAAATACATATGATAGAGTTTAATTTATATTTAACTCCAAGATGTTTAATTTCTTCTAGAAATACATAGATTTTGGAATAAGCTTATTTGATGCTAGCTACAGATGTTTAATGAATAGTACTGGTTTACGTGCACTCAACTTCAATTTTGAAATTTTGCTATAATCATCTAATATTTTTGCATTTTTAATATATTATATGGCTTTCAAATTATGTAGTAGTGTTTATCTTTCCTCTAAAACATATATCATGGTTTATTATCTTAAATAATGTCTCCAAAAAGAATCTAAAGCGATAGAATAAAAAGGTAGGTGAAAATACAACAACTCTGCTGAGTACCTTTTAGTATATTAAAAGGAAGGGAGACTGATCCATTTAATGAGAAGAAAGTAGATGCCAATTCATAAAGTATTTTAATAGCATTAAAACCTTCATTAGGGAAATTAGATTTCTAGTCAACTTCAAGAGGAAGGAGATATGAACCCTATCAAAGCTATATTGGAATCAAGTAGAAAAATGCTTGCAAGTAAGTTAGCTTTTGGTTGCAAAATTAATTTTAGCATATGATTATTACACTGGGTGTGTCTTCCTTCCATAAGGTCATCATGAAATATTTAGATTACGTAAACAACCATCATTAAAAACATTTAGCTAAAATGTTTCCCAAAAATGTAATACCTGACCTGATGAAGGATATTAGTTCATAAGTCTTCCTAAGTTTAGAATCTGTATTATGTTATGAAATAAAAACAGTCTGAGATTGATTTTAAATCATTATCTGAAAGGCATTATTCTTTATTAGTATTAAATATTGTTAGTAGAAATGGAACTAGTGTCTATACTTATAAACAAAAGATACCAAATCATCATGTTTCGGGCCTTACCAGAGGAATACAAAATCACTCTTATTTTCTTTACATCAGTATCTTTTATAAGTTATGAATCATATCACTAAGAGTAGTATTTGGTTTCAAATTATTCAAGAAATTGTAATCTATAGAAACACACACGTGCACAAGCGCACACGCACACACACGCACACACACACACACACACACACACACACACACACACACACACACACACACACACACACACACACACACACACACACATTTACTTTGATGAGTATAGAACTCACACATTTATTTATTTGTGTAAATAAAACATTTAGAATTTAATGACCATTGAACTAAGAATTATCTTTGATATGTATGTAATATAGTATTAGAAATGAGGATAAACTTTTAAATATTTGTCAGCAATTAAAAAATGCCATCACCACTTTTACTATAGTTTTCATTTAACAATTGTTTCACAAATTGATTGATTTTATAGCATGTCATTTTTATTTTACATTAACAAACAGTAATTATGAATATCTTGAGTCCTCCAATTTCTTTTACAACTCTTTAAATAATTTAGATATTGACCTTTCTAAATCAGTTCTTTTCTTCCTACAGTATTTTTTGGTAAAAAGATTTACTCCTTGTATCTGTCTATAGATATATATATATATATATATATATATATATATATATATATATATATATATATATATAAACCAAGTTAAGCAGGAAAATATTTAAGCTAGAGATTAATTTACAAACATGAAACAACAGAAGTCTCATAATGGAACTGGGGAAAGATTATTGTGTGATATACAATGGTAGAAATACAAAGAGACAAGATGAATGCAGAGGTGACAAGGGATGGTATAAGAAACCTACATGCAAGATAAAGGAGAGGAATTCAGGTCAGTCATCTGGATTTATCTTTGACATCTGTTAATTAGGAGGCTGAACATTTGGATGGTCCTGGAGGAGGAATACAAGAGAATGCTGGACTCAGACAAAACATCTAAAAGTAGGAGAAGTGCAGTGCAATCAGAGTACCTAAAGTCGGAGGCTATAGGGAAGCAGTAGAGAAATAATAGACCATTTATTTGACTAATTTAGACATTGAGGTTTTTGAAATGTATTGACAGGAAGGCTGGATGAGATATTGGCAAAAATAATGCAAACAGGGCACAATGGATTTGGGAAGGGAAGAAAGGCAAAAAACTACTGCTGAGACCTGATGCAATTCATGTACAGGGAGGGAGGCAAAAATGGAAGTTTAGGCAATTCGTGTGCAACATCAAAAAGACGGTATGTGTGATTAGGAAAAAAGAAGTGGAAGTGGTTAAGATAAATGAGGTAGAAACCCCCAAGTGCCTATTTTGACATCAAGGTGAGACACAGGTAATAAAGAAAAAAATTGGGGGAAGTTTGAAAAAAGTAAGGGATACTCTCTAGAGGTGGAGACTTGTAAGCTGATTTGGAGAATTGATGCTGCAAGGCTGATGATATAGCCAGTAAAGCCTTATCTCTCCTGCAAGATACAGATAGATCCTAGGGCAAATGTTGCAACAAATGCAGCAAACTACAGAAGGATGGGCTTTTAAAGACAAGGAAAAAGTCAGAGCAAGTAAAAAAATGAAAATGAATAAGAAAAGTGGGGCTAGGGTCTCCAGCAAATCCCTACACATACACTGACATGTAACATCATTCTTTAGACTAGGAGAGAAAGTAAGGTGGTTAGCTGTATTCAACTGGGCGTATAAGATAATTTAGTATCTTTTATCTACACTTTATCAAATAATACAGCATTTTAATTGAATTATTTGTGTTGCATCGAATATTAATTGAACTGGACGTTTTGACTCTGTTTTTTCAGTTAGTTCACCACCCACCCTCCCTGGTTTTGTTTTGGTGTTAATCTTGGTGGCTTTGAAACTGCCCGCTCCTCTTGTAAATTTGTGCTTGGATACTCCTACTGGGCCCATCTCATTTGCTCACTCAACTGAGTGCAGTGAGATCTTATTCTGATTTCAGGCACTCCTACTGTGTATAAAGAGAGCATCTGGGAAAGAAAAAAAAAACTAAGCTTGTTTCCTGCTTTTCCTGTAAGTGGTCTAGACTGTTTGTAGGCTTCTGCGCCCCCAAGCCTTTCTGTGTTGGAGGGAAGCCTTCTAGCTTAATTTTGTTTCTTAAAACTAGCCAGTTTTCTAGTTTTAGCACTCAAATCTATTTCTTTGAACTCAGCACTTGTTCAGAACTCGTTGTAAGCACTAAATAAGCTGCAAATTACTACAGCACTCAACTTTCGTCACTTGTCTAGAAGAAAGCAGTTTTTAGTACTTAATAAATAAGCACCTATCCAGGCATGTTTAAGTGTCAGCTCCCGGTGATTTCTCCTGTCTACCTTATGAATCTGGGCATCTTGGGGCAATGCAGCAATTGTCTCATGTACACAGACAACCGTCTCCTCCTACCAACCAAAACTACAACCTGTGAGAGATGCACTTATATAGCCAAACTGGAAGCAAAGCTCTCTTCACCCAAGACTGGACTAGACAGTCAAGAGGAGAAGGTAAACACTTGCACCACACCACACTTATCACATAGTCCCTAAAAACGGGTCTATATTATAACATCGAAGTTCATAAACATCGAATGTTATAATATCGAACCCCAAACACCGAAATCCGAAAACATCAAACAGTCAGAATAGCGATTTTTTTCCCCAGGGAAAAAATCGCTATTCCGAGAAACATACACACAACACAAACACACACAAAAACAGCAATCCACACACCATAGACTTAAAATCCTACACCTAAATCTAAACTAAACTTTACATACACTACTAGCTATCCACTTACCTTAACCCATCACTAACCCTAAGGTCCGTCACTATCGCACACTCACCTCACCCGCGCCCTAACCCTAACTCACCTAACCCACCCCCTAACCTACACACAACTGCACACTTACCTGACCCGCTCCCTAACCCTAACTCACCAAACCCGCCCCCTAACCCTAAACTACACACAATCACACACTTACCTGAACCCGACCCGTAACGTTCCAACATATCAAACGCTGAAAACTGCGAAGTCACAGCAACGGCCCACTGAATTCTTTCCCTGGGAAAGAATTTGGTGTCCTGCACCTTCGCTGTTTTCAGCGTTCGAAATTACGGGTTCGATATTATAACATTCGATGTTTATAAAATTCGATGTTATAATATAGACGCCCCCCCTCAAAACCTACACCACCAAAACACACACATTGAAACACAAAACACACACCTACATTCACGGAGGCTCTCAATAAAAACCTGCCCAAGCATCAGGGACCTTCAAAGCAGAAATGCAAGCAAACTCCACCCCCCAACACAACCCAAATGACACATAGCCCACAAACTCAGTGTGCCACTCAACCACAGCCCATAAGGCATAACAACATACACAACACTCTAATCATAGGTGACTCTATAGTCAGGCACACTGATGTTCCACTCATTAGGCTAAACAAGGAGAAAATTACTGTCAGCTGCCTGTCAGTTGCCAGGATCCACCACATAACACATGGACTCAGGTCACTCCACAATAAGTACAAATATGACACTGTCATTGTCCATGTTGGTGTGAATGACCTGAGATGTACCTCCCTGGACTACATGAAAAGAGACATGGAGGAGCTCTCCGATCTTGTAGCCCAGGCAGGTATGACTCTAGCCCTGAGTAGCATCCTGCCATTACCCAGAATGATACCACAGTACAAGGACAAAATGATTGACTTCAACAATTGGCTAAGCATCTGGTGTCATTCTAAGGGGATCCAGTATTTGTCTGCCTGGGACGACATGATCGACAGACCACGATGCTTTGCCAGAGATGGCCTGCACCTCTCACCTTTGGGATTCTGGAAACTGGCTAAGGCTCTTCCCATCCCTGTAGTGCCTTTTTTAGGCAAGGTTCAAATGACAAATTCACCACCATAACAGGTACAAGCAAGCAAAATCTGAGGGTAATGCTATTCAATGCTAGAAGTCTAAACCTCAAAATGCATTCACTCGAGGCACTCCTTAAAATGGAGAACATCAACATCTGTGGAGTGACAGAGACCTGGTTCAAAGCTCCAGAGAGCACACCTGCATTACCAGGCTATAATTCATATCACACCTTTCGGCCACCTAACCCAGAATGAAGCACTAAAGGTGGAGGTGTGTCCATATTCATTAAGGATATCCACACCTCCAGGCTAGTTGCACAGCATAATGCATCCGAGATTATCCAAGTGCAACTAACTCTGGGCAAGACCGCAATCCAAATTGTAGCTTGCTTTAGACCCCCCACCATGCCCCAGGATTCCCACTCATCATTTCTTGATACACTGGAAAGTATTAGGGTACAACCCAACACCCTAATAATGGGCGATTTTAACTGACACCCATGCAGACTGACAATAGAGGTATGACTGCTGAATCCTACACAAATGCACTTTATAAGCATTTACATGAGTGCATGGATCATGCTATGCCTAATAGAACCAAGATGCTATCCTCCAAAAAAGGAAGCCAATCTGGTGGTCATTTGCCATAAACAAACTCTACAACAGAAGAAAGAAACTGTTGCAAAAAAAGAGTAAAATCCCATGACTGGAGGAACTCCTTGGTCAACCTCAGTAAGAAGCTGAGATCCCTCATAAAATCCTCCAAAGCTAATTATGAAAACAAAATTGCCACTGACTCTAAAGACAACCACAAAGCAGTCTATAGGTATGTCAAGAATCTCAATGGCAACACTCAGATCTGCTCTGAGTTACAGCACAATTGCACTAAATATACAGAATCAACTGATATTGCCAACATCCTGGCAGATAGGTTCAGTGCTAACTTTACCCCCCTCTCACCCCCTAGAGGGCCCATCTCTGTACCGGAAGAATGCAAATTTCCTGTAATCACAGCTGCACAGGTAAAAAAACACACTCTCCTAAGCTAAGAACACAGCATCCATGGGACCTGACAATATCCCAGGCTGCATTCTACATGAACTACAGAATGAACTGGCAACCTACCTAAGTACCATGTTCAATCATAGCCTCATCTCAAGCTTTTTGCCCACTGAATGGCACACCACAACGGTTATCCCACTCCACAGAGGGGGAGCCACGACGGACCCCGGGAACTACCGCCCCATTAGCCTGACGAGCCTGGTCTGCAAGGCCATGGAATGTATCATCATGGAACTCATAAACCAAAACATTGGTAATCTCCAAACTCTGGACCCTACCCAGTTTGGGTTTGTAAAAGGCAGATCATGTCTCCTAAACCTGATTGACTTCTTTGAAGCAGTCACCAAAGCCATAGATGAGGGTAAGGTGGTTCACACAGCTTATCTAGATATTGCCAAGGCTTTCAACACCATCCCCCACTCTGGAATTATAGATAAGCTCACTAAACTAGGCATAAAACCCTATGTCACAAGATGGGTTGCCATCTGGCTCACAGACAGAACCCACATTGTGAAAGTAGCAGACTCCAAATCTGACTTCAGACCAGTGACAAGTGGAGTACCACAGGGTTCAGTCCTGGTTCCTCTCCTGTTTGGTATCTACTTCTCTGAAGTACAGGCTAACACAGAAGGTCTTTGGCTAACAAAGTTTGCAGATGACTGCAAACTAGGAGCCATAATCAAAACTCCTAATGAAGTGGACATACTACAAAAGGGCCTCACTGAGACAGATGCCTGGTTTCAAAGCCATGGCCTGAAGCTCAATGCCAAAAAGTGTATTGTCATCCCCTTTGGTAAAAACTCTGTACCTATGAACTACCACATAAGTGGTAGTCTACTTAACGCCAAAAGTGTGATAAGAGACCTTGGGACACAGGTGGAAAGTAGTCTCTCCTTTGATAATCACATCACCACAGTGGTCAGGAAATTCTTCGATGTGGCTCACCTCATCACAAAAGGTTTCTCATCCATAACAAAAGAGGTCATTGTTCCCCTCTACTCATCACTCATTAGACCCATTATAGAGTACAATGCCCCTTTTGGTATGTACCTCACAAGACATCTACACCAACTGGAAAGGCCAGAGGAATACCTCACAAAGAGTATTACTGGCCTCAAACAGATGCCCTACGCAGGCCATCTCAAAAAACTCCAGCTTTACTCCGTCACATATCGCCTACTCAGAGGCAATCTCTGCCTAACATACAAAGCTATGTCAAACCCAGAGCTGTTGGACATGCTTCACGTATAGAAATCCCAATCCTTCCGAGCTACACGCTCTAGGGACCTAAACCTTATCACCACAATAAACAGAACATGCTGGAGGGATAGATTCCTGTCCCAGAGACTTCCCATACTCTGGAACAGACTACCTATTTATGTCAAACAGAGCTCCGCATTAGCACTCTTCAAGAAAAATCTTGATTATTGGATGGGAAATAGGAAATTCACCCCAGGGATCACTTCTGTGGCTCTGCTCGACAGGGGCACAGGAAAATACTTTTCTTGGGTGGCGAAAGCCAGGGTACCTTGTTGGCTAGGCTTATATAGGCCCTAGGGCTAATAGCCTATTACCTACCTATGAACCTAAAAGCAAGTAAGGGAGTAAAGAGAACTTTACTACAAGATTTATGAAAGAAAAAAAAACTTTGACACATGAAGTATGGTGAAGGGAACTCAAAAGAACCATATGTAAAAGAATAACAGAAAACAAAGTTAGAGAAAAAAAATAGAAATCTGTAGAAGTGGGACAGCTCATGAGGAAGGTTTTCTATGCAGAAAAAAGGAATATGGGGAAAGATTTTAAACAATGGTGGAGTTAATACAGAAATAAAGAATACCAGAGGGACAGTGGTGGAACCGTGTGATAAGTAGGGAGATATGGAAAAGAATACAATGTTTGCAACAGTACAAAAAAAAAAGTCAAGAAGGGATGACAAAAGGATAGAAGACTGTTCCTTGAAAAAAAAATGGAAGAGGTTAGGTAAACAAAGAACCAGCCGTATCTATGGAAAGCTAAAGAAGGGACATGGTCACAGAAGACAGAATAAGGGAGAATCAGGAAAGGTAGAAAGAATGGATGGGAGTTGCAGGATATTGGATGAAGACAATTCAGACAGTGAGATACATGTATAAATTATATGAGTGGAAGATCAAACCTTGAAAATACTTCACAGATGGTATCTAACATGTATGTGATGAATAAAGGAAGTCAAACAAGGAGAATAGTAGAAACTGGAGGTATTAGGAGGAAGAGGCACAGATGATTCAAATGTTGTGGCACTATAAGTATTTACACAAAGCTTGAAAGAAGGCACAGAATATTTGAGGAGCATATCAAAAGGACTCAGGGAATACCTGTCAATTCAGAATATGGGTCATAAAGAAAATTGATAACATCTTAAAAAACAGGAACAAACACTATCATATTATTAAGTATAGAAGTTAACACCATAATCACTCAAAACCAGAAGGGAACAAAAACATTAAGGCAGAATGAATTACATAAGAGTTTCCTTGAGATGGAGAAATGTCAGAAATTTACTACCATGTGAAATGTAGGAGGGGAGAGAAAAAAAGAAATGATAAGAGGTATTAGAATACTACAAGAGTGAAAAAAAGAAGGAGGTGGGAAACCCAAAGGGAAACTAAGGGGGGAGAAGTGATATGCATACCTCTCAAGTGTACCTCATTACGAGGAACATACCTCATTTGGGGTCTTAAAAAGCTCATGTTCCTCAAAGTTCCACACTGAAAGGATCTGTCACACATTCCATGTTAGGAATTTTTTCAACTAATATTCATGGAAAATAGAAATGAATCATATTAATTCATTAGAATATCTTTTTTGTAAGCAAAACCCGTATATTTTAGCCATCCTATGACCTTTTTGGTTGAAGTTGTTAGTAAGCCATTAGTATGTGTTCCACATTTTGCCCATTTGTTCCACATTTTGAAGGCTAGTGTTCCTCATTTTGGTGATGGAATTTTGAAAGCTATGGTGATATGGTTGAAAATGAAGCAGTCAACCACTGATAAACTATGGTATGCTGTGCTTGAGGATTGCATGTAAGTGCAGTATATTGTCTGTAGTTAATAAAAACAATCTATATTGCAGGGGACTACTGTACTCCTGCACCTGTCCCCCAGTCCATGATTTAGGTGCACTGGTACTACACTTTCAGTCTGTGAATATATTACATGTGATGATACATAAAACTAAGAAAAGTTTTTTTTCTTTTTTTGTTTATAAAGAAACTTACCTTTCCCATTTTTTTTAATATAACCTCAGTAATACAGTGACACAGTACTGGTGATAAAGAAATGTTTGACATACACAGGCATCAACACAATAAACCCTGAGATTAAATGCATATGACTATTACTGAAAATAAAAGTCATGTAGATTAAACATAGTTATTCCTAAAATAAGCCATTCCTAGGTATACCATATAATGACAAAACAATGTCTCAACATTAGTACAGAGCAGAAGGTTTACTGATGGTGGTGCACTATGTGATAGCTTTATACCTACAGTTATAAATGTTTCACTAAGAAATATTTGGATGGAAAATATATAAATATAAAGGGCTTCATTCTACCAGTTGCCATGTAATATGTAGTATCAATGCATTATCTATAATGTGTTTTACAATCACAGAGGCATGCCTGTGTCACTTACTTAAAGGTGAGTATTTTGTCAGAGACATTCAATAAGAGAGTGCCTTACATATAAAGAAGTGAAATATGAGTGCCATAAAGTATACTAATAACACTAAAGAAACAATTTTATAGAGATAAGTCAAAGTTTACCAATAAAAGCTAAGCAAACCACTGTTTATATGTCATTGGCAAATACAGCTCTCAGCTGCAGCCCTAAAAATGGTCTGACTCTAATGAAACAATATTTTGCTGAAATTTTGTATAACAGATGCAGAACAATGAATGTGCAGTGGAAGTACTTCATGATCTTTAATCTCACAAGCAACCAATCATAATTATCTATCACTTTTATGTGGTATATTTGCCTCGTCCGAAGTTTCCTTAGCAATGTAATGCAGCCCTTTTGAATGTCTATTTAACAGAAGTTCTAATTATTTAAACCTATGTAGAAAATATATCTACCCTGCTAGGCTGTGAATATGCAAAGATGTCTGAGGATGGATCTATGTCACATTATCAAAGTTCCAAAACTATGAAATTCAAATGGCCCAGATCATATGATCGAAGTTTTGGAACTTTAATCATTAAAAAAAATAAAAACGAAGCAATTCTATTTTAAACACTTTTGCAAGGGGGTGCAAGCACCCATGCATCCCCCACACCCCCTGCTAATTAAATACACAAACTTTGAGATCGCACTTCATTGTGGAAAAAGGTAAATTTCCTATTCTGCGCTGTACCCAGATCTCCATTCAAAACATTTAAAGTTTCAAAATTTTTATAATATGGTCCTGACCATATGACTCAAAGTTTTGAAACTTGATAATCTGATAGGGACCCCTGAGGATACCTAGTTGGATATGACCTCAGAGCAACCCCCCCCCCAATATATCTCAGAAGTACAAGCATCTATTTTTGCACTAAAATTGGATAGGACTAGTGTTGATTTTAAATACTCTAATGTATATTTTGTGGGGAGGTAGATGTCTGCATTCAGAACTAGCTTGGCAAGTTATGCCATAGTGAGAGAAGGTTGGGTGCTGCTATTGTTCTTTGCAAAATTTGCTAGTGGTTTGCTAGTTAGGACATTTCTTTTTTACTGGCCTGTGTGATTTGGTTTGCTCTTTAAACTATGTGTGTCTGTGGACATTGTCCCTCTAGTTTGTAAGGATGCATGAGGATACCTAATCACACTTGAACTAAGAACCAAACCCCACTGCATGGGAAGTACAAGTTTCTGTTTCTGTACTACAATCAGTGTTTGCTAGTTAAGATTGTAAATTCTCAGCTGCATTTTTGTGCTGTAGTGGATTTCTGCATTCAGAACTGGTTTGGCAAGATATGATCTGGTGAGAGAAGGGATTGCAGCTATTGTTCTGTGTGAAGTTTGTTGCAAGGCAATGCCTTTTTTATTGTTTAGTGGTCTCTAGTTTGCTTTTTAAACTCAGAGTGCTTGCAGACATTGTGCCTCCAGTCTGCTGGGCTATGATTACAAGCAGACAGCCAATTATATCAAACTGAACTAAACCCCATTGCATACAGGAAACACTACAAATTCTTCAGCAGGCCTGTGCTCTGTAGAGAACTATTTACAACAATTCTAAGTGTTTGCACCATATGGTCCTGTAAAGGTCCTATGAAATGGTGACATCTCTGCACTTCCATATTAGGTACTATACTAAGAGAATAACAGTGTCTAACTGGGAGGTCCACACAATCCTTTGGACTCCTGTTGATGGTCATGTACACTTCTGGATAGTTGTGAATGCAGAGACACAGGTGACTGCACCTAAGAACAAATAAATCATTTGTTATAGCAGCACTATGCTTCAAAGTCAGGGACAGTAACGTCAAGGAAAGTGTTGGTAAACGGGGAGCTGCAATGACTTCATTCTTTTTTCTAGAAACTTTATTGAATGTGTGTCTGCATGTGTGTGCATGAGTATGTGTATATCTATATATCTGTAAAGGTGTGAGTTTGCCTGTCTATCAGTATTTCTGACTATATATGTTTTATATGCATATGTTTGTATGTCAGTCTGTTTGTGCTTCTGAATGTCTGTGTGTTTTGTGTGTGCATGTGTGTGTATTTATGCATGTGTCAACATTAAATACATACATACCTTACATTTTAGATGTAAAATAGTTCCTTTAACAATAATTACATATGCTTTATTGAGTTTGAAACAGTGGTGCAGATTCAATAAAGCCTACAAGGTGAGCTGAAATCATGTTCACATCATAGTGCAATGAGCACACAGCAGCACTATAGCACTGCCGAGTTGTATTAAGTAAGCAGCCCTACACACCATGTAGAGCTACACAAACAAGGTAAACATAGTGGTATGCTAATTATAACATAAGCAGATGAATTGTATGCTAATCAACCAATCCAAGATGGAGGAGCTATTCAACAAGCTAGAAAGCAATCATGTACACTCAGTGCAGGTTTTGGTCTCAAACTCAAAACCTATTGAAATCCAGCCAGTGAAACTACTCCACACAGAAAGAATATTAGGGGATGCTGTTGTTCTTCTCTAGGTGGAAGTGCGACAGGCCAAAGTCTATGCTGCTGCTCCTATTAATAGACCTCAGCCTAGGAGAGAGAAGAGTGTTTAGACCATGTTTAACTTTACATAGTCTGCATGAGGTGGAAATTGCAGAGCACTAAAGCATCGATAGGAACACACTAATGGAACTCTGCAACCTCTGTCATCCTCAACTGACAGTAATGGCAAACTGAGGGGAACCAATACCAGTGGAAACTAAACTACATGTAGCAGTTAGAATATTAGTGACAGGAAACTTCCAAATGCCAACAGAAGATATGCTGGGGGTGTCACAGGCATCAGCATCTAGGATCCTCCATCACTTCCTGAATGCTATGCTGCAACATGCCAATGACTAAGTACATTTTCCCTGTACCCTTGTGGACAGAGCTACAGCTATGCAGGATTTCTACCCTGTAGCACACTACCCTGAAGTCCGTGTGCCATAGACTGCACACACATTGAAATCAAAGCACCAGAGAAGGGTGTACATAAACAGAAAGGGCTTTCTCTCCATTAACTGCCAGGTCATATGTAATGCTAAGGGAATCATCCTGAATGTGTGTTCTGCCAACACTGGCAGTTACCACAACTCCCATATCTGGCACAGCTCTCAACTCTATCAGAGGATTTCTTGTGTGATATCATACAATTTCATTTATAGGGTGATGCAGGGTATGCACTCAAACTTTGGCTGATGACACCAATCAAAAATGCACACACACCCACAGAAAAACAATATAATGAGGCACATGCTCAAACAAGAATTATCATCATAGAGCATGTATATTTGGGCTGCTGAAGTCACATATTTGGTATAGAGATACATCAGGGAGAGTCCTGGAGTACAATCCCAGTAATTGTGTTGAAATTTTCATTCTCTATGCTATACTTCACAATATTATCTTGAGAAAACAGCTTCAACTGGAAGAAAAAGTGGAAGGGGTACACATCCCACCACCACTGGAAAGTCACAACAGCCACATGTAGGTGAGGAGTCAGAGGGGAAACCACTAGCTACTGTGAGTGTAGGTAGATAAAGGAATGCAGAATATGGCCTTGCCCTAGCCAAAAAGCAATGCATAGTACACACGCTCACCACCTAATGGTGTACAACTTTCATCCTATGCACATACATACAGTAAAAATGATGGCAGACAATGCTCACAACCTTTACTTACCCATGTAATGACTGTGTACTGCTAGCATCACACAGAAACAGCTCCATATTAAAACATTTGTAACTGCAGGACTATCAAGGTAAATGTTGAATCTGGAATAGGAGAATAAATGGCTAAGAACACAAATGAATGGCAGATCCTTACCTACTGGTACTTGCTAATGTCCCGAAGTAGAAAGTCAATGAGTTCTATAGCAATGACATCAATATGTGACAGTACTGACTTATGTCAATAGGTGTATCTCTATCAGCTAATAGGCTTCATGCATCAAAGATACACACAATGCAAAAACTTGTAAAAAAACAGTACAGTTTTCAAACGAGCATCACAAGCACATATATACTAATCACTCAGTCAGCTATGCTCCCTGGACATCAGGCAAAAGACTTAAGTATCCCTGAATCAAGGCTATGGCATAGTCATCATTTGCACAGGGTGTTGTTTGGGGGTACAGTAGGACAAGATTGACACAAAAGATAGTGACTGCATGTCAGTAAGAAAGACAGGCAGGCAGAAATTCTGATAAATTATCAAATGGCCACTGAGACAGAACAAGCTGTAAGTCTCACAAATGACCCATGTACCTGTTATGTTTGTGTGTCTGTATGAGCACTCAGAGTGAACACATCCAAGCTCTGTGCTAGCTCTACACCATGGCATATTGGACAAGGGTGAGCTCTGTATGGTAGAGGTAACAGTTCATTGTCATCACCCCAACCATGAGAACTAGCTCTGCCAGGAGCTGTACTAGCATGTCCATGCTCATGGTCAGATGTGCTGCTGCTACTTGAACGTGATTGATGTCTGCTGGATGAGCTTTCCTCACGAGTACACCAAGGACAATGAACCCATGGCCTGTCCAGTCTAGCTGTGAACACCTCAATCACTGAAAAAGCAGTGGAAATAGTGCTTGGGCACTTCCACATTAGCTAACAGATGATGTTGGTGACTTACATCCATGTGGATGCTATCCCCCCCACCAGATGTTCCATTACAGACAGTGCTTTCCATTGTGTCATTCACCTGATCAGGTGAATGAGCCACATGGCAGTGGCAGTCATGCATGTCAGCCAGTGCCACATCTACATCCCTAAGCATGTCATTTGAGGCCCTAGTGGAATGTGCCTGTGCCTCCACGATGGCCTTAAGCATATGTCTAGTGGCATGTAGATACACACCGGGATCATATGGAGGATGCACAGCAGGCCTCCTCCAAGCATTCCTAATAACCGTCCTGTGTTGCATTTCACCCACACTTTGGCTACAGCCAGAGTCATCCAACACTGAAGCAGCAGTAACCACACTACCATGATCAAGTGTGTCAACCTCCACCTGTCCATTATTGGAGGACTTATTGGAATTGGTATGCGGAGGCCTACTGAATGTGTCTGAGAGGAACTACAGATTATGGCTGAATGTTAACCTCAGTGTCAGATTCAACCTCAGCACCCCATGACTGTACCTCTGTTTGGCCACCATCATCATCAGAACCTACCAATAATAGAGTCCTACAATTCCATTGTCAGGATCACCTGTGAAACTTAGCTGACTTGTCCACCCAGAGCCCATGTGTAGCTAAGTCTATTAATTTATTAATAGGCTCATAAAAAATAATAACAATAATATACAGGAAGTATGCTTAAAATTGTCTATATTTTATTATACAAGCACTTTTATCCCTTCAAACGAACTTAATGGGACTTCATCAGAATAACCTGAATAATCAAATGGCACCATATTTATATCTTTTAAAACTACCAATTATTTCATTAGGACTTAAGTAACAGAAAACAACAGTTCAACTGTGCACGAATACTCCTCTGTGTCTTGGGAATTTCACTCGATACTATAATATCACGATCCCACCAAAGATGTTGTAAACGACACAAAATGCTTAAAATAAAAAAATTTTATTACAAAAACAGGTTAAGCGCTTTCACTTGTGTACATACAAGCTTCATCAGAACACCTAAACGCATTCATGAACTCATTATATAACTTTTTTGGCGCCATTTCCTTTGAAATTCAGCACAAAAATTTAAAGAAATATATACGCATTAATCAAACTTGATGGCGCTTGTAATGACATGCGCACAAACAGCACCCATTGATATTCTATATAAAACAATACTCAATATATTTAAAAATCTATTCAAAATGTAAAAATATAAAAAATATAAAAATACCATAACCAATTTTGTCATGTTAAAAATATATGCAATATATAATCTTATTTAATGACCAATAGTGGTTTAATAGAAATTGTATCATTTAAGCCTGGTGGAACAGAAGCATCTGTATTAATCTGCCACCATAATTCTTTATACAGAAGTAGACTATTGAAATCGCCTCCTCTTTGGTTGACTTGCACTATGTCCACTATACCAAAATTGAAAGAATGCTTGTCTCCATATTTTTTAATATGTCTGCACAACGCATTTTTTTCATCCTTTCTTTTTATGCTATATAAATGTGAATAAATGCGTTTGTTCAAACTCCTTTGTGTTTTGCCTATGTAGAATCCTGGACATGTCCTACATAGAGCAATATATACTACCATTTTGGTTAGACAACTTCCTCCACAAAACTTAATACAAGTGTGATTATAGTTGTCCAATATCACACTATCCCCTTGAAATATAGTGTAACATTGTTTGCAAGTCCCACATTTTGTGGTGTTCCTAAAAGTAGACATCTTGGTAAGGATATATAGGAAAAGCACCTTTTCCAACAATTATTTAGAATATTCTAGTAACCATCCGAGGAACTAATTTATGAACATCTATAAAGCGCAACTCATTAGAGCAGTTAGGATGACATCAGTATATAAGGACATGTTAGAGGAAGTCGCATTCATTACTTCATTATTTAAGGATAGAGGATATGATGATAAGGTTATGTCAAACATCAGCAAATATGTTGTTAAAGAGTGGGGGAAAAGATATATTCCCCTATTGGGAGAAAAATACAACATCAGCCAAGATAATGGGATGCTTAATATAGTAGATAAGAAGACAGAGGTCACCAATTTTGATAGGACATGTATACTGAAACACAGAACACATACAGGAAAGGTCAAGAAAATCTTGACTAATAATTGGTATATAATATCAGTAGATCAGGATATAGCCCCCATTTTAGGTAACAGCCCTAGGTCTGTTAATAAAATAGACATCAATATTAAATACATTTTGGAAAGGGGTTCCCTTACCAGGATGTCTAATTTTAGGAACACCACAAAATGTGGGACTTGCAAACAATGTTACACTATATTTCAAGGGGATAGTGTGATATTGGACAACTATAATCACACTTGTATTAAGTTTTGTGGAGGAAGTTGTCTAACCAAAATGGTAGTATATATTGCTCTATGTAGGACATGTCCAGGATTCTACATAGGCAAAACACAAAGAAGTTTGAACAAATGCATTTATTCACATTTATATAGCATAAAAAGAAAGGATGAAAAAATGCGTTGTACAGACATTTTAAAAAATATGGAGACAAGCATTCTTTCAATTTTGGTATAGTGGACATAGTGCAAGTCAACCAAAGTGGAGGCGATTTCAATAGCCTACTTCTGTATAAAGAATTATGTGGCAGATTTATACAGACACTTCTGTTCCACCAGGCTTAAATGATACAATTTCTATTAAACCAATATTGGTCATTAAATAAGATTATATATTGCATATATTTTTAACATGACAAAATTGGTTATGGTATTTTTATATTTTTTATATTTTTACATTTTGAATAGATTTTTAAATATATTGAGTATTGTTTTATATAGAATATCAATGGGTGCTATTTGTGCGCATGTCATTACAAGCGCCATCAAGTTTGATTAATGTGTATATATTTCTTTAAATTTTCGTGCTGAATTTCAAAGGAAATGGTGCCAAAAAAGTTATATAATGAGTTCATGAATGAGTTTAGGTGTTCTGATGAAGCTTGTATGTACACAAGTGAAAGCGCTTAACCTGTTTTTGTAATAAATTTTTTTTATTTTAAGCATTTTGTGTCGTTTACAACATCTTTGGTGGGATAGTGATATTATAGTATCGAGTGGAATTCCCAAGACACAGAGGAGTATTCGTGCACAGTGGAACTGTTGTTTTCTGTTATTTTGGTTGCTACACTGTTCGCATTTGTGGTTTTGTTCATTAGGACTTAAGTGAAAAGTGAACCAATCAATTTAAAATAACATTTCCATTAAATACTGCACAAGCTAAACAAAAATCATATCATTAAAAACTGTTTTAAAGCATCCTAAAATTTATGAGCATCCAATATTGTTTATATATAAACATCCAATACTTTAAAAAATATTGTTAGAAAACATGTTATTAAAAAACATTTTATGTGAGAGACTCTCTGGATCTCTTGACAGTGGACAGGAACTCATCATTTGGTGTCTGTGGTGGATTGGCAGTAACCTCCCCTTCACCCACCATATCCAGGTTTTCATGGGCAACTGCAGCTGCTCTCATCCAGACTAATGAAAACATATCAGTGGCCCTTTGACACACCTGATCCTAACTCCTGGTGCAACCCCCTACTTTACTGACATCATTGACTATCTGATTCAAAATCTGCATTCTGGCAGCCATATCCTCATGTCCTCTCTAAAGCAGAAAGGTGACAAGGCACTTGAATGCCTGCACTATTACATCTTTCACAGAGTCACTGAAGGGGGTTTACATGGATTTGTATGCTTGGGTGCCATAATCCTACGTGACATAAAACAGAAAAGGATACAACACATAAATAATCACGTAAGTAAATTCCTGCTTATATACACATATTTTTTTTCAAAACTAAGCACTGGATACACGTTTCAGTTATTAAACTGAAGGGTATGTGGTTGTACCACATCACACTCACACACAAACCAATGTTTGTCCAATAAAAGAATGCCACTTTAGAAATGTATTGTTTTCCACTGAAATAACAGGATGACTACATATTTTCAAGAGAAAACATCTTGAAACACAACTTTATGGAGAAAAAACAAGCACACTGCACCACCACGATCATATAATATCTATCACTGACATGCTGAATGAGCAAGACCGGTCAGTTAAAAACAGATATTATTTAATAGCCAACTGTAATTAAAAGCAAAATTCCTTGATTTTAGCAATATGGTTGTATCAATCGTATCCCTGACATGCTGGTTGAGCAGGTCCGGTCGAATAATAGCAATCATCAAAAAATTACAAAAGTTCCGATGAACAACAAAAGTTTAAAACAAAGTCCCCTTAATCTCTTAATTAATTACAGTTGGCTATTAAATATCTGTTTTTAACTGACCGGCCTTGCTCATTCAGCGTGTCAGTGATATATATTATACGACCGTGGTGGTGCAGTGTGCTTGTTTTTTCTCCATATTTTATTACTACTTGCCAGCACCGTAGCAGTGGAGAATTATTTTATTTAAAACACAACTTTTGTTGTAGCAACATATAAAGATAGCTGCCCCCCCATCCCCAAAACAACAAACAAATGAAAGCTTCTATAAACCAATGAATACCATATAATGCAATTGTTATATATGCTTTAAACACAATTCCCACAATGTGTACACATTTACAACAGAAAAATCAATGTTATATGATTGCCAGTCACCTCTCACTGAGACCACCACTGCACTGGAGGTGTCTCTAGGCCATCTTAGAAGCATAGCAACATGTGTCATTGAAATAGTACATTACACTTCCCTGAAATAACAGACAATTTTAAGTTAAAATTTTTTAACAATAACACTTGTGATGAAAGATAATAACCTATCTGAGAAATGTAACTGCCTGCCAACATGCTAATGCCAACAGTGAACAATAAGAAATGCATACAGTTAAAAGTTGTATTTTCTACTGCATATATATATAATTTGTTTTGTAACATGTTACAAAATCTAGAATGTACTTGAAAAATACAGTCATACCTTAGCAAAATTAAAAGTATTCTCCACAGATAAATCAAAAGGAATGCAATCTTTTGTTTTCTCCATATACACAAGTCTCCTCACCTTCAAGTTCCCTAGCTACACTGTTAACATTTTATAGTGTAAATTCAGGCTTCTGAGCATGGTAAAGATGCAAAGGAGGTGTGAACTCATTAGAATTGCTGAATCCCAAACTTCATGTATCAGGTGTAAACATAATATAGACAGTAAGTACCTCGCTGTTAGTTGCTAATGGATTGCAACTGTCAATGATTAGTGGGAAGTTGAAGGAGGACACACCAGCAATTTAAACTACCTTACCTGCATTGGGTGTATCACCCAGTATACACATACAAAGTGTAGAAGTAACTTTAGCAAGCTTTTAAATGGAAGTAAACAGCACATATTTCTCACTATTGTTCACTAATAGCCAAACTTTCCTGCCTTTGCTGAAAAATGTTTTTTAATGTCATGTATTTTTATTATGCATTTAAAGGACAATGATAACAATGCAGTATAGACTGCACATCTGAGAGTATAGCACAGATGAAAGAAGAATGAACATAATACAAAGAGAAGACAGAGCTGCATTGGTGCAAATATAGTCATAACTGGTCATGTGATCACTCATTGCACTAAATACATAAGCTGCACATGTACAAATATATGAGAGTGCACAACTGTATATGTTTTGTTAATACTGTGGAGGAAATAGAAATTGCATGTATGCACATGATTTGCTTTCCTGCTGCAAAGTTGCTCTGTGGCAGTGAGAGATAAAACACTCCTAATGTGTTTTCCAGGTTCATTAGTATGATAGCTGAAATACAGAGTTGTGTAAAAATCTGTAACTTGTGTTAAAATGTATTTTGTATTTTTTTATTTATTTACTTTTTAAAAATACTTGTATTTGTGCAATGCATGTCTTAGCACGAGTATGATGAAAGGGATAAATATTTTAGAATTAATGGAAGTTGCTTCTATGATAACGACAGCATAAATTCAAGCTGTGAATCAACTGTGTATGTAGCACACCTGGTAAACATGATGAAGCACACAGCAGATAAGATATGAAGATCATGGTTCATAAGTCCCCCATTTTTTTCTTTTAATGATACAATTAATAAACATGTTTTCCATTAATAATGCATGTTGAGCTTTGCTTGTCTCATTTGCATGTTGTTCACCTCTGCTCAACTGCAGAGTAATGCCTCAGACAATAAGCAGACAGTGTCAAATTTAAAATGATGCACTGTTACACCTTTTGTCTTCTATCGCACAAACATGCTAAGTGGTGTTGGGTAATTGTCAGCAAGCATAACCAACACCTGCAGTTCCAAAACACCTACAGACAATAAGGAGACATTACTAATTTCAAGAAAGATGCATTGCTTGTGGTTTCCACTGCACAAAGAAGCTAAGCAGTGTTGTGCGGCAATCAGCATACTTCCACAATACCTGCAGACAATAAAGAGACATTGTATTTTCTAAAAAGATACATTGCAATATGCGTGGTCTTCCATTGTGCAAACATGCTAAGTGATGTTGTGTGGCGGTAAGTACTCAGACACAATAATGAGTGCAAAATTACACATGCTGCCTAGCTCTACCTGTGGCAACAGATGTAAATTAATGACCACAATACAGGTGAACCAGGGTTAAACATAACTAGTATAGCAGGTAGATTGAACATACACATGATATATATGTATATATATATATATATATATATATATATATATATATATATATATATATATATATATATATATATATATATGTTATATGTCTAACTATGGGTATCTTTTCAATTATGGTTATAAATTTTCAAAATTCATTTTCTGAACTTTCATGTCTTACACATACATGGTTAACCACTCAACTCTTTAATGTGCATATATCTAATTATGTCTGATAAACAACTCCCCAGTGGTAATGAACACTCTGTACAGTAAAGACTGAAAAAGTGCACCTGTTGCTCAGCCTTCCCTGTGGCAGCTGACATAAGTTCACAGCCACAATACAGGTGAGCCAGGGTGTAATCTAGCACACTTCAAATTTTACTAATGCTGTTATACTCACTTTTCTAAAAATTAACAATATAAAGATAAGTATACACAACTATAACTATGTATTACAGTGGATATCATATGAATTATATGTGTGACTTAGGCTATACTAACAATTATGTTTCTATAATTAAGAATGTCTTTTCTGTCCTGGATGGACATCATACTGCAACAATAGTCATATAACCATGAACGTACATAAACCAGGACCTTGTCAGGTCACACACATACATGGTAAACCACTCATTTTTTAATGGGTCTATATAATTAATAAGCAAGTTTGACAAACACTTTTTCTGTAGCAAGTAGGAAAAACACCTATGATGAAGGACATGTAGTCTCTATTTTACATAAGTTTGAATCCCACATTTTATAAATTACTTGTATCAATGTATAAAGCCACATAAAAAAGGTGTCAAGTCATAAAATTTATACCCCAATTCATGTCTGAAATGTTAAGTCATCTGATAGGTACAGTAGCATACAACCCATAAACTAATGCTGTCACATTACCCTTTCTATTACATAAACTGCCTTCCTCTCTTTTTGGCATTGCTACTCTTCAGTTAACATCATGCAAATGTGTTTGGCATGGTTGTGCGTGTTTGAGCACTGACTTTTAAAAGTAATATCACTAATTGGCTGGAAAACAGTTTAACTGTTGCTGTATGACATATGTGGACATGGCAGGAGCCAGGAAGAAAGGACCCCAATTTAGAGATCAAAGATGGGGTGTATAGGAGTGCAGAATATTCATTAGACTACTGGTAAAAGTCCACAGCTATAGGATTTTGCAGGGGGACTATATCTTGTCTCAATATAAATCAGAGGCTTGGAATAGTCTTGTCAAAGCTGCCAAAGGCCGGCATTCCACACACTGGAGAGCAATGCATTACAATGACCTGAATAGGTGTAAGCAGGAACAACTCAACCACTGGCTGGATGTGTTTAGGATTGTTGATATCCGACAGTTGTGTAAGTATACAGATAAAAATACTTTAAATTACATACAAAGCCGGATATAACCAAGACGGGTATGCATAATTCTCTTCTCTTTTTCTCTCCTTTTTATTTTACAGCTGCCCAGGAAACTTCATTGAACAATGAGGCCCATGTTGAATGCTTAAAAAGACTGTGAGAAGCAAGTGTATGCAGCAGAAATTAATTATTATTTTATTAACAGTATTGCTCTTCTATACATTATCAGCAAATTAAGCATGCATATCTTAGCTGTTAAATCAAGCTTGCATGTTTTGTTCTGTAACTCAAGGTAATTGTAGGAGTCAATTATAATAGTGTTTTCAGATGATGTGTGTTCAATTGTCACAAGTAACAAATACATAGTAAAATAATTAAAGATGTTAAACATTAATTTCAACAAAATTGGCATAAATGCCATTTTTAACTTAATCTATATTATTTTTAAAAGCACATGTGTAACATATGCATATTCCAAGGATTATTTGGAACAATTCTAAGTCCTATATTGTATTTTTCAAAAGTATAGTTAATGTAAAAGTAAAAATATATTTGTATTGTAATATTTTATTGTATGTGACATATGATGGTTTGAATTATCTTTTTCTTTTTTGTTCTTTTTTTTCTCTCACCCCACTCCTTATTACTCTTTTTTATATGTGATCACAACATTCTGATGTCATAATTTTCTGACAACTGACAAAAAGATTTGTAGCACAGGGTGTCAGAAAGCACTGCTCAACCTGCCTCCTCTCCAATGGCTGCTGCACTGATGCTTAGCACATCTAGGAAGCAAACTGGCAGTAATGCTCTGCAGCACATGCACTACCTGTGCCCTCAACATCAGGTAACTTTACCCTGGCAGCTGATGCAGTGGTACCCTACAGGAGTATTGCTGGAGGGTGGGGATTTTGTCACCAGCCAGGAGCTTCCAGGCATGACATGCGAGGTTGGAAAAGGTACCATTGGTGCATGTCTCATCTGTATGGAGAAGATGTTTGTTGGAATGCTAAGAAAACAAAAGCTTCAAGCACTCCAACAGGAAGATCAGAAAAGGGGACATGATGACAGTGCTGAGGATAAGGACAATATTCTCACTGTTTCCATGCTTGATGGGAATGGGCTTATGATGTCACCGCCTTATCCCCAATCATGGTGTCCTCCAACCTTTTGTGTCCCTCACCATCACTATCTCTGTCTTGATTGTCCTGTTTGTCTACACCCGCTTCCTCACCTATTCAACTTACCTGACCTTGACATACCTACATTCAATACCCAACATTTCTATCTTTCTGAAATAAAATAAAAAAAAATGGACACTTGTCCCACAAAAAAAGTGACCCATGCATAGCTCTCCACTTTCCACATGTCTCTTCTTGACACACTTAATTTGGTTCATTTGGATATACAACATTTGCTGTTTCTGAATAAGTCTGCTTGATGAAAGCAGACAATTACAGTTAAAATGCTAAACCAGTTTGATACTTTCTCCTGGGCTTCCTTTGTTGTGGTTTTAATATTTCATGACTATTTATTGTTATTTTATTTATTTTACATTTGTTAACTGGGAAAGTCAGACTGGATACAGGTCCATTTTCAGCGGATGCCTGGAGAGAAAAGCTCCAAATGTACAAAAACAAGTGTAAATACAGTGAAATTTTCACAGTGAGTTATCACAAAACTGAGATTTGTTTAACGATATGTACACACAGGTACAATGCTTTTCTCACATACACGCAGCAAAGGTTGGAACCAAGTAGCTGAGAAAGAAATAGTTAAAGATTTCATCTGAAAAAGAAAAACACATATATTAAAGGTGGTTATCATAAATGGTGTAGTGTTAACTTTAAATCTTTCCAGTAGGTGGGTGATATGCAGAATTTTAAACAGGGAGTCAGAGATTTATTCCTATAATGAGGTTCTCATTTATGAATTATGTTTGAATGGGGGTTGCATTGTCACTTTCCTGTTTTGTGATGACAACTCAAATTCATCCAATTTTCTATCCATGTTCATATTACACTGTTGAATAAATGGATAGCTATGTTTTTTTCTTAATTCCTGCCCGCAAATTTATATTGCTTTTCCTTGTTCTTCCTGCTACCCCACCCCCATTTCACTATTTTCCTATCTACCACATTTTCACTCCTTTAATTTGGTCAAAAAATAGAATCACATGTCACACACATAAATAATAAATTCTTAATAAACACCTTCACTTTTTGTCCTCTACATTTACACAGAATTTGGCATCATGCAATAATGGTGGTTAACCATGAATGGCTCTTTATGTCCTTTGGCATAGTGAGGTTACCTCCATGCAATGCTGCTTAAACCCACTGTGCTAAAGAAATACACAGTTAAAGCAGAGTAAAGGCACTAGTATTAAAAATGTAATCTAACATTGCTTTAGACTGTCGAATGTATAAAAATGCAAATCAATGTGTACTGTTAATATAAACCAATTGAGTGATATTCATTTTATACAGTACTTTACTGTAGCCATTGCATCTCACATTTGCAAATATTATCTCATTTACTTATGTAATGCCATCCTGAAAACATATGTAAAAAATTTAATTGAGCTGGATTCGAACCCTGGTTCATTTGTCCTCAAAATCTGAACTCTCTGCTCTTATACTTGCTGCCACACGAAAAGCTAGGCAGTAGGTATATTTCTTATACTCAGTGCTGAGTGCCATGACTCGCTGCTTACCATGTTGGCATGGAGAAAGACAAACCTTTAGAAATATTGCTATTTTCCCATTTAAGCAGAGAACTGAATTTGCTCATCACTTAATTCTGTGCAAACATGGAAGGCAATAGCATCATTTTCAATACAAACTACACTATGAACACCATAGTATCTGACAGCTATTTCTACCATAGCCTATATGGATAAGTACTTCTGAAGTTCAAGTAGTAGTCATTAAATGTGTATCTCATATGCACAAAAAATTTGCCATTGATCGCACAAACCAGTTGCTCAGCAGTGTGCTATGTCGAGAGCTGGTTGGCATGTATTGCTATGTTTACTGCACAGTTAGTCTTCATCCCATTACAATCCATGTAAAAACACAACCAAAGGGAACCACTTGTTGTTGACAGAATACATATTACTCAGATTAATGTCTACCTTGCACCCATGCACTTGAAAATGGATATTTCAGTAGTAGTTGACAAATGGCAACTATACTACAGAAATAAATATCACAACTGCATTGTTACATCATCTAAAGGTTCATACTGACAATACACACTGAGATTGTCTTATACAAGTCTTAGTGTGGTCATGAATTCATCACAAATGTGAACACACATGCATCTACAGTTGCTTCCATGCTAATCACAAAACATGCATGCATGCACACACGCGCGAACAAGTGTGTGTGTGTATGTGTGACTGTAAGTGTATAATGTACACAACATGTTGATAAATAGGTGCATATGTCTCACTTCTGCAGCATGCATTCCTGACAGCTTATTGTATCTAGTTTGAGAAGCTATCTTTTGAAGTATGCCTACACAATCGAACCACAATATAAAATACTAATTCCTCACTTTACACACCAGTCTCATAACAGGATATGTTATCTACATCATATAATGATGATGACATCTATAAAGACCAGTATGACAAGGCAAGGACATACTTTGGGGGATGGTGCAATTATTAACTACTGTCTTCTGCAGATGGGAACAAAATAGTTAGGCGTAGGTTCACTTACCACAATATCCACATTATATATGTGTCTGTATATATGCATAAGTGTTTGTACATAGTCAGAAGAGCATGCGTCCATATCATAGTATCAGCAATCCAGTCCCATGGGGAGCCAATATTTTGACATTTGCACATGCCTACACATCCACTTCATACAGGCCTCCCAAGATCTTCTGCGAAACATACAATGATGATGTCATCCGCTATAAATTGTTCAGCAGCAATATAAAAGTCAGACTTGTGCCATGATGCTTGCATTACGTACTGTGTTCTTTAACTTGTGTAACTAGTTATGTAGGGTTTTTAATCTTACTGTAGGCAACTGGTGTGTGTGTGTGTGTGTGTGTGTGTGTGTGTGTGTGTGTGTGTGTGTGTGTGTGTGTGTGTGTGTGTGTGTGTGTGTAGTTAGAAGAACATGAGTTTGTTTTATACTATCAACAATCCAGTCCCTTGAAGAACAGATATGTTGACAGTCATACATCCATGCACATCCATTTCATAGAGGTCTCCCAACATCTTCTCCCAAACATACTATGATTATGTCATCCACTATAAATTGTCCATCAACAGTGCAAAATCAAGACTTGTCCTGTGGTGCTTGTACTACATACTATGTTTTCTAGCTTGTGTGACTACTTAAGTATGGTTCTAATCTCACTACAGTTAACTGGTGTGTGTGTGTGTGTGTGTGTGTGTGTGTGTGTGTGTGTGTGTGTGTGTGTGTGTGTGTGTGTGTGTGTGTGTGTGTATGTGTGTGTGTGTGTGTGTGTGCATTGTTAGAAGAGCATGAGTTTGTATCTTACTATCAGCATCCATTCCCATAGATAACAAATATTTTGACAGTAATACATGTTTCAAATCCATACACATCTATTTCATACAAGCCACCCAATCTCTTTTTCCAAACATACAACGATGATGTCATCTGCTATAAATTGTTCAGCAACAGTGTAAATGTTAGACTTCTGCTGTGGTGCTTGTGTTATATACTGTGTTCTTTAGCTTGTATTACTAGTTAGGTGAGTTACTAGTAGGGGTTTTAATCTCATTGCAGTCATCTGGTGTGTTTGTGTTCAGTTAGTTCACATTCTAGAGACTATTTTAGAATAGTATGTGAGACAATCATATTACCATCTTCTTCTCAACAGACACTGCTGATGTCATCAGCTATAAAGTGTTGTCTGACACTATGAAAGCCATATTTGTGTTGTGGTACTTTCATTAAATACTGTGTTTTGTAAATAACCAAGGAAGAGTTCTAGTCTCACTGTGGTCAACTGATGTGCATTTGTGTTCAGTTCATTCACATTCTAGAGACCAATTTAGAACAGCATGTGAGACACTCTTACTATCATCTACTTCTCACCAGACACTGCTGATGTCAACAGCTATAAAATGATGTCTGACACTATACACCAGACTTGAGCTGTGGTGCTGACATTAAATAATATGTTCTGTAGATAGGCGTTCTAATCTGATTGCAATCAAATGGTGTTGTGTTCTTATCTCTGTCATTAGTCTGGTGACAATTTTAGAATGGCATGTGAGTCCAAAGCTATGTCAGACACTCCTCTGAACATCTTTTTAACATACATTGATGATGTCATCCTCTATACATTGCCCTCTGACAGTACCTAAGTCAAACTTTTGCTGTGGCACTAATGTTAAATACTGTGTTTTCCAGCTTCTGTAACTAGATAGGGGTTCTAATCTGACAGCAGACAACTAGAGTTTGTACTCATTCAAATAATATTTTTGAAACAATTATACACTGAGATGCGACTCCATATCCATGTCAGACACGTTTCCCACCATCTTCTTCTTAGCATACAATGATGCTATCATACTCCATAAAATGCAATGTGACACAGTTAAAGTCAAATATATGTGGTGGTGCTAGTCTAACATTTTATGGAATCCAGCTTCTATATCTACACATATGTAATGCTCAAATTAGACCCAATCTACTACTGTGTATATGGCTGGTTGTGCATTACAATCATTCTGTGACTTTTGAATCTCTTTTCATTTCCCTATCACTTAGGAGAACTCTTAATATATCCCTATCAATCCATATCCCATGTTTCCCTCTGGCCACATGGCAGTCTTCCTGCAGAAAACTTCAGGATGTCATCATCTCAAAGATGCATGCACACATCATGAAGCAGAGTCCTTCCATGAGCCTCTGCAAACCATCTCCAGACCACTAGATGTGTGATTTTTAATTCTGTTATGGAGTGGTGCACGTTAAATAAGGACAGAGGCAGTATGTAATGCAATCAAACAAATACACACATGCACACATAGCCTTACTATCTTCCCTCATATACATATAACATTTTTTGTTTAACAATTTTACGTGATAGTGGCCTTTAGCCTAGTA
Source organism: Protopterus annectens (assembly GCF_019279795.1). Classification (NCBI taxonomy): domain Eukaryota; kingdom Metazoa; phylum Chordata; order Ceratodontiformes; family Protopteridae; genus Protopterus; species Protopterus annectens. Next base: position 1,035,367,932 of record NC_056731.1, on the reverse strand, counting down.
TTGTTCTATCAACCTATGATCATGTCACATGTCAATGTTGCTGTCCTCCACATGTGCTATTTTGAGGTGGGGCTGTATGCTAGCTCTACAACAGAATATTACAATCTGTGATGTGAGGTAATGTACTGATGTCCGCTGTTGCCATTTGATTACATGCACCTTCTGTAATGTCTGTAGTAATATGCCTCCTGAGAACTGTTGGCATGGGATGATACAATGTATATTGTTGGCTTAGTAAGGCATGCATGTTTGTAATGGAGCAGATCAACATTCTATGCAGTTCTCATTTAACCATCAAAGTGACACCTGCACTATTGCACATGTGTGCATGTGTATACCTAGCATCATTAAATGCTCTGTGATATAGATCAATATAAAGTCATACTGATTATATGGGTATATAAGTCTTATGTCATCCACATGTTGCAATGCTGTGATATAGACAAACATATCACATGTTTAGATTGATTTGCATCCTTGTGGAATTCATTGTATATGTAATTCTGTTGCTATTCCAAAGGATTACTGAGGCGGTCCCCAGCAGTATTGTGGGACTATCAGAATTTGTGTCAAAGGAGGGATGTGGCCAAGATGGCTAACCGAAAGCAGCAACTGGTGAAAGCTCTATGACTGTAAACTTTTATTTGACAGGAAATGCAATCAATAAAATTAAAATTTTAAGATATATGTTAGCTAATTTTATTCATTAATAGTCAGATAAAAGATTTATATCTTCAAGTTCTTCAAAAGATGTGGGTTTTCTCTCAGAATTTCAACTCTTAGGTTAAGAGAGAAGAGACCAGCATTTGCCAATCAAGAAATGGTACTCTGGATTCTTGTGTTAAAAAAGACACCCCATCATTACTACCTAGTATGCAATTACTTAAAATAGACAAACTGTTTACAAAACTAGAAAGTTTCAAAGAAGAGACCAGAAAGAGGATGGAACATTTTGAAATAACAAGGGACACAGATCAGCAGTATGGAAGAGACTCTGAATGATCATGAAACCAGAATAACTGAAGGCAAGTCTCAGATTTTCTTCTAAAACAAAATAATTGGCTCATAGAAAAACACAATGATTTATAAAATAGACTGAGATGAAATAACATTAGAATGTGTGATATATCTGAAAAGTATGATGGAGACAATATAATAAACTCCTCAACTACCTGGCTGTATAAAACATTAAAGCCACCTGAAACTTTATCTTTTGGAATTGAAAGAGCACATAGATCCTTGAGACCACCTTCTAAGAAGGAAAACTCACCACTATGCTCAATTATAGTTAAGTTCATGTCTAGCTTAGAGACAGATCAAATGTTAAAAATATGCCCAGCTATTAAAATAGGTGAACATGTACTGAGATTTGACAATGATTATCCCCTTAAAGTAATAAGTAAAAGAAAATTCCGTTTACCACTGATCAAGGAACTTAATAGTAAAGCCCCTTTGGTGTTTTCTGCAAAGATCAAATTATTCATTTCTGAAGAAACTAAAAAGAAACTAAAATATTTAATGTGCTGGAAGAGGCATCCACATTTGTTAACAGCAATACAATCCTTAATAATACTGAAGAAATGGAATGGAACAGTATATCCCTGAAGAGATAGAATGAGCTGAATTCTTTGAAAAATGCTCTAAAACTAGAAAAGAGCAAAAAACAAGTGACTTTTTTCTCTGATCCCATAAATATTGTTTTCTGAAACAATAGATTTGCCTTTTAAGTTAAGGTTTGTGTCAAATTTTAAGCCTCAAAGCAAATGTAAGTATGTATTTATATTTAAGCTAAAACATTTTTTCATGATGAGGAATATAGAGGGTTAGTCTTACTGTTTTTCTATATTTACAGTGAAAGAACTTAATATATTTAATTTAACTAAACCTATAAGTGTGTCTCTAAATGTTAAACAAATACTTCCTATAAGAGAATGTCATTATGTTACAAGCAATAGAACTGGTAACTATAAAGCTATATAAGTTAACAATTTTATTTTATTTGTTCAACATTCCTTAGTTTGTGCATTGTTGGGTTAACTGAATGTCAGATCTAAGTAATATGCTAATTAAAAGTGTTACATTGCTGGTGATTTTGTTTTCTTTGTTCTTGTGAAACATATTAATTTCACAGGTCATTTTTGAAACAAGTGACACTTAGAAAGACAACTTGACAACAAAGGAATGTTCTGTTTAATCAGAATATTGTGTTTTTTTCTGCCTTGAGCTGTCCTGAAGAAAATCTAGGTCAAAGTTCATCACTGATGTCTATTAAAGAAGAAAAATACCTATTTTTTTCAAGAGTATATATGTGAGGAATCTCTTCAAAATAACACCTCTTTTCCCTTCTTAGAAGTGAAGAATCGGTACGAAAAAGATATAGTAATGTTTATTATCGAGATATTGCAACGTATAATTTGCTTACATTTTGCATGCAAATAGCTTATGCTGTAGGGTTATTAACATTAACTATTCATGTTAACTATATATATTAACTGAAAGAAGTAAAGTTAGATGTTTGTTACTGATTAGAACATCTTAGAAGAACTAAGAAGAATAAGAAACTTAAAGAGGAAATTAGAAGCTGTTGTATGCTAGGAGTAGTTATTTTCACATGCTGTAGCCAGATTCCGATGTCAGCATGTAAAGCTTAGACCAGAACAGCAGTTCACAATGGCTAAACTCATGTACTCAAATTAAATAAGCAGGAATTATTTTATATTTAGTCAAGATTTCTTATAATATTGGAATTAATAAGAATAAATATCTTATAAATAATATGTGTTTATACAAGGAATGTAATATCTACTATGCAATATTAATAAAAGATCAGTATCAGTAAATTAAGAAATATGTACACATACTATAATCTCTAATAGAGAATTGATTAAATAACTCGTTGATGAGGAATTTTAGAAATACAAGATAAATAGAACAAGGTAGAGTACTAGTGGGAAAATAAGACAGAAAAATACATTTAAATAACAAACTGTTTTTAAAATGTATTTTACATACACCTGAAAATAGCAGAAATGTAAATGTACAAGAACTCATATAATTTGCATAGAAAATCATATAAAATATTTCAAGATAATATGAAAGCTGAAATTTGAAGCTTGGTTATGTAAACTTTGAAGTTTTTTACATGTTGTATGTGAATCAGTACATGCATTTTAATAGAAATTAAAGCAGATTTTTCAATATGTTTGAATCCAGGATAAGATAATGGGATTTGAATTGAATACTTTCTAACTTTCAAATACAATATAGACTGCATTTTCTTGATTCTATAGAAATAGTAAGTCATTTTCTTCACCCTCAGTATTGTGCATATTTTTATGAAGTAGTTTGATAAACTAAAAGATTTTTAAATATTTTGATATTTGATGTGTTAAGAGTGTTACAGAAATTTTAAATATAGACGTCTGTACTTTAAAACCTAATCCAGACCTTTTTGTTAGAACTATGACATATTTGTTTTTCTGTTGACATTAAAGTGTAGTATGATAAGCTTACCTGTGATCTCTAAGTTTACAGATGTCTTTATCTCTTCAGGTAACACTCTGTTATACTTATTTATTCAGAGACTTAGTTGTAATAATATTAAATGAATGAATAATTTAGGAACATTACATATGTAATTGTACTAATATTTTATAAATAGATATATAGTATAATATTTGTTGGATTATTTAATATCTATGATTAATAGAAGATTATCAAACGTGTATGTAGTAATGGGGGGATAATTTTAAATGGCAAAATATCTAACTAAATTAATAGTCTCTTATAATGTTCACCTATACGTAATATTATATTAATTATTAGTAAGTCAGAGTAGCTTTTGTCGAGTTGTTTGATGAATGTTTAGGTGTTTTTAGGTAGAACAATAGTATAGTAGTTTGACTAATCAGTAGGCAGACTAGGAACTTTGGTATCCATGGTAGATTGTGTATTATTAGCAATGTATACAGTAATAGGTCTAGATTTGTCCTTGTTTTTGTTATTTTTGAGTTTCGGTAGTTGATTTTGTAGAAAGAAAATAAAAAAAAACTGGAATGTTAAGATAGTGTCAGAAGACTGCATTAGAGTCATATATATAATAAAATTAATATGGTGGATAAATGTGTCATATTATCTTTTAGGGAAATCCTTTTGAATTCACAGTATGGACAGTTTTAATATATTATCTATTAATGTAAATGGACTAAATAATGCAACAAAAGGAAATCATTAACACAATATTTAAAATTAAATAGAGGAGACATTATATTCTTGCAAAAGAGATAAAGATATATAATATTTAAATAACTTAGGTTATGAAATGTTATCTGCTTCTTTTAACAAAAAGAGAAGAGCTGCTATAATTTGGAGAAAATCCACTGCAATGCCTAAAGTCATGCCCCAGGATTCAATAAAATCCATGTAGACTTCATGTAGAGTCTACACAGAATGTACCAGTGTACATGGACATAGTTCCCCATCAGCAGCACTCCATGCATATTAATCATGGTGAGGGAAATCACAATAACATGGATGTTGAATCCATGTAGGCAGCAGTGTAGTGTCCCATGGTTGTGGATTGTCCAGGGAATTTCTGGACAGTTGTTATGCACAGGATAACATACATACTTGTAATGTCTGGAAATATGTGTGAACTGTAATTTTTTTTTAATGCCTGTTTGAGCGACACAGCGCAGAGTGCAGCAATGTCAAGCTGCACTTATACATACACATTTGACACCTGTCAGACATCTAGAAACCGGGTGTAATTAATTATTTATTTTGCTTTCTTTGAATATTCTGTTGTGTGGTGCAGTATGGAGTACAGCAATGTCGAGCTGAGCTTACATATGTACAGGTGGCATCTGCTAGACATCTATAAATAGAAGACAGATGTGATTATGTGTTTTTGTCTACGTGTTTTTACTTTATTTTTTGAATGGCCATTTGTGCAGGGTGGTGCAGTGCTTAACAATGCTAACAAGTAGCTTAGTAATGTATGTGAAGGTATACTGATTTTCATATTATCCAAGTTGCTAAATAGGCAGAGTTACCACCTATAGTGTTGTAAGTCCTCAGTTCGAGTCCCCAGCAATCATATCTTTTTACATTTATTGATGTGGAAATGTGTGAGGTGACCAAAAGGGTGGCTTAATGTAAAAACAAATTTGTTACATTTGAAAAAGCTGCATGGTGCTAAGCACTGTTTAAACATGATTAATGGTTACTCCTATTTGCTTGTTGCTAACGTTCGCTAAAACGCTGTTGTGCAAGTTTGTGTACTGCTAATTGGGTCTGCATGATGCTAAACAACACGGCACTTTTTGAATGTTGCAGCATGATGTTTAAAGATGGGTACTAGGTGGAAATTCTGCAGCATTCATTTGAGTCTTATTAACCTAGTGTTATGCTTGGTGTTGTTGGTAAGGCAGCACACTGTCGGGCACAGAGGTGGAGTGTGCAGGAGTCCAGAGTGTTTGTTGGACTCCTGGTCTGAAACTATAAACCCTGGCTGCTGCAGGGCAATTACAAAGGCTCAAACTGTAAAGCTGAAGCCTGGGATCAGTTGGCCTGGGATCTTACTAGTGCTACTGGTGTCCCCCACACTGGTGATCAGTGTCATCAGCGCTGTGATGACCCGAAACAAAGAAAGAGGGGAACCTTGGACACTAGAATCCAAGAGGCTAAAGATGCCCCACAGATATGTAAGCATATTTGTCACTACTTTACTAAAATACAAGCTGAATCTGTACAAAATTGGTATGCACAATAGTGTGCTTCTCTTCCAACAGCTGCAGCTGAATGGTCTTACAACATCCAATCTCATGCCGGGCGTCTGGCCAGGATGTGCCGTGAGTCTGGTAAGTACAGATAGTTTCTGATAACTGTTGTGCAATAATCAATAAACAATACCATTAACAATAAGCAGTAAGGTGTAAAGCAGGATTGTGGTTTGATAACTAATGTGTTGTAATAAGTGCAGCAGGGCTGTATTCACTGCATGTCTTTTCTAATGTTGCTGCAGTCAACTGTAAAGCTGAAATAAATAAAGGATGCAAAAGTAATTGCCTGATAAATATATTATACAACCCACAGCATGGTTCAGGGCTGTCTGCAGCCCACTTTCATTCACATAATGCTCTGTATTCCTCCCACTCAAGAACATGGTATATGGGTAAGGTGGCTCACATTCTGGGCAGATATCATGTGTATACTTCACAGACTCTAAGGAGCAATAAAAATAAAGTGTAAAGCAGGATTGTGGTTTCATAAGAATATGTTGAAATAAGTACAGTAGGGCTTTATTCATTGAATGTCTGTTCTAATGTCACTGCAGCTAATTGTTACACAATGTGCACATGTCCCCTGTGGTCACAGATTTTGCGTTGTATTCCCATGTCTACCAACTAAGACATGATGGCAGTCTAGTCTACTTAATGTACACAAACATACCTCTCCAATGTCACAATTTGTTTGTAATGTAATGAGAACTGCCCAATCTGTCTGGTCTGTGATTAGTAGATAAATGATTACCTGGAATGCAATGTATTTGCAAATCCATTTACAGAACACCTTGGTAGTTATGTGTGCACATTATGTCAAAAGTTCTGTGTAGTTGTGTACCTGCGTGTGTTAGTGCTTGACCCATACTGTCCCATATGTATGCGCTACATCATCTATAGAAGAATTTCAGTTACTGTACTCACAACTGACACTACACACCTGTAGAAGTATGTCTTAAAAGTCTGTGTATTAATATCATCTGACTTATTTATTTATTTATTTATTTATATATTGGCATTTGTTTACCAGGAAAGTCCACTGGGCCAAACAGAGCCCATTTTCAGTGGAGGCTCGGGGTGAAAATCTCCACAAGAAACACAAATAGAATAGATAGTACAACAATATGCACATTTTGAATATATACAGGACCAATGCAGGAAAAGCTTTCTAAAAAATAGAGCACCTAGAATATATACAACACTAGATATGCACATAATAAACCTAAATACAACGTAGTACAAATGAATCTGACATAGAAGTATGGGAAATATAAAGAAATTATGTACAAGAATACTAGCTACACATAATAAACTAAATTACAATATAATACAACTAAGTACATATAGCATTATGGGTGAAAAGCTAAGTCTACAGAAAATGATTTGAGATTTCAAACAGAAAAAGATATTTAGTGGCTACAGCAGTTATAGTGTATGAGAAAATAAGTGATAGAATATGAGAAGGAACATGTAAGAAATTATGAATGACAAAAGTAGCGGTAGAAAGAATAGGAGAAATAGAGATGGAGATTAGGAGAGAATGTCATAAGTAGTAATAGAAATATGTAAGTAACAAGGAAAAAGATAAGAGGAGAAAGGCCCTAAGATTGGTAATGGCTGGAGGAGGCTTAGTGCATTTACATATCCTTTGGAATAGACGTGTGCATAGGGTGATTTTAAAGGAGGATGTACATTGTGTAGTGTGAATGGCTGAGAGAAGGCTGTTCCAGGTTATAGCAATTACCCAGGAGTATAGTAGCTGACCAGCAGGTAATTTAGGCTTTTGGATTTGGAGGAGGTGTTGTTTTTTTTTATCTTAGAGACCTATTGGGGTTATAATGGGAGAATAATGACTTTAAGGCAGGACAGTCTTGTGGTTTAATAAGTAATTTGTGTGTGATGGTTAACTGCGGAAATCCGAGGCAGTTTAATGTCTTTAGAGAGATACAGTGGTGGGTGGAGTGGTGGCTGTTTGTTGCAAATTTGACTGTTTTGTTGTAGCATATTTCAGGTCTATATTATCTTACCAAATAGCCGTTTCATTGAACGTCTTTTCATCAACCCATAAAAAGTGATGTGCTATTTCAATGAATGGCCACATCAGTGATTTTGTTCCCTACCAAGAAGTACACAACACTTTAAATATTACAAAGTGGGGGACTTCGCCCCCACATGGGCTGTGACCCCCCCCCCAACTAAATATACCAACTCTAAGATCACACTACAGTAGGGAAAAGGGCAAACTCACAAGGATGGCCAAGTGATTTCTTTCCCGGGGGAAACAAAAATGCTGATGTGGCCATTTGCTGAAATGGCACTTTGCTTATTATGGTTCGATGAAAAGGAGTTCGATGGAGCAGCTTTTCGATAAGATAATATAGACCCCATATTTACAATTTAGATTTGAGGAAGGACTGGAGGCTAGTTAATAGGAGGGTACCATAGACTAGAGAAGGAAGTAGATACGTAAAAACAAGTACTTGTTTTGTTTGAAGAGAGAAGAAATTTTTATGTCAGTAGAGTAGCCCCAGTTTTTTGTTAGTTTTGCTGATGTTATTTTGCATGTGTAGAACGAATTTTAGGTTTTCATCAATTATAACGCCTAACAGTTTGGTTTAGGTAACTAATTCAGTTTTGGTGTTTAGAGAGAATAAGTGGAACTGGGATTTATTAATAGAAGTATTTTTCTTTGGGGTGAATATTATAAGTTTGGTTTTATTAGGGTTTATTAAAGACAGGAGGCTATTACATATCCAAGTCTCAGCTATAGTAAATGCAACTTGAGTAATATGCTGTAGTTCAGTTGAGTTTTTAGAACAGCAGATTATAGCAGAATCATCTGCGTACTGAACAAAAGACCCTTGCTGGAATGATAGGTAGAGGTTGTTGATGAAAATATTAAACAGTAGAGGTCCTAATACAGTGCCTTGGGGAACACCAGTGGGGTTATGGATATATGGGGATATAGAGTGTTGCCATTTTACAGAATGTTCTCTGTCAGGTAGCTTTTGAACCAGTTTAGAGATGAACTTGATAGTCCAATGTTGGAAAGTTGAGAAAGGATGAGTGTGTGAGGAATAGTATCAAAGGCTTTAGAGAAATCCAGAAATAATGTAGAGACAATTTTCTCTGAGTTGCAGGCATTATTAACTAGGTCCATAAGGGATAATAGCACAATCGAAGTACTATGACTAGGTCTGATACAATGTTGAGTTTTTGATTTTTGCGAAGGAATTGTAGAAGCTGGCTGTGTATACATATTTTTCTAAGAGTTTGGAAATGGAGGATAAAATAGCTATAGGGCAGAAGTTGGAAATATCTGTTGAGGTGCCCCCTTTGTGGAGAGGTAATATGTTTGTTTGTTTTTTTCTAGAGGTTTGGGGACACAGGATTCTTGGATGGATATATTAATGAGAATGCTAATGGGGTAAGCAACAGAGTCTACAGCTATTTTTAAGTATTCTGCGGGTATGCCATCTTCTGCATTTGAGCTGGTCTTTAATTTCAGTAGTAGGTTTTTTTATGTTTGTTGTAGGAATTGTAGAAAAATTTAATTCAGACAAGCAATTGGGTTTAGCTAAGTTTGTATAGATAAATGAGTGAGAATGGGTCCAGATAGTAGTTTGCCCAAATGTACTAGTAGTAAAGTGAGGAGGCAGAGGCTGTATGAGCTGAGAGAGAGGAGTATTACTTAGGGAGTTAGCTGTGCTGATAGGTTGAGAGAATGTGGCTGTGATATTAGCTATATTGTTGATAAAGTAGGAGCTGAAGATACTTGCTATTTGTTCTGGTATTTTGTCTGGGTAGGGGCAAGGATTAGTTTTTGTACCAGGATTTAAGAGAGTATTAATGGAGGACCAGAAAAGGTTTGGGTTATGTTTGTGTTTATTTTTTTATTTTTGAAGGTTTAAGTAGAATTCTTTCTTGTCTTTGGACATAAGCTTTTTTTGTTTGATTACAAAGTTGTTTGTACTTTAAAAAATCTGAGTTATTTTTGTGTTTATGCAATAGCTTCCATATTTTATCCCTAGTTATCATTATTTGCTTAGTAGATTTAGTTAACCATAGAGCAGGATTATTTCTTGTTCTTTTAATATGGGTAGGTGTGAGGCTGTCTAGTTTTACTAGAAAGGTAGTATTAAAGCAGGGAAAGGCTTCATCTAAGGGAAGAATTTTTAATCTATTCCAATCTGTGCTTTTTAAGATATTGTTGAGTGCATGAAGGTTGAATTTGGATAGATTTTTGATATGTTTAAAGTGACGGGTTTTAGGGAAAGAGGGATAGACTCCGGTAATAAAGGCAGGAAAGTGATCACTTATTGAGTTGGGGAGAGTATCAGCTGATATAATTTTAGTTGGATCAGAGACTAGAACCCAATCTAAGATGGTTCCTTCATTGGTTCTTTTATTACTCCTAGTAGGGATGGAGATTAGTTGTGTATAGTAAAACAGGTTAATATTAGTGGATGGAGATTTTGAGGAAATATTAGACCAATTAATATTCACATCACCTAGGATTATGGTTTCATTTTTTATAGTGTGGGAGGCCCAGGATAATATTTCTTCTATAATAGGTATGTTATTACCTGGGGGTATGTATAGGAATATAATACAGAGATTTTTGAAGTTGTTAACTTTTAGAAAGGCAACCAAAATTTCTGCATTTTGGAACTGTGGGATGTGAACAGTAAATGGAAGAATGTTAAGAACATTTGAGAATAGGATGGCAATAGCACCTCCTTTCTTACTGGTTCTATCAATTCTTATTACGCTATAGTTGGGAGGGAGAAATTCTGTGTCTTTTATGTTGAGTTTTAGCCATTTCTCAGAGATAGCTAGGAGTTTTGTTTTGTTATGAGCTAAGCAGGCATGTATGTCAGAGGTTTTATTGCAAATGCTTTGAAGGTTAATGGTAGTTATGTGTAGTGATTTTAAGCATTTAGAGGAGGTTGTCATGAAATGAGAAATGGTGGTAGAGGGACCAAGGTTGGGATGAATGTCACCACATTGGACTAATTTTTAAGAAAATACAAGTGAGTTGATGAGTAAAGGTGGTTAGTTTAGAGCTGATAAGGTCAAATAAGAGGGAGTAGGTATAGCTTAAGTTGTATTTAGAGTTTTTGGGGAGGATGTGTACTTTAGAGTACAGTAGTGAAGTTATATAAAGTTAGTTAGGATTGAGTTCTGAATAGCTATCAGATTGGGTGTGTAGGGAGCTACTTGCAGAAATAAGCTTGATAATAGTATGTTTTTCTCTCTTTCCCCACCCCTTATCTTCTTTAATTTATTAATGCTATTTATTATTATGATTTATTAGTAATATATTCTTTTAAACTAACTGTTTTGTTGGTGTTATGGGTTATTTCATTCTGGCTTGCTGTTAACATACTTACTGTTATGTTATGTAATGTTGTGTTCCACATAATATTCCTTAATATGAGTTTGGATTAATCAGTTTTATGTTCCATTATGTTAATACTAACATTGGTTTGGTTATTACTAACCTTAACTTATCTTTATATCTAATTTACTACAGAGTGACAATGTAGGCTGGTTCCAGATAATCCATCTACCTTGGTTCCTCCGGCCATGCCATCTGGCTGAGCACGTCTGGGACTCAGCCTGTTGGTGCCCCCTCTGCACCCCCTACACTAACTGTGGTGTTAGGTAGTTCTGTCTTCAGGATGGGGCTCGTTCCCCCTCTGGGAGCGTTGGTGGAAGGCGTGTTGTCATCCGGGATGAACTACTAGGTTTGGTGTGCAGGATTGTGTTCAGCTGTTTTGGATGCCGCCTGCGCCAGATGCAGAGCATGCTGGCCACCCTGGTGGGGCAGGCTCACCCTGCAGCCCAGCCTCCACCAGTACCACCCCAGGGCCAGTGAAGGAGCAATTCCAACATTCCCATGGTTGGGGACCTGAGTCATGCTACTACCATGTGGAGGTACTTGAGACAGGGATTCCAAAACACCCTTCCTATCCAAGGTGTTCACCCCCCCCTCTTGTGTCACACACCACCCCTGTCTGCTGTCTTGTCTGTCTGCAAAAGCTTCCTCACCTTCCCAACTTACCTCCCTCACATGTACCTGTGTATCTTCCTCAACATTCCACTCTCATCTTAAAAAAAAAATAAGCACCAGTCCCAAAAAAAATAACATCCCATACGTAGCTCTTCATTTCAAACATGTGTCTACTGGAGCCATATAATTTGGTCCAGTTAGCTTGACAATGCAGTTGTGTTGTCCTCACCCCTCTCTCTGGAGGTGACAGTCTAAATTCCTCTACAAATTCTGTCAAAGTGCGCAGTTGTTGCTGTACAAGAAATGGATAGCTATGGTTCTTCCCTACACCCTTCCTGCACATACCTACCTACACTTTCACTACATTTTCCCTCTGATGCACCCCATTTCACCACTGTCCTATCTCCCCTTTTTTTCCTTTAAAATTTTTTTTCCATGACTCTGTGTGACACGGGATGTCCTGCATCATTGCTAAGCTCAGCTAAATGGAGCTATATTGATATATGTGTTCTAAATGATAATAAACACATACAAACTAAACTCCAGTCACCTATTTCGAATTTGAGGCCATCACACCTGCAGACCACTGCATTAATCTGCCATGCCACACAGTTGTTAACTAAAACAGGTGATTTAAGCAAAACATAGTAATTGCAAGTTGCCATAATTAAGCATGTGTAGGCATAGCTGCGCAGCGCATCATGCCATATCATGCAAACTGGCTGAAAAATCTGATGTAAAAACTAGGACTATAATTTCCAGTCTAGTACAAAACTACACTACTAGAAAGCCAGGCAAACATTATTGGATGTAACTGAGGTCTCTAATATCAAGTAAATGGGCACTTTTAACAGCAACATGTACAAGTACACCTGCTAAAACATTAATGGCAAAATACATGTTCAACTGGTACTCTGGTGGAGAAATGCATCCCTATAAAGCCAGGCATATAATAATGGAGTTAAAGGAGGTATGTCACAGACTGTATGTGCACACTTGTACCTTCACAAATACACATGCTATAACAATGGGTCAGTAGCGCAGTCTGTTAAATTGTTTGTAAACAGTAACTTTTGTCACACATAGTCCTGGGATCAAATCTAGTGGTGTGTAGCATTTAAATTACATTATTGTGAAGCCATCAATGAATGACTGAGTCATGAACTCTTTATCCACACAATGCATTTCAAATGAAATGTCTGCTTTTCACTGATGGAAGTCACAGGTCTGCAGATAGGAACACACTTTACATAGCCCTATAGCAACACTATAAATGCATAAAGTGTCAGAATATGCATTCACAGAGGCTTTTAACTTAGGCAGTGCAAATGAGGCAGACAATCATTTCATAATGATATTACAGATTAGCATAGCTGCACAACTGAGGCCCACTAATATCAGAGTACAGCATACAATAATTTCATAATGATATTACAGATTTACACAGCTGCATGCTAACATACACATATGGAGGTCCTGCTAGTAATAAGAACTACAAGCACACTGTTCCAAGTGACTACCATAATGTAAGACATGGCATGAAAGTTGCCAAAATGGCTGATATAATGGTATAATTATACCTATGTTGTTCAGGGACACAACAAACATGTTGCCTAGTACTCTGTTAGTGATACCATTGCCTAACATACTTACCTTAAACAAATACCTTAATTTGCAGTGGGATGGGTACACTCACTCTGGCCCTGCCTCTACAACAAGGTTTCCACAGCTCCCTCAGTTACTCTTACAGCTTCTTGTCCTCCAAAGTGCTCACACTCTCTGCCTATGCCTATTTCCTGCAGCATCAGCTGCAGCCAATAGCACACACATCTGTATGTAAAAGTATCTGTTACAAACATACCCTCTCTGATGACATATTATCTTGACCCCAGGAATGTCCAGCACAACATATCAGAAAGGGCTTCTAATCTACATGAAGGCCTTATATCTTATTCAGTGGTTGCATGTCATTGGCTGATTATACTGCAAATCAGCTGTGTTGGCTGCAATTAGAATTTCAGAACCATAGATTGGTTAAGAGCCAATCATCTGGTAATGAGAACCATGTTAAAAAGACAAACAGCTGGATTGGGGAACCAATCTGTATGAGACTTTCTTCAGACAGTAACCACATTGTCAAACACTTTATATATCTGCACATATCAAAAGAGGAGTATTGTACTCTATCAGGTATATAACATTTTTGTTTACAAAATGATGCACGTATGAGAACATACATAGGGGGAATGAGGATTTCAGCATTAAGCTTTTTTTAGAACTGTAATGATGACATGCCCTTGATCTCCAAATTTGTGACACCTGCATTGGATGTAGAGTACATCACAGGTGGAGTTATTTTTATGAATGTGACACACTGGTCTTGTGGGAATGTCCCTGTTTAGTGGTAGTAATACCACACTGCTATTTATTTGGCACTGTTGTTATGACATATTATCAGGGGGATTGCCCATAGGGGATACACTACAATGGACTCCTGTGTTGACTGTGTGATTATACAGCAGTAACTGTTATAGCAAACATGGGAATAGCTGACTATTGCTAGTAGTTGTTGTTAGAGGTACTGACAAATAGTAAATGCCAAGGACTGCACAATACTATCCTTTTGGAAGTCATCCAACCCTGGAAGGTATAGTAGTGTCGGCACACCACACACAGTTGAGCCGTTACTCATGGACTTATGCACACAACATAATGTTCCCTCACAAGAGAACTTTACATCTTCAGTATCTATTCAATGGGCTTCATCTGAAATCAGTGGTCATTGTAGCCTGTGGCATACAGACTGCTCAGAGGTGATCTCAGCCTTGCATAAGGGGTAATGCGTGACCCTGCTTGATTGGAAATGCTACATATCTGTAGGTGGTATGGTACATGGATTACTCACTCTAAGTACATTAACCTGGTATGTGATATTAGTAATACATGCTGGTGGGAGAGAGCTGTCTGGCAGACTTGAACACACCTTTGAAACAGAATCCTGCCTAATGGCAAACAAAGCACCTCAGTGGACTTTGTCAGATGCCATTTGTATGATTGGTTGGGTGATCATCATTTCACCACAGGGATTCTGCTTCTGTCCCTCATGGACAGGGTCAATATGTGCTGATCATGCAAATAAGGGTATAAACTTGGCAAGGATTATGAGGGCTGTAGGGGCATTATGCTACTAAAGTTCAAAGATCTTATGATTCCATAAGTTGAAGTAAAATGCTGTAACAGCCACAAACACAAACTTGGTTACATTGAGGATAGCACCACTTCCAGTTACTGTTTGCAGGACACAGCACACACATCACACACACACACACACAGACACACACACAGACACACACACACACACACACACACACACACACACACACTGCAAGTTGGCTGCATGTAGATTAGAACACTTACATTTCTAACGGTACACACTACAGATTACAGTATGTGATGCATGCGCTACACCTCAAGTCTGCTATTACTGTCTATTTAGGACATCTCATGCTTGATGAAATTAGCAGGCCTAGTTGTAGTCAAGCATTTGGAGGCCCTTATCACATACTACAACCAAAATACTGCAAACCCCTAACTCTAAGTTACTGAAGTGATCATATTTATGTTGTTTGGAGATACACACACACACACACACACACACACACACACACACACACACACACACACACACACACACACACACACACACACACAAAAACTGTCCTGAAGTGAGATTAGAACCCCTAACTAACTACTCTTACACACTATAAATCAAAGTACTTATCACACACACCACAGGTGATGTCTGTTTTAGACAGGAATGCAGGCAGCCTACTTGTAGATTACACAAACTAGGCTTGTGTTGAACAGCATCTGTGGTGAACAGAGTGAGATTGCTTACTACTGCTATCTGCATCTAGTAGCCTAGCGGTCATGTAAGTGTTCTATATCCTAGCTATGTGGCTATAGTTACCAGTTTGGCCATATGTGGCTGTTTGCATTTGGATGGCCAAGCCTGTGGACAAGAACATGTGCCCTGTCCATGTGTGTATAGACAGCATTATACATTACACCACCTACTCACCAGTTTCTGTATGGGTGGTGACATCTAGCAGGCACAGAGGTCTGTAGGTAAGTACAATATGTAGGGCTGGCTCCTTACTTTGGATCCCTTGAGCAACATTATAGATGTGTGATAGTGAAGCTTTACTCACCAGGGTATTTAGGACAATACAAACATCCACACACATATTTATGTATATAACAGGAATGTATATAGAACTGTGGATGTGTGTCTGTTTGATATATATATATATATATATACATATATATATATATATATATATATATATATATATAGATATATATATATATATATATATATATATGTGTGTGTGTGTGTGTGTGTGTGTGTGTGTGTGTGTGTGTGTGTGTGTGTATATATATATGTATATAAATATATATGTATATATATATATATATATATATATATATAATATGTATATATATATATATATATAATATGTATATATATATATATATATATATATATATATATATATATATATATATATATATATATGGGAAGAGACCTGAGATATATGTTTTTATATATAGGTATATATAGGAATATTTCTATTTGTATATGCATACAGATAGATATACAGCACTATCTATGGTAGAGAGAGGTAGTGACTGATATGTAGACATATATGTATGTATGTAAAGACATGTCTATACATACGTCATTTTTGGGCAAGGGGCAGCAGAACTGTGCTCTGTGTAACTAAGTGTATGGGCATGCCCAGTGGCATTGTCAGTACTTATAAACTGACTCCAGGCCACACTTACCTGTACTCCAGTCCGGGATTTTGTGTGTTACAGACAATGACATCTGTCCCTGTGTCTGCAATACTGCACTTCACTCAAATTGTCCACGGCATTCTTCAGGTGTCTAATGTAATTAATATGTGACAGAGGTCAATAATGTTACACCATGTACAAACTGAGAATCTGTAAAAAAAAAAAATAATACTACCTCACATTCAAAAGAAGTGGATACTTCCAGAATAGACTCATCAACACCATCACCCATGCTAACTTTCCAAGTACACTGAGCCACACAAGCTGCCAGACAGAGAGTAGTCATTCATCACACAATCAAGCGCATCAATGTGTACATTGTTATTCTTGCATTAAGTGAGACATACAATGTATGAGCAATTTCTATGTTAATGCATTGAGATTGCCTGGACTGCTGATATACCATTGATGAGTTATTGTTGTCAGAATTATATGGAAACACTGCTGTGTTGAGGGTGGAGGAACAACATAGCATGTTCTGCTAGGATACAGTAGTCCAAATATCATGTAACCCCTCTGTTTAACATCTCCCTTGACTAATGTAGTGAGTAATCCATGCATTAGGTCTAATGACTATTAAAGGACACATGATAGTGGACTGGGTATCTGTAGTCCCATGTGGATGCTATTTCTGTCCGAATAGCACACTATATTTGCTTGCATAAATGTATCAGATCTATACATATACCATATCATGCTAATCCTTACAAGTACTGTGTAGGTTAGAGATTTACCTTGCGAATGTAGCAGATGACAGATCATAGTTCAGGGCTGACTCTGTCTGATGAAAGCAGTACACAGTCAATACATGGGTAGGTACAGGTTGTGAGGGTTTCCTGGCATCACGTTTAATATATGTATGTGAGTAGGAGTAAGGTGTCAGTCCCTAGGTCCCTAGGTTGTTAGTGAATGTGCTCTGCGTTGTTTCTTAGCCAAAGCTAGGGCATACTGAACATGACTACATATGCCTACAGAGACATCAGCAGGGGGTTCCTCCTCCAAGTCCTCCTGTGACTGTGATGACTGAGACACTGGTAGGGGGTTGTGTAGCCCTTCTCTGTGCTGAACCCACTGTAGCTATTTCCACAGGATCAGATTGTGTAGCATAGTGCATAATGTCAACATATGTGCACATGTGGCTGGAGAGTACTGCAGGGATCCACGAGATATATCGAGACACCAGAATCCTGACATCAGAAGCCCAGACAAACACTCTCTGATGTTCCTAGTTTGTGCATGTGCCTCATTATGGTGTTCTTCTGTGAGTGTGTGTGCATTTCTAATGGGTGTCATCATCCATGGTCCCTGGTGCATAGCCAGTCTCCCCCAGTAAATGACCATGTGGGATGCCCCCCAGCAAACATCTGGTACAGCTGTGATGTGTGCCAGATATGAGAGTCATGATAACTGCCACGGCTGCCTGCACACACATTCAGATAATCCCCTGGGCATTGCACACAACCAGGTAGTTGATGGAGTGGTACCCCTTGTGGTTGATATAGATTCTACCCACTTCACTGGGTGGTGCATCGATATCTACATGACTGCAGTCTATGGCACCCAGTGCTTCAGGGTAGTGTGCTACACAATAGAAGTGCTGCATATTGATGGTCCTCCCCTCAGCGGTGAGGGGAAAAGATATGTGGTCACTGGGATGTGGTAGCATGGCATCCAGTAACTGTTAGAGTATCCTGGATGCAGATGCCTGTGAGACCCCATCATGTCCCCAGTTGGTCTTTGGAAAGTACCTATATCCTAAGGGTTACACATGCCATTGTTTCCACTGGGATGGGTTCCCCTCTGTTGGCTCTGGGTCTGAGATGAGGGCAGCAGAGCTCAGTGAGTTCTTGTAGTATGTCCCTGTCCACCCTGTAGCACTCGACAGTTTCTAGCTCATGTAGCTCCTGGAAGGTTACCCTGGGCCTGAACACTCTTTTACTTCTCTACCTAAGCCTATTGTTAGAAACAGCAGCATTGACTTCAGCATCTAGCACATACAAAGGTAGCAGACCTACAGCAGCCCCTAGCATTATCTCAGTTAAAATTCCAAAGTCTGTACTACAATGGTCCAGATTATTAGGAGAAAATCAGAATGTAGGGTGTATGCATACTTTATGCAGCTCTGCTGTAGGTTCGGAATGTGTGAATGGTTAATTATGATGAATTCCACCTCCTACAATATAATTGACATTATGTAATGGCCCTATTTCAGTGCATGACACTGCACACAGTGCTGAGCGGCATAGCTTATACAAAGATCAAAATGTCTAATTGAATATATCTGGTTTTGAGAACATGCTCAGCCAGGTGGTGTGCTGTGCAAACACATGCACCTAAGCTTAAAAGAGCTTAGAAGAAAGGGGCTACACCCTCTTGATATCAGACACATCTTGTGCAAACATCAATATGATGTAAGACCCTAAATTAAGAGGATATGTGGATATCATTGCTCGTTTCTGCTAATCAATAACCCTACCTCATTTACATAGTTCTCCATGCTGACAACCTAGAAACTACATGCTTCTTAGCCCTATCACCTTAGCAACAGCAGTAATGCACCACTGTAGGGGCAATTCTGTCACATACTATAAAATTCTTTTTTTTCCTATTTTTTTTTTAATTTTCCTGACATACAGACTAATAGTTTTGCTCATATGTGTATGTAGTCTTACATTTTCAGGGGATTTATGTCCACATTTCTACAGTTTTACACCCCCTTTTGTCTGTCTAACTTCTGTACATGGAATTTTTCCACTTCCACTATGGACACTGACACGGGGTCTGAACAGATGCCTTTTTGCATGTTGAATGTCTCTACCTGCCTCATTTGCATGATATTCACTTGGTTTTGAGGCCATTCCATGGAAGTTTCCATGTTTGCACGTGCGTGTGTGCCCCTAAGCAGCACTTACTGAATCTAAAAATGTTTATGCCAGTATAAGCATCACAGAGCAATGCCTACAAGAAAAAGAATCATGTAGGTTTATTGAATTCCCCCCATGGATTCCTTTAATGATTCCAAGCAATGAATACATTGGTAATAATTAAATATAAAGGAAACTCTATACACTAGCTAATTTGCACTGGATCTCTGGAATAGCTGCAACAGTGACTAATGATCACGTAAACTTATGAATAAAAGGACATTTCAAATTATTTATAGAATCCCAGTATATATGATGAAATTAAAAGAGTTTAAGAGTTATCTTAAGGAACAGATTGAGATGTTTTATCTGTGTATGATAATGGTCAGGTTAGTAAAGTTATACTATAGCACTCCTTAAAAATGCATGTTTAAGACAGAATGGGAAGATGGGCTAGTAATAAAATGGCAGAATGGGATAAAGAGATGTTAGAAATATAAGAGTTAATAAACAAAACAAGGCTTGAAAAACAAACAAAGAAATTAGATAATACTGAAATAATTAAAAATGAATTGCAAAATATTAAGCAGTTTAAATGCATAAAGTAGAAATTGCTTTAGAAAAAATAAAATTGTGCAGTTGTGTGATGACTTCAAAAAATCTATATAGATTAGCTAATAGAAGTAAGATATTAAGCAAAAAGGCACAAATCAATAATATCTGAAATCCTCACACTAATAAGCTTACTTCAGATATAGAGGAAATGCTTAATATATCTAAAAAAATACATGAGTATCTTAATAAAGATAAAAATAATAAGCCTGATGATTGTTAAAGTGACAATTATTTAAAGGAAATATACTATTAAACATAATGACCAACAAATATCTCAGTTGAATAAACCTATTACCTGAATAAAAGTTAAAAAGCTATAAAAAGGTAAACATGGAAAGCTCCAGGGTTAGAAGGTTTAAGTATGGAATTACATAGTCTGTTTTTGTTAAATATTTTAGAATTACTGAGTGAAGTTTCAATATAATTCAGAGTGACAAAATAATTCCTCCCTCATGGAAACTTTCTGTAATCTTACCTATATTTAAACGAGGAAAGGATAATAGGTTAGTCTCCTCATATAGACCTATGTCATTCTTAAATGTAGACTATGAAATATTTACTTCCATTTTTGCCACAAGATTAAGAGATAAAGTAGATGCACTAATTAGCAATGATCAAACAGGATTTATAGTCAATAGATTAACATATGATAGTATAAAAAGGGCAGTAACTATTTTAGATTTAGCAAAAGGAATGAACAAGCTGTTGGCCCTAATTATCTTAGATATCAAGAGAGCTTTTGATTCTGTAGATTGGAACTATTTGTTTAAAACTTTAGATGCATTTGCATTTCCAGAACAGTTGATTGGAATATTAAAAAAAAAAACCTCTATAGAGACTCCAAAGCATTTGTTAAAACTGGATCTTACATTTCTCAAGGATTAATTTTAAACAAAGGTAGAAAACAAGAGTGTCCTTTATCGCCTTACTATCTGCATTATTTATTGAACCAGTGGCTAATAGCATAAAAACAATGGAAAAATGATGGATTCTCATTTAATAGAGATTGTCACTCTAAAATACTGATTTTTGCAGATGATATTTTGCTAACTAGGACATTTAAATTATTCAATCAAAGAAATGGATGAGGGAATTGAAATGTGTCAAGAAGTACTGCTGGTAAAATGTAATAATATAAAACTGAAACTTTAGTTTTAAATCAGTTACTAGATAGTAAGTTTAATGATAAATACAAATATAATTAGGATGGAAAAAACTAAAGTATTTAGTAAGAAAAATCTATCAAACCGTGAGTAAGATTATTAATAATAATTTTGAAAAAGCAATTGAAGAAGTATTACTTCTTATTAAAAATGAAATGAATGTTTCTTTACTTTTGAGGATAGGTAAGTACTTATTAAAATGATTACATTACCAAGGATTATATATATTGTATTTAATAGTTTTAATACCTGAAAAAAACTTTCAAAGAAAATGGAAAAAAAATGTTAACTTCATTCTTACCGTATCCTAAAAAGCCAGAAATTGCTTATAGAAATCATATAAGATTATGGGAGTATGGTGGTATTAGCTTCCCAGATGTAGATTATCATTCTTTTTCTGCAAGTTTTAACTCTATTATACTCTGGATAGACTCCGCTTACACTAGTCAATGGAAAACCATCCAGGAGCAGATTATACTAAATTCTGATAAATTTATTAAAGATTATAAATTAAAAATATGCAATAATCCTTTCATCTGGTTAACAAAGTTTACCTTAGCAGGGAATTCATTTCGATCTTTAGACTCTGCATATATGAAGTCAGTTTTTAAAACAGTTAAGAAATATGTTTTTAAATCTCCATTAATATCAAAATGGAAATGGTTGTGTTTCCCAAGTGCACATACCTCTAGATTTAAGGAAATTCAGAACAATGTCAAAAGGAATTTATTAAAAAGGAATGGATTAGTATTATGGTCTGATTGATTTGAAAAAGAAAAAGCTAAGTCCTCATAATATTTACTGAAAGAATATAAGTTAGATTAATCTGCTAACCAGTTAATATTGTCCATCAGTAAGACATTAAATGAATTTGTGGATAATATGAGTGAAGAGGAACAGAACACTATTCCCCCAGTATATGAATATATGGATACTGTCATTGAAGGTAGATTGAGAGATAAAGGAAGCTTGTCAAAGCTGTATAAGTTAATAACTATTAATTTCAATGTAATGTTTTGGAACTTTTTACATAGTAGTGGTTGGAGTGACACAACAGACAGTAAGAATAAAGCATTGCTACTTAAATCAGTTAGTCAAACTTCTATAAGTTTATACTGAAAAGTTTTTATTTAGAAATATATACATGGAACATTTGTTACTCCCTATAAAATCTCTAAGTTTAGTAAAATGACTTCCTCATTTTGATGGAGATGCAGTAAAGATGTAAAAGCTGACTGGACACACATGTTTATGGATTGTGAAAAATGAAATGTATACTGGGAAGAGATATGTATGTTTTTAAGGGGCTATGGTTTGATAATTGTTCTTCAACTAGATCAGTAATACTAATATTTTACTTCCTGTATCTGTAAAAGTGTTAGAGCAAAAAATGTTTTGTGCTCTCTTGGCAGCTGCTAGAAAAGCTATTACAAAAACTTGAAATCAAACAGAGTTCCTACATTCAAAGAATTTTTAATTTTAGCAGTGATATGTTAAACTGAAAAAGAAGTGATCAGAATGAGATCTATAAAAAGATCTATAAATCATACTAAAACTTTTAGTGGTTGATATAACCTTGAAATGATATTGAAATATGAAGATTTTTAATCTGTTAATTGCATAACATTACCTTAATGATTCAATGTGTTCCTATCATTGTATGTGATAGGTGATGTTGAATTTCTTCCTTTCTGTGTATATATTATAAGTATGTTAAATTAATAAAACAATTCTTAAAAAAGAATTTGTGCCAGAAACTGTTCTGCATATAGTGCAATTAACTAATTTGTAATGTGTAAAAAAACACAACAGTTCACAAACTGTAGAAAAACAAAGTCAGCACTCCTGGAACCACACACTTCAGCAACTTAAGTAAATCCTTGTAGTAAATGGCCAAAAAGTACTTTGGGAGTGGTAAAAACACTTTTTATTAAACCAAAATAACAAGTAGATAAGTGCTTTCATCAAAAACCTTCTCAACTTAATCAGATCTGACTGCAAGTCATACTGCAGACCAGTCACAAGTGGAGTCCACAGGGTTCAGTCCTGGGTCCTCTCCTGTTTGGTATCTACATCTCTGAAGTCCAGGCCAACATGAAGAGACTCTGGTTAACAAAGATCACAGATGATTGCAAGTTGGGAGCTATTATTAACTTCCCAAGTGATGCTGACATTCTACAGAAAGGCCTCACTGAGACCAATGACTGGTGTCAGAACCATTGCCTTAAGCTCATTGCCATCATCCCCTTGAGAAATACCTGGTTCCCTTGAATTACCACATTGATGGTAGTCCACTGAACACAGAAGGCATTAGAAGAGATCTGGGAACACAGGTTGACAATAACCTCTCTTTTTGACAACCACATTGCCACTGTGGTCAGAAAGTCCTTCTATGTGGCACATCTCATTACTAAGAGTTTGCATCCAGGAAGAAAGAGGTAATTTTCTCCCTCTACACTTCCCTCATTAGGCCCATCATTGAGTACAATGCTCCATTTGGTATGTACCTCACTAGACACCTGCAATAACTGGAGAGGACACAAAAGTACCTCACAAAGAGGATCCTAGGCCTTAAACACTTGTCCTATATGGACAGACTTAAAAAACTCCAACTATTCTCTGTCTCATATCGTCTACTTAGAGGCGATCTCTGCTTGACTTACAAAGCCATGTATGACCCAGCTCTGTTAGAAATGCTACATCTAAAGAAATCCCAATCCCTCTGCACCACATGCTCCAGAGACCTCAAACTCATTACAGCAATCAACAGAGCATGCTGAAGGGACAGATTCATAACCCAGAGACTGCCCATGCTATGGAATAGACTTCCCATACATGTCAAGCTAGCACCTCACTGGACCTCTTCAAGGGAAATCTTGATGAGTGGATGGGAAATAGAAAATTCACCACAGGGATCACTCCAGTGGCTCTACTCGACAGAGGCACTGGGAACTAAGGTCGGGCGGCATGATGCCAGGGTAATCCTATGGGCTAGGATTGTAAAGGCTCCAGGGCCATTTGCCTAGTACACACCTATGAACCTATGAACATAGCAGACACACTTGGATGCCTACTTAAACACAGCTTCCTCACAGCCTATGTTCTGGCAGAAGAGTGTACAGCAACAGTCATCCATCTGAACAAGGAGGGCCCATAAACTGATGCAGGGAATTATAGACCCATAATCCTGACTCTCCTCATCTGTAAGGCAGACCAAAGACTCATCATGGACCTTATCAAAAAGGACACAGGTAATCTCCCGACTGTGTACCCAACCTATTTTTGATTCATGAAGGCTAGATCATGTCTGTTACATCTGGCTGGTGTCTTCAAGTAGCTCACCAAGGGAATGCCTGAGGGAAAGACCGTCATCCCACATAACTTGTTCTGGCCAAGGCATTTGAAACAAATCCACACTCAGGTATTACAGAGAAACTGTCTCAATTGGGCATAAATGCCTACTTCATCAAGTGGATAGACAAATGGATCACATAAAGTGCACAATAATGTCAAGGTGTGTGAAGTCAAATCTAGCAAGACTGTGGTTACCTGGTCCATACTTCAAGGTTCTGTACTAGGTCTTTTCTTGATCAGAATTTAAATCGCAAAAGTCAAGGCAAACTTAGACATCCTTTGTCTAAACATCTTTGTAGATGACTGTGAATTGGACAATTACTGAACAGCAGAACAGTATTGATATACTGCAGAAAGTACTAACTCACACAAATTATTGTTGCCAGAACCATGGAACCATGGAGACATTTTAGATGAACCAAAAGCATAATTAGTTCCTTTTTGAATGCAAATACACAGGCTAATTACAATGTAGACAGCATACCCCTATAAGAAGACCAAGTGGCATGTTACCTGGGTACTCAGGTAGCCAATCAGTGAAGCTTAAATCTGCATGTGACCACAGTGGTGACAAGTCCCTTGTATGTAGCACAACTACTGAGTATGGTCCGGCCATCACACATTGCTCTCAGCCCTCATCCAATCATTGACTGCGTACAATGCACACCTTTGCATGTAAGTCACCATTTTCTTTTTTACTGAATCCATTTTTATTGATTTTCAGAAACATAAACATGTATACAGTATGTATATCAAAGAAATATTTACATAGTCAAAGCTTAAAGTGGAGAAACAATTCCACAAAACAAACATTACAAAACCAACTATTTACATAGGATGTCTATACTTGAAAAACTTTGTTTTCTTGAATGTATCATTGAATAAGATTATAATTTATTACAGTCTTCTGTTTACAACACTTGATTTACTTTCTGCCAGGCAATGCTTAAGGAAGTAGGTCGTTCTGTTCTTTCCTTGATTGTTTTCAATTCCAACTGCGAGACTGGTAAAGCCATGCTCTTGAAATGTTTAAAATTGGGAGGAGTTACAGCTTTCCAGTTCCTTGTAATATTTTTCCTTGTAATAGCAAGGAGAGTCCACAAAATTACATATTTTTGCCTTGGAACACAAGACAGCACAGGTGTATTCAACAAAACTAGAGATTTTTAAGTTGGAAATTATCAGTGAACAGTGCCTGTAACAAATAATTAATACTTTCCCAATATTGTCTAAGACAATGACATTGGGCGGCCACGCTGGTGCAGCAGTTAGCATTGCCACCTCACAGCAAGAGGTTCTCTGGTTTGATCCTTGGCTGGGGTGCCTTCTGTGTGGAGTATGCATGTCCTCCCTGTGGCTGCGTGGATTTCCTCCGGGTGCTCCAGTTTCCTCCCACATCCCAAAGACATGCTGTAGGTGGATTGGACACTCTAAATTGGCTCTAGGTGTGAGTGCGTGTATGTGTGTGCCTTCTGTGGAAGGATGGGTGCTGGGATGGCAACTTGACACCGTAAAAGTCCCCTGCCAATTGTGAGCGGACAGGTGATGCACTGTGGTGACCCCTAACCGGGAAAAGCCGAAAGAAGAAGTTTAAGTCAATGACATTCACAGAACATATGTTGCCTATTGGCTATTGATTATGATTTATACCTCCAACATCTATTTTCTTTATTATATATTAGTTCTAGTTTGTGTGGTGTTAAGTATATTCCATGTAAAAATTGCCATGTGAAAAGTTGACATATAGAGATGTAATTTTTTTTTTTTTTTATCTTTATCATCTTGCATTTTACCATTAAATGTTTCATAGTATTTCCATTTATTTTGTTTATAATGAACTCTTGTTTCTTTAACTAATTTATACAATACTGATAAAATTCCTTTCCCATCTGTGGGAAATTCCATCAGCATTATTAACTGCTCCATGAACTTAGGAACCTTTTCCCTAACAGACTTCTGCATTATTGCCTGTTGGTTTAAAACTATTTGCCTTAATCCCTGCAGTGTTAACCACATGTTATTTTCAAGGTTAAACTCACTAGTAATTTGCTCTATCATTAGTACTTTATTAGTGTTTATCAACTGACGCAAGTAAATCAGACCATTCTTACTTAGCATTTTAACTGCTACTGAGTCCTGAGTTATAGTATTATTTTTTGTATACGCTATTGGTAATATGAAAAAAGACCATGATTTTATATCCAGATTTTTCTTACAAAGTGTATAAAATACTTTAGGGTATTGGTAATGTATTTAGAATTTATATGTTTGTGTTTCCCTTTTGCCATGTATTCCTTCAATAACCAAAGTAAGCTATTTTATACTCAAAAGTAAACTATTTGGAACTATTTCCATATGTTTATTTATTGTATCATGAGTGTTTTTTAACCAGATTTTTTTCATGTACTATTTTCCATCTGGAAGTATATTTTTTGTTTAACCATAGAGAAATTGTTTTTAAAGCTGATGATTGTATATATCCATCTAAATCTGGTAACCCTTGTCAAAATGATGTCTTATCATAAGAATTTCATTATTAACCCTTCAAATTGTTCTAAATATGATTTAGGTGGAAATAGCAAGGAAGCTTCTATAAAATACATATTTTTGGGGAATATAATCATTTTAATTATATATAGTCTTTCCTCCAGGGTAAAAAAAAAAATAGCTTATTTCATTTTTGTTTGAGTTCTTTGATATTATCCAAAATCTCTTTATAGCTTGGTTGCACTGTTGTACCTATGTCATTTGTAATTTTAACTCCTAAGTATTTGATTGTATAATTTCATTGTGGTTGGTGGTCATTTTTATTTGTTTGTTACAAGGTTTTTATTGCAATGACCAGAGCAAGGAGATGGCTGAAGGCACTAATGATATAATTGAACTTGACTATACTCCCAGAAATAATGAAGTGGAGATGGAACACACCACAGTAACATTTTTTACTATACTTGAGGGTCAGTCAAACCCTCTAGTTTGTGCTAGTGATACTGACTGTGCCTCTTCTAATGTCCCTGTGGAGATTGCTGCTTTAAAGACTAAAATTTGATTAATTGAGAGCAGCAGATTCAAATTAAGAAGGCTGCAGTACCAACATTTCTATTTAGGGGTTTGTCTACAAGAAAAAATAGTTCCAAGAGGACTGAGGGTTTTGTTAATGCCTGCACAAGGGAACACCATACCACATTTGCTAACTGAGTGGCAAATGGTTAATTTAGAGTGTAGCTGCAAGTATATGCAGCTGCTTATTAAATATGCACAAACCGAGATTAATGAACTTTTTGGTCAGATAAAGGACTTATACAATGTTTTGTTGCATGACTTTGATAATGACCTAGTTGACAAGTATATTACAGAGGTCATTGATTCCGTTACAGCATATGAACACAGACTGTGTCGTATCAAGCCAAAAAAATTATGCAGAGATAGAGTAGATTTTGCGCAAGGCGATGTCTTCATGTGGCCGAGAACTGTGCAAGATGATGTTAGTACTGTTCCTATTAGTAGGAATCAATCTGCACCATTGAGCAGAAATGCTGCTCCTCAAGTGAGTGAGGCCTGTGATCCAGGCCGTGAAGCATCATTGCAGCCGGCAAGTGTTGAATCAGCTGACATGCCAACTGTATCTGCAGGAGTGAGGAGGCGTACTTTCCAGATCACAGCATAGGTGCATCAGTCTAATGCTCCCAATAATGTTTCCGGGAGTGTGAGGAAAATCATTACAGGCTCAGCGTCAACATCCATGAATTCAGCTCATACTACAGGCCCTTTTTTACAGGGGCAATGGAAGTTTCCCTTACCCATCAAGATGGTGGTGAGGGACACAGACAGGTCTCATTCTCGGGGGAGAGCGAGAATGAAGAGGAAACCAGAAGACGAGGCTATGAGTACACCAACCATCAAGAAGTTCCTGAACAAGGTATGAACAAACTTATTTGTAACTTGTCCAGTCATGTATTAACTGCTGCCTAAATCAGAGTATTATCTAAAGGATTAACGTTTATCCCTACTCAGAAGCAAGACTTTGCAGATGCAATTATTAACTTTAAATTGTTTATCAGAAACATTTAATTGAAATTGTGTTTTAAAAATAGTGAAAACAGTGAAAGTTACAATGGTAGGAGATTGCTTAGTAAGCCTAGCACATTTATACCTAGCCCTCATCTTTTTGTTACAGCTTTTGAGAAATTGTGTTTGGATGATTTTTACAGAATGTATAGTTCTGGCAATAATAGAACATATGGTAAGTCTAATATGTCTAAGGATGAATTTCAAGATTTAAATGGCTTACAAAATAATTATCTTTTAACTATCAGACCTGCTGATAAGGGTGGGCCCATAGTAATTTTTGATACTGAGGTATACAATAAAGCGATGGAAGGTATGTCGAATGACAAAAGTTTTTATACAAGAATTGCTGTTGCACAAGTTGATGCCATGATTAAAGAAGTTAATAGCACTTTTTTAATGCTCTTAAATGGTTGTATTATTGACAGAGAGCTGTATAATTATCTGGTAGTGAGGGAAGCATTGATACCTGTCATTCAGGGCCTGCCCAAAATACACAAAGATCCCTCGAATCCACTATTTTGACCCATAGTAGCAGGGAGGAACTGGTGTACAGAGCAAGCCTCCATTTATGTGGAGAAGCAGTTAAGGACAGTATTGAATACATGCCCTAATATCTTACGTGACACACAACATTTTTTAAATTATTTTTTTTCCTTTTTGATGTTGTATGGAAAAAGGCCAATGCTGCATTTAGTCACATTTGATGTCACTTCTTTATTCACTGTCATCCCAAATGAGGAGGAATTACCCAGTACTAAGCAATTTTTTTACAACACACAGACTATGGCAGTATTAAGATAAGATTAATATGTCAATTATTGGAATGCATTTTGAATAATAATGTCTTTTTATTTAATGGGCATTATTATTGGCAAAGACATGGCATAGCATTGGGCACTTCATGTGCCAATAACTATGCCAATGTCATGATGAATGTCTGGGAACAAAGGTTTATATGTGAGGGACAGTTTAAAGCTCAGGTCGTATTCTACCATAGGTTTGTGGATGACCTCTTCCTCATTTGGGATGGTACTGAATCCATGTTGCATGATTTTATTAATTATTTGAAAAAGACTACAACTAACTTGAGGTTTACATGTAATATATCTACTTCTTTTGTGGATTTGTTGGATGTTAGAGTAATCTGTGACATCGATGGACATATTTATACAGAATTACATAAGAAGCCATGTCACTGTAATCATCTTTTGTATAAAGAAAGTATGCATCCACCACATATCTTTAGAAGTGTTATCAGGAGTCAGACTTTCAGGTCTTCTAGATTTAGTATGAGAGAATCTGACTTTAATAAACAGACTAGGCTACTGAAAGATGCACTAGTATCAAGGGGATATAAACATCATGAAATTAATGAAAATATTGAACAAGTAGTTAGGTTAAGAGATACTAGAGTCAGGCCTTATTTTGGAGAGAAGTATGAGAAGAAAACTGGAAAAGAATCGGGTAGGAAGAGTGGACTGAAAGTCTCTCTGTCCTACACCAGAGATGTCAGACTTTACAAAGAAGTTATAGAGAAGCATTGGAGAGTTTTGACTACAGATAGTGATATCATGGATATAGTTGATGCAAGACCATCATTTGTTTATAAAAATATGTGTTCACTTAACAGGCGGTTGTGCTACCCCAAACAGAAACAGTCAAGTATATATGGGTGGTGTACCTCAGCATGTGGACATTGCCAAGCTTGTAAATATATAGATAGTAGTGGGGTGTTTAGTCACCCAGATCAGGGTAGAATTTATAGATTCAGTGTCCAAGCCTCATGCAATACTTTCCATGATGTCTATCTGGCACACTGTATCACATGTAAAAAATTCTACATTGGTAAGATGGATAGAGCATTAAAGGACAGAATTAGGGAACATTTGCGTCAGGGCCGACAACTCGGCACGTAAAAATCTACTGCCAATCATTAGCGGACCGGAGTTCCACTGTGGCGACCCCTAACTGGGAAAAGCTGAAAGACCCAACAACAACATTACCATATAGGTAAGAATGACACAATGAGTGCTCTCTCTAAGCATGTCTCTGAGACTGACATAACACATTACTTTAAATTTTTAGTAATTGCAAAAGTTATAGAAAGTAATAGAAAGGGAGATATTAGGAATAAAACAGAGCAGTTGGAGTCAAAATGGATAATCAGGATGAGGGGGGATTTTGGGCATGGCTTGAATGACAGAGTTCCGCTGAGACCTAAAGTTGTTATGTGTGTTTTTATAAATGTTATGGTTTTAATGAATTATTTTAGATATTGATGTATTAATTGTGGTATGAAATAATGTTTTTCAACAGTCTTTTCATGTTTTTATAAGTGTTGTTGCTTATAGTAGTTATCTCTTTAATTTACAAATGATGTGATACGTGACTTAATCTAATGGTATTTAAGGAG
The DNA here is from genome assembly GCF_019279795.1 of Protopterus annectens. Classification (NCBI taxonomy): domain Eukaryota; kingdom Metazoa; phylum Chordata; order Ceratodontiformes; family Protopteridae; genus Protopterus; species Protopterus annectens. Next base: position 1,035,336,793 of record NC_056731.1, on the reverse strand, counting down.
GGGTTTTGTTAATGTGATTTACATCTGATGAAGTAGTGATACTACAAAAGCGCTTATGTCCTTATTTTTTGTGAATTAAAGATGGGTTCATCTACAAGCCTTGCTGTCGTTTCTGGGTCCATCTGCTGTTTTTTTGTATCTAAGAAAATGACATTCATTTTATTTTTTCTTTTGTTTATGAAATTGATAAGGGACAAAATTCTCTTTATATTGTCATATGTGTTTCTGTTTTTAATGAATCCTGTTTGATTGTTCTCTATCAATAACTGCAATATGTGTTTTATTTTGTTTGCATAAACTGTCATAAATATTTTATAATCTATATTTAATAAACTTATGGGTCTATATAAGGTACACTCATCAGAATTGTAATCCTGTTTCAGAATTAGTGATACTTGAGTGTATTTCCAAGAAGGAGCGCATTTATTACCTTCTGTAACTGATGTGAACACACTTAGTAATAGATTTAATGATTATTAGATAGTAGTTTAAACACTCTGGTGTCATGTTATCATTACCTGTGGCTTGGTTTCATTTTAGTTTCTTGATTTCCACTTTAATTTCTGTCATATATATATCTATTATTTTTCTGTGCTCATCTAATGGTCTTAGTCTTATATTTTCAGGAAGACATTTTCTAAGTGCTTCAGTTGATTCTACTTTATTTTTTTGACTGCTGAGTTTATTAAAATACACTCTAAAGGCTTCTAGAATTCCTTCTAAGTCTGATACTTTTTTTGGTCTGTATTGTATATTTCTTTTATCTGATTTGCCTTTATCATTCTTTTCTTCCTGTTAGCTATTCACCTTTGAATTTTTGGATTCACATCGTAAGTGCATAGTTTGACCTTCTCTAGATTAATCATTGTTTAATTGTTCAATATCTCTATTTGTTGTTGAGGTCTTCTAATTCTTTTTCTGAAGCTAAACTGCCTTTATGAATATCTAATTTCATTTTGTCTATTTTAGTTTGTAGTTCTGACAATTCTTTATTTCAGTGCTTTTGTTTGTTTTCATACCAGGCTACCACCTTCCCATATAATTATGCTTTCATTGCACTATATATATATATATATATATATATATATATATATATATATATATATATATATGATTTACATTTTATTCTTAAAGTTAAAATCTATTTCAAAAGTTATTGCATTATGGTCTTGATGATTGTTTTGACTTTGCTTATTTTTGTGGTAAGATATTTTGTTATATACACTCTATCTATTCTGGAAAAGGTGTTATGTCTATGTAACCAATATGTGAATATCAATGAATCTTGTTCATCATATGTGTTAATGTTCATTAAGTTATATGTCAGTAAACTCTGTAAGTAATTTTGGTAGTGGAGATTTTTGTGTGTGTGTTTTTAGCATTTGTGTCCTCTTCATTATACAATTAAAATCTCCTGCAATTATTGTATTACCTTTGGAATGTTGTATTATGTTCTCTAAATGTTGTTTGGCTGCCCTGACACCCAGTCCTGGTATCCAATCGTTGTTTACCAGGGTATAAGCCAAACCATTTATTAATATTGACACTAAACAAAACATTCCTGAGTTATCATTGACTGTATTTATGATTTTGGACATCAAAGTAGTCTTTTTCCATAATATTGCTACACCTCTTTGCTTTTTATTATATTCTGAATTTGCAAGTAATGTATAATTATGCATATTAATCTTATTAATGTCTTGCTGTATAAGATTTGTTTCTTTTAAAAATATTACTTGTAATTTACATAGCTTAAGAAATTTTTGTAAGCTTCATCTTTTACAGCTGTTATTTACGGCATTGACTTTGATAGAAATGCATTTCATAGTTAGGCTAACTATACCTTTGTATTTAACCAGTGTCCTATTTTTGTGTTTGTACATATCATTGTACGCGTGCTGAAAATGTTTTATCATTCATTTCATATATGTTATAAATCCTTTGTATAGTCATCCATTTAAAAGTTACAAATAAAAACCATCTGCGTAAAAAGTGTTTTGCAAAATATAAGCAATCGATCATTCCGTCCATGGGAGAAAACATCCCATTCCTTGAATAGGTTTACCATTCAAGTGAACCCTCTTATCACTATTCAACATCTTCCCTCGGCTTTCCCAACAACAAATATAACTAAAAGGATCAAATTCTTATTATACAATGCCTCCTCTAAAACGTGCACGCTGATTGGCCAGCCCAACCAGCGTGCCCGTTGTAAATCCCTCAATATGCTAACGGAAAAAGGTCCGGTCGCCCGGACTTTTTCTGTTAGTATAAAACACTGTCTCGCTATGTTAAAAGAGTTTAACATAGCGACACAGGTTTAAAAAAAGCAACTTAGATCTCCGTTGCTTTTTTTAAAGCTGTCTCGCTATGTTAAACTCCTTTAACATAGCGACATAGTAAGCAACGGAGATCTTGCGATCTCCGTTGCTTTTAAACTGTTCGCTATGTTAAATGAGTTTAACATGAGACAGCTTTAAAATAAGCAACGGAGATCTCCGTTGCTTATTTTAAAGCTGTCTCGCTATGTTAAACCCATTTAACATAGCGAGACAGTAAAAAGCAATGGAGATCTTGCATTCTCCGTTGCTTTTGCCCACAGCTCTGATGTACTGCGTAGGCATGCGCAGTACATCAGAACTGCCGCGGAACACCAGACAGCTGCGGAAGGGCAGCAAGAGATATACAATGCCATTATTTAAGAAAAGTAATTATTTCTTTTCTTAAATAATGTCATTATATAACAATAACCACTTCTGGTGAGTAATGCTGGATTTACCCACGGTTGTCTTTGTTTGGTCCCTCGGGCTTCACCCTCGGGACCAAACCATGCCAACCATGGGTAAATCCAGCATTACCCACACCCAGGCGTGGGTTATTGCTATATTGTTTGTGTGCTATCAAACTTCAGCTATTGAACTGTATAATATTCAATTAAACACTATTAAAGAGATTGTTATATGATATTACTGTCTGCAGTTAAATAAAATTGTGTAACCAACTTCAAATACAGCATTGTTCTAGTATATACATCTTATATTTCATCAAACTGTATTATTTAATGTCCTTCAGCCAGCATCAGTTTTCAGTGTAACAGTATCTATTGTATAGTGTCAACATTTTATTTAGACAACACTTTATTATCAATGCATTTTTTTGCTTAATTTATCACAATTCTATACATGTATATCATTTTGCCCATATGTATATTTCTAAGTAACCATAATGTTTAGTGTTTCTTTACACCAGATTTAATATACAACTAAGATAACTGTTAGTATTTGTTGCAAACCCTATGTGTACACAGTCCGAGTAGGTTCATATTTCCTACTGTTAATACAACAGAGCCTTATGAAACCCCATTTGGTTCAACACCCAGTCAGGTTAATGAAAACAGTGTTATTGTTGTTATAAACTGTAGATTTTGATATATAATAACATTTTGGCTTCTAATGTAATCTCTATGTATAAAATAAACACCAGTTTTATATAGTATATTCATCTGTTGAGTTGAATTCTTGACATCTTTAGATTTAGGTCTGTTTTTATTCATATTATAGGTTTTCATAATGTTCTTGTTTAATAGATAAGTTATATGTAATTTTTGTGATATTTTATACTTTAGCCAGAATCAGGAATTAATATGAATTTATTAAGGCTTCGTCTGATTCATGTAATCGCTTACGTTTAACTTTTCTTGTACCTTGTTTTTCTCTATGAAGCACAAGAGAATCCTAAGCATTTCATAAATAATACCTGAACTGCCCTTAGTATATTAAATATATCAGTATTGCTGTATGTCTTGTTTAACAATCAAACTTAATCTATTCATCTTCATAGTTAATGACTAACTGTGGACAGATAACAGACATTCATATTTCTCACATATGAGTGCCATTTCTTATTTACCAGTCTTATGTATACTGATCCTTATAATGCTTTCATGACATTTATATCCCACCATACTAGTTCTTGTTTACATCTGGTTCAGCATCTTACTGAATACATTTGTGTAGATATATATTTATCTATTTACTGGTTTCTTAGCTGCTAAAGTATTATTACTTTTGTTGTTATAAGTGGTCATACCTTCTTTTATAGCTATGTGCCCTAGTATGCATACATATGTTTGCATTAACTGTCTACATCAATTGCTTCTATCTTGCCCTTGATGTAACTTTATTTGCATATATTGTAGTACCGTTATGGTAATTTCTCTTATTTCCTTTTAGAATTATTAAATATATGCTATGTATATGTACATACTTAATAATGCTTTGAAGCACTTGTATTTTGTTGAAAATCTGTACTTGTCACTTTAAGAGCCTCTTGGTTTAACTTAAGCCCCATACTGTTTTGCTTCAAATGGTAATCACTCTCTGTAATCAAGTACTTTTGTTTTTGGCCGTTTATGAATATGCAAACAACTCTAATGGAGTCTAACAGTTTGTTTTTATTGCAATACCTTGAGACGGATTAAAAACATATTTTACTAGCTTGTGGCTTCAGTGGGAAAGCAGGGAACTGTAAGTGAAGCTTTAAGAGTTCTAGAATAGACCATGAGCTTAGAGAGCACTTTTTTTTACTTTCAGTTTCTTCTAATTCATTTAAAATGACTACCAGCACCCACTGCATCACAGAAAAGTGCCCCAAACAACATTTTCAATATTAATAGCACTCTTCCAACTATTAGTACATAGCTTACAAATGAAAAAATCATAAACATTTGGCCTCCAAAGCTATATCATTCTATATTTCCTGGACAATTCACACTAGAGTCAAAGGTAGTATAGCATTGTGTTTCAAACTATTAAAGCCTGAAAGCAAGTATGGTAACTCTACATTTCATAAGCTAAGACACGGAAAGTCAGTACTACTTGCACCAGACATTAAAGCAGTTCTTTGATATTTGTCTTACTTTATATGTTTAATATTGCATTAGTATAAATAAAAAAAGCATTTTCCTTGTCATTCATACCAGAGTCAAAAGCAGTATAGCATTGTGTTATTAAACTATTAAAGCCTAAAAGCATAAATGGTAATTTCATTTTTCATATGCTAAGACATAACAAGTTAGCAATACATGTTCTAGATATTAAAGCAGTTCTCCAATATTTGTCTTATTTTAGATGTTTAATAGTGCAATAGTATCAATAATAAAAGGGATTTACCTTGCAAATGAGATTATTTCCAAACAGTATATATCACCCAGTTAATTTTTATTATCCCATGCTGGTTTTGTTGTAAAATCTGGATCTATCTAACAAGTTAAACATTTGGATGAGCACTACTACTCTAACATTTGTTTAAACATCTTTAGATTTTCATCTTTATTTGTCTCTCAGCTTTTTCTTCTTCTTGCCATTTGTTTTCCATTCATTTTTTCTCAATATGGCATTTCAAACCAAAAGAACTCCAATCCATTTCTTCTACCTTCTAACACTTTATTAGTTAATAAATGAGTCACTGCTGCTTCTACTGAGTCAAATATTTTTGGGCCATCATTGAAGATTTTAATTCTTGCTGGAAAAAGCAGATGTACATTGAGTTGCCTTTTTTAAGTTCTTTTATTAGTGGTAAACACTCTTTTCTTTTGGCCATCACCCCAGATGAGTAATCATTATCAAACTGGATTATGTGCCCCCCAAATTTGATCAGGGAATTAGACCAGGCAGTTTTTAATATAAGTTATTTATCTTGAGATGAAAAGAGTTTGACTATGACTGACCTGAGACTATTTGTTGTTTGTTTGATACTGAGACTGGATTTAAGGGATTGTGAGTTCTCTCAATACTATACAAGAGAGCCTCTGGAAGCTTTAAAATGTCTGGAAGCCATGTATTAAGAAAGTTCACCATATTACTACCATCAGTTCCTTCTGGTATACCATAAATCTGGAGATTGTTGCATCTGGATTTATTTTCTAGATCTTCAGTTTTGTTTATTAGTGAAATATTTTGTCTGTTTAGTGTTTCAATATGTTTTTCATAGTTAGAAATTCTGTTTCCTACATCAGTTAATGTTTCTTCCATATTTTCTATCTTCAGGTTCTGTTGCTTTGTCATTTTCTGTAGTTGTTGGATTTGGTTTTTGCTATTCTCTTCAAAAGTATACAGTTTATTGTTCAAGTTATCAAATTTCATTGACAAGTCCTGCATTGTTGTTAATAATGATTGTAGATCCTTCTTCATTGTTTGGTTAGACATAGTATTTTTGTGAAGCTCATTTTTTTCTCTGGTCCTGATGCTTTCTTTTCAGGTTTTTGGCAAGAATATTAGTAGAAAATGCCAATATTTTTTATGTAGACTTCTCATGCCAATATTTGCGATATTCCAGTAAAGCTGAACTGTCCACAATCAATATTTGTTTAATTTTTTCTGTCAGAAATAGATTTTAAGGACAGAGCTGAAGAAAGATGCTGCCACTCAGATCACATCCTGGCCATGCCCCCCCCAACCACATATTTTCCAGGGATGATTTATTTAAGTGCACTACTTTTGCCACAGTGAGCTTCCATGCCATCGTTTTGGTATATATGTATTCTCTGTGATGCATAACCATTAAGAGTTGGCAGTGCAGACTTCCCTTCAAGGTGTTATACAAGATGCACATGTGATACAGCTTCCTGTAATGCTCCCAGTAAATACACAGCTCACTGACAACATTGATGGCATGGGTTACATTCTTGCAAGTGTGGATTGTGGCTTATATGTGTCATGAAAACCTTCCCAACTAGCCAGGATTGTTCATAATTTAAACCATAGGTGTTCTTCTTAACACTTCCCAAAAGTGGTCATTTTTGAGGAAGGTGGGCTTGATTCCCCATATAGATTATAGATAAATCATTATAGTTTTAAAAGTCTGTTCATGCAGAACATGTATAGCAACTCACAATGACATATTTTATGTCAACGTCACAGACTAATGGTGTTATTATTCTGATATTGTCCATGATTATATATACTTCTGTCTACTGTTGCTGCGTGACCTGACTGGTTGAGACCTATGCTGACATTACATTCATATTTGTATATCCCATCCTTGCTGAATGTCCTCTCCAGCGATCATGTCAGAGCAACTATATATGTCAGCTTGGGTGACAGTCACATAATATACAATAACTGTGTGATTATATGAATACACCTACACAGGGGATGTGTAAAAAGCAGTATGTACTGTATTATGTACAAATGTAATTATTGTTCATGCTACAACTGTCTTGTCTTGTCTTTGGGGTGTATGTACATTGACATGCTCATATCTGGTGTACATTACCACGCTTCACTTGTCCTTTTCCCTTTTCCTCATTCCTACCATTCATGTCTGTAGCTGTTTCTAATATATACACTTCCCAGACTAGTGTATTTATAGTGCAGTCTATGCACCCTTAATGATCACCACAAAACATTTATTTCAGTATGCCATAAATATATTGTAGCACACATTGCACTGAGTGTACTTTTTATAATGTGTTAGTACTGCACTCATTGACTTAATTTTAGCCCTGCTAGTCATTGTGGCTGTTTTTGATACTTTACATGGTTCCTTGGCTAGTAGCTCTGTTGCAGGCCATAAAACGTCACTTGTATCCATGTAAGGACAATATGCAGCATGTATATGCAATTAACGCTGCTGCTCATCACTCAAACACACTTCATGCTAAGCCTACACAAAGTTCATTGAGTCCCTGGGATTATGTGCAGGAACTATTTTACATCAAAAATATATAAAGAAATATTTAGTAATTAAAACAATACAAAATAATTTAGCAGTTCAACAGCACAAAAAGCAGGATACTCTTAGTCGGCAATATTGACTGCCTTTAATCCCCCACCCTTTCCAGGGGTATAGCGGCTCTCTGCTTGTGGCATCAGGTCTCAAAACACCCCAGTGCATGCATTGTTTATACAATAACATACACTCTGTCAGGCATTACTGCTTGTGTAAAAAGTCCCAGCTTCTGACACCTTTCCCTATAATTATGTGGTCTCAAGACTGGACTTTTCAGTGGATTTCATCTGTACTTTTTCAAGCCCTAATAGATCACATTTATTATATGAAAAAAAATAATGTTATAGTCCAGGACTGGTCTTATATATGTTTTATTCAATTCAACCAGATATTTTCTTCATGCAGGGAGATGGTCTTTTGCAACAGACATAGTTGCCTCATTACTTTTCGCACTATTTAATTTACCATGCTTACAATAAGACCACTTTGATGCTATTATTATTTTTCATAAGTACTTGAATTCATCAGCTTCTGATAATGCAACATATTGTATTATTTCTGGATACTTTGGAAGTTTCTTTGCAAAACACATGACATATTTATATCCATTTTTCCATCCTAGTTGATATGTCGTGTGCATTTTATTGTTGCTGCAGTCATTCTCCTTTAAAAATTAAATCCTAACTAGAAGTCATTTGCATACTTGTTCATCTAGCATGTCGTAATTACTAGAACTGTTGCAAAGACTATGTTAAATATCAAAGGTCCCAGTGCTAAACCCTGGGGTACACCAATGATTACTAAAAGTAGAACAGAGTTCAGGCCTGGGATTCTCACTGTTTGCTTCATTTATGAAAGCCATTCAGTCATCCAATTTACCAGGCATGAATTATAATTATCTTTGACTAATGTCTCATATATTATTTTATGAGGTATATTGTTGAATAATTTAGCTAGATCTAAATAAATGACTGCTGCACACATTCCTTTATCCACAAATGTTGTCATTGGTCATAAAACTTTGGAAAAATGCTGTCTGATATCATGTAAATTATTTCCCTTTGCTTATCTGCCATTAAATGTAGAATACTCCTCAAAACACATTTACTTTATATTGAGGTCAAACGATATATTTTATTGTTTTTGTCTGTGGCTATTTGTATTTTATAATTTGTTTTCTACACTTGTTCTTATACAGAAGTTAACTCAGCTATTTTATTTAGATTAGTCTCATTATAATTAGTTGGGTATCTTTTATATATTTGATATCACTTTTATCTTCCTGCACAAGCTCATTAAGTCTCTACTCCAACAATATGAACACTTAGTTCTTATATTAGATTTACTGAATATTGTATGCTTTTCCCATAAAATGTCTTTCCAGAACAGAGTAACCACTATTATTTGCTGATGTTAAATCATTCCAAATGGTTTCATTAAGTGCACATTTAACTCTATTTAACTCTATTTAATCTATTTTACTATAGTCATACTTCTCTGTGTTGTTATTCAGAAATCACTTTGGTTTCTTTATTTTAAATTTTATTAAATTATGATCTGATCAACTGATAGATGTAATTTTTATATTATATATACGTTTCACATTATTTATAATCACAAATCCAACAAGCTGTTTCTCCTTGCATTCTTATCTACCAGCTGTGTCATCCCATAAAATGTCATCATTTCAATAAATTTAGTAGAAGTATTATTGGCTGTACTTAGTGTCTTCCAAATAATATCTGAGTACTTAAATGTCCTAGATGAATTATATTACCATTATTAAATTTTGCTTCTAAATTTTCAAGAAATTCCTTGTATTTAACCCTATCCTTATTTGGCCTATAATATAATATAATATAATATAATATATTATAATATAATATAATATAATGTTATTATTCTATTACTGTCTAAATTATGTAATAAACTGACTGTTAGTATTTCCATTTCCATGTCCTAAGATGCCATAATACTACCATCTCTTAGACTGTCTCATAGGCAGTCATATTTCTAATACCCTGAGACAACAAAACAGGATGAGTTCCAAGCTTCAGTTATTATTACCAAGTCATAAATTACATGTTCAATTATATTACCTATACTTTGTGCATTACTAAAATATATATTCTTAAATGATTACTAAGTCTTCTATTTCTATCACACTTCTTTGGTGATTTTCGAAAAAGTGATAATTTGTTCAGAGAGGTTTCCAACTAAGTAATCCAGCCCGTACTGACTTAAAATAAAATTTGTGGAGAACATTCTTATGTCATTCTTGCATTATTCACAGCATTTGTTATCTTTAATTTGTAAGCTATACACAACTAGTGAAACAAATTGTTGTGTCTTTTGGCTCTTCCCTGTTAGGGGTCGCCACCGCTAATGATTGGCAGTAGATTTTTACGTGCCGAGTTGCCGGCCCTGACGCATAACCTTCAACAGTGTATTCTGTGTTACAGATGGTGGAGTGGTGTAACGGCTGCATTGCTGTCTCATAGTAAGAGGTTCTGTGGTTTGATGTGAGAGGTAAGGTGAGCATGTGTTTCACAGGCATAGTATATCAGCTTGGGAACAGCTTATTCGTACATGCACATAGCACAAGTAATGGTGAATTCTGTCACACACCGAACACTGGCAGTGGAAATCACACCAAATGTGCCTCCCAACACTAAATCCTACCTGAAAAGCCCTTAAGACCCACCCATTAATCTTACCTCACTTTCTCCCTCACCTTCCCACTTGCTTAACCCTTTCCTAACTGTTCCCAAACTACACACTTAACCCATCTTACCTACCTCCCTACATCTCAAATTCTACCTCCCCATCCCACACTAAAGCTGTCCCGTGACAACTTTGTCTGCTCCAAAACTTCATTTATGTATCATTGATGTCTTTGCTTTATATATAGAAAGTCTTGCCACTTATCAAGAGAAATGAGAGCATTAGCCTTTCACTACAGTGCAAGTGTCACAGTTCATTTAAGATTATCTGGATTTAGATGCCTGCCTTGGGCCATGCCTCCTAACTCTTACTCATTTATAGGGACACATCAAATTGTCTATAAATTTTACTCCATGCCTCATAAATCAAGCAATTTTTTTTCAGAAATTCTAAGATAATGCTACAAGTATTTAAAAGGGGTTGTCATTTGGGGCCTTTTCCCTAATTATTTTTGCTTCATTTCTAAATCTGTAGGTAAATGGTTGACAGCTATGATTGTGGCTCTGTGAGACAAAATGATATACATGGTTTTAAGTTCATGTAGCCTGCATTCTGTGAAACTCATTTGGGTTCTTCCTTCACACCATCTGCATTGAAAAAGTATAATAAGCCATGAGACAACTACAGTATAACTTCAATAACTGCCACTATAGTCATCATATAATGAGGGTTTGTATGTTTTTTTTACTATACCTATATCATTATCTTCATTTCTATCTATATCTGTGCACCTTATTTATATATAAATGTACACACACACATAGATTGTTCATTTTTAGACGTTATACATGCTATGGAAATTGATAAAATACATACATGCATAGATATGAATATTTTAAGCATAGGTATTAATGCACTTCTAACCTGCCAATATACCACAAAAGTTGTTCCCATAATAAGTGTCTAGGTTGTTGTTAAAATATATTAACTACTGCTTGCTTTAATGTAATTCAGTAGTCTATTGCATTATTCAGCTACTCTCTCAAAGAACAAATCAATACACTCTTATTCTTGTATAATCTTTTACATAGGTTGTCTGAATATTCTGTGCTAACTTTTTATAACCCCAAACATTTCCGAAGGTCGTGGTCTCTAAATGCCCTATATACCTGAATAAGGTCTCTTCTTAAATGGTTGTATAAGGTGGGTACAAGTTCAGATATTTTAGTCTTTCATAATATCTTAAATTTTCACATTCATAGATATCCTTGGTATATTTCTGCTGTACTTGTTCCAATTTACTCATGATTGTTTTCTTACAAGATTTATAAGGTTTTAGTAGTGTAATTCCTTATTCCAGTTTTGGTCTAATGTAACTTACAAACAATGATTTCATAATTTCTCATTTCCTTGACAATATACATCTTTTTATGCAACCTATAGTTCTATGACAATCATTAACCAATTTGTTGATATGATCGGAAAAAATCCTAGATATGTCCATGTACACAGGTCCTTAAATAATCTGCAGTTTCAATCGCTGTGTGCTTTATTAAATATTCACCTTTCAATCAATGTCTCTTAAATCTCATATGGATCTTTATATATATATATATATATATATATATATATATATATATATATATATATATATATCATCATCATCTTTTTTCGGCTGTTCCCGTTAGGGGTCGCCACAACTGAACACCTGTTTCCATTTCTTCCTGTCCTCTGTATCTTGCTCTGTCACACCAGCCACCTGCATGTCCTCTCTCATCACATCCATAAACCTTATCTTAGGCCTTCCTCTTTTCCTGTTACCTGGTAGCTTCATCCTTAGCATCTTTTTCCCAATATACTCAGCATCCCTCCTCAGCACATGTCCAGACCAATGTAATCTTGCCTCTCTGGCTTTGTCTCCAAGCCTTCCAACCTGGGCTGACCCTCTAATATATTTATTCCTAATCCTGTCCACCCTCGTCACACCCAGTGCAAATCTTAACATCTTTAACTCTGCCACATCCAGCTCAAACTCCTGCCTTTTTGTCAGTGCCATTGTCTCCAACCCATATAACATAGCTGGTCTCACTACCCTCTTGTAGATCTTCCCTTTCACTCTTACAGGTACTCGTCTGTCACAGATCACTCCTGACACTCTTCTCCATCCACATCATCCTGCCTGTACTCCCTTCTTCACCTCTCTTCCACACTCACTGTTATTCTGAACTATTGACCCCAAATATTTAAACTCATCCACCTTTGCCACTTCTACTCCTTGCATCATCACCATTCCTCTATCTTCCCTCTTATTCACACACATATATTCTGTCTTAGTCCTGCTGACCTTCATTCCTCTTCTCTCTAGAGCATATCAACATCTCTCCAGGGTCTCCTCCACCTGTTCCCTACTCTCACTACAGATCACAATGTCAACTGCAAACATCATAGTTCACGGGGACTCCTGTCTGATCTCTTCTGTCAACCTGTCCATCAACATTGCAAATAAGAAAGGGTTCAGAGCTGATCCTTGATGTAACCCCACCTCCACCTTAAACACATCTGTCACTCCCACCGCAGACCTCACCGCTGTCACACTACCCTCGTACATATCCTGTACCACTCTTACATACTTCTCTGACACGTCTGACTTCCTCATAGAATACCACAACTCCTCTCTAGGCACTCTGTCATATGCTTTCTCTAAGTCTACAAAAACACAATGCAACTCCTTCTGAACTTCTCTGTACTTCTCCATCAACACTCTCAGAGCAAACATTGCATCTGTAGTGCTCTTTCCCGGTATGAAACCATACTGCTGATCACTAATCATCACGTCCCTTCTTAACCTGGCTTCCACTACTCTTTCCCATAACTTCATGCTGTGACTGATCAATTTAATCCATCTGTAGTTACTACAGCTCTGCACATCACCCTTATTCTTAAAAATCGGTACCAAAACCCTTTTTCTACATTCCTCAGGCATCCTCTCACTTTCCAGGATTTCATTAAACAACCTGGTTAAAAACACCACTGTCATTTCACCTAAACACCTCCATGCTTCCACGGGTATGTCATCTGGGCCAACAGCCTTTCCATTCTTCATTCTCTTCATAGCTATCCTTACTTCCTCCTTGCTAATCCATTGTACTTCATGATTCACTATCCCTACATCATCCAGCCTTCTCTCCCTCTCATTCTCTTCATTCATCAACCCCTCAAAGTACTGTTTCCATCTCCTCAACACACTCTCCTCGTTTGTGAGTATGTTTCCCTCGTTATCCTTTATCACCTTTACCTGCTGCACATCTTTCCTAGCTCGGCCCCTCTGCCTAGCCAATCGGTACAGGTTCTTTTCTCCCTCCATAGTGTCCAACCTTTCATACAACTCTTCATATGCCTTATCCTTAGCCGTCGCCAGATCTCTCTTTGCCATGCACCTCATCTCCTTATACTCCTGTCTACTTTCTTCATCTCTCTGACAATCCCACTTCTTCTTTGCCAACCTCTTTGTCTGTATACTCTCCTGTACTTCCTCATTCCACCACCATGTCTCCTTGTTGTCCTTCCTCTGTCCAGATGTGATACCAAGCACCTTTCTAGCCGTCTCCCTTACTAGCTCTGCTGTAGTTACCCAGTTATTTGGTAACTCTTTCACTGCCACCCAGTGCCTGTCTTAACTCATCCCTTAACTCCACCTCACAATTTCCCTTTTTTAATTTCCACCATTTGATCCTTGGTGCTGCCCTCACACTCCTCCTCCTCTTCTTGATCACCAACGTCATCCTACACACCACCATCCTATGCTGCCTAACTACACTTTCTCTGGTCACCACTTTACAGTCTCCAATCTCCTTCAAACTGGCCTTCCTATGTAAGATATAATCCACCTGTGTGCATCTTCCTCCACTCTTGTATGTCACTCTATGCTCCTCCCTCTTGTTAAAATACGTATTCACCACAGCCATGTCTATCCTTTTCTCAAAATCCACTACCATCTGACCTTCTGCATTCCTTTGTTTAACACCATACCTACCCATCACATCCTCATCTGCTTTGTTCCCTTCACCAACATGCCCATTGAAATCTGCTCCAGTCACCACTCTCTCACCCTTGGGTACAGTCATCACCACTTCATCCAATTCACTCCAAAATTTTTCTTTCTCATCCATTGAACACCCAACTTGTGGAGCATATGCACTAACAACATTCAACATTACACCATCAATTTCCATCTTCATAAACATCACTCAATCCGACACTCTTTTCACCTCTAAAACACTCTTAGTATATTATTCTCCTGTGCCCAAATAGTCAATCTGCACAAGCCCTTTTGCAGACTTACCATATCAGCAACACATGCAATCAGTTTACCCATTTCATGTCATCTACATACAAATTGCAGAGTACCATGGATGAAAAAGATAGATCTGAATTATACAAGTATGGGCCCAGGATAGACACCCTGACTGCAGCCTAGAACGTTACCTGTACAATTGCTGCATGATACATGCCATGTCTTATTTTTAAGCCATGAAGATATCTATATTATTAAGAGTCCTTCAGTACCTAGTTGATCTAAGTTATTGATCACTCTTTTGTATACGATCCTATCAAATACTGAAGGTAAGTCTATATAAATTACTGAATGTGTTTTAAGGAGAAGCAATGTTTTTCTTACTGGGGGTTAATAAAAGGTTTTATTCAATTTTTTCTACAAAACCTTTTTTTTAGATTGATCTTGATTAAGTAATACCCTAGATTTTAATATAAACTATCAAATGTATTTTTTACTGTGTTAATTTATTTAAGGGATGTAGTATATTTTTTTACCAGTAGATAGAGATGTAATGCTGTTTAATTAATGAGGTGGAACACCCAAGTTGATGTATATTTTCATATGTTTTTATATGTTTTAATACATTTTTAATAACATCATTTTAACAATATTTAGTTAAATATGGTAACATTTACACAATAAGGATATGTTTTGATTTTATCTAAACTTAAAAAGGTATTAATTTCAAATTAATTTAATATTCATGTACTTTTATTATTGGTTAGTTTATTTGTGATGTCACTATTTGTTTGGTATATAAAGTGATTTGATTAAACATGGCCCACATCTGATGAAGTTATTTTAAATGAAAACGGAGTGGTCAAAACGTTTATGTGATTGGTGTGTTACTGGATCTGCTTGGAGGATTATACATTAAACAGACTTTTCAATTGAATCATCCGTGGCTTTATTGCTTCACTGGACAGTGGTACTTGACTTTGTTTATAGTTTCTCTTTTTTTGGCACCTATTGGCAAATTTTCTTTGGATCTATATAAATTACATTACAGCACAATTGTTCATTTATAGTTGTTATGAAATTGTTATAGAACATCATGTTACAGGCAATTATAGATTTATTTTCAACATATGCATACTGCTATTTGGTTTCAAGCCTCAGCCTTTATAATTTTGACAATAATTTATCTCAAATAACCTTGTCTATTATGCTTCCACAACATGAAAGTAAACTTATGGGTTTGTTTGACTCTAGATTTGAGTCCTCTTTCTCTTTATTATACGTTTAACAAGCACATTTCCAATCTTGAGGAATCTCCCCATACTTAAATGATGTAGTGAATAAGAGATCTAATGGTACTGTAAGTTTGTGTTTTCAGATCATTATTATTAATTCCAGTAACCTTCCTGTGCTTTGATGGGGTGCAGTTTGTGTAGTTATTTTTCAATATAATCTAACTTCATTTCAATATCTGAAGATATCTGGTTGATACTAGAACAATGTATCACCTCCTTTGTGAAGCCAAACTGTTTTGCATATTTTTTTTTTAAAAATCTATAATCAGTTGTGTCTGAGAATAAATTTCAGAATCTACACACAGTTTATCAGTTTGCATGTCTTTATTCCTACTACATCTTATGTATCCATACAATGGTTTCCAATTATCCTCAGTAACTTTATATACATTTATATACATTTTTTCAATTTTTCTTGATCTTATTTATTTCAGTTTGTAAAGTTATAGTTTGACCTTGTTTGACCTTGTTACCATTTCTTATATTTTTTCCTTCACATCTTAATCAAGTATCTTGCTTTGTATGCCTAGATTTTGAATTTAAAATATTTTTGTTATTTTTCACATTCAATTTCTCTTTCAAAACTTGTCAAACTCCTTCAGCAGTTTTTCCACTGAATACAACATTCGAGTTTTTACATAGTGACTATATAATCTGTTATTCATCTTCTGTGCATTGGTTTAGATTTCAGTATGGCATAATTATCTAGCAATAATTTAACCTTTATAACTCCAAGATCACTCATCAATGGTGGTAAAGCTTGACATGAAGTTACAGTAATTTCTTCTGGAACACATACAATGTTTAGTATGTTCCATTCCCTGATATATATTTATATATATGTGTGTGTATGTGTGTGTGTGTGTGTGTGTGTGTGTGTGTGTGTGTGTGTGTATATATATATATATATATGTATAAATATATATGGTTTACTATCATAATGCCGACATGCACTTGTGTGAAACACAGTAATGTCGACACTAATAAGCAAAAATTGAGTTGACTATTAACCACATTGTTGAATCTACATACTAATGTATGAATTTGACATTACGTGGCCAGTTTTGACATCCAATGGTATGCTCCAATGCAAAAAAAGCAGCCCGTGATTTAAACATCAGTTCAAGAAAGGGATGGTCGACATTCTGTGTGGTGCAGTAATTTGTTCGAGCTTATTAGGTTTATGCAATTGTCTGACAATAATGTGGTGATTGCATATATAATAGTAAACCTATATATATATATATATATATATATATATATATATATATACATATATATATATATATATATATATATATATATATATATATATATATATATATATATATATATATATATATATATATATATATATATTTCAGTATGAAGCAAGTGTTGCTCCTGAACACTCATTGCTAATACTTTCCTTACTAGCATTGTTGAATCAATGTTATTCAGGTCTGTTTCTGGTAAATGTAAGTCCCTAACCACTATTCTTCTTCCAATCCACACAAAGGAAAGTGACAATGGAACCTCCAAATGCTCTGGAAAAACAGTTTAGCACTTTTGTTCCAAATTAAGGAACTTCATCAGAACAATTTGTTAATTAAAATCATCACTTTTTATATGCAATATCAACCAATCAACATCCAGCACGTATCCCATGTTATACTAAGACAATGAAAAATTAAGATGATGAAATATTAACTCTTGGATGTCACTTGTTTAAAACCCATTCTAAAATCACACTTTGTAACTTTTGAGTTTTAAAATAGGTGTTATAGAACACCCATCATTCAAACCTGGTGGGGATTGGTCATCCAACCTAATCTGCCACCTTAAGTCTTGCTCATTTAATTGTGCTTTAATTATTTTGCCACAGATATCTCTTTTCACTTGCTGTATAATACAAAAACCAAAGATATGCATGGGATTCAACAAATGGTGTCTGTACAAAGCATTTGTGGTCTTTTTGTTCTTTATGTCAGCAATGTGCTCATATATATATATATATATATATATATATATATATATATATATATACGTTCCTTAAATTTACAGGATGTTTTTCCTACATAAAATGAAGAACAGATAAACTACATTTTGATGTTGTAAAGTAAACATGCCCCTTAACCTGATATTCTTTACTCCTAATGGTAAACTTCTCAGACTAAATAATATACATGCACTGAGTGCAATGAACACACTTAAAAGTGCAATTTCTTACTGTAGGTCTAAAATTATTGTTGTTTTCCAACAATTGCTTAAAAGACCTATCCTTTTTGTATACTATATTGGGGCTGGTGCAAAATATGTCTTTCTGTGTTGAATCCATCATTAATAAGGACCAGTTTTTACATATCACTGTGGTTATTGCTGCACTGTCTAAGGTGTAGGTGGTAATGGACTATTCTTCTTCCATCCAGTGTTTCATACATGGAATGTATGAATTCCTCTTGGGCATGTGCACTTGACTTAGGTGATCTATACTCTACAACAATTGTTATATGTTCCAGTGTTGTTTTTATTGTTACAGTTGCACAATCTACAGTATTAGTGTTATCTATGAGCCTGTAATAATCACAAGTCACCCAACAATCTTTAGTCCCTATCATACCTCCACTTCATTTTTGTTAGAATGTCTGTTATAGTAAAAACATTTATATCTTGACAGAACTGGTTTTCAGTGATTGTTCTTTAGCCATGTTTCATAAACACTAAAAAATCAATCTTGTGTGAGCATAGTAAATTTTCCAATAAGAAAAGCATTAACAACTATCAAAGATACATCAACTGTTGCTATCTGTGAACTGTTAAATTTCCGGGTCTATTTCATTTTATCAAATTGCTATTCAGTGAATAGCAATTCATTAAACCCTTATTTATTGAACTGAATTTCAGCAAACAACAAAATCTTTCTCAGAGTAAGGAAGCACTTGGCCAACACCATGACTTTGCCCTTTTCCCCACCATAGTGTTTTCGAAGTTAGTATATATAGTTTGAATTTGTGCAGTTTCTGTTCTGGTGTGCCTTTGGCAAACTGCTTCCTTGACCTGGAAAACATTTCTTTATTTGCTGAAATGCCATTTGATAAATAGGGGTTCAATGAATTGCTATTCACTGAATAGCAATTTGATAAAATTATATAGACCTAAGTTTCCAATCTGGAAGAAATCCTGTCTTGTGTTACACAGATCTTGCAATATATCTGCTGTAAAAATGCTCTTTCCTGGTCTTGAGAAGTGCATGCCATCCTGTCTAAACACATTTCCAAAATTTGGCTTGGATGCTCTACACATTTCATTTGTCTAAAATGGGACATCCTTTTTCATGTAGGTATTTACCCGAAAAATATTTTCTTTCTTGGTTACCCAACTCTCTTTTCTATATGTAATTTGTGAAAAATATGTCCTAACACCTGTACAAGATATGCTACATAAGATGGGTGTAAGTTCTCTATTAACAGTTTGACAGTCCTTGCAGAAGAGGTTATTTGCACCAACATAAATAAAACAGCTCTATACTTCCTTAGATTAAGGCATTCTAAGGCCTTTCAAAAATCTTGTATTTCTACTCCTGGTAAATATAACACTATTCGATGTTCATTATCTTCCCTGCAAATGATGGTATCATTTCCTCTGTTTACTGAATCTCTAATTGCAAATATACTGCCTTTGACCAGGACTGAATAATCTGCAACTTCTAAATCAGTACTGTCTGCTCTATCAGTTATTACAAAGGAATGATCTTCATCTCTATTAATTGTATTAATCCTACTGTTTTCATTGCTTGTTAAATTTGCAAGCACACAGTTCTCAACCACCTGGCTTTGTACTTCTATAACTTGAGTCGTGTTGTCAGCATCAGCCTTTCTCCACTTTATTCTTAAAGAAATGTTCTTCAATCCTTGCAATTTCAGTTTAGATTTCTTTCTTGTATGCCTGCCCCTTGCTGTGTTTTTTATTTCCTCTTTTGGAAAAATGATGCTTTTTTCTGTAGATTGAAGGTTTTCTGATAGAACAATGTTATCATTCCCTTGTAATCTGTGTGTTACATAAGAAAGCAGTATCCATTTCAGCATGTATTCTCTTTGCATCATAGACATCAATGCATTTCTTTTTCTTATTATTCATTGTGAACTTCTGCCTTTCTTTCTTTCTTTCGTTCTTTTCTACATGCTCTAAATCCTAAGATTGCTGAATACTTCTGTCCTAAATTCTGAAGTTGTCAAAAGTACTATCAAGTTTACTTTACTGAACATACACACTTCCTTTCCTAAATGTGTTCTATTTGGACTTCACCTGATATTGTTTATCTCATCCGTCCAGTCATTAATATAGGTAACAACAGTTCTCCAAGCTGTGGCACTTGCACAAGTGCAATCATCCTCAGGATTTCCTACTAATAATAGTAAGCAAATCAACCGACTTTTGTCATGATGAACACAGATCACCAGTGTGTACCATTAAATATATATAGCATTTAGTACACTGTGTAAGATACTTGTGCATGGCTTTAGCAAACCATTAGTGGCATACTCATTTAAGGAATCCATTTTCAGCTGTAAATGAGTAAAGAATTCTAAAAGAAAATCATAATCAAAGTCAGTTCTCACAAAATTCAAAGAGAATTTTAGTCAACTTCTATGAAAAAACACAGCGACTATACAACTAAATATTAAATTAAGTACAATAAAGTTGTCAGTCTGACCTACCATACCAGTTGTGTCAATCACTTTTTCTAGCAGTTGCACCTTAATATAACAGTAAAAATCAACAAAACCATTATAGAATTATTTCTGATAAGCTCCAGACTATCTTCTCTGAAGTTTGTGTGAATTTATAGCTGTCGGGGCCACTTGGTATTACTAGAGTTTGCCTGTCTAAAGTCTATCCTTTTCTAACAAAAGTGAAAATTAGAGGTAAAACAGCAAAATATTAATCAAAGTAATTTGCCCTATCTCCAAGTTATTCCCTTCTTCCTGCAAACAGTGAAAAACAGAGGTAAAAAAATAAAATAAAAATCAAAATAAATCTCCTCTTAGCAGGTAGTTGCACAGTCAATCAGAAACCAACATAGGATTGTTTTAGATAATCCCTGGATTGTCTTCTGTGCAGTCTGTGTGAATTTAAAGCTGACTTGGACCCTTGAGATGGCTAAAGTTTGGCTGTCCTTTTAGTTGTCCAATGAATAAACAAATCATATTTTTATTATCACTGAGTTCTATCCTGGAAATATTTAAACATGCATAATGTCTAGATTACAATATATAGCGTAATATGTGTAAGGTCAGTGTGGCACAGAATACAGGGGAAAGCTAAAAGCAGTTCAAAGGGAAACTGTGCCCCACTGTTTCAAATGCAACGTGTTACTGAACATAAGTACAATAGCTGGCGTATGTTGTACTTGTAAACAGCACTACAGAGTAGCAAAACTATGAACTGATGTGTGGTACAGTGAAACTGACAAGGTCCCACAGAAGTACAGAGTTTGCAGTGTCTGCATGGAAGCCCAGGGAGTAATCTCACAGCCATGTCAGTCTTACACCATTAGCATTGCAGTCCTGGTTTCCTCTATGCAACCACATACACATAATGCGGATATAGCCTGCTGTAATCCCTAGTGTAGCACTGCCACTGAAGTTGTAGCATTGTTGCTATATACTAGCAGCAATGCATTTGAGTAGAGGAATCAATTGTTCTAATTTCACTGCAGCCAAGTCATACCCTTAAAATGCCAGAACTTTGTACTTTGTAATGGCATTTATGGAGGTTTACCCATAAGTAATATTCAAATATACAAAGTAATATGAAACATAGCAGAATATTTTATGGTTTTCTGGACTGTGACGCACACTCCATCATGCTAACCTAGTCACACTTGTTCAAACTATGTCTTCCTATCAGCCTGTGTTTTCCATACTGCTTTTATATGCCCATGCTTCAGCTTCATTCAGCTCAGATCAATGTATTCCAATATAATAGCCATGTTACTACAACACTGTGCACCATATATTCAAAACCAGTCCCCATGACCCTTTTTTATTATGGAAATGAACGGTACACAGTCACCCATAATACTTTCTGAACCTTTAATGTTCACTGACCCCTACTCATCTTATGCATAGTTTAGATGCTGCATCCTATCAAGCATCTTAAGTATTATTTCAATATAAGGAATATAGTGTTGTTTTTCTATAATTACTATTATACGGTGCTATACTTGCTATAGTTTTATATGTATGCATATTTAAAGATAACAGCTGACAACACTGGTGATCTGTGTTCCTCAGGTCAAAAGTTGGATGATTTTCTTACCATTGTTAGAAGTAAATCTAGACTTAATGATGATGATTGCACTTGTGCAATTGGCACGGCTTGGAGAACTGTTGTTACATATATTAATGACTGAACTGATGAACTAAATAATGTTAGGCATAGAACAAATAGAACACATTTACGAAATGGTGCATCTATTCTCTGCAAAGATCATTCCACCCCTATGAAAGAAGATGATGCCTCTGACAATGTTGGGATTCTGGATGCAAGTATTCAGCAATCTGAGGATCCAGTTTGTTTAGAAGGAAACAAAAAAAAAGAAAGAAAGGAAGAAGTTCTCAACAAATAACAAGGAAAAAAAAGAAACTAATGACTGCAAAGGAAAGAGAATACATAGTAAAAATGATTCTGCTTTGTTATGTAACACACTGTTAACAGGGAATGAAGATATCTGTCTATCAGAAAACCCTCAGTCTACAGGAAAAGGCATCACCTTTCCAATGGAAAAGGTAGAATAAAGAGGCAAGGGGCAGATGAAAAGGAAGAAATCAAAACAGAACATGGAAAGATTGAAGAACATTACTGTAAGAAAAAAGAAGAGAAAGACAGATGTTGACTGCATAGCTGAAGCTGTGGATTTATAATACCAGCTAGATGAGAATTGAATACATAATGAAAACAATGGGATTAATAAGACTAATGGTGATGAAGATCTATCCTTTGTAATAATTGACATAGCAAATATTACTGTATTGGAAGCTGAAGATTCTTTGGAGCTGGCCAGCAAAAATATTCTTTTAATTGCAGATTCAGTTATTAGAAGAAGTGATATTTATATTTGCAGAGAAGATAATGAACATTGAATAGTGTTATGCTTGCCAGGAGAAAAATAGAAGTTGTGAGATAAGCCTTGGAACTCCTTAATGTAAGGAAGTACAGATCTGTTTTTATTCATGTTGGTACAAATGATGTCATCTGCAAGGATTCTCTGACTGTCAGTAGGGATCTGAGAGCCATCTTAGATGGTATAGCTTGTACTGGTGTTAGGACGCATTTTTTCACAAATCACCTATAGAAAGGTTAGTCAGGTCACTGTGAATGAAAATATTTTTTGTGGTAAATATCTACATGGAAAAAAATGTCCTGTTTTAAAAACTGGAAATGTATAGAGCATCCAAGCCTAGTTTTGATCACACATGTGTTCAGTCAATATGGGGTGCATTTGTCAAGATCAGGGAAGAGAATTTTTGCAGCAGATATTTTGCAATATTTGACAAACAGTAGGCAGGATTTTTGCCAGGTCGAAAATTTAACAGTTCAGGGAGAGCAACATTTGATGCATCTCTGATGGTTGTTAATGCTAGGATAATTAATAATAAAGTTTTCTTTTATTGGAAAATTGACTACATTCCCACAATATTGATGTTGTTATTGTTTGTGAAACATGGTTAAAGAACAATGACTGGAAACCAGTTTTGTCAGGGTATAAATATTTTTACTATAACATACATTCCAACAAAAAATCAGGTGGAGTTGTTATGTTAATGATTAAAGATAATCATGAGACCTATGATTATTACATGTTCAGTGATACCACCAATACTATCGACGGTGCAACTATAACAATAAAGACAACCCTGGAACATATAACAATGGTTGGAGTGTATAGACCAACAAAGTCAAGTGCAGCTGACCTAAAGGAATTCATACATTTCTTGCATGAAACACAGGAGGGAAGAATAATATTAGCCGGAGACTTAAATTTACCAGAAACAGACTGGAATAATATTGATTCAACAATGTTAGTAAGGAAATTATTGACAGCGTATATTCAGGAACAAGAATTGCTTCAGATTGTAAAAAAACCTACCAGGGGATGGAACATACTAGACATTGTTTGTGTTCCTAAAGAAATTGCTGTTACTTCAAATCAGGTTTTACTACCATTGATGTGCAATGATCACGGGGTTATAAAGGTTAATTTGTTGCTAGATAATTCTGCCAAACTGAAATCTAAACCAATGCACAGAAGGTTAATTACAGATTATAGGGAAGCAAAACAGTCACTAGGTAAAACTAACTACAGTGAGGTGTTCAGTGGAAAAACTGCAGATGGAATGTGAAAAGTTTTGCAGAGAAATTGTTTGAGTGCAAAAAAAAAAAAAAAAAAAAAAAACTTTAACATCAGGATCTAGGCATACAACATCAGCGGGATATATTTCCATAAGAACAACATATCTGATTAAGATGAGAGAAAATTGTATAAGAAATGGAAGAAAGGTCGAACTACAACTCTGAAAAGTGAAATAAACAAGCAGGACAAACAGATTAAGTAAAGTGTGAGACGATCAAGAAATATTTGAAGAAAATTTATATAAAGATATTGAGCATAATAGGAAACCTTTTTATAGATATATAAGATGTGGAAGGAGTAAGGACACACAAATTGATAAACTGTGGTAAATTCTAAAATTTATTCTCAGACACAACAGATTATAGATATATTTACAAAATCTTATGCAAAACAGTTTAGCTCCACAAAAGGGGTAATACATTATCCTAGTGACATCCATATAACCCCAGATGCTGGAATCAAATTAGATTATATTGAAAGCTGTGAAAACTGGATCCAAACAAAGCACAGGAAGGAGATGGAATTAGTAACAATGCCCTGAGAACACTTCAGCAAGAACTCACGGCACAATTATATCTGTTATTCACTAGGTCATATAAATTTGGAGAGATTACTCAAGATTGAAGACATGAGCTTATTAAACCTGTCTTCAAGAGAAAGGGGAGTAGGAAAAACCCAGAGTCATATAGACCCTTAAGTCTACTTTCATGTTGTGGAAAAATAATGGAGAAGGTAATTTTGGATACGTTATTGTCAGAACTGGGTAAGTTGGGACTTGAAACCATATATCAGCATTCATATGTTGAAAACAGATGTATTACCACCTGTAATATGATGTTCTATAACAATATAATAACAGCTATGAATGAAAAATCGTGCTCTGATGTAATTTATATAGATTTAACTTCAGTATTTGACAGGGTCATACACAAAACACTGATCAATAAATTAGTACAGCTAGGGACTGGTGTACTCTTGATAAGATGGATAGCTGCATGGCTTACAAATAAGACATGGCAAGCATCATAAAGCAACTGGACAGGTGAAATCCTTGGTTACAGTCAAGGTGTCCCATAGGGCTTTATCCTAGGCCCTGCTTGTTTAAATTGTATCTTTCAGACCTAACATTTTCATCTGAGGTGTTCTACTGTCTATATGCAGATGACCTGAAATTGGGTAAACTGATTACATGTGTTACAGATAAGGCATGTCTGCAAAATAACTTGACTAAATTGACCATTTGGGCACAGGAGAATAATATGCTGATAAATACATCAAAAACTAAGCGTATGAGATTTAGGAGACATAAATTGAAAGGTGAATATTTAATACAGCACACAGTGATTGAATCTGTAGACTCATTTAAGGGCCTGGGTATATGGGTAGATTCAGCTATGAGTTTTTCTAATAATTTCAACCAATAGGTTAATGATAGTTATAGAACTGTAGGTCCCATAAAAAGATTTAGAAAGTCTAGGAAATCAAAAATTATGAAGTCAATGTTTGTTAGTTACATTAGACCAAACTTGAGTATGGAATAGCAATATAGAAACCCTATAAAAAACAAGCATGAGTAAACTGGAAAGAGTACAGCGAAACTATACCAAGTGCATCCATGGATGTGAAAATTTAAGTTATTATGAAAGTCTAAAATATTGGAACTTGTACAGGTTGTCTTATTGATATCTAAGAGATGATCTTATTAAAGTATATAGGGCATTTACAGACAACTACCTCTGGGAATGTTTGGGGTTATCAAAAAGTACTAGAGAATCATCAGACAACCTATGTGGAAGATTCTATAGAAATGAGAAGTGTACTAATTGGTTCTCTGACAGATTAGGTGATGCATGGAACAGACTACCAAATTAGATTAAAGCAGGTACTAGTTTAGATATTTTTAAGAACGACCTGGACACTTATTATGGGAACAAGTGTTATGTTATCTTGGCAAGCTAGAAGGGCTTTTAATACCCGTGCTTGAAATATTTGTATGTATGTATGGGGTCTATGTTAAATGTTCGAACATCCAAAATGTCAAACATTACATGGTCGAGACCAAATGTTCGACATTTGGATGTTCGAACATAAAAAAAAAAAATGAAAACACCGAAAAAAACACTTTAACAGTATAGGCAAGCCCCCCTGCACCCCCCACCCCTACTTAAATATACCAACTCCAAGACCGCACTTCAGTGCAGAAAAGGGAAATTCTCCCTATCCGCACAGTATGGTGCCATTGAAAGTCTATCTTTGAGCACTCAAAATTTCGAACATTTGGTCTCGACCATATAACGTTCGAAATTTTGAGCGTTCAAAGATTTGACAGGTACCTCATGTATGTATGTAGATATAATATATATAAATATATATATGTATACGGAGCTTATGACCAGCAGTGAGCTTACATCTGAATCCTGATGCACACCCACTCCCACTAGGAATCCATCTGTAAGTTCAAACTCTGTTCACAGTTGAACCACTGGGTCTTTGTACATAGCCTGCTCTAATTCTACCAGTATTTGTAGGACTTCAGACCACCACAGATATACCCAAATCAGCTTTCTTGGGACTTTCCAGCTTCTTCTCATCTAACTGTCTCACTGCCAATATTGGGTCAGTTATGTTATATCCTGATTTGAATTTGGACTGCTCAACTCCCATCTTACTTTTTGCTACTTTGCATATTCATTAATCAATCATCTTCCCCAGAATTTTTATATAGTGTGACAGGAGTTTGATATCTCTGTACTGCCCGCAGTTCTGGATGTCCCCTTTGATCTTGAACACTGGCACTATTATGCTTATTCCCCAGTCATCTGGGGTATAGCCCTCTCTCTTCATTCCACTGCGGGTATCCTTAGAAGCAATCTCTACCCTATCTCACATAACATCTTGATCATATCTAATGGGAACTCATCAAAGCCTGCTTCTTTCTCTGATTTCATTTTCTTTAGTGCTGTTTTGACTTTTTCTAGGGTGAGCTCCTCCTCTTATTCATCATAGCCTGTGTGTGAGGCAGTACAGCTTCTGTGGGATATTACTTATTACAAATTTGCTTGAAGTTTTCCTTTCTTCTGCCTTTGATTTCCTTTGGACTGGTGAACAACTTGCAGCTGGTATCCCTAAGGAAGTGTCTCTGATTATCCTCTTTATCTTTCTGTATTTACCTTACAACCTGATAGTTTTTTGTGCCATTTACCAAGTCACTTTCTAGAAGCTGGTAGAATACCCTGATGCCTTGTTCTTTGCTATTGCAACTCTGTTCATAGCCTCTTTATTCCATCTTAACCTGGTCTACCTTTTCTATCTCCCACTTTATCTTGTACTCCTTCCTTTTGATGACTCCTTGGATTTCTCATTCCACCACAAAGTTTCCTAATGTATCTTGCTTCCATACCTGGTTTGACTACAAACTCTTTACATATGCTGTTTTTATGTGCTGCCCTTCTTCTTCAGCTCATTTGCTCTTCTTCTGGAGGTACTAGAGCCCTGAGTAATTCCTGTCTCACCAGTCAACTTCCAAGTCTTCAGCCTAGGCTTCTTTGACTGTAGAGCCTTCTCTGACCACTGCTTTCAGATTATTGTTGCAAATAATGTTTTTGTACTGTGAGCTGACTATTTCACTGGGGATGACTTTGCAATTTCTAAGCAAGTGTCCTTTCATTACTCAAAAGAAGTATACCTGAGTTGCTTTTTCACCACTCTTGTATGTGATCTAGTCACTGTCTCTTGCTGAACCATGTGCTGGTCACCATCAAGCCAGACAGAAGTCTAGAATGGCATCTTCTTTTTTTTCCTGTTGCCATACCCATGTGGTCCCAGGTAGTCCTGATATTCTGTTCTATTTGTCTCAATATGTGCATTCAACTCAATCATTATCAACACCAATTCATGTTGTCTTGCTTTATTTAACTGCTGTCTGAATGCACTTTTTTCCTCACTATCACAACCCTCCTGTGTAACATAGGCTGAGATTATGAACCGTACCCTATCCTTACACTGGAGACTGATTGCCATGAGTTTGTCATTAATTCTGATGACATATATCAATGTCTTCTGAAGCTTCTCCCTCACTACATTTCCCATAGCATTTCAAGTTTGTCCTCCTCTTGAGTACTAGACTCTAGATTCAAACGCCAACAAAAAAAGAGCCAGCATACTGTGTTCAAGGAATCACTTTATTGTAGATAAAACAGACCGGTTTCGGCCAGAAAATATCACAGCCTTCTTCAGTGCAAACAAAATACAACTGTTTTAATCCTTAAATACACCTATCTAGAGGCTTATTGGTTCATCCTAGAAATGTTCATTTAAACCAGGTGGAAATAATCCACCCAGTTTTACAATCCACTTTTTTTCTTTGTTATTTAAAATTGAGTGCCAATTGCGGCTGCACTGCTCTTCCATCTTGACCACCATCCTACTGACCAGGACTGTTGGGCTTTATGGTGAGCACACATTGGACGATTGGATGTCTTCTACTACTAACCAATGTCTCTGGTGCAGGTGGGAGCAGGCCAGTTGCTGAATTCACTTACCAATGACAAATATCCATTTTTACTGACATTAGTCAACACATTCCAATCACCTAGAACCAATTTTGTACCATCAAGTGGCTAGCCCTGGCATGATGCACAGTCTGTGGCTGCACACCACAGTTGATAACTAGAGCAGCTTCCCCACATAGAGAACCAGCACAGCAGCTCTATACAACTCTTCCCCATATAGGGGCCATTCTTAGGTGAGGTTGAAATGGAAACACTTATCATGTTTGGGAAGGTGGGAGAAACCCCACAAAGACATAAGGAGAACATTCAAATGCCATACAGACAGTAGCCAGAGGTCAGGATCAAATCTTGTACCTTGTGCATGGGAGGTGAAGACCTTAACTATTATCCTCACACGTCTCTTTCATATGACATAACCTCTGTAAAATAACATCTCCACCTTTTTTGTTTTATTTTTAGACCTTGTTTTCTTATTTGATATTTACCAAGACAGCATTTTCCATTTCCTAAAATAGTTATATTTTTGTGTCTTTTGTTATTTTCATCAGTTAGAAAGAGCAGTGTAGCAACTGCATCAATATCAATCCTAAAGGTTTAAGCGCCAGAATCTTCAGTTGATGGCAATATGGATAAAATGTGTATTTCATTGAAATGCATAATACCAAAGAAGAAATGCACTTTCCTATGGAAAAACGACCATGTAGCTTCTAATTTTAAGCATTGCAGTAGAAGGACAAAGATCTTGAACAGAGACTTGCTGACTGCAGAAAATAAATCTAAATTCTGCCTCCAACTATTTCATTAAAAGGTAGAATTTTATAAAAAGTATATCAGTTGGACATTGTCATTGAAAAAATAAAGGTTTAAGAATGATTACCTGGCAAGCCTGTTATTCCTTGTAGTCTCATTGCCCTGATTCCACTATTTTTACAAAGTTGCTTAGATTGTGTTATCCCCATCCACAGTGTACTTCAGATTTTTAACTGCCTGCCAAGGATCACCTTATCTGGACTTTACATTCCAGACTTTTGTGGAACTTTTCATACAGCTTTAGGAATAATTTGCATATAATTTATATATGTGACAAACTTTTTTAGTTCATTTAAAATTATATTTATAATTGTTCATAAACTTCTGGACCTTTACATCTTTCAAGCTGACCATTATTTTGCACCTGTTCTTCAGTATAACATTATAATATGTAGTACTGTGACTTGTTTTATGAATAACAGAAATGGATCTCTGTCACTTGTTTTTTTTCCCCCCTTTCTTTTTTTGCACCACTTATTGCAAACTAGAGGCATCACCCACTTGAGAGAAACAGTGATCATTCTTTCAATATCAAATGATCTTCTCAAGCTGAGTTTTCATCTTTTTTTTTCATACTGTGACATTTCTTTAATATATGCAACTGTGTTGTACAATATATTGAAGTTGTATAATTAATTGTAATGCTGACACCTTCCATTAAGGTATACTTTTTGCTTTTTGTGTTAACTTTGTATTTGATACATTTTTGTATGTACCTTTCTATCCACTAGCTCCATGTATTGTACATGTGATTTCTGATTGTAGTTAAATTCGTGTTTACATATTGGTCTCACAACATGGACAAATGAAGTGTAAAACATAACTCTATTGTGAAGTGACATCAGAATGTTGGCTTTGTTATGAATTATAACAAATAGTTTTGTTTTGTTGTTTGATTTCCTTCTATGTTTATATGTATAACATACCCCTCAACTGTAAAGGTTTTCGCAGAATGTCCAGATTTTTGCCTCATAATTTTGGCCCATTTTTCATAAAATTGTAGTTTTCTGGAAATTTATTGGTAAATCATTAAAGATTGAAGACAGAAAAAAATGATAGCCATTTGAGTTTCAGACTTTATATCCTTCAGAAAGTTCATGCTAAAGCAAAACCTGTTATTCTATCAAGTTTCTAAGTTTGTAAGAGCAATATTTAAAAATTATCCCTATTTTTCGGCCTTTGTCCCCTATTATTTTTGGCTTTGGCCAGATTTTTTGCTCTAAGAGGTTGAAAGGTATGATACATAAATACACACACACACACACACACACACACACACACACACACACACACACATATAGCTATCTGATTGGTTGACAATACAAATGAACAACACACAAATTAATGAAAAAATTGAGCAACAGCAAAAATGTGAGACTGCACATTTAAGTAAAAAACATTTGGTTGATTTCAACCCTTATGCAGTGCAGGTATGTAGGAGTGTGCAGGAAAACGACTGTTAGAATGAAAAGACAGTGTTTATGGGAATATGCAAGAGTCTGTTATAGTGGTTAGTGTGCATATGTGGACATTCACAGATTAGGGTTAGATTTAGGGTTATGTAGGGGATAGATTTAGTGTTGTGCTTGTTCAATGTTGCGCATATTCTGTCTGCTTTTGACTTCATTAGTATTAATGATAGTGAAAGGGTTTTAATGTGTAGGGTTAGTGCCTGGTCAGTGTTGCACATGTTCTGTTTGTTGTGGATGTGATTAGTGGTGCTGTTAGTGAACGCTGTTTAATGTGTAGGGTAAGTGCCTGTTTAGTGTTGAACATGTTTGCTGTGCTTTTGACTTGATTAGTGGTACTGTTAGTGAATGGGTTTTAATGTGTAGAGTTAGTGCCGGTTCAGTGCTGCCAATGTTCTGTGTATTTTGGAAGTGATTAGTGGCACTGTTAGTAAACAGAGTTTAATATGTAGTGTTAGGGGAGGGGATAGGAGGCAGGTTAGTGTCAGCACACATGATGAAGGTAATGCAGTGGGGGCAAGTTGTCAGTGTTTTGTGAATCACTCATTTTGTCATACATTTGTGTTGTCTCATTTTGTCACTTATATGCGTCACTCATTTGTATAAATGTGCACACACAGATATCACAGATAGAGCATGAGTTTTTATATATATATATATATATATATATATATATATATATATATATATACACACATATATACTGCATATTTGTTAAAATCTGAACCTTCATTATGCGTCGACTCATGGGATTTCTTAAAGAAAATCAATACAATTGAGTTTAATAACTCTTGCATATTCATAACAATTGATGTAAGGGACCTTTATTCTGTCATCCCTCATGACTTAGGAATAAATTGGTTCTGTGACTATCTGGTGTCAAAGGGAGTCAGACAAGATAAAACTAATATGCTGGAACAACTTTAGACATAGTTTTAAGCAACAACTATATTGTATTCGACAATGAGTATTACATCCAGATAGAGGGAGTAGCAATGGGTGAGGCATGCAGAGGCATGTACGCAAATGTGGTAATGTTGGAGTTGGAAAATAAATTCTTATTTGAGTCTATTTTTTTCCAACATTGCCACATGTATACCCATTTCCTGGATGACATATTCATCCTTTGGAATGGCCCAAAAGAACAAATAGATCCATTCTTAGATTATATAAATAATTCTACATATTTTTTAAAATTCACGCATTCTGTGAATGAAAAGGAAATTGCTTACCTTGTTGTTTTACTTTAAGACATAGATCATAATAGATTATAGGCTGAAATATACCGTAAAGATACATGTTCTAACAATTTTACACTACATGAGTTGCCATCCATTCCACCAAAAACGAGGAGTCCTTAAGGGACAATTTGTAAGGGCAGCTCATATGGCTTCATTAAATGAATGCTTTTAAAGGAATGTAGTAATTTGAAGGAAATGTTTTTTGAAAATAAGTTATCCATCTGATTTAGTGGAAAACATCATAAATGAAGTAATAGAAAAAAGAGCAAGTGGACATTTTGTACCCTTGTTAAATTCTGAATGTAATGTAGACACAAAATTTGAAGTTAATACAAGTAGTATTAGTGTTAGATTCGAGTCTATAGTCTACCACTCTAGTCAATTGAATGTTGAAACAATTGAAAAAGGAAATGAGCTTAAATCATGTTTTCTAACCAGTTTTTCTACTGATGCATACTTTATAAAGGACATACTAGTGAAAAATTGAAAGTGAAAGGAATATAAAAGCAATTCTAGGTGAACAACCTACATGTGTGTTCAGGAAAGGACATAACATCAAAACATTACTTGAACGTCAAAAAGAGGCACAACGTACAGGGTACATGTACAAATGTGGGTCCTGTAAATTTTGTCCCTATATTTTAGAGGTTAATGAAGTAAACATCAACGGAATAAAAATTGAAATCAGGAACAAATTTTCTTGTACCACTGAAAGAGTGGTCTATTGTGCCCTTTGTGAACTATGTTCATGCTTTTCCATTGGAAAAATGAAGGGCAAACTCAAAAACAGAATAAGTGAGCACCTTAGGAATATTAGGGACCAATGCCCACTTAATGCACTTGCTAAACATATAGGACAATATAATGAGCATAAATTCAAGTTTGTTATATTCGAGTCTATATCTCCCTCACTTAGAGGTGGGGCATGGCCTTATTTACTGGAGAAAGCAGAATTAAGTTGGCAAATCCAACTAGACTGTATTCATTGGTCAGGCTTAAATGACAGCCAGTCAATTTCCAGTTTATTAAAACTTAAAGCTTTGAAAAGATAAGATTTGATATTGCTAAATATTAAATGTTTAGTACTTAATACCTAAATTATTTATCAACACATTCAGTAGGCTAGAGTTTGATGGCTTAAATATTCTTTTTGCATTTTAGGATTTAAAAACAACTGTTTTTCATGTTTAGATTACATGACAAACTATAGTAATATTTATGTGATTTTATAAATGTAGCTTTTTATTGTGTTGTATTTGTATAACAAAGCATTATTTATGTGGTTTTATGCATGCAGTTTTTTACTGTGTTGTACTTGCATTAAAAAAAAAACACTGGCCCTTTAAACACTTTTTTGTAGATGAATGGAGGAGAGAAAATGAGGTCACAAGTTTTACCTTTTAAAAGGAAGCTGAATGCAAAGTACTTTGTCTGATGAAGTTCCTGTATTAATGTTTTATGGGATGAAATCGCTTACATTTTGAATTTGGATTAAACTTGTAGTTCAAAGTTGGATTTATCTCTGCTTGCTGGTTCGCTGTTGTTTGCTGCATTGTGTATGAATATGGACTACAATTTTGCTTGCTGCACTACACCAGATGTGAGCTTTTTTGTGGATTTACTGGTTTGCTACCTTTATTTTCTGTTCATATGTGTGTGTGTGTGTGTGTGTGTGTGTGTGTGTGTGTGTGTGTGTGTGTGTGTGTGTGTGTGTATGTGTGTGTGTGTGTGTGTGTGTGTGTGTGTATGTAGGTAGGAGCGGCATCAGTATCTTAAATCAGATACAATACTGTGTTATGTCTACAGATTTTTTTGACCTATGACAATCTGCCAACCCACATGCAAACAAACCATATATTTATTTTTATTATGTAAAGCAGTACCAGTCTGTCCATTTTTTCAGATTGGTGCATTAAATATGCAAAAAAAGTACAACTCATGTCCTGTATAGCTATAAAATTAAATATTGCGGGATATGCTCCCAAATTAAATGAAGTAATGTTCAGCAGTAATGCCTCATAGAATGAAGGGATTCCTTGTAGCCTTGTGATAGTGAACCATTAGGCTGCTTGAATAAATCCCTTTCATTCAGAGTACAAGTGCACATGCATTTTTTATTGTACTTCATATAACATTTGACATTACTCATCCATGTTGGCCACAATAATTGACCTGTTTAAGATAGTTATAATGTTTTATTGTTTTTGTCAACAGTGCCAAAACTACAGGGGAGCACCACATCCCAAGATCTTTCTGAAAACTTTTCATCCTCTCTCATCCATTGACTTCACATGTTTTTTCTGAAATTTCATAAGTTACACCTTTATAAATCTATCTGAAAATGTCAGTGCTATACTCTGGACTCAATACAGAAGTCACAGAATAAAATAAATGAACGTGTTATGCCTGGTACCATATTAAAACTGTTGATTGAGCAGGGCTGTCATGTAACATTAATCTGTAGGAATAATTATTCAATAATAACAATAAATGATGATAAGTAGGTAGCTGACTGGGTAATCCCTTAGAGGCATGCAGTTATCTACCCATACCTAGTTGGCTTCAGATGAATGTGGCAAAGGCGTCAGTTTTCTAGGGTTATAGGGTAAGCCTTACCACCAGATGTTGGAAAGGAGGCATGCAGCTTTCCTGAAGAGCTGCTCAAGACCTGGTGTACCCATTAAAAGCTATTATACAATGACTGGCCATTAACATTTAAAAACTTGCATGCTGATTGGTCAACCCAGCCCATTGTAAAATCCAGCATATACCAATAGAAAAAAAGTCTGGTCGCCTGGACATTCTTCTATTAATATATACTATGAAGATTCCAGTTTTCTTGTCTTAAAAAAAATAAATAAATAAATAAACTTAAGTGTCCAGACACTTCAGAAGTATGAGACAGAAGGGACAAAGAAAATACAAGGATAAGCCGGTACATTATGCAAAAGTAGAGAGAGACACACCTTACCTTATTATCTTTGTATTTTCTACATCCTGTTTCTCTTGTAAGTATGAACAGTTCCAGATCTCAATTTTTTTTTAAAGAAAGAAGAAAAGCAATGGAGACATTCCTTTCTTCATTGCTTCCTTTACACAACATTGATTTACTGCTTAAGTATGGGAACACAAGTCCCAT
Source organism: Protopterus annectens (assembly GCF_019279795.1). NCBI lineage: Eukaryota > Metazoa > Chordata > Ceratodontiformes > Protopteridae > Protopterus > Protopterus annectens. The sequence goes on along the minus strand of NC_056731.1, from coordinate 1,035,301,244 downwards.
ACATATGTGCAGTACATCAAGAAAACCCCATGATACCGAGGAAAACTCAAATGAGCACCACAGAGCCATTATACAAGGACATTAATGTCATTTTATAATACCAAGAACTCATGGCTGGGTGTTACTAATGCTGTATATACACACGGTTGGCTTTGTTTGGCCACTTGGTCTCTGCCCTTGTAACCAAACCACACCAACCATGGGTTAATCCAGCATTACCAACACTCAGCCATGGGTTATCGCTATATTACATACTAAAAATAAATTTTAAAGTTCAAGTTTATTGAGATTCTTATAGCCAAGCACATTTACAATAAGAACGTAAATCAATTTAAAAAACAACAGAAGGACAAAATGAATTACATGGAAAGTTAAGAAATAATCATGAAAATGATAGCAATGAATCAGAATTAATTATATGCCAGTCTTAATAGGTGCTTTTTATTTTCAGAGTTACTTTAAAATCACCCAGTGTGGAGGGTATCCTCTCCACTGGGGAGGAAAATCCTATTGTACAGTACCTAATAACAATAGCAGTGCACGTCTATCTCCAGATGCACTTAATAGCCCAAAGAAACAGAAATGCAGAACCCAGTCTAAATAGTAGAAATCCTAGAGGTCCCTCAAAAAGGGATAACAAAACTCTTTTAGAGCTAAATATTCTTAAAAGAATCAACTCCCCCTCTCCATATCAAAAACACATCATCGATAAAACACTTGTATATTACTATGTTATCAATACATTTTTTTATTTGCATGTTACTTTTCCTCAAGAATTCATGAACATGTAGGCATAACTGGGCGCCATAGCTGTGCCCACTGCCACTCCATTCACTTGATGGTAGATATCCTCATTAAACTTAAAAACATTATAAGTCAAAATAACATCCAACATTTCCATGAGTAACCCCACTGAATTACTTGAAAATAGTTTGGGAGTAATTCTATCCTTACTGTTTCCATTCCCTCTATATTAGGAATCATAGTGTGCAAAGATTTACTACCTAGGGTAACTAATAAGTCAGAATCTAACACTGTAACATTTTTAGTTTTTTGTATAAAATCAAATGTGTCCTTGATATAAGAATTACCCATCAACACCACTTTCTGTAGGTGTTTCTCCACAAAAATTGAAATGGCTTCAGTTTTAGCACATTTGCTTGCAACAATTGGCATAAGAGGCGGATTGTCCAAGTCTTTGTGGCTTTTTGGCAGACCAAAAATCCTACTAAATTTTGGGGAGTCATTTCTTAAATATTTTCTTATTTTCTCAGTAATTCTACCTGTATAGAGCCACTCTTCTATCAGTGAATCTATTTGAGCATAAGGTTTTTTAACTTTCATAAAAGTCACAATCTCATAATATGCAGTATCATCTAACATGATAGACATTTTGTTCACATAAACACTTTTATCGAACAATACCAATGAATTGTCTTTGTCAGCTTTATAAATTAAAATAGCATCATTATTAATTAGATCAAAAACACTTTACATTCATATACAGACATATTAAAATACTTATATTCACTTTGATTGTCCAACAGTTCAATTATCTGCAGCTCAGTAGTGGTTAGAAAAAAGTTCTTTTCTAAAAGGTGGGTTATAAATGCTGGGATGAAAACACATCATCTTTCTTTGCATCTTTGTATAGCAGTTTAAAATTAAGTTTCCGAGTAAAATCCCTTAATTCATTGATGGCATCAGTATTCTTTTCTCTCCCTGCTGGAATGAAGTTCCACCCTTTACTTAAAACTTTGCACATGTCATCATTAAGCAATTTCAATGACAAATTAACTACTTTGACAGAACATTCAACAGTACCTAGAATGAATTTCTATTTCTCCATTTCCTCCATTATTTCTTTCAAAATCCCCTGTTCTCTGCTCCTGAATTTGAGGCCATTACCTCGGCCCAAGTTCTGTTGCCATTGGTACTTGTTGATACACTTGAACATTTTGCAAGGACTGGCCCTGCTGAAAATTTGAATTGTTGTTTGAAGGAATAGGCCTAGGCAAATTAATCACCTCCAGATGCTGTCCTCACTATGCTAGGTGTTCTGACCTTCTTGGTCCTCCTTGCTCATTGTTCACCTGCCTAACAGTGACATAATTTCTTCTATTGGATGACTCCTTGTTCTCTAATGAACCAGCTTCTGTTGTCACTCTTAAATAAGCCACTCCATGCTTGTATTCTCTTAAGTCTCTTTGGAACTTCTTGATTTTTCATTTAGCCAGAATTTCATTCTCCTTGATTAATTTATCTTGTATAGTGCAGAATTTTGTGTCAAAATGGTCTGCACTCAACTTATCTTTCAGAGAAATAAAACTTGTGCTAATTTTACTGTTCAGTTGTTCTATGTTTTGCTTGTTCAAGTTTAATAACATTTCAACATATTGAAGCCCCACCTTCTGATTCAGTTCTACCCATTTATTAATGAAGTCTTTGGGTAGTTCAGCGCCATTCAGCATTTTAGTTACTCCCAGCCCTTTGGGAACCCTTTTTACTCACAAACAGCTATCGAAATGCAACACTTCCCATTGCAAAATGTTTGCATTTTAAGAGATCTCTTTCAAGTTCCTTAAATGCTTCAGTTGCGCTGTAAATATAGCTGTTAGTATTGCTCAAATTGCTACTCACAAAAAATGGGTCTGATGGTGTGGCTAAACAACTCAAGAGCACCTCACTGCTTCTTAATGGCACACTCTCATTCCTTTGGGCTGTAGAACTGCTTGCTAGTCCTTCTTGATTCAGCACTATTGAGCCACTCAGTGTATCATGGAGTGTAAACCCCATAGGCTCTGATAAAAACTTGATACATGTATCATGTATCATGGAGTGTAAACCCCATAGGCTCTGATAAAAACTTGATACAGCTTGGTTTATCTGAAAAACGTAAACCAGTCCATACTACACACAAATATTCTTAACACTAGGACTTTAAAAGTAATAGGAGACTGAACTGGCATCTGGTTTAAGATCTTCAGAGCCTGAGTAATATGAAGGCAACTAGATATATCATTAGATAACCAGGCTTTTGGAGCAGTAGCAGTTGGTCCAGTTCTGGGTTACTATGACCTAGATAAATGGAGGTACACTAAGAATGGAAGAGAACAAGGCATGTACCATAATAGAAAAGCCTTGTGGGACAGAGGGTTTTAATGGGTGACAATACTTCTTAAGTGGACACATAATGACTACAGTTGATATCTAGGATTCCAGGTTTGAAGTTTGATACATGACTGACTGACATGGAGAAGAACAAAAACAAAGTTTGGACGTTATGTTGAAATAGTCCCAATCAAATCTTACCTTTTGAAAGTGATGTTTTCAGTTGGCATTTCCCAGCCTTGGGGGGAGAGTGGCGAACCCCTTAATCCTTTTTATGTATGTATATTAACTCCAGGATTGCTTTTTGGCAGAGAAAAATAAACTCCGGATAGTATTTTGGTATCACTGTTTAAATGCGAGTAAAAAAGAAAAGAAGAAAAAAAAAAACTTACACAATAAAATGTGAGTCACAAATAGCTCACATTTGAGTCAGGTACTCAACATTTAGTCACTAAGTAACAATCCGTTATGTAAATCCCGACCTATATGTTAAACCTTATTCATGGGGTCTATCTTATCATCACTATGAATGATAGCTGGTTTCAACCATGGTAGCTATAATTCCTTAAGGTGATAAGAGTAGGCATGGACACTGTCTTGGGTGTCCTGACCTTCATTTGATTACTGGTTATCTAAGTCTGGGTGAATTCTTCCCAGTTTTTCTTAGGGAATTTGCAGCAGACATTTTGTCCACAGGGAAGATAAAGAAATAACAGGTATCATCAATATAACAATGTTTCCAAAGACCTCACCTATCCATCCAATGAGTTTTCCCAAAGAAAACACAAGAATGTTAAACAAGAAAAGACCTAATGTTGAACTATGTCTGATACCAGACCCATATGAATGAGTGGATGAGGTATTGGTTGTCAACTTGGATCCATAATGATAAAACAGGAAACAAAGTTTTGTACAGTAAGACATCATAAGATAAATGCCACAAATATCCATAAATATATATATATATATATATATATATATATATATATATATATATATATATATATATACATTTTTGCAGGGAGGATCTGCTTTTTGATAATGTAGTGGGTTTGTTCTCATACCCCTAATCTCTAAACATTTTACTGGCCAGTCATATGGAAAACTCCAGACCCCAAACAGTTCGGTTTTCCCATTCTTTCTCCTACTTGTATCATTGCTTCAGTAACTTAAGTTCAGGAACAGTAAATGGGCAGCTTCACAATACGACTGTGATGATTGAGAAATGTGTTGATAGTGTCTGATTAATTTTAATTGCTGTGGAAGTAGTTTTGCACAAATGTTATAGACCTCATTTAAAACATTAAAAAATTGAAATGCTGCAACATTATTAAGAGATACAGCCAGTCAGATCTACCAAAAGCCTTTTTCAGTAATGTTAGAATCAATGCAGGTATGTTACATGCCAGGAAATTAAAAAGCACATTAACTGTTCATCAGATAGCATCAAGGACTGCATGGTGTAATATGTAGATCTAATGTGATTAAAACATCTGCTGGTTGTTGCTTAGTCATGTCTGAGTATTTGGGACCTCTAAGACTTTAAAGTAATAGGCCTGTCTATCCACCACTGCTTCCTCAAATTAATGCCAATTCATATAATCACTTCAGAAAAATCCTAAATTACTAAGTTTATGTGACTTAGTAATTTTTTAGAGACTGTCTATAAATATATAATTTTTTTTAACATTCTATATACCAACTGACATTTTATATGATACCTTTACATATGAATATTTTATTATGTATGTATTTATTATGTTATTTATTATATATTTATTTAATTTTATAAGTAACTTATGATTTTAGAATGTGTGGGCCAGTTCTCTTTTTTTGTCATATATATATAAGCACTTTATAATAAAATGTTTTTAAACTGTCTGCATATTTTTTACACCAGCAAGGACTAAGTATTAATTAATGGCCAGCCAATAAGAATTTGAAAACAATTAATTGAACAATTAGATTTGCTATTTAAACGGAGGTTGTATTTGTTAACATAGATTCTGATGAAGTCTCCGTATGGAGAAGAAAGCGCTTAATCTGGATGTTTTTATTTTTATTATTTTTGTTTCACCGGTTTTACAATAAACTTTGAAGTACCATTTGGTTGGATTCTTGAACATTGGTTATTACAAGGGAATTATTTGGTTCCAGGTTCCAGGATACGGAGGGAAGCCTTCATTGTTACTGGATTGCGCCTTTACATTTTTATTCCCAGTGTAAAAAAAACGTATCACACTTTGTTAAAGAATACACAATAACACAACAGTCAATAGTCAGTAATGCAGAAGTAAATGTATTTTATGAAACACATTTGCTTTCTCTATGATCCGGCATTGTTGACAGTTTGATCGCTAGTTGATATACCTCTTCTATAACCAGATTTTACATCTTCCAGCTGTCTGTCTATATATTGCCAAATGTAAGTGCAGCTTTGTGATAATATGAAAATTGCTTACTATTGCCCTTTTAAAGGAATGAATATAAATTGACTTTTTTCCACCATTGGCCACTATTGTATTTTCCAGATCTACTGACAAATTATAAACAACAGTATAAAAGCATCCTTTTGCAGGTTTTTTACTCATCTAAAATTCCATCACTTCCTGCTACTTCATATCGGCAGGGCTTTTTAATGCCCATTTAACTTCACAAGCCAGAATGCTCATACTGTTTTATAAATCAATGACAGTAGGATTCTTTTTAGTATATAGTTCTTTTGTATATTAGTACTTCCTTTTATTTGTCTGCTTGTGTTTCGTCTAATTTTATAATCCACATTTTATCATGTTTCTGAAATATTGCAAGGGATTGTTCAGCCCTGAAAATGTAACGGTGTGCATATTCAGAACTGTGAGATTATATCATATTTTTACTTACCTCAGATTTTAATAAAAAAAATCAACACCTTACTTATATCCTAGTAGAAAACAAATGCTGATTCAAGAATCTACCTAGCACCTCTGTTTTTAAAAGTGTTGATATCCAGAGAGTATTCCCACCAGCTGCAGTAGAACAGATATTATGTGATTGTGTTTGTCAAATGCAATGAAAATACTTCTAGTCATACAAACTTCAATGCAGACTGGCATTGTTAGAAAGAGTACTATACCATTGCAAACTACTTTACAGAATGAGATGTGTCTATTGATATCAGAACTGCTCAACAGTTAATTAAATATTTTAAAGTAGTGAGGAATAAAATAAATGAAATCTATTAAGAGAAAGTGCAATGGCTGCAATCAACAATATTTTGGTTAGATTTTGGTTAGGTCACAAGAAATAAAAACAAACAAACAAACAGCACATGAATACATATTGCTTTTGGCATATGTCATTTCACTTTCCAATTAATCAAGGCTTAGGGAAATACAGTATCTATTTTTTTTTTAGTGAAGCAAAACTCCCACATGCTTTTCTTGATTTCTCACTTGTTGAAATGAAGGAAATATCTAAATATTGACTAGCCAACATTACATTGTTCTAGTCTCATTTTGTGGTGTGTAAATTCGTGTAAGTACAAAGTTGTTCTACATTATGCAAGGTACAAGCATGTACCCATGAACTACCACATAAGTGGTAGTCTACTTAACACCAAAAGTGTGATAAGAGACCTTGGGACACAGGTGGACAGTAATCGCTCCTTTGATAATCACATCGCTGCAGTGGTCAGGAAATCCTTCTACATGGCTCACTTCATCACAAAAGTTTCTCATCCAGAAAAAAAGAGGTCATTGTTCCCCTCTACTCATCACTCATTAGACTCATTATAGAGTACAATGCCCCTTTTGGTATGTACCTCACATGACATCTACAACAACTGGAAAGGCCACAGAAATACCTCACAAAGAGGATTACTGGCCTCAAACAGATGCCCTACGCAGACCGTCTCAAAACACTCCAGCTTTACTCTGTCGCATATTGCCTACTCAGAGGCGATCTCTGCCTAACATACAAAGCTATGTCAAACCCAGAGCTGTTGGACATGCTCCACTTAAAGAAATCCCAATCCCTGTGAGCCACACACTCTAGGGACCTAAACCCTGTCACCACAATAAACAGAACATGCTGGAGGGATAGATTCCTATCCCAGAGACTTCCCATACTCTGGAACAGACTACCTATCTATGTCGAACAGAGCTCCTCATTAGCACTCTTCAAGAAAAATCTTGATGATTGGATGGGAAATAGGAAATTCACCCCAGGGATCACTTCTGTGGCTCTGCTCGACAGGGGCACAGGAAAATAATTTATTTAGGTGGCAAAAGCCAGGGTACCTTTTTGGCTAGGCTTATATGGGCCCTAGGGCTAATAGCCTAGTACCTACCAATGATGAACCTATGATATTTTACACTTCTGGTTTTTATTTGCTTTCCTCGTTTGTTAAATGTTCAGTAATTCAGGTGCTGGCATTCATTACTGCACCAGTTTCTTTCAAAATAATAACAGTTGTAATAGCAATATCAACAAAAGTAATGTATTATGATATAGAGGATGATACTACATTCTTTGATCATAGCCAACCTGTTATGGATTTGAAAAAGCCATCGAAAAAGACACATAGAGAGTAGAATACAAGAGTCTCAATGTATGAACCTTGACTTCCAGTTTCAGACTACATAACAAGCAAATTATTATCAGTGAAAACTGATCATAACTCTTTGTAGTACATTGAACTTTAGCTGTTCCAGTTACATATAAAAACAAAGTAGCAGTGTATGAGTACAAGTGTTTCACAGGTTTGAGAAAGGTAAGGCACTTAAAACTTGTCAAAGAATAGCTTTAAAAGAGTTGGACACTTCATTATGCCACACATTATGTAAAGTATGTGTGTGCAGAGGGGGCACACCTCTCAGCTGTACAGATTTTCGCAGAATGTCCAGATTTTGCCCCATGTTTTGGATCCATTTCTCATAAAATTGTGGTTTTCTGCAAATCAATAGAAAATCATTGTGGGTTAAAGTCAGAAAATAATGACAGACATTTGAGTTTCAGACTTCATACCCTTCAGAAAATTAATGGCAATGCAAAACCTGTTATTCTATCAATTTTCTAAGTTTGTAAAAGCAATATTTCAAAGGTGTCCCTGATTTTGGACCTTTGCCCCCCCCCCATTATTGATGGCTTTGTCCAGATCTCTTGCTCTAAGAGGTTGAGAGGTATGAGAGGGGGTCATGAGAAGTGTGTTACTCTTTCCAAAACTATCACCTGCCTCTGAAGTTGTACATTACATGGATCTTTAGCTACTTTGATATACTACTGTGATACACTAAGTACTGTCACACAGGCAGTGGCCAGATCTTAGTGTTGCTCTAATGGAGTACAGCTTTAAAACTGTTAAAACTCTTCACTATGCCTGTGTGTGTGTGTGTGTGTGTGTGTGTGTGTGTGTGTGTGTGTGTGTGTGTGTGTGTGTGTGTGTGTGTGCGTTTGGGCACATGTGTAAATGTCTATGTCTGTATGAACATGGCAGTCAGACATGTTTTACTTGTTATAAAGCTGTTTCCATTTTTGTTACTGCCACCACAGAGATGTGTATTTTTCCTTTTTCCTAATTTTGGAGCATAATCAACATACTCCCAAGTATTACTATGTACTTTTCTAATGTCAAAAACGGTGCACAACAAGTTTGTAATGTATGCGTGGAGTACCACAATTTTAATGTGAGGTCAGGAAAACTATAAACCTGTTAAGCATAGCATAAGACCCTATCCTAACAGTGTATAGAGGATGCTTAATAAAGCTTGATAAAGACATACACTTTTAATATCAGGTTCATGCAAGGGACATAGAATAGACAGTGACAGCCTGCATAAAACGGCAGCAGCAGGTAAAACTGCTTTTAAAATCTATTAGATGGTTTGGTCTGCCACACCTATGAGCAAAAGCTGCTGAAGACTTGAGTATGTACGAGATTTAAAGCCATTACTTTGACAGAATGCACTTTGTTTCTGCATGGTGTCTGACTGACAGCACTAAGTGCTTTCCAGCTTTTAAAGACATTGAAAACCAATAAAACATGTGCTACAACACCTTTTTTCCAGTAATTGTTAGCACATGGACAGATAAAGCTCAGGTCTCTGATCATAACTACCATTATGTGTATTCAGCATATATACCAAACTGTACTGGCATTCCATGTCTCTACCACATAATATTTATTTTTGTGGATCCAAATGCAATCTTCCATATCTTTTTGCTAATTTCAGAGTATAATCATCACAATCCACATACTGCAGTAATAACTTTTATAGCAGTAGTAGTAGTTGTAGTAGTGGGACTATCAGTAAAAGAAATAGTATTACGCCAAGACCTCTCTCTGTTTATAATTATGACACTATCTCCAAATTACATTGGGAAATGTGTGGTTTTGATTGATGTGCAAGACAGGGATAAATTGCTGTAACACAAGTATATGCTGTCCTGTGCTCCCTATTAGTGCACTGTGTAATACACATAAAGATACCCTACTACAGCTCTCATATTTTCCGCTATCCCTACCCATCTGCCTGGAAGCAGTCAAGCTGCACACCTTGTACTCTGTGCTTATAGTACTTTGTTTGAGACACCAATGTTAACTGTCTCCTGTTTTGACATACCTGACTCATGCAGTGTCCTGGCTTGCTCCTTGAGTCTAGGTCTTCTGGGTCCCAATAAGATCTTCTTTGCTCTTTGTCCTATAGCCAGCTAGTTTCTTTCAGATCTATTATTGTTACTGTCACATAAAATTACCTGCATGCACGTCAGATCTGCCTACTTGTTTTCTTCCATTATTCACAGATATAGTAACCTTCACATTTTTTTTATTACTTGCATAAGAAAGTAAATGTCTTTTTGTCTCTTGCTGTTTTTTTCTTCATGTTTTTAAAACAAGGGAATTACTAATAAAACCAAACTGTAAGGTGACCAGAAAATGTGATAACATGATGACCTACGTAATTAATGAGTCAGGGTTGTTGCATCCCATTTAAGTAATGCTAAAGTACAGGACATCCAGTCACCAGAGGAAACTAGCAGAAGTACAGGTGCATTTGGCATTATCATTGCTTTGATGGAGCACCAGCAGCCTATTTATTCTAAAAAACTGCAGCTCTGAAAACAGGCATCAAGGCAAAAATTCAGTAGACTGTGACATGTCTGACAGTTTTGAAAACTTGTTGACAACTTAATGTGATGTCAGATGGCCATTTTTTGGAACATTATTGCAGGTTATTTGTCACTGAATATCAAAGCCATATGACAGATACTATGAATGGGGTTTTATCTCTGTTCTCTTTCAGAAACTGGTGGTATAAGTGCTCGTTAGCAAGGTAGATTATGCAGATTCAAATGTAGCAAGAAAAAGAAAAAAACAAGAGCAGTGTGTGAAGTAAATAGACCATCTGTGCAAGCTACTATAGAACATTCTGTTTAAGCAGAATAAGGCTGGTGAAGGAGCCTTTGTTTTATTAAATCTTAAATAACTAAAAAGGTGAAAATAAAATGATACAGCGCAAAGCTGAAAAAAAATCATGAGACTCCCCAGACTCTGAAATAGACTGCCCATACATGTCAAGCAGAGCGCCTACTTAGCTCTCTTCAAAAGGAACCTTGACGATTGGATGGGAGAAAGGAAATTCACCCCGGGGATCACGTCAGTCACCCTGCTAGACAGGGCTCCAGGGAAGTAAATATTGTGAGAAGAAATAGCCAAGGAATTGTTATGGCTAGGCTTGTATAGGCCCTAGGGCCGATAGCCTAGTACCAACCTATGAAACTATGAATCATTCTAGAAATACAGAAATCAAGCATGACAGAATAGTATGCATTTTATAGAGAAAGGAGTGAAAATTATTTTAAATTTAAGAATTTTTAACTCATTCCCTCCAGTAATAGCTCTTTTGAGTGTGTACCTTTAACTCTCAGTCGGTGTGGCTTGAGCCTTTAAAAAATGAAATTATGACCTTACACTTCAAACAAATATTCATAAATCTGGAACCATAAGTGTTTCTAGAAAAATTGTAAATAGCAAACTATTCAGGATAAATAAATCTTTATCTTGGTGTTATTTATTGAGTTTGTTGCTTTAAAGTTGATTTTATAAGTGAAAATAAAAGTAGTGAATATTAATGTTGTAATGTTATATAAACAGATTACAATATTTCAGTACCTATTCCAGCAAGGCACATACTGCCAGCAGGATTTTCTTCATACAGCCATGAGCTTTCATATTAGGCTATGCAGTTCTATCTGGGTTATCTGAATGTTGAGATATTTAGAGAAATATGAACATTATTATCATTACAATACAAATAAACAGTGTACAGATAATGTTCAATATCTCTTTGACTACTTTAGACAGAGGTCAAATATCAATACAGTTGTGTTTGCCATCATGTATGCTTTAAGATGAAATGTTCCAATACTTTGTATGTAGAATGGTTTTGGAATTATTAATGCAAATATGAACAAGCAATGTTTGACACCAAGAGGCGTCAATAGGAGTTAATGGCAGAAAACGCCTGGAGGCACACTCGGCTGTAATGAGTTTTTAATAGAGAAAGATCATTTGGGATCTGTCAGGCATTGGGGGCCTGCCCAGTATAAGTTGTTACTAAGACTACTTGACATCTTGTAAGCGAAACACATACATAATTCAAGTTGTGGGAATGACTTGACTTGCTAAGTAGCAGATAGTTTAATTATTTTGCTTGTCTTGCTAAGTATCAGATAGTTTAATTATTTTTGGTTAGTTTGCATTTACAATCATTATAGTCAGATGGTAAAATATCTTATTGAAATACTCAAGGCACTTCATTTACCTTCCCTTTATTTGTGCATCTCCATGTGAGGTTATTGGTTACAGCAGGCAAAACAGAGCAGACCAAATTACCTTTCAGTGGCATGGTGTAGAGTGATAAAATGCAAACTATATCACAGGAGACCCAGGATAGATTTGCAGCTCTGGCATCTGAGAACTTTGCAGGGAGGAATGGGAGGGCAATCATTTAGGCATTACCTAAGGATTGATGTGGTCCATACATGGGAGTAGTCCTTGCACATAAAACAGGCAAACCCAGCAGAAGGCTGAACCAAGAGATATGCCATAAATAAAAAAAAATATCCCCTGATGTAACTAATCAATGGCATGACCCTCCCAGAATAGCATTAGGTGTTATGTTGTCCACAGCCTTGGAATACAGATAGTCTGGGGGCTGTAGTTGTGGTTACTAGACCTGAAAATGAAGGAGTGCACTAGGATAAGACAGAAATAATGAAGCAGAAGGGGAAATTTCCCTTCATCAGCCACAGATTCCTGATAATCTTGTGAGATTTCTAAATTGCTCTCAAGCTAGACAAGTAACATAATTCCACAAGTGTGACCTGGGCCCACCCTTAACCCAACATCTACTTCCCATGGCAGTACCTGCAACAATGCAAACAAGAACTATCAATGAACATATTCATCTCTTACCTGAATTTTATCAGTCTGATTTGGTAGATGTTCTTACTAAGAAGTTATTCTCTATCTCCAATTTCCTCACCCTGCTATTGACATTAAGCCCAATGACCTTACAGAGATATGATAGCTCTCATTTTTGTCATCATTATGTTGCTTGCTTTAGTGAGGATGGGTGTGCAGACAGGGTGGTAAAATCAGAACTGTATCAGAGAACCTAGCTTCAACCTCACCATCAAGATCAGTTCCATTCCTTCCAGACTGTAGCCATAGCCCAGCCTGTTACCAGCCTCACACTTCTCTTTGTCCACATTGATGTGCCATGTCCTGTAGTAATTCAACACCTCCAGTATGGGAGAGTGTCTCCCAAAATGAAGACAATAATTCCCTCTTTTCCAGGTCAGTGATGTAAAATTCAAATTTAGAGGTGTTCATTGCCATCCCAGCCAGGTGTGCATTAGATGTTACAGTCAGATGAGGCTAAAAAGACAGTACCTCTAGATTTTCACAGACCCCATGCCAAGCTCAGTTGTGTTTTGATATCCATCTCTAGAACATCAGTAACAGGAATTGTGACAAGATGCCTCTTGGTGGTGCCAAGAACAAACTCATCATGAAACAAACTCCCCAAAGGCATGCAGATTTATTGGAAAAAAGTGACAGAATATAGCAATCAAAAATACTTAAGGAGATGAAAAGCAATAAATTATAAACATGGAGACAAGTACATGCACTTAAATTTGCAACTTTAAGCAGTAGGTGATCTTTAGTGCTAAATGTAATGTATGGTTTTCATGAACAGTATATTTATGGTATAAACACATCCTTCTCTGTAGCAAATGAGATCAGATACAGATCCCATTACACTGAACTTTCTATCTTGCATATAGTCACATCATCCCAAATTGCATTGTGGTTGCCTAATTTTAGCATTCTGACCAGTCTATTTGTTCTGAAAGCATAGCTATACTATCCCAAATAGTACAAATAAACAACATATCCAATGCATTGTAATGTACAACAATGATTATATTTATATTTCCCCCTTCTTTTTCTCTCATAAATTAATCATTATCACAGGATTGATACTTCACACCTACAAAGCTGTAGAATACATACTAATTATCTTGGCCACTCTATATCACATTATGTGAAACAACATGCTTTTGCCTTGAGCCCATCTCTCATATCTTGGAATGTTAAAATACATGCTTATTGTTTAGTGCTTTTCACCTCCTCTAAGACTGAAACATATGTTCGTTATTTAAAACCACTACCTGCCTCATCTCCAGAGATCACATAATGCAATGCTCATTTTTGGGGAAGTCAGTCCCATTTTTGCTGTTTGCATAGCAGCATAGATGAGATTCTTAATTTCTCTTTCTCTCTGGAGAGCCACAGATAAATTGTGCAAGAGTGATATGCAAACAGTTTATCCCATGATATCACATATTAACAGACATAGAGTATAAAGAACTCCATTCACCAAATAACCTAATCAAAAAAATGTTTAAAACAGCAAAGCTGACATTTTCTATATGAAATGTTAAGCACACTGTTAAAATTTTCACAGGAGGCTCGCAAGGGCAGTTAGCTTAGTACCAATCTATGAACCTATGAACCTATGAGTACAAACATGCCTGCATCCTTTCTGCAACATTTATATCCTGTTTCCAATATTGCAGTAACTCAGTGAAAGAGTGAAGACAACCATGCTCCAGATTAGAGTAATTTGGAGTTAAGATAAAATAGAACAGGTGTGTGCTAATTGGTGGAATTTAATCTTTGCAAAACTAGAATATATACCTTTAAGCATAGGACATTTGGTGTGCTATTAATTTAGAACACTGACACATTATGCATCTGTAATTTTCTGTTTGTTATGACAGATCTACTTGTGCAGATAATTAATATTTACTGGCATGTTGCCAGGTCACATGCCACTGCACTTCTGGAAAAATGTAGCTGCAATTAGAGCTTGTCATGTTGACTTGCTGTAAGCAGAGGAGGGACACTTGTTGCAGGATCACCTGAAAGCACTGCTGCCAGTCTATACTATTACCCACCAACTAGTGATGGAGGAAAGGCTTCGTGGAAGAGGAGAACCTTAATGGGCTGAAACTACAATGTAGCTGTAAACCATAATATTATAGAATGCAGCTATCCCCGTTGTCATGGAGTTCTACACTGATAGTAATCCACTGCATGTCTAAGACAGAGTCTGAAAAGCAAGTAAAAATCATCAGATGCATAAGTGCACTTAGTGTCTTTTGAAGAACAGCTCATAATGGGCGCAACTGTTCACATCACACTTCTGAATATTCTGCATTTGCTTTTTACAAGAAATCAAGGTTGACAAGAGTCCTTTGATGTAAATGTGACTGCACAGTGCCAAATAATTTGTTTCTGATTAATTATATGATTTATTGCTAAGGGTTAGAATTGTGTGTGCTGTTAGAGACAATGGAATAAGATCTGAACTATTGCCAGAGACAGATTTAAAACTGCAAAAAGTGTGAAAAACGTATGAGTGTTTGTAGAGCATCAGCGTTAACCATACTTTAAATGAAAGAGCATGCTGAAGATGCACTACTGTAAATTCAGGCATAATTTGAAAAATGAGACTACAAATATGTCTGAATAGTATGCATTACTATTGCATGAGATTGAAGACACAAACCTAAATGAAAGTGATTCAACTCAGCTGCAGATTTTTTGTTATGCGCATGGCTATCATCATAGCAAAAGAGCCATTGGCAACTAATAGCAAAGAGTTTCATAAATGTGATCTTGCTAGACTTTTATTTCATTCTTTTTTTAAATAAGCAGGTCTATACTGAATGTTGAAAACCTATTTTTCAGTCTATTGAAGTTAATAAAATAAGTAGCAATACATAGATGGCAATTAGATGAATACTCAAATTGACAAATCAAGTCAAGCAATAATTTATGACAATCAGATGCATACCCAAACTGACAATTCAAGTCAAGCAATAATCTGCCTATCAGACATCTAGACTTGTGTGTTGAGACTGTGTGCAAAATTGCAATGTTACGCTCAAGTAACCCAATTCATTTGTCATCGTAAAAAAATAAAATTTTAAGTTTGATCCTGGAGATGATTGCAACAACATGAGTGAGAGCTTGTTTAATCAACTCTACTTGAAAAATTCCCTGTCTGTGTCTGAAGCTTCATTACTGAACTGAAAAATACTGAATCCATTGGTTCAAATCATGTGTGCTCAGAAACTGAGAGTATAGCATAATGTTTAAAGGCATGTCAGTTTCACAATCTTGTGCAATCACTAGAAGCTAAATTATAGTCAGAAATCATGTTTTGCAAAATCACAAGAGGTAGTGATTTGCATAGCCAAGAATTGCAGAATCAATGATTTGTATGTTTGCAGAGGCAATAATGTGTTCAGTCATGCAATTAGTAAAGCAATGCCACAGTACTAGAAAGCAGTCTCCAGTGATGTGGGAGCACAAAATCATTAACGACTACTTTGGCAAAACTAACACATATAATGCTGAAACATAACTCACATCAGAACATTTTTCAGAATTCCTGCATCATATTAAGAAGGCCTTTGCTGAGAAATATAATTTAACTAGATGACCAGATGATAAAGTGAAAGTTCCATCAAAAACTTCAATTTGCCATGCACAATGCCCAAGTTTAACAGAACAATTATCCTTAAAACTGATGCTACAGAAAATTCATGTACCTTATTTAGGGATTTTCAAGTGGATATAAAGAGCTTATTATGTCGCATGTGGCCAGATGCATCAAAATATATTGAAATAAAGGTAATGAACTACTCTGTGTACTCTACTGATTAATATTAAACTGCTTTTTTATCTTTGTATTACTGTTTTTTTCATATAAATTGCTATCTTACCAACTTCTAATATTGCACTGTTATCCATTTTATGTCTGGTTTTAAACACTGGGCTGAGCCTGAAAATGGTTGTCCTGAATTAGTGGTCTGCCCCCAGTCAAGAAATGCATGCAAGTGTGTTGAATTAGGTCAAGATACTACATAAGGTTTAGATTACCAAAATTTGCTGTAGATCTCTATCTGTTAAGAAACAATCAGTACATTAATGAGGTTTGGAAACAAACCAATTTGTCCAGGGACAACCTTAGGAGGGTTAGAGTGAGTTAAATGGGGGATGGGGTGGGAGAATTGATGGGTATAAGGGTTAAGAGTAGGGATAAAAGATAGGTTGGCTAGGTTTTGAGAAGGGATGGGTTAATTTGTGAAAAGACTTTAAAGGAAGTGAGGCAGATGTAATCTGGGACTTTGGCATTATAGTGCTGTAACTGGGAAGAGGATTACAATTTTGGCATGAGTTTGCAAGATGCAAATGTATGTCTTAGATGACCTGTAGGTATTGCTGTGGTCAGGTAGGCCTGGGGTAATGGTGAGTGCATGCAGATGTGAGTAAAGTTTGGTTATATTTATTTTTTGTCATTCTTTCTGCTGCATTTCTCTGCCTCTAATGATTTAGGAAAGGTTGCCCAGTATAGGGGAGTGTCGATCCAAGGGCCTACTTGTCGAGCAGGTGAGTCACTGTTCTAATCTCATTTTGCAGCATTTAATAGTTGTTGTTGGAACTTGATTTAGGTTTAATACTTTTTGTCAGTTTTAATTCTGGTATGGGGATGTTTTAGTTGACAGGTTTAATGAGAAGGTTTTTGGATGACCACACAGTTGGAGGGATCATTGTGTTTGGTTTCATGCAGTTTATGCTTAATTTATGCTCAGAAGTTACTAATAATGACTTACATTCAGTTGCATTGATGTTGCCTTGTGGTCTCATTTATGGAGAAGCTCTTGGTGGTTTTCTGGGTGGTCTAGCTCAGCTGGTGTATTCATTGGTGGTGGGGGGTTGCTTCAGTTTTGCTGCTGTTGTTGGATCCAGCAGGAGCTGTGAATGAATTGAATGGCTCTAAACTGGGAGGTTTAACAGTCATCTGGGGGCACATGTGTTATGCATGCCTCAGCTTTGCCTACCTCACATGGCAACATTTTGTAGAATGGACAGCTTTGCTTCATGGAGGTATGTTGGGAATGTCTTGTATTATTAACTTGTTTTGACCTGGTTTTTGCTTGGTGATGAGTTGTTTGTAAAAAGAAAACAAAACAGAGATTGTGCAGACAAAGGTAACAGGGTGTGGGTAGGGAGTTAGCACAGAGGATTAGAACTCCTGGCTATGTAGGAGTTATTATCATCTGTTGAGACCGGGGCAGTTGGAAGATGAGACTAGGTAGGCTTGTTGTCCTTCTGCTATTAGGCAGATATAAGTTACCTGATGTTGGAGTTCTTAGTGGTTTTTGTTGCTGGCTAGAGAGTTTTTATTCTCTTACCATTGTAATTTCACTTCATCTTTTTTTGTTAAAACCATCCAGTTGTGACTGTTGCTTTGGGGTTGTGTAGGGTGCCATCTGATGCAGTAAGTGGTCTAATTTATGGAGCTTATTAGCCCACTGATTTTACAGGTAAATGAGGGAAGCACCCAGACATTGAATGGAGAGTGTTGAGTGTTTTTTCTTCTCTATCTTAATGTTTCTTTTTTGTTACAGATGGAGAGCATATGCAGAGTTTTAGCAATGGTGGGAGGCCATTGTGGCGCAGGTGGAAGGGTTGTTCCAGGAGGTCCCTAATACTGATCCCGGGATGGCAAATTATACAGGGGAATCCAGCCAAAAGAGATGACATTCAAAGGCAAAGACCAGGTTGGTAATTTGTGGAAAAAGACCATGGCTGTCGATACAGTTGGTTGCAGTTGATTCTTCAGTGACTGGAATGGCTCAGGACAGAGTGGTAAGTAATTATATCATGTTGGGTGTTCCGTTAGGCAGGTGTGTTCATTGGTGGTGGGGGGTTGGTGTGGTTTTCCTGCTATTGTTGGATCTGTTAGGCAGGCAGGTCAGGAGTGTGTGTGGGGAATGATTGTGGGATACCGGGAGATGAGGTTTGTCAGGGGTTGGGTGACACTGGGAGGTCTATGGGGCATATGCAGAGGTGTCACAAGATGTGTTGGGGAGAAGCAAATAGTGGGGAGAAGTGTAGGGTTGTCTGTGTGGGATCTTGGGTCAGCTGTTTTGGAAGCGGGATCTGATTTTTTTACATACAAACTTGCGATTGGTTAGCTGCACAGACTATGAGGCAAGGAGCAGGGGCAGTTTTTCTAACTCCTCACATTCCATCCTCACTTATGGAGAAGATTTGGGAGGGAAATGTTAATGTCTTTGAATTAACTGATGCAGTAGGGGTACAGCAATTGGTGGTATTAGAGTCAACAAATAGTAAGGACCATTTGGCAGACTTAGCAGCATTTCATCTGAGGACAGTAGGTAGATTGTGATTTAGGGTGTGGGATAACTGGGCAGTAGGTTTTGTTTACTATATGGCAGTTTGGCTGGAGAAGGATGCTTCTTTGGTGTTGCACCTTTTGAGTTACTTTCTTATGATCTGGGAGGCTTAGTGTTTGCAGCCATGAACTGCCTGATTATGGTATGACCAGAGATTTTGGAAGTGGAAAGTAGTTGATCACTCTCGACTAGGACATACACATCCAGACATATGGCTTGCTGCTATGATGGATAGCTATGTGGGGATTGCTAGATGGGGAAAGGTAGGGGAAGAAGGGGGATGTATGTTGGGCTTTTAATGCAGGAAGTTGCTAGTGAGTAAGGTGTAAGTTCCTGCATGCTTGTTCAAAGTGCACAGGGAACCATCCAGCGGTGCAGTGCAGGTGGCAAGAGGTTAATTCAATGGCTTTGGGTTAATTTTCAACTGCTGGGGTATTTTCCCTTCTTCTTTCCAGGGGTTTCAGAACCTTAGAGGTAGAGACAATTTTTGAGGGTTATGGAGAGGGGTGTCCTTTTAGGGGGCTAAGAGTTGGAATGGGATCACATTCTCCCATTAAGGTAGATGCATTGCAGTGTATGCTCCAGCAATTTCCTGATTCTTTTTTTAAAGAAGAAATAGTTGAAGGTTTTTGTTATGAGTTTTCTATTAAATCAAAGGTGGTGGGGGATAATCTGTAAGAATTTGTGATCTGTATGGTGGAAGTACGGCATATTGGAGAATTTGGTGGGGAAGGAGTGACAAGCGGGTAGATTGATGGGTCCTTTTGATAGCCTTCTTTTGAGAGTTTGAAGGTTTCTCCATTGGGTTTGGTTCTGAAGAAGCTGGCAGGTGAGTTGAGGCTGATTTACTATTTGTCATAACCAGAAGGTAGCTCTGTTAATGATTTCATTTCAGTTGAGGATGCCATAAGTCAGCTTTGCATCTTTGGATGATGCTGTGAAGGTTATCTGGGGTTTTAAGGATTCGTGGTTAGTGAAGGTGGACACCAAATCCACTTTTTGCCCTTTGCTGGTACAGAAGGAGGAGCCATTATTAGGCATGGTAGTTGGGAACACATTTTACTTCAATCCAGCCCAGAAACTTGTAGCTTATTGGCTGTTTTGGGCCATTTCCTATCTCTTTCTAACCCCCTGCTTTAAAGCCTGCTTTAGTGCGCTTTTGCACAAATTTGCACATAGCGCAGCATCGGGCACCGCCGCTTAATCGGGTTTAAACTATTCCCGGCTCCACAAAGTCTACTCTTCACTTTTTCCCTTGGAACTGCTCTAACTCTCAAACTAAACACTCTATTCTCAATCTAAAACCCTGCACTTGCTCATATAAGCAATTTTTTATAAGTTAAGCACTAATAAACTAAAAAAGCACTACATCCTCATATAATCCCCTTGAGTACCTCATCCCCATTTGATCCTTCTGATTCAGTTACAAAGGAGTTCCCTATACTATTCTAGCATGTCGAAAGGTCAGTTGCTGGCTTCCTCTCCAGTCCAGCTAGTGAATCTGGGAATCTTGAGGCAATGTTACAACTGCCTTATGTACACAGACAACCCTCTCCTCCTCCCAACGAGTACAAATATATGTGAGAGATGCAACCATATAGCCAAACTGGAGGCTGAGCTCTCTCGACCCAGTACTGGTGTAACCAGTCAGGAGGAGAAGGTAACCACACACACCATAAATCCAGTCTCACATAGACCTACCACAACTGCAAACCAAACACATAAACACACAAAAACATACTCGGAGGCTCTAAATAAAAATCTGCCAAAGCAGCAGAGACCTTCAAAGCAGACATCCAAGCAACCACTACCCTAAAACAAATCACATGCAACACATAGTTCACAAAGTCAGTGTGCCAAACAGTCACAGCCCTTAAGGCCTAACAACATACCTGATACACTTGTAATTGGTGACTCTATAGTCAGACACACTGATGTCCCGCTCACCAGGCTGAACAAGGAAAAGGTCACAGTGAGCTGTCTGTCGGGCGCTAGAATCCACCACATAACACAAGCACTCAGGTCACTCCAAAGCAGGTACAAATATGACTCAGTCATTGTCCATGCTGGTGTGAATGACCTGAGATGTACCTCCCTGGACTACATGAAAAGAGACATTGAGGAGCTCTCTGATTATGTAGTCCAGGGTGGTATGACCCTGACCTTGAGCAGCATCTTACCCTCACCAAGAATGATGCCCCAGTATAAAGACAAAATGATCAATTTCAACAATTGGCTTACGTATTGGTGTCATTCAAAGGGGATCCAGTGTCTGTCTGCTTGGGATGACATGCTCGACAAGCCACGCTGCTTTGCAAGGGATGGCTTGCACCTGTCACCCCTGGGCTTTCGGATATTGGCAAAGGCTCTTGCCACCCCCATAGTGTCTTTTTTAGACAAGGCTCAAAAGACAAACCCACCTCCTTAGACAACACAAGTAGAAAGAAACTGAGGGTAATGCTGCTCAACGCCAGAAGTCTAAACCTCAAGATGCACGCTCTCGAAGCCCTCCTCAGTATGGAGAACATCGATGTCTGTGAAGTGACAGAAACCTGGTTTAAGGCTCCCGAGATCACCCCAGCACTACCAGGTTATACCTCATATCATGCTTTTCGGCCCCAAAACTTGGACCGAACCACAAAAGGAGGGGGAGTATCCATATTCATCAAGGATACCCACACCTCCAGGTTAGTGGCATTGCATGAAGCATCGGAGACCATCCATGTGCAACTAACAGTGGGCAAAACTGCCTTCCAGTTTGTAGCTTGCTACAGACCACCCTCTCAAACTCAGGAACCCCACTCGCCCTTCCTGAAGACACTGGAAAATATGAAGGTCTCTCCAAACACCATCATATTGGGGGACTTCAACTATCCAAACATAGACTGGGAGCATTACTCAAGCCCCAACACCCTAGCCCAAAGGATCCTAGAATTCATAAACTCAAATGCTATGGAACAACTAGTCACCACTCCCACAAGAGGGGAAAACATACTAGACCTGATCATCACAAACATGGGGACACAATGTTCCATACCAGAAGTATACCCCTCTTTGGTAAGATCAGACCATAAATTAATCTCACTGGAAATTCACATCCTGCACCCACCCCCAGCACAGAAGACCACAGTGAAGAACTTCTCAAAAGCTGACTTCACACTTCTTAAATCCAAAGTGGAATCCTTCAAGGCCCCCGGGCCAGTGGAAACTACAGCCCAATCTGCTGAATCCTTTATAAACACATTCTATGGGCACCTTCAGAAATGCATGGATCATGCAATCCCAAATAAAACCAAGACGCATTTCCACAAAGGCAGGCGTCCTGTCTGGTGGACTCCAGCCATAAATAAGCTATACAACAGAAGGAGGAAGCTACTACATGATAGAGCAAAATCCCTAAAATGGAAGGCATCTCTGATCAGTACTAGCAAAAAACTACGTTCCCTCATAAAATCATCCAAGGCCAGCTTTGAGAGAAAAATTGCACAAGACACTAAAGATAATCATAAGGCCTTCTTTAGTTATGTTAGAAACCTGGGTGGCAACTCCCAGATATGCTCAGAGTTAGTCCATAATGACAAAAAGTACACTGAACCCACAGACATTGCCAACATCCTGGCAGACAGGTTCAGTGCAAACTTCTCCCCCCTCCCCTCCAAAAGGACAAATATCTATCCCAGCAGAGTGTTGCCTCCCTGACATCTCAGATGCCCAGGTGAGAGCCGCTCTCTCCAAAGCAAAAAACACAGCATCAATGGGACCAGACGGTGTTCTGGGATGCATGCTACATGAACTCCAAGAAGAGCTGAACCCACACATAAGGCTGCTGTTCAATCTCAGCCTTACTACAGGATATGTACCCAAAGAATGGTGTACAGCAACAGTGGTCCCACTCCACAAAGAAGGTGCTTCTACGGACCCTGGAAACTACCGCCCCATAAGCCTGACTAGCCTGGTCTGCAAAACTATGGAAAGGATCATTATGGAACTCATAAACAAAGACATTGGGAACCTACAGACACTAGATCCTACCCAATTCGGCTTTGTTAAGGGCAGATCCTGCCTCTTGAACTTGGTCGACTTCTTTGAAACAGTCACCAAGGCCATTGATGAGGGTAAGGTAGTTCACACAGCCTACCTGGACCTCACAAAAGCCTTCGACACAATATCCCACTCGGGCATCATAGACAAGCTCTCCAGCTCAAATATAAACCCATATGTCATAAGATGGGTTGCAAACTGGCTCAAGGACAGAACCCACATGGTCAGAATTGCTGGAGCCATGTCAGACTCTAAACCAGTCACAAGTGGCGTCCCACAGGGCTCAGTCCTGGGAACTCTCTTATTCGGTATATATTTTTCTGAGGTACAGGCTAACACGGGAAGACTGTGGCTGACCAAGTTCGCAGATGACTGCAAACTGGGCACCATAATTGACTCTCCAGCTGACACAAGCATCCTCCAAAAGGGACTCATAGAAATGGATAACTGGTGCCAGAGCCATGGCCTTAAACTAAACGTCAAAAAGTGTATAGTCATACCCTTTGGGAAAAACAAAGTGCCCACAAATTACCACAGAGGTGGTAATCCATTAAGTACAGAAGAAGTAATTAGGGACCTAGGGACCCAAGTTGATAGTAATCTCTCCTTTGACAATCACATTGCCAAAGTGGTTAGAAAGACCTTCTATATAGCCCATCTTATCATGAAAGGATTCATATCTAGATCAAGGGAGGTCATTGTGCCCCTGTACTTTTCCCTCATCAGGCCCATAATTGAGTACAATGCCCCATTTGGGATGTACCTTACCCGACACCTGCAGCAACTAGAAAGACCCCAAAAGTACCTCACAAAGAGGATCAAAGGACTCAAACAAATGCCATATGCTGCTCGGCTAAAGAAAATCCAGCTCTACTCAGTTGCATACCGCCTACTCAGAGGCAATCTATGCCTGACGTACAAAGCCATGTCCAACCATTAATGGACATGCTCCACCTCAGAAAATCCAAATCCCTTAGAGCTACATGATTGAGAGAATTGCACCTCAGCACAGAAATAAATAGAGCATGCTGGAGGGACAGATTCATAACCCAGATGCTCCCTTCACTCTGGAATAAAATCCCAGTCCATGTTAGGCAGTGCCCCTCACTGATTCTCTTCAAGAGGAATCTTGACGAGTGGATGGGAGATCATAGGTTCACCCTGGGGGTCACTTCTGTGTCACTACTAGACAGAGGCACAGTAAACTAACCTTAAAAAGGGCACAGTAAACTCATTCCAAGGGGTGGCGAAAGCCAAACACACTCTGGCTAGGCTTGTAAATGCCCTAGGGCAGATAGTCTAGTATGAACCTATGAACCTATGAACCTATAAGGCTATACCAATGAGTTGCTCTGTAGCCTATGCTACTTTTGAGAAATTCAGTACTGTACTTCACTGGGTGTGGCAGCAGAGGGTAGATACACAGAGAGCAGTGCATTACTTAGATGATTTATTGTTAGTAGGGGAGGGATTTGAGGGAGCATTTGAAAGTTTCAGATAATTTTTGGGGCTGTGTGAGGAGTTGGATTCCCATTGGCTAGGCATAAGTTGGAAGGCCCAGCAAAGGCTTTGGATATCTTTGCTTTATTGGTGGATGCAGAATGTGGGTTGTTTTGCTTGCCTACTGATAAGATAGCCAGACTGAAGGAGAAGATTCAGTCTGTCATGTGAAAGGATAAAGTGCAGATTTGGACAATCATGGAGCTCTTAGGTCTCCTGAATTTTGCATGTTGGGCAGTTCATCCAGGGCATACTTTTTATAGGTCAAAGGGCTTTATGTTAAATGGACGGAAGAGCAAAGATCATTTGGTCAGGATTAACAAGTTGGTATGGACTGATTGGGCTCTTTGGTTATCATTTTTGGAACAGTTTAATGCCGTCTGTTTTTGGCAGACAGATTGGGTTGCTCAGGAGAAACTGCAATTGTTTACAGATGCAGCTGAAGGTATTGGAATGGGTGCATTTTTTGGAGGGCAATGGTTTGAGGCTTGTTGGCTGGTGGATTTGAAGGATGACTGAAAAAGGGATGTTGCATTTCTGGAGTTAATGCCAATGTGGGTGGTGTCAGTAGCTTGGAAGGAGAGATTGATAGGAAAGAGGGTAACATTCCATTCAGATAATATGGTGTTGGTGTGGATTTTGCAAACAAAGACTGCTAGATTTCATTTGTTGTTGTTAGTTTTATGCAAGTTAGTTTTGCAGAGTCTGTTAATAATTTTTTTCATTCACAGGTGTGCATGTGGCAGGGGTTAGCAATGCAATTGCTGACAGTTTGTCTCAATTTCAGTTTTCCAGATTCCAACAGTTGCTTCTGGGGGTGGAAGAGGTGCCGGTGGTGTTGCCAGATGAGGTGCATCATCTTGGGTTGACGTAACCAGGAGGATGGTGCTGCAATCATGGCTGGCATCTACCAGGAGACTGTATGGTAGGGCACTTTATGATTTTGATAAATTTATTTTGCTAGTGCCTGAGGATGACAGGGTTTGATCAGTGCAATTATTGTTGTGCTACTTGGTTCAGGCTTGAGCTTAAGGTAAGGCAGCGCAATCTGTTAACTTGGATTTGGTGGCAATTAGTATATTTGCATAGGTGGCTGAGGTGCATGATTTTACAAAGTCCTGGATGATAGGGCATAGATTGAAAGAATGGGGTAGAGTGGCTGGAGTGAATCTTGATATGTGTTGGCCGTTGATAAGGCAGATGTTGAAAGTTTTATTGAAGGATTTAGCTTTAGTGATGGGTGAATCAGTTGATTATGTTTTCTGGGTTACATTGTGCTTATGAATGTATTTTGGGGGCATTTCAGGTGTCAGAACTGTTAGGCTCACTAGTTTGGAGAGATGTTATATTTTTCCAGGTTCAGTGCACATTGGGTTACGCAGGTCTAAAACAGTTCAGTTGGGAAAGGGTGTACAGCTATTTTTTAGGAAAGATAGGAATTAAAGGCTTTGTCTGGTGGGTTGGGCTGTGGAATTAATGCAGACTCATATGAGGAGTCCTCATGATTTGGTTTTTCGGATGATACAGGGTAATATGGTAAGATGTAGTCATATATATATATATATATATATATATATATATATATATATATATATATATATATATATATATATATATATATATATATATATATATATATATATATATATATATATATATATATATAAGGGTTTATGCCAGACATGTGTATAGTAGAGTCAGAGATAGTGCCACATTTGTGTTGGAGGAATGCTACTAGTTTTAAGTCTTTGGACTGTGCACAGAGGTTTGTTAATTATATGCTGGAATGGCAGTTGGGGGCTTTGGGGATGTATATGATAGACCATGGTGATTTTGATGACAGGGATTATACTTGGTTTAGATCTGATGAGGCACATTTGAATGAGTTTGGTTTAGATTGATTTAATGTATATTTAAGTTTATTTTAGAAAGTTTGGTAAAATGTATATTGTAGGAGTGGGGGATCAGCCTATAGTCAGGCTGGTTGGCAGAGAAAAGAGGCAGGCTTGTTCCTCTTCTGTTCCCTCTCTTGGTAGTGGTGTTGATATTATGAGTTTTTGGGAATAAACGTGAGCTGTAGGATGCTGCTTGATAAGAATAAGTGAGTGGAGGATGGGCGCTGCTTATTCAGACATGGTGAACAGGTACACTGCTCTGATGGATGCTATGATGATTTTCATGTTGCAGTTAGTTATTCCTGTTACATTTAACTTGAATAAAGAATAAGCTTATGTGTGAATTTAATAAAGGTTGTTAAATGGCTTTTGGTGTCATTGTGTATTATTGAAGAAGACCAGGACAAATGAGGTTTGGGAACAAACCAGTTTGTCCAGGGACATCTTTAGGACGGTTAGAGTGAGTTAAATGGGGGGGGGTCGGGGGGGGAGAATTGATGGGTATAAGGGTTAAGAAAAGGGATAAGAGATAGGTTGGTTAGGCTTTGGGAAGGGATGGGTTAATTTGTGATGGTACTTTAGAGGAAGTGAGGTAGACATAGGGTGGGGCTTCAGTATTATAATACTCTAACTGTGAAGAGGATTCAAATTCTGGCGTGAGTTTGCAACCCACCCTTTCTCCCCCTTTTTCTTTTGTTTAATTTATTTGGTATGATTATCAGGTGGCTATTGGGTTGAGAAGAGGGACAGGCTTGTTCCTCTTCTGTTCCCCCACTTGGTGGTGGTGGTGATGTTATGAGTTTTTGGTGATGAAAGTGAGATGTAAGATGCTGCTTGATAAGAATAAGTGAGTGGAGGATGGAAGTTGCTTATTCGTGCAGGGTGAGCAGATACTCTGCCCTGATGGATACTATGAGGATTTTCATGTTGCAGTTAGTTATTCCTGATACATTTAATTTGAATAAAGTAATGAGCTTATGTGGAAATTTAATAAAAGTTATCCAATTTCCTTTGGTGTCATTGTGTATTAATGAAGGGGACTGGGACAATTAGTGTTGACTATTATTCCAAGAATTCTAAGGTTATTGAACTCAAAAAAAGTTTGTTTGCAAGCTGTAATAACCTTACTGAAGTCCTTATGTCATTGCATGATACATCTGATATACTTGTCTGAGGCAATATATATATATATATATATATATATATATATATATATATATATATATATATATATATATATATATATATATATATATATATATCAAAGACAAATCCTCCAGCACTCCAAGAACAAAGTTTCAGGTGTAATTTCTTTAATTCCTTGAAAATCTTGAAAAACAATAAATAAACAACTAAAATAGTGGAAATAGCCTCCAACCAACATGACCATCACAGACCGGTTTCACAAAAAAAGTGTCATCAGTGCCATATATATATATATATATATACATATATATATATATATATATATATATATATATATGGGTCTACCTGAGATGGTTGACAGGCCATATGATCGAAACTCATGTGGTCGACAGTTCATTTGGTCGACAGGCAGATTTGCCCCCCTCCCCAATATTGTGCGACCCTGGAGTTGATATATATAGTTAGGGGGTGTGGGCACAGCCCCACATTGGGTGGGTGCGAAGCCCCCCACATAACATGCTTGTCGACCAAATGAACAGTCGACCAAATGAGTTTCGATCATATGGCCTGTCGACCATCTCAGGTAGATCTATATATATATATATATATATATATATATATATATATATATATATATATATATATATATATATATATATATATATATATATATATATATATATATATATATATATAGGTTTACCTTCATGTGTGCGTATTGCACATGGGCGAACAACAGTTGTCCGAAAGGCCATTTGCAAAGTTTGCAAATGCCCAACGGAAAAAAGTTTGAATGTGCAATGAGCGAATGCACAGTAACATTCGCTCGTTGCACATTCGACATTATGGGGCGGATTGCACTATAGCGGAGATCGGAAAATGGTCCCTTTCCCCACTGTAGTGTGATCTTGGAGTTAAAATATTAAAGTGTGGGGGGTGGGGAGCACAACCCCCCACATGGGAGGGTGCAGGGTGGCTTGCTCTTCCTGCTTTACACTTCATTTTGCTTATTTCGATATTTATGTTCAAAAATCAGCGAATCTGCTTTTCAATTTGCTGATTTTCGAACATATGGAATCATTGCTGTTCTGACTTTCGTGGTTACGATTCGCTCATATGAGCAATCGCACCACTCTGATTCAGTTTTGTAAAGGTATATATATGGATTCACTTCAGAATCTGGAAAGCCAAAATCTTGAATTTAAAAAGACTGAAAACTCAAAATACTGAATCTCAGAATACTGAAAACACAAAAGATACCAACACTTACTATATTCCAGCAGAAGTACATACAGAATCAAATACAAGACAAACCATATTGCTTTTCTCAAAGTATAAGAAGGGGTGCAAGCCCCACTGCACCCCCTCCATGTTGCTGGGCTGTGCCCCCCACACCCCCTGCTACTTAAATATATCAACTCTGAGATCACACTTCACTACACTAACATGAGTTAGGTTGTAGTATAGCAAGTTAGAAGGGAACATGACTAAGGTTACAACAGGCAGTCATGAAGCACGCAACTCCAAGATCGCACTTCACTACACTAACATGAGTTAGATTGTAGTATTGCAAGTTAGAAGGGAGCATGACTAAGGTTACAACAGCCAGTCATGAAGCTCGTAACGGTATGTTTGCCATTTTCTTCTGTGGAGTGCGATCTTGGAGTAGATATCTTTAAGTAGCAGGGGGTGTGGGGGGGTGCAGCCCTCCACATGGGGGATGCTTGCCCCCTGCTTAAACTTTAAGAAAAGTAATATGGTTTGTCTTGTATCTATTTCTGTATGTACTTCTGCTGGAATATAGTAATTGTTGGTATCCTGTGTGTTTTCAGTATTCTGAGATTCAGTATTTTGAGTTTTCAGTATTTTGTACTTTCAAGATTTTGGTCTCAGTCTTTTGAAATTCAAGATTTTGGGCTTTCAAGATTCTGAAGTGAATATATATACATATATATATATATATATATATATATATATATATATATATATATATATATATAAAGGTTTATGTCAGATTACAAAATTGTTGGACCATATGATTAAGTTTCTGAAAACTCAAAACAAAACAAAACAAAAAAACAAAAATCTAAATTTTTTGCAGGAGACAAGCCCTCCTGCACCTCCCATAACCCATTATATATACCAACTCCAAGATCGCACTACAGTGGGGAAAAAAGTAAATTCCCTGATCCCCGCTGTACTGTAATCTCCATACACATGCTCTGATTTTTTGAAAGTCAAACCTGTGGTATGGTCTCTACCATATGAAGTTTGAGTTTCTGAAAACTCGATCTTCTGACATAAACCCACATATCTATCTATCTATCTTTCTATCTATCTATCTATCTATCTATCTATCTATCTATCTATCTATCTATCTCTCCATCTAAGTATCTATATTATTTTTTCAAGATGCCAACAGTTTAAATATATTAAGTCTTTGCCTGGATATCCTTAAACAAATTGTCAAATTAAGAGTTATTCAAAATGTAAAAGTATTATCAGAAAATATGCTGGACAAACAATGTTCCCAGAATGTTCACTTTTACTTCAACCCAAAGAAAAAAACAAATGTTCAAGAAGTTTTGCAAGCTGCCTAGCTAAATCAGAAGTTCTACTATGAAGGATCATACAAGCTATTCTCAATGCATAGGATACAAGGAGAGATGGTTTACATTAAAAGTTCCAAAGAATATAGTCAACATTGAACATTCAAAGTTACATTAATGAGTTGCAGAATGCCTGACTCCAAGGTCCTACTTTGCTTTGACTACCTATTGTCTTCTTTGCAGGAACAGCAACATCTATGCAACACTAGACTGTTCTCATCACAGAAGAGTGAAATGACTGAGAAAGTATTAAACAGACATAACATAAATAAGTGAATGCTTCAGAAATTGTTTAGTGAGCCTGCTTCAGAAACAGATCCAGTAAATACACCAGTTGCCAACCCATTCAGTGGTAATTGTCATGTGTATGATCAGCTACTGAATGAGATCCAACAGTAGGTGACATAGGCAGTCCCCTGGGGCCCCATGAAGACTAGGGGCCCAAAAATAGTAAATAATGCAACATTTTTTTTTAGAATTCAGATTACAATCCGATGATTCTGGACTGCTGTCCCAACATTATATGTTTCTCCTGGGCATGGTGGGTTGGCTGACTTGGCTTCTCCCACTCTTAGGATTGTCTGGGGGCACATTACTACTACTGATGTTTTTATTTCTCCCTCAGACATCACTAAGCAGGTGCATAATGTCTGCCACTCCTAGACTGACTGACTTAATAGTGCAGGAAGTTCAGTGGCAGGTTGCACAGGTCACAGGTGAAGTAGCAGGTCCGTTAAACTGCACTTTTATTGTTTCACTGATTTCTAATTGACTTGGCTGGCTGATCCTGATGTGTCTCCTTACTGACTTGCAACCCCTCTTGAAAAAAAAGAAAATAGAAAAAGAGTTCAGTAGCAGCATCCATCTACTGAACTGCCTGCTTAGTTTTGTTTGCCAGTTGGAATGGACCAAGCAAGGATATAAGGTAAGTAACTCATCAATCACAGTTGCATCATTGTCACCTCCACCTTCCAGTTTTGTCAGTCAAGGCTTTTTTGCCAGTCAGTTGTCTCTTCAGCCAAAAATTTTATCAGTATAGCAGCATATCTCTCAACTATACAGATTTTTGCAGTGTGTCCAGATTTTTACCTCATATGTTTGGTCAGTTTCTCATAAAATATCAGTTTTCTGGCAAATCTGTGAGGGCTGAATTCAGAAAATAAAGACAGACATTTGAGTTTTAAGACTTCTTACCCTTCAGAAAATTCATGCTAATGCAATACCTGGTATTCTATCAACTTTCAAAGTTTGTAAGAGCAATATTTAAAAACGTGTTCCTATTTTTGGGCCTTTGTCCCACCATTATTTTAGATGTTGTCCAGATTTCTTTCACTAAGTGGCTGAGTAGTGAATTGGCTTATTTGGGATCTATATCACCAAATCAAAAAGACCCGTAATCAAATGGCATTTACATCGAAAATGCTGGTCATCAAAGTTGACCTTGTGGAGGGATATGGCCCCCATACCCCCCGCTATTTATATGTACCAACTCTGAGATCACACTACAGTGAAGAAAGGGCAAATTTTCTGATCTTCACTGTACCGCAATCACACTATAAACACCTCGATGACCAGCATTTTTGATGTAAATGACATTCAATTATGGGTCTTTTTGTTTTGGTGATATAGACTCACTTTGTTGTTTTGTGTGTGTGCGGGTGTGTGTGTGTGTGTGTGTGTGTGTGTGTGTGTGTGTGCGTGCGTGCGTGCGTGTGTGTGTGTGTGTGTGTGTGTGTGTGTGTGTGTGTGTGTGTGTGTATGTAGGGCTGCAAGAGAGTTAATGCAATTGAGTTTTAGACTTCAGATTCTTCAGAAAAAAATGTGCTAACACTAATTCTGTTATTCTTGCAGTTTTCTACTGTAATAAAAGCAATATCTGTCTCCATTTTGGGGCCTTTATCCTGCCATTATTTTAGATGTTGTTCATATTTCTTGCACTAAGAGGGCGAGAGAGGTATGAGAGAATGCCTCTCCTCAGCTGTCTTTGACTTTGACTCAAAGTTTATCTCTGTTGTAATCCAGCCTAAGGCTGATGTCTCTTGGGGAAAAGGTGGCGAATTACCCTTAATAAATAATGACAGTAATTTGAGTTAAATGCTTCTTTTACTACAGTAAAGTGTATGTTATTTCACATTCTCTTATTCTGTATGTGTTTCAAGTTAGTAATACTAATGTTTTAAGAGTGTCCATGATTGGCCCAAACTGTCTGTGATTACTTCTGTAGTCTTTAAGTTTATAAGAGCATTGTTTAAAATATATCTCTATCGTTGTGCCTTTGTCCCACTCCCACCATTATTTTAGGCTTTGTCCAGAGAGGTATGAGACCATACACATACATGTCCTGAAATGTCCCGTATTACATTTAATAAATCATGACAATAATTTGAGGTTTGTTTGTTTGTTTGTGTCTTTCAGCTTTTCCTGGTTAGGGGTCGCCACAGCGGAACTCCGGTCCGCTAATGATTGGCAGTAGATTTTTACGTACTGGCTTGCCTGGCCTAACGCACAACCTTCAACGAAGGAACGCCCATTCACGCATGTCGCTATACAGAAGATGCACTAACCGAGAATCAAACGGGCAACGTAATTTGAGGTATAGGCTTCATTTACTTCAGAAAACTTAAGAAAACTTCTGAATTCACATTCTGTTATTCTGTCAATGGGTCAACTTAATAATGCTAATGTTTTTAAGAGTGTTAATGATTGTCATTGATTATCTCTGATTACTTCTGTATTTGTCAGTGATTCTTTTGAGATTTATCCCTGACTGGTTTAGAGCTATGGTATAGAGTAAAAGCACATTTTTTACCAATATTTGTGTGGTAGCATATCATGTGATTACTTCTTTACCATTACCAGACATTTTTGAGAGATTGGGGAAATGATGAAATCTTATTTTTTTTGTCTTGTGCAATTGTGTTAAGAGGTTGAGAGAGGTATCATATACCTTTCTTAGCTGTTAAGGTTTGTACAGACTGCCTAGACTTTTCCCCCATATTTTAGGTCTGTGTTCCTCATATCTGGCAAATCACTGAGGATATAATAGTAATGTTCCTCATATCTGGCAAATCACTGAGGATATAATAGTAATGAACAATAAGACTTTCTGTATCCTGCAGAAAATGCATGCTAACAGCAAAATCCTGTAAAGTTAAATTGTAAAGCTTGTGTGATGAATTGTACTGTAGAGACTGAATACAACAAAGAAGAATTGTGAATGATGAGGGGGTATGATGAGGTTGTGATGTCATGTAAAGGGGGCCCCAGTTCAGTGTCCTGTCTAGGGCCCCATATGACTGGCTCTGGTCTTCAGAACCTCCCTTGACTACTACATCATTTTATAAAGAAAGAAATCAATCTCAATATGGCAGATTGTTTTAAAAGCCAGCTAGAATGAATGACTGTCACATATTATGGTATCAAAAATTATACTAGAACATCACTGGGTGTATTTAAAAATGACTAATGAGAAGACTAGCCATCATAAATTCACAGGTACATAGGTAGGTACTAGACTATTGGCTCTAGGGCCTATATAAGGCTACCCAAATGGTACCCTTGCTTTTGCCACCCAAGAAAATTATTTTCCTGTGCCCCTACCAAGCAGAGCCACAGAAGTGATCCCCGGGGGTGAATTTCCTATCTCTCATCCAATCATCAAGATTTTTCTTGAAGAGTGCTAATGAGGAGCTTTGTTTGATATAGATAGATAGTTTGTTCCAGAGTATGGGAAGTCTCTGGGACAGGAATCTATCCCTTCAGCATGTTCTGTTTATTGTGGTGACAAGGTTTAGGTCCTTAGTGCCTGTAGCTCGGAGTGATTGGGATTTCTTTATGTGGAGCATGTCCAACAGCTCTGGGTTTGACATAGCTTTGTATGTTAGGCAGAGGTCACCTCTGAGTAGGCGATATGCAGCAGAGTAAATCTGGAGTTTTTGGAGACGGTCTGCGTAGGGCATCTGTTTGAGGCTGGTAATCCTCTTTGTGAGGTATTTCTGTGGCCTTTCCCGTTGTTGTAGATGTCCTGTGAGGTACATACCAAAAGGAGTGTTGTACTCTATAATGGGTCTAATCAGTGATGAGTAGAGGGGAACAATGACTTATTTTTTCCTGGATGAGAAACCTTTTGTGATGAGGTGTGCCACGTAGAAGGATTTCCTGACTATTGTGGCAATGTGATTATCAAAGGAGAGACTACTGTCCACCTGTGTCCTAAGGTCTCTTATCACACTTTTGGTGTTAAGTAGACTACTGCCTATGTGGTAGTTCATGGGTACAGAGTTTTTACCAAAAGGGATGACAATGCACTTTTTGGCATTGAGCTTGTGGCCATGGCTTTGACATCAGGCATCTGTCTCAGTGAGGCCCTTTTGTAGAATGTCGACATCGTTAGGAGTTTTGATTATGGCTCCTAGTTTGCAGTCATCTGCGAACTTTGTTAGCCAAAGACCTTCTGTGTTTGCCTGTACTTCAGAGAAGTAGATACCAAACAGGGCATGACCTAGGACTGAACCCTGTGGTATTCCACTTGTCACTGGTCTGAAGCTGGATTTACAGTCTGCTACTTTCACAGTGTCGGTTCTGTCAGTGAGCCAGTTGGCAACCCATCTTGTGACATAAGGATTTATACCTAGTTTAGTGAGTTTGTCAAAAATTCGAGAGTGGGGGATGGTGTTGAATGCCTTGGCGAGATCTAGATAGGCTGTGTGTACCACCTTACCCTCATCTATGGCTTTATTGACTACATCAAAGAAGTCTATCAGGTTTAGGAGACATGATCTGCCTTTTACAAACCTGAACTGGGTAGGGTCCAGAGTTTGGAGATTACCAAGTCCAGCCTTCTAAAAGTATTAGGCACCTCAATCAAGGATAACCATACTATATATCCTAGGTGTAAGTTTATTAAAAGCATTATTATTTTTTTATTACATATCACATTTTCATTTGTATATTCAGTGGAATCCTTATACGTGTTGTACTTTCTATTTGTGAACTGATTGCTAATATAACCATTCTATAAGTGTAAATTTTGATTAAGTACTAACGAATGAGCCTTATGCCAATCAGTTCTTATTTTTCAGTTTCAGTAACTTGCGTTAAGCATATAAATCTGTATATCACAATTATTTTATGTAATCTCGATCTCCATATTGATTTAACATTGCTTCTTAAACAAAAAACATTTATGCACAGTAGATAATTACTTATAATATAATTTGTGACAATTGTATTTAACTAGTCACCATATAATTTTATTATAACTATATTAAAGATGACATTTGGATAGAGATTGGTCTTACAAATCCCGTGGTTGATAATTATATATTACCCCTAATGATAATAATTGTGATCTATTGTGATCATATGATAGATAATATGAGGGGACCCATTGGATAAAGCAACTAGTATCTGTCTCTTTCTCTTAGTGGTATAGAAGACATTTATGGGATAAATTTTCTTATTGTTATCCATAGAACTAAACTGTGTTTGAATATGGGTAGGGGGGAACTTTATTTTATGTGAATGGGGTGTCTATTCCAGAGCATCAGTATACTCAGAAAGATATATCTGTCCCTACAAACCATTTTTTGATGTTGCACAAAAGTATTTCTGATGCCATTTGACCTGGTGATGTGCAGTAAATCTATCAATACTGGGCTGGAGGATGACTTGTATACCAGACACACGTCATCTCTTAGCAATCCGTAGGATATCAAGTATAGTGACAGGGCTTTGAGTCAGTACATGTAGGACACATTGTTTAAGCCTTGTATCTTTTCAGTAAGGTATCTCTGTGGGTGTTTCAGTTTCTGCATGTGTGTGGATAGACACATGCCAAATGAGGCATTATACTCAATAACTGGCCTAATGAGGGGTGAGTAAAGAGTCAATTTCTTTTTTTATAAGATGTGCAATATAGAAAGATGCTCTTATGACAATGGACACATGTTGGTCAAAAAGGCCACTGTCTCCATAAGTTCTGAAATCCCAAACGACTGGGCCAATTCTTAGAGGCGCATTGTCAATGTGGTAGTTTCCTGGGGGAAATTACTTCCTGAAAGATACAATAATTCATTTGTTTGCATTTAGATTTAGTTGATGATTTTGGCACTAGTTATTTATTTCGGATTTTTGGGATTCATCGGTCGTACTCTGAACCTGTACATCTTGCCATTACAGTGAACTGTAATAGTTTGCCATCGCATTCACAATTTTTCTAAGTCCATTTCTTCCCTGCTATTCTTATAATTCTTAATTTTAGCTAAAATTCTTTTAACCCTTTGTCAGTTTCAAGCACTGAACTTGTTGTTTAGCTATTCTAGGTTTATTGTCAAAAATAGCTGTTTTGAAACTGGCTGTTTGTTCATTCATGTTTACAATATACTCTTTCATGGAGATTTTAGTTTCATTTAATTGTTCTTATCCTACTACATTCCTCTTATTTGTTTTTGCTTCTGTAAATCACTTGCAGTTTAAAACCCTTACATATTTATTGCATTATTATTCCATATCTTATTTGTTTTCATTGTGACAACACTTTTAACCGTCAGTTTACAATTATCATTTCCTAGTTGTTTATTAATGATTCAAATGTAATATTGAATGTAATGTTTCATCTACTCAATCATAAAGCAACTCTCTTGATGTAAAAACTATTTAGAAAATGCCACACCCGGATTCAATAACTCTGTGTAGGTTTCGCGCAGAGCCTACATGGAATGTTTTTGCATAAGTGATATTGCTCATCAAGTGGCATTGGGCCACGCATATTAATGGTGTGGGCACATGTAAGCAAGGTTTCGTGACTCTCACCAGTGTTACTGGCTGTGAAACCTGTAATATGAATGTGGATCATACTTCGCAACCTTTCAGTGCAAGAAATCTGGGCAAAGACTAAAATAATGGGGGACAACGGCCCAAAAATAGGTACAGATTTACCATACTGTTCTTATAAATGTAGAAATTAGCTAGAATAATAAGATTTGCTTTAGTATGCGTGTTCTGAAGGATATGAAGTACAAAACTGAAATGTATGTCATTATGTATTGACTTCAATCTTCAGTGATCTTCCAGAAAACTACAAATTTTACAAGGAACAGACCAAAAATATGATGCAAACATCTTGACTATCTGCAAAATTCTGGACAGTTGGGCAGTATGGTGTGGATAGCATTTTAGGGTAAGGTTGCTGGCCATGAAAGCGGA
The DNA here is from genome assembly GCF_019279795.1 of Protopterus annectens. Lineage (NCBI taxonomy): Eukaryota > Metazoa > Chordata > Ceratodontiformes > Protopteridae > Protopterus > Protopterus annectens. The sequence continues at coordinate 1,035,263,911 of NC_056731.1, read as the reverse complement.
TTGTAGGACAGCACAGCATTTGCTTTTCCCTTACTTGAGTTTCCCTCATTCAGATTTGTTTGGGGCACTGCCAAAGATTATTTTTCTTCATTACAACTATGTTTCTATTTTTTTTTTCTTTGTGACCAATGTTTGCACGATGCACTGCTTAACACAAACGTTTTTGGCTGTGCTCATCTGGTTTGTGCGAAGTGTAGCAGTCTACAAACTGAAGGAATGGACCACCCAGGTTGCACACAGGACCCAGACATCTACAAACATAAACCAGATACAGTCTATTAATACTACTGGCACAAACACAATAAGTGTTATTGATCCGCAATTAACAGTGAGAACTTTACAATGAATACTAAGACTGGGAATACATTGTGACTAATCCTATGGAAGCAGGTGTTAAGTGTAGCTGTGGAGAGCAGATAGTCCAGGGTTCTAGTACAGGTTGTGCAAATTTTGTTTTACCCCCTTGTGAGATTACAGATTATAGCAATGAAGTACAACATACACAACTGTTTTCTCAACCTTCTTGTGGCATTAGCTGTAAGTGTAGGAGAACTGTAGACATGGTCCATTTGCCTAGCATATTTACACAAGAGCCTGTAAACCAAATAATCTTTAATTGCAGTGGTTGACACTGTTGCACATCAGTTAACATCTCATAAACACAGTGCCCGCCACTGTGCACCCTTGCCTACTGTGTTTGAGAGATGGTAACCGATGTGCAAGTTTGCAAATGCTGTAAACCAAAATGTGCGTACTCCCAGTAAGCGTGAGATGTGCATTTGTGAGACAAAATCAGGATTCAAAATGCAATTGGCAGGAAATGATTATTCTACATTGAACTTGAGCTATGGTAGACATGTCTGGTGTTGCTGGTGATGGAGTGCACTTCAGAGCACAGAGGTGGGGTGTTCAGGAATCTACAGTCTTTACTGGACTCCTAGTTAATGAACATAAATAAACTGTACAACAGAAGAAGGAAGCTACTACATGATAGAGCAAAATCACTAATAGGGAAGGCATCTCTGATCAGTACTAGCAAAAAATTACGATCCCTCATAAAATTCTCCAAGGCCAGCTTCGAGAGAAAATTGCACAGGACACCAAAGACAATCATAAGGCTTTTTTCAGTTATGTTAGGAACCTGGGATGCAACTCCCGGACTTGTTCTGAGTTGATTCTAAATGACAAAAAATACACTGAACCCACAGACATCGCCAATATCCTGGCAGACAGGTTCAGTGCAAACTTCTCCGCCCCCTCCCCCCCAAAAGAGCAAGTATCTATCCCGGCAGAGGGCTGCCTCCCAAACATCTCTGATGCTCAGGTGAAGGCTGCCCTCTCCAAAGCAAAAAACACTGCTTCCATGGGACCAGATGGCATCCCAGGTTGTGTCCTACATGGACTCCAAGAGGAACTAATCCCTCAAATAAAACAGCTATACAATCTCAGCCTCACTACAGGATATGTGGCCACAGAATGGCATACAGCAACAGTGGTCCCACTCCACAAAGATGGAGCCTCTACGGACCCTGGAAACTATCGCCCCATAAGCCTGACTAGCTTAGTCTGCAAGGCTATGGAGAGGATCATCATGGAGCTCATAAACAAAGACATTGGGGACCTACAGACACTAGATCCTACCCAGTTCGGCTTTGTCAAGGGCAGATCCTGCCTTTTGAACCTGGTTGACTTCTTCAAAACAGTCACCAAAGCCATAGATGAAGGGAAGGTAGTCCGCACAGCCTATCTGGACCTTGCAAAGGCATTTGACACAATACCCCACTCGGGCATCATAGATAAGCTATCCAGCTTAAATATAAACCCCTATGTCACAAGATGGGTCGCAAACTGGCTCAAAGACAGAACCCACAGAGTGAGAGTTGCTGGAGCCATGTCAGACTCGAAACCGGTCACAAGTGGCGTCCCACAGGGTTTTGTCCTGGGACCAGTATTGTTCGGTATATACTTTTCCGAGGTACAGGCAAATGTGGGAGGACTATGGCTCACCAAGTTCGCAGACGACTGCAAACTGGGCGCCATAATCGACTCTCCAGCTGACACAAACATCCTTCAAAAAGGTCTCACAGAGACAGATAACTGGTGCCAGTGCCATGGTTTAAAGCTAAATGCCAAAAAATGTATAGTCATACCCTTTGGCAAAAACAATGTGCCCACAAATTACCACATAGGCGGAAACCCATTAAGTACAGAGAAAGTTATTAGGGACCTGGGGACCCAGGTTGATAGCAATCTCTCCTTTGAAAACCACATTGCCAAAGTGGTTAGAAAGACCTTCTACATAGCCCACCTCATCACGAAGGGTTTCACATCTAGATCAAGAGAGGTAATCATGCCCCTTTATTCATCCCTCATCAGGCCCATCATAGAATACAATGCCCCTTTTGGGATGTACCTTACCCGACACCTGCAGCAATTAGAAAGACCCCAAAAGTATCTCACCAAGAGGATCAAGGGTCTCAAACAGATGCCATATGCTGCTCGGTTAAAAAAACTCCAGCTCTACTTAGTTGCATACCGCCTACTTCGAGGCGCTCTATGCCTTACATACAAAGCTATGTCAAATCCAGAATTAATGGACATGCTCCACCTCAGTAAATCTAAATCCCTTAGAGCCACATGCTCGAGGGACTTGAACCTCAGCACAAAAATAAATAGAACTTGCTGGAGGGACAGGTTCATAACCCAGAGGCTCCCTTCGCTCTGGAATAGAATTCCAGTTCATGTGAGGCAGAGCACCTCACTGAATCTCTTCAAGAAGAATCTCGATAGATGGATGGGGGATCATAGGTTTATCCCAGGGCTTACTCCCGTGTCACTATTAGACAGAGGCACAGTAAACTAAACCTTAAAAAGGGGACAGTATACTCAAATCAAGGGGTGGCATAAGCCATACAGAATCGGGCTAGGCTTATAATTGCCCCAGTGCAGATAGTCTAGTATGAACCTATGAACCTATGAGCCCCAGTTGCTGCAGCAAGACTACTCAGGCTCAGAATACAAGTCTAAAGCCTGAAATAATGTTGCCAGGGCTTTAATAAGTGCTACAGGTATACCCCCACTGGTGAACAATGCAGACATCATTTTGATGACATCTGGAGGAGCAAGCAGGATACCCTTGACCATTGGATCAGGGAATTTAGTACAGGGAACACTCTACAGATGTGTACATATCGATTTCAGTGAGTAATTGTAAGAGTTGAAAGCTGAATATAGTCAAGACTGGTATTCACAATGGTATTTTATTCTGTTCTGTTTTTCCATAGCCACCACGGGTGGAGTCTTGAATGTGAGCTCCCATGCTATGAGTTTGTTAAAGATGCAATAAGCACGTTGTATGTATGCATCAGAACAGTACTATTCTAACTACGAATTTAATAATAATAATAATAATGATAATAATAATAATAACTTTAATAGTAATTTAGTAGCATTAAAAGTTAAGGATGGCTTAGTTGGTATTTAATACCGTTTTAGCAAGCTGAGCATGTATATCTCAACTGTAAAAGGAAGTATGCATGCTTTAGTCTATAGCACAAAGCAGCAGTTCTATATTCTCAAATAACAGTGAGAATGCATGTCTAAACTGTAAATGGAAACTATGCAGTCTGTATGACAAAATAACAGCACAGTACTAGAAAGTAATCAGTGGTTGTGGGTTCAAAAAGCGCACCTCCCAAATATACAATATTGTTAGGTTTTCATAATTATTGCAATGTAACTTCAGACCTCTATACCAGTGGCACAAATAGCTTGCTGTAAACTGTAATCAGTATAATTGGAACATGTATATGTGCATTATATCCACACATCATGGATTGCTGGCTGCAATCTGTATTATAGTGTGCCTCTGTTATGAACTGGGTAGTCTTAAAAGTAATGGAAAAATTGATTGGGCATTAGCAGTGTTAAAAGTAAAGGTAACAGAACAGAGTGAAATAATTGTATCAATGGTTTGTATGTCACATATGAAGTTACTAATGTCCTCTCTTGTTCTCTCGCCGCCACCCTTATCCTCTCTTTTATTTGTTTTATTTTATTGTATTTTTTTGTTGCTGTTGTTTTTGTTTTTTTCCCCACAGTGCAGTGGGGTAGGCCTGTCCCAATGGATCCTCTGCCCCTACTCCACCTGCCACAGCACCACTGCCCAGCACGTCTAGTGCATGACATGGCAGAACCCCCTCTGCTTCTGGTGCCCTTGCACTAACTGGCCCCTCAGGTAGATCTGTCCCAGAGGAAAGGCTTATGGCTCACACTGGGAGCAGTGGCAGAGGTGGTGACTTTATCACCATAGAAGAATTGCCAGGGATGGTGCGTAGGATTGTGCGCTGCACTGCGGATGCATGCCTATACCAGATGGAATGCCTGCTCTCCATCCTGGTTCAGAATACCTATAGTAGATGCAGATGTCAGCCACTGCAGCCAGTGGGACAGTGAGGTGACAGTGATGGTAGTCCACTGGGTGAGGACTTGATTCTCATTGTCACTCAGCTTGATGTCTATGGCACCTCGATTTCCCAACCCTCTTCCCAAATATTGCTTTCATCTACCTCTTGTGTTCTTCACCATCCCTAACTCTATCTTGTTTGTCTTGTCTGTCTGCAGCTGCTTCTTCACATACCCAACTTATCATACCCAGACATTCCTACATCCATTCCCAATGTTCCTCTCTCTAAAAATAAAAAAAAAAAAATTGGGCATCTGTCCCCCAAAAAAAAAAAAAAAAAAAAAAAAGATTGTCCCATACATAGCTCTTCATTACGCACATGTGTCTTCATGACATACTTGATTCAGTCTAACTGGCTGTACAACATGATTGTGTTGTCGTCACCCTCTCTCTGGAGGTGACAGTCCCAAATTAAGCTCATGTGTTAATGCTGAAGAAATGGACAGCTATGGTTCTTTCCTACAGCCCTCCTGCACTTTCCTGTCCTCATTTCACTTTGTTTTTCCCCCTGCTTGCTCCCCATTTCACCACTTTCTTGTCTTCCCCATTTCTTTTCTTTAAAGAAGTATTGTGTAGTGGTGCACATCACCTACCAAAGCAAAGCAACAGTGAACGTCAGCAATACAAATAAATGTATTTAAAAGTATTATACACACTTATAAAATTACTACTTACACCCGCATTCAAGCCCAGGAACATCTCTTTCCAATAACAATGCATTAAAACATCCTGCCACAAAGTCGGTTAGGTAGCAGATTTATTTTATACAATCAATAGTAACTGACACAGTTTAGAAGAATTTCCCTTTGTACTCCCCCATGCTTGCTCCCCCATGCTTGCTCCCCCTATCTCCAATGCCATATCTTCCCCATTAATTTTCTATGCAGCATCATTGTGAAATCCCCTGTACTGTTTTGTAAAGCATTATTGCATGATACCCATTTAGTTTTATTTTTATAAAGCATTAGTGCATGATGGGGTGTGATGGTGTGCATTGCACATCTTTAAGCAACAGTAAAACAAAAGTAGTTCAATGTGTTAGCTACGACTGTATTTGGAACTAATTCTCTGTAGCCCCCAAAAGGAATGTATTACTGCATTAAGTGAATTAATACCTGCAGCCAGAGAGTCAGTTAATTAGTAGGTGTATGCAACAGCAGTTAAGTCTGCCATTTGCTATTCAGTCTGTAAAAACACCTATTACAGATCTGAGTCTGTAGAAGCATCTTTTAATGCAATGATCCATTCATGTTTGAGGTCAGATGATACTGGGTTTGAATCCAGGTATGTGCAACAGTTTCAAATACTTTTACATGTAAATCTAAATTCTAAAGTGTGATAGTTTTTATGGAGTCTCTAAAATATGGCTAGATGGTACTGGTTTCCAATACAGCTGTATATACCACTTATAACTACTAATTTGCCATAGCTGCTCATTAATGTGCAATGTGCACCACTGTGCAATTATGCCTTAAAGAAAAGAAAAAGGAAAGATAGCAAAGTGGTGAAATGGGGAGCAAGCAGGGGGAAGAACAAACTGAAAGGAGGGCAGGAATGTGCAAGAGGGATGTAGGAAAGAACCATAGCTATTAATTTCTTCAACAATAAAAAATGTTCAGATGTGCACAATACCCAGAGAGAGGGTTGAACACAACACAATCATGTTATATAGCCAATTGAACCAAATCAAGTGAGTCAAGATTATGTGTGTGAAATGGAGAGCTATGTATGGGATGACATGTTTTGGGACAAGTACCTGTTTATTTATTTATTTCTTGAGAGAGAGAGAGGAATGTTGAGGAAGGGACATAGGTATATCCACTTCAGGTAGTTAGGTAGTTGAGGAAGCAATCACATGCAGACAGGACATAAAAGACAAGATACAGAGACAGTGAAGGACACAAGTGGTGACCAAATGGTTGAGGTGAGGATGGGGACATCACAAACCCATGGTTGTTAAGCGGGGTGAAAGTGAGAATCGAGTCATCACCCATTGCACTGTCATCACTGTCACCTCATTGTGCCGATGACTGCATTGTGTTATGTCTGTGTCTCCTCATGATATTCAGTACAATAATGGAGAGAAATGTCTCCATCCAGCATAGGCATAAACCAACTGTGTGGCACATGATCCGACACACCAATCCTGACAGTTCATTGGGGGTGATAATATCACCACCTCTTCCACTACTCCCAAAGGGAACCACTAGCCTATCATTTAGAGCAGAACTACCTGAGGAGACAGGTAGTGCAGGGGCAGCTGAGGGGGTGCTACCAGAGTGCATTCCAGATGTGCTGGGCCATGGTGATATTGCAGGTAGATTCTGTGGGGGAGGCCTACCCCACTGTGCTGGGGGGAAAAATTAAAAAAAAAAAGAGAGAGAGAGAAGACCAGGTTGGAGTGAAAGAAAAACAAGGTTGAACATTAGCAACTTCATATGTGACATACAATGCTTTGATACAATTATTTGACTCTATCCTGTCTCCTTTACTTTTAAGACTACTAACTCCTAGCAAATAATTTTTTTACTGTTAAGGCTACCCAGCTCATAACAGATGCATACTATATAACATATTGCAGCAAACAATCCTAGATGTGTGCATATATTGCACATATGCGTATTCCAGTTATATTGATTACAGCTTACATCAGGCCATTGGTGCCACTGCTTCACAGCTCTGACATTACGTTGCAATACTGATGAAAACTTAACAGTATTTTATAATTGGGAAGTATGTTTTTTTAAACCTACAACCTCTGACTACTTTCTAATACTGTATTGTTGTTTTGGCCTCCAGACTAATGGGTGCATACTTTCCTATCACAGTTGAGAGAAGAATGCTTAATTTGATACAGTTGTATAATAAATCAATAAAGGTGCCTTTACTTTTAATGCTAAAATAAAAGTACTGTTCGGATGCATACATACCACATGCTTCTCGCATCTGTGCCAACCTATTGGCATGGGTTTGCATGTTCAGTTCTCAGTCTTTGACAACTGTGGAAAAAACAAAACAGAACAGAATACCATTATGAATACCAATCCTGACTATATCTGGCTTTTAACTCTTGCAAGTAGTCTCTGTAATTGATAATTACACATCTGTCGGGTGCCCACAGTCCTATTCCTTGATCCAGTGGTCCAGCGTATCCCTCTTCCTCATCAGGAGGTCACTGTAGTGATTCCTATATTATTCACTAGTGCAGGGAATACCAGTAACACTGATCAAAGCCTGGGAAGACTATTCCATGCCTGTAACTTGTAATATGAGTCACAATAGTCCCTCTGCAAAACCCTGGGCACATGTTCATTCACTAGGAGTCCAACAATCACTCTGGACTCTTGGACACCCCATCTTTGAGCATGGAATCTCAAAACCTCTAAGAAAATGTCTGTCATGCATACCAACCACAGATTAAGACCAATGTAGAATGATGTTTTCTTACCAATTGCAGGTATAGTGCTTGCTGAGACTCTGCACTTTTTTGGTTTTGCAACATATAAACAATTGTGTATTGCTTACCTTCATTCAAACATGGTGCTTGAGGGTGCACACTTCCAGGCAACATGTTTGCATGATGGACAGCAGTTTTAATTGAATGCATCCAGTTTATGTTTGTGGCTGTCTAGGTCTTGTCAGCTACCTGGGTGAGCCATTTGACCAGTTTGTGCACTGCTACTGTATGTGCAAACCAGATGAGAATAGTGAAACGGCACATTGCATAAACAGTGGCCTCGAAAAGTGATATATTTGGATATAGTGCACTTACTGATCACACAACCTGCTATGATTATTCCTTGTAAATATACAGCCGTGTCCTACCTTTCTGTATTTCTTGGTCATTCATTTGTTATCTGAAAGTACTCAGAGACATGCAGTGTGTAAGCCAGTCTATATCATTTACCTTAAAATGTGTGAGGATATTAACTGGGAACACTATTATATGCAGTTGCCATTACATGAAGGGCAGGTTGGATGGCACAAACAGCCATAGACTTCTCTTTTTTTTTGGGGGGGGGGTGGCAGGTGAGTTCCTGTTATGGCACATGCAAGGGTATGCTGTTATTTTGAGGGGGGTGAACCTTGGCTGAGCTACTGTTATGGCACAAACAAGGATATGTTGTTCTTGTTACTCTCATTGTTTTGCATTTTGCTTGTTTGATCTTGTGAAGGTTGTGAAGTCAGAAATTGCAATGTGTCTCATTAATTTCCACCTTCTTTCGGTTATGGTTTTCCATTACAGATGTATGGTGCTGAAATGAGGGCATGCAGTGATCGTCATTACTTAGGAGAAGTATGAATGTGTAAATCGTTGATGCTTGAGGCCTACTACTTGCTAATAAACACGTAAAAGTCAAATAACTCTCTGCTGTCACATGTTACATTAATTTCTATGCAAATCTCCCACCTTCTACTTGCTTACTGTACCAAGTGGTGAAACACAAGGCCATGCCATAATATTATCAAACAATACAGCACATGTTCAGGACTCACCTTTTAAATGCAGCAGTTGCCACAGTGTTAATTCAGTGCTGACTGTGATGAAAGAAGTGCACAGCCAATATATGAGGAGGTAAAGGCTCTGGCTCTGAGTTGAGGCCAGCAGAGGTTGCAGAATTCCTGCATGGGTCCCTGTCCAGCTTGTAGCACTCTACAATCTCCATATTGTGTATATTGTGATAGCTAAATGGGGCCTGAAAACTCTTCTTTGTCTTGGTCTAGGTCTATTGGCAGCAGTAGCATTGCCTGCAGTCTGTAGTACATACAAATGAAGTTAAGAAGCAGCAGCTCCTAACATTCTGTCTGTGTAGACTTTCAGTGTCTGTACTCCATTACTTTTGAACTCCACAGAAAAAAACAGCATGGTGTCTATATGGTTGCTTTATAACTTGTAGAATAGCTCCACTACATTGGTTTATTAGCATGCAGCTCAGCTTCTTAAGCTGTAATTAGCATCTCTGAAACACAGGCTAAGACAGATGCAATCCCATTAATAATCTACCCCATCATAAAAAGGAAAATGTGTAGCTAGCCAAACTGATGGTGAGGACAGTTGCTACATGTTTGCAGGACTTCACAAAAGTAAACTTCTTCCAAAGATGTCTTTTCACAGGAGTATTGAACTCCAGGAGGTATGCTGCCATTGTGTTACCTACATAATGTATATGCTGGAATATATTAATGAATAATTTGAAACAAAAGCTTTTACATTTTTATCTGTATGCATTAGTTAGAAGTGTACTGATGGCATAGCCATGTTTGTCAAGCCATTTCAGAGGTACATGATTGACAATAGATGAACATAGAATGCCGTATGATAAATATGTACAAAAGTTTCAGGGCAGGTTCTTTGGAAGCACTTTTATCATTTCAAAGATGTTTTATTAGTGAAATGGTTCATTTGCCTGTTATTTTGTGGGTGGGGGCCGGGAGAGGAAAGAAGAGGTACTGTTATGTCACAGACTAGAATGGACTGTTCTTTTGAGAGAGGGAGCACAGCTGAGTTACTGCTAAGCCACATACAGGGATATGTTGGTCTTGCTAATCTCCTTGTTTTGCATCCTGCCTGTTGTTAGTATTTCGCATCTGTAGACTGTTTTATGTTTTTCCAGTGGGTACTACTGACTGCCTACCTTTACTTGTTTATCAGGAAACAATCACTTCGTAGTTATGTGATATTATGTGTATTATCATTCTCTTGTCATTTAGGAGATAAACAATGTCAGTGAGGTGGAGAACACCATTCAGTGAAGTGGAAAACAATATCATTGTTGACACTTTACATCAACATGGGGTATTTCTGATGGGAAGGGGTCGACCCCAATATGCAACAAAGGCTACAAGATTTGCAGCACATTGTTGATAACATCACTTCTGTTTGTGGCCACTGCTGGACATATGAACATGTGCACCACGGGCTACTGACATGATTAACACTGCACAGAGGTGAGCAGCTGTTGTTGTCTGAAACCAAAGTGTAACTGGAGGACGGCCTGCTACAGAATCACCTCTTACCCCCCAGTGAAGATTTTCTGGAAAATAACCTCCAACATGAGAGCTCAAAGCAGAGTGCACCACAGCTTGTCTTTGATATGTGTGCCACTCCTTCTGAGTCCCAAGAGGATCTTCCAGGTAGGCTTTGTTATATGACCAGGTGAATACTGTTGTATAGTAAAACAATTAAAATAAAATTTACTTTTGTGTCACGTATTTTTTGAGGGAAGATTCAAGTTTGCTGCAGCTATAAGCTTAGTTTGGAGTTGTCAGCCACATTCTTGTTGAACTTACAGTTAATGCAGATATAGAGGAGTACATGTATTACCACTGTCTTACTGTTAAATGTGATGATGTTACCCTTACCTCTTGTGTAACTTATTTCAGGACCATTAGGAATCCAGCAACATATGCCTCTTGCAGATGGTAAGCCAAATAAATTTATTTCAGTACTGCAGATCAATTTAAAGAAATATCATAATGTGTAATTTTAGACCTGTTGTGTGCATTGCTGTACTGTCTGTAATAGTAACAGCACTGTTAGTTGCTTAACATCTATAGCACCGTAGTAGCGCAGATATTAATGTACGCCTAGTCTCTTCCATTTTATCACAGGTGATCATGACAGCGGGAGTGTGGGGCCTGTGCCACTTGATTTCAGTTTCTCATCAGACACTGATTATGATGGTGGCAAAACTGAGGCACGGTTGGGGGGGGGGGTGCAGAGGTTGAATCAGATAAAGAGGTTGACATCCAGCCATCCCATTCATTTTCCCCAGCCACAGCCATTAGGCCTACACCTATTCAGTCCACTGAAGCCACAGATTTTGGACAGGTGGATGTCAAGGGCATTGATCAGGGATGTGTGGCTATTGCAGTTTCAGTGCCTGTTGAATCTGGCCATAGCCAAAGTGTGGTTGAGGTGCTACACAGGAGGGTTGTTAGAGGTGCTCAGCAGTGGCTTGCTGTCCCTCCTCCACCTGGTGCAGGTGTCTCTTCCTGTGTCACTCAACATATATCTAGGGCCATTATTAAGGCACAGGCACATTCAGAAAGGTGACCCAGACAAATGTTCAGTGTTGTAGATGTGGTGCAGGCTGACATGCATGATTGCCTCTACATTGTTGCTGATTCACTGGATTGGATGAATGACACATTAGAATGAGGGGTGTCTGTGATGGACTGAGGGGAGTTTGTCACGGAACAAGCAGTGTCTGTGATGGAATGTCTGCTGGGAGGGGAAAAGTGCCCTCATGGGCATAATTCAGCCATAACATCTGCTGATAGCCAATGTGGCCATGCTTGATCATGCTTCTGTAGTGGCAGTACTTCCACTGGTCTGTTGGTTTGTGTGCTGTCCACCAGATGTAACTTAGCTATAGGGTCATGATCTTGGGCATTCCCATGAAGGAAGCACATGCAGCAGACATTAGTCATGTTCGGGTAGCAGCACTGCATCTGACCTTGGGTGCGGAGGTGCCATTGCTTCTCCTGGAAGAGCCATTTCTCATGGTCGGGGGAACATGATGAACTGCCAACTCTACCACACATTGTTCACACCTGTCCGACATACCAAGATCTAGAGGTAACACCGAGCTTGGCTGTGTTCATGCACACTCTCACACACCACTTTCACATGGAGGACCTCTACAGACACACACACACAACAGTTACATGGCTGAGTTTGCCTGCTTCCCTTTCTTACTCACACACACTGACCGACCTTTTGTGTCAGCTTAGGACTCCTGCCCCCCCCCCACACAACACCCTGTGTAAGTGGTGATAACTGTGCTATATCCCTGTTTTCTCTCTTTTGGATTCAGGGATACAAAAGTTTTTTGTCTGAGGCATTGGGTGCATAGCTACATTAGTGCTTAGTATATCTGCATTTGTGTTGTTGAACTGATAATTGTAGCTGTCACTTATATTTGCCTTGCCAAGTTGTGTAGTGGATTGCATCATCATGTTAGTACTTTCTAATGTATTCTTTTATATGTGTTATGAAGTCAGGGACTGGAACGTGTCTCATTACTTTCAAACTTTTCTCTTTAATGGTTTTCCAGTACATACATATGGTGCACATCATAAATCACGTCATTACATTCAGATCTCAGGATTGTATGACAACACTGTAGTAGTCAAATCTCATCAGAACTACTGTAGAATGCTCTTTCTTGCATGAACCTCACCAGATGCATGCAGCAGATGGATAGACTACAGGTCTTTCTCATGAAGATAACACATGGCCCACTAACCATGCCATGATGTATATGGATAGATTAAAAGACATGTCTCTGTAATCTGTTGGTATCGGATGAGGTGGCATCTGCCTGGGCTCCAGGCCAGTGTTTGATCATGCCCTCATGGGATGACTGCATATGCAATAACCTGATATAGCTGATGACATCAGCACTATCTGCTGAGCATATGGAAATAACAGTGGCCCACATATTGGTATACAATGCTCTCTGTAATGTCAAGTAACAGCTCTGTCTCTCTCTCTCTCTCTCTCTCTCACACACACACACACACACACACACACACACACACACACACACACACACACACACACACACACACACACACACAGTTGACTGTATTTAGAGCAAAACCCCTACCTAAGTACACACACTACAGAATTCAGTATTTTCTGCAAGCACCATGGCACAAGTCTGACATATACATGGCTGCAGGTGAACTTACAGTAGATGACATCAGCAGGCCATGCGAGGGACAAAAAGTTGGGAGACCCGCAGAGGTGCATAGATTGATAGGTTAATATTACGCCAGTATCCTAACAGCTATAGGGTGTGTAGAAACCTAGCTGTGTAAAAACACAAGTACCATTATTGAGCATAGTTGGATGTTTTGAGTTTAGCAGAGGAAGGTTGTCAGCACCACCAACTGGCCTGTCCATGAGGGAGCAAACAACATTATATATTACATTTTGTAGTATGTTTGATATATGTGTGTAAAACAATACTGAGACCCCAGGGCTGTACTGCTTGGTGGGACAGGGGAGCCAACACATGTATGTACTGTGAATACATGACATATACTTAGAATATGTCCTCAATCTGCAATGTTTCCACAAGTACTTTTATGTCATACAAAGGGAATGGACAATGAACACCATTAAGAAAGCATCATATATACAGTTCCATAGTGCAGTGAGCAACAGATTTGCATGATGGTTAACAAAGTGTACATGCATGCAAATTATGCCTGTTTGCATGTAGGTAAGCAGTGCACAAGCATGAGCCACATTGCTAATGTCTGCCAAGCAGAATGCAACAGAGGCAAGCAATTGCATGTATAGGCAGTGTGTGATTTTTACAAACGTTAAAGCATCCCAGTCCAGATAGAAGAAATGCATTTACAGGGCTGTGGTACATAGTATACCTGCATTCATACATTGGATGATAAATGTAATAATACATAGATTACTCTATCTCTAAAAATAATACTGTATGGGATATGCTGTATTCGAATGCAGGACCATGGGTATGGGCATCCTACACTTACGCCTGTTGCCACAAGAATATTGGGGAAACAGTTGCCTATGTTGTACGTCATTGTTGTAAACTGCAATGTCACAGCAATAAAACAAAGGTTGCATACTCTGTACTAGAACCCAGTACCATCTGTACTCCAGGTTGTTTTTACACAATGGCCAAGGGCATTCACTGAATGTATTTGGTTTCTTTTTTGGGCCTTCTGCTTCCCAGGTGGTTAACTGCACTTCACTCAATCAAGATAAACACAGCCAATCCCTCACTTCCACTATTTGCTCTATGTGGTGCATCATCAAAAAGTGCAATTAAAAATGTGAAGAATATGCCACAAACAACTTTGTAATGGACACATGCAAGTAAAAATAGTGTCTGCTGTCACATATTATGGTACTTTGTATACAAATCCACCCCTGTTTATTTGTTTACTGCACCAAGGTAAGACGTACAAGGATATGGCATAATATTATTAAAGACTACATTCTAGGTTTAGGACTTACATTGCTAATGCAACAGTTGGCACAGTTTTATTATAGGGCTAAAATTTCCTTGTTTTGACTCACATGGTATTGAAGTATTCAGGAAAAAACAGAATGGAGGCTACGTGGATGCTTTATAGCTTGTTAAATAGCTCCACCTTACTGAAAATCACCTGGGTATACTGTAATTAGCACCTATGAAAAACATTTGCTGTTTTACTGAATATATTAACTCTGTTGTTGCTCATTAGTGAGCAATGCGCACCTATGCACCGCTGCGTGCACCAATGCTTAAACCGTGTAAATACAAGTAATCTTATTACTTTTTTCCATTCCAGTGATATTGTGCAAACATGCAACTCAAAAAGTGTAGGAAAGGTTGCAGACCCTGTACTAGAACCCAGGACCTTCTATACTCTAGTCTTACATATACACAGGCTGCCACAGGAATAGCTATGTGCCCAGCACAGAGAAACCTGACATTCATTCCTCCATTTCCAGTGGTTGTGCTGAATGCCGCATCGTGCAAACAATGATAGAAATTAAGAAAGAAATTTTAACATAAAGTGGACAGAGGGGATACATTTTAACAAATAATAAAGTGGATGAAACAGAACCTGAGAATTGTGCACTGCTTAAATGCAATTTTACCCTTTACAGACCTACATGTACACCTCTGTAATTGTAACCTGACACCCTCCCAATGTCATTATTCACTGTTGCCATCCATTAAACACAAACACTGTAGAAGTGCCTACATGAACTAAACATCCCTACATGGTAACAATTTTTTTGGGCTTCAGCAATTCTAATGAGTTTTGAACTCATTTGCATCTTAATCATACTGACAGCCCTGAATCTACATGGTTGGTAACCATGTAGGCAGGGAAAGTGAAGAGGAGCCCAATGTTGTATGCTCAAGGGAGGGCATTACTTCACTACATATTCTGCACAGAGGAATGCAAGTTTTGATAATAGTTGACTGTATTTCATTAGATACATACTGCATATGCTTACATGACAGTATGAATGGTATGTTTCATGTGGTTTACATTTTTAGCTGTCTACATTAGTTACGGGTATATTCTTCATTTGGGAGGTGGGGAGCATAGCTGCATTTATGCCATGGCACTTAAAAAGGAATTGCTGCTATTTTTAATGTAATTTTCTAGCATCCACTGTTTCTAAAAATGTCATAATGTGTGTGGGGTTACATGTTACGGTCAGTTCGGTACAAATCTATGAACTTTTACTTGGCCTTGTTTCCGTGTAGACTCCTTTCCGTGGCTGTATTTGGAAAAAATTTGAAAACATGGGCAACAAGAACACAGAGTCTACATAGTTGCTTTACAGATTGTTGAACAACTTCAAAGTGGTAGTTGACTTCATTAATACACAATTCAGCTACAAATGCAGTAATTTGTATGCAACAGAAATTGACATATTTGTGCATGAGTGTGCGCTGCTGTGCAGAGTTTTCTAAATCTAAAAATCTTTGTGGCCATGTGCGCATTGATCCCCCCACCAATATTTGCTGCAGTAGTCTTTCACTTGCTTACACAATTTCATTCATGTTGAATCATCGACTGATACCATCACTTAATAAATTTTAGTGACTCATACTGTCTTACAGTATTCTTTCGATATCTAACATCTATCTAGTCTTGCCCAAGAACTATGTTTCCCTGAACAATTGGTATAATCCAATTCATTCTGTCTCATTTTCATAACATCTACATATCCAAATACATATGTACATTTCTATGTGCATCTACCCTTAACTCCTATTGTATGATACTGTGGCCTTAAACAGTCTTCTGATGGAATAGAACATTTCAAATTCAAGGAAAGCTGCATTTTCTTATGTGGAATTTAAGATGGTCTTCACATACAAAGAGATGGAAATGCATAGCTTTAAGTATAGCCAGGGAAAAAAGTCAAATAATGTGGCTAGATGAAACAAAATTAAAAGTGACTCAGACACCTAAACTAAAAAAATAAGACATGTCAACAGATATTATTGACCATAATCCAAGAGGAAATAAAAGGAAATTACATTATTTTCAATAATGACTTACATTTGCATGCTGAATAAGTGAAGTAAAACAGGGTGCAACATCAAATGGTGTAATTAATTCAGAAAAATGAGAATAAGCAATATATGTGGTCATAATCAGGATTATCCCAGTTTTATCACACCATTTTCAAACTCAGAGATAGTTAAAATGCCAATAATTGTATGCTAATCATAACACAAGGCTTCAGTCTAACCACAGCAAAGAATCAGGATAGAATACTTGGGAAAGGAGTGTCACACTAATGCAAACAACGTAATGCTGAAAATGCCAAAAAGATAAAAAAAGAAAGAAAATGGGAGATGAGGACAGCAAAGATGCAGGGAAGTATATCTGTAAGGAAGAGCTGCAGTACGTTACCCCAAATCCAGTGGTACAGCTAAGCAGAATAGGCCTTATAATAATGAAATAATACAAAAAATACTTATATGCACATCATATAAAAAGTGTAAGACAGCAAACATAAGCAATTGAAGTGGTCATATTATAATCAGAGGAATGCAAAGGATAAATACACAAAGAAACATAGTGTATAAAAACTTATAACAATATTTCAATTATCACAGGAGTAGGTACAGAGTAGGTGCAAAACGATGGCAAGTTATTAAAGCCATTGTGTGAGCAGAAATTTTGACAGAGGAGAACAGACAGAAAAAAGTAGAAATATTTTCAAAAAAGGGAATTTCTTAGTTTGGAATGGGTGTATTTGGTATGTAATTAGTGTTGAAAGATCAGGCACTAAGGCATAAGTTGAACTGCTGTCCATCTCACAGTCAGATCTTTTTTTAAAACTGGAGTAATATAACAGTTTAATACACATAGACCCTCCAAATGTTTTGCCTTGAAGAGTTGGTAGATAAATCAAAGGCACTTTATCTAGTAAAGATACATAAGATGTAGCTGTATATATGGCAAACCAAATAAGGCACCTTACAAAATTCTTTGTAAAGCTGTATTATAAAGCCATCATAATCAATAAACTTTCAGAGCACTGACATTTAATTCCTGACTGCCTACTGATAAAGGGTCCCAGTTCATACTGAAAGAGGATATTATAGAAGATAAAACAAGGATAGTGATTAAACACCTAAAAGGAAATAAAGCAGCAAGGCCAGATAATTGCTCATTGGATTTTTTTCTAATTCGAGAAGCCATCATCAGAGTACTAGGACCATTATATAACAGTAAAGAAGAGCATAAAATGCTTCCACGTACTATGAAAAAAGCAACATAGAGGTACTGTCAAAATGAAAAGGAGTCAGATTTGTGCAAAGTTACCCAATCTCTTGAATAACCATTGATGCAAATATAATAGTGAAGGTCATAGCTAAATGTCTTGATCAAATACTACCAAAGATAATAGATGCAGACAAATTGCATGTAATTAGTAGATTCTTGCAAACTTAATTTCAATCATAAAAAATCTTGGCAGAAATGCTGGCCTAATGTCTTTTGATAAAAGAAAGCATTTTACTAATTAATCTGAAAGTGTACATATAAGGTACTAGAAAAATAATTTTGTCTCAAGGTTTATACCATGAATTAAGGCACAGTTTGATGATACCCCCATGTAAATATAGATGTAGCATAAGAAGGATGTGCAGTTGTACATGTGGGCATATATACGCATGTGTATGTTACATGCACGTTATGCACGAGATTTTTGTAACTTCATTCATAAAATACCACTTTCTTCAGCGGCACTATCATTTCCATGCATAGATTTCTTAATTAGCTAATAGATGAGGTGCTAAATTCCCCAATCATAATCATAATTAATAATATCCATTGATACATGTTGCACAACTCAGCATCACCAGTTGCACAGCTGTGATAGGTGTTTCTAAATACCTGAGCATATCTGTTTGGAATATGTCCTATGTTAGTTGGTAAGAAGTATTTCCATAATATTAAGTCTTTTACAGACTTAAAATTGGTAAACACATGTTAGCTCAACTATCATGCTTCGTGGAGTAATAACTTGTAAGATGAACATGTTACTGTAAATTGGTCAGACAATGTTCTTAAATATGAATATTTTTTTTTTTGAGTTGTAAAATTTGAATAATTCCCTAAAGCAGGAAGAAAAGGGTAATTCATTAGCATCCTTCATAAGTCAGAGTACTCTATTGGTAGTCATAGTCACAACCCATTATTTACTGATAACTCTGGTTATGACCTATTTGGGGTAAAAAAAAGTGTTTAGTATAACTTTTAAACATTGAACATGAAACCTGATAAACTGAACTGGTTGAATGATTCAACTCACCATGTTGCATGTGCTCAACTGAGTGTACAGATGAATGGAACTAGCATTAAACATTCATATGATACTTAATAAAAAACTGATCAAACAGAGTGCTAAAGCAGGAATAGTGCAAGCCAAAGAGATGGTGCCATCCATGTTGTACTTAGATTTACAAAAAAACAAAGCAAGCCCTGCTAGGTGAGAGCTAGAAACAGGAAACTCCACAAAACAATGGACAGCTGAAAGCGCTTAGTATTGTAGTCCTGATCAGTAGCCTGCCTATACAATCTGAAATTGGAATAACCTTATCAGTGTCATACAAAACAGGAAAGTAACAACTACAATATAGAGGTATGTAATAAACATCAGCAATCAAACTAGAATCTGCGTGTATGTAAAAGTAAGTTTCTTTTTTGTTGCACTTTTGGTTATCACACATGTAATCTACCATTTCCCATTTGCAAATATTTTTTAATGATATAGGCAATGATTAATGACAAAATGATAATCTCCAATGGGTTTGTTTGATGTTTTGCATTTTGAAAAAATCCCACCAGCAATTATTCATTATAAGCTCATACACACACACACACACACACACACACACACACACACACACACACACACACACACACACACACACACACACACACACACAATTATAGTGCAAACTAACTGAATGCTCAAAAGGCTGACAACAGTATAGATGAGTCCAAATGATTGATTACTAAATGCGTTAAGTTTTTCATCATCTTATCTCATCTTTGCTTTCTATATGTATTTATTCTATGAGCCAAGTTCTCCATGGCCCAACAAATATACCAGCAAAGGACAGTAAACATCCTGCTCTGTTGCTTTTCCCTTTAATGAAAACTGATGAATGTGATTTGTTTCTGTCCCACTAGGCAACTGAATATCTATCCTCAGTGTGTATATCCTAGCCATAACGTTCACTTCAGTATTGCATAATTCAATTGGCCTATAGTTGGACTGATCTTCCATCCTCTTTTTCCTTTGTATAACATCACCATGTCTACTTTGCACATTGACACTTGCATTTCTCTCTTCCCCTACATGATTAAACAAGTTTTATAAGTACACTCATATTTCTACTCCAATCAGGTTATAATATTTGAATGCTAAATCATCTGAACCCCAGGCTTCCTATGTTTTTATTTGCCTGATTACTGGTACAAAATCTACCACACTCACCTCCTTATGCAACATCTACTTATCTTCCTCCCTAAAGTTTGTTCAAGTTATTAAATTAGCTCACCTTTGAGTGTCTTTTAATGTGCAAGTTGCAATAAATTTCCCTCTTTTATCTTTTTGCTCTTGATAACACTTTCTCTCAGCTCCATATCTCATCTAGCCACCTATGCACTTTACTTGAATCTTTGCACTTGTATACTAGCAACTTCACATCTGCCCACCCCCTCTGTTTACAGTTCGTCTCATCCACTAAAGACTGTAAAACTATTGCTCAGGTCCCCCAAGCACATCACACACCATTACCTATATCAAAACAATGTTTTCCAATTTCCAGTATCCTCCTTTGGATCCTCATCCAACTCACTTCCTATTTCTTTCTCTTTCTACTCCTCAGCTTCATCTTTCATGCCTACTGACTTCTGCCATTTTTAACTTTCTTACCTATATGATCTTGACACCTTTTCACCCTCCATCATCTTCCTATGCCCATCACCTTTGCCTTCTGCTGTATTTACCTACTCATGTTTACTGTCATCTGTCCTTCTCACATGATAGGTACACAAGAACAGAAAACAAAACACACATCACTGGTTGTGGACAATGTCCTATGAAATAAAATCTTGAAATTACTCATTTTCACTTCCGTTCCTAGTTCAGCTTGCAGGGTCTGACCTTGGCATGCCCTTTCTGAAATAACCGTTGATTCCTTTAGTCACCACCATCTGAAAGTGTTTGCGTCTGTCAGCACTACCCCCCGCCACCTCTTCCTCTCTGGTTGCATCAAGCACTGCATCCTTCCCTACTTCACTTCATTTTTCTGCCACCAGTTTCTTCCTCAAGGTGCCTCGACTAATTTATAAAACCTTCTCTGTTATCTTTCCATAGCCCTTAATACTGATTTCTGCTATTTATTCTTCCTTCCTCTCCTTTCCTTTCTCTTCTTTGTCAAGGGTACTTTTATCTATATCTCATCCAGACTGAAACACAATCTGATGGCACAGGTGTGTCCACCTATCCTCTTGCTTCCAAAGGGTCTGTTTGTCACCCCTGCTTCCTTTGCTAAGTGGAGGTGTAGTTGTCTGCCCTACTGTTGACTCTGCCATGCTGTGTCCTTCCACAAGGTGACATATTTCCATGCTCTTCTACTTCCTTCTCATCCACCCTCCATCAGCACTTCCCTTCCCCCACTGCTCAATGTCATTTGTTCTTACCACTTGCTTATGAGCCTCATAGTATCTATATAAAATCAAATGTCTTCCTCTTCATTATGGCAGTAATGTACACTCCCCTGCGACATAAGCATTATACTTACCAGGTACACAAGATTACCTACCATCCCTCCTGATCTATCTGCCATAACACTGGCCATCTCTCCACTCTTTGTTGATGCACACAGGCCAAAACTCCACCACCATTCCCCCATCGTCAGACTCCTTCTCCATGCTACTTGTTTTAGGAACACTCTTTCATTTCATGACAGCACATCTTAACAATAATATGCTTACCCCTAGCAACTAGTACACTGTTCATTTTCCCTACCCTGTGCACATTTTCAACTTGTGGATCCAAACAACTAATCTATATATCCACCAAGGTTACTCAAATATGGAAAAAAAGTGTTGACCCCCCCACCATCTTATATGGCACTTCAATAATTTGAAAATTAGCTCTGCAAGATCTCTTGACCAGGTCATCCATTTTATATTCACTTTTCTATTCTGTTCTATTCTATTCTATTCTTACCCTTTAATAATCTCTTGCTTCATTTCCTGTCACACCACTTTCTTTCATGCCATTCTGTCTCCCATTTTACATACTTTACTATGGCATGGTTTTCTTCACATCTGCAACAATGGCAACCAGCTTCTTTAAAAATAACATTATAACTATCATCTCTGTTAGACATCTTTTCTCTTTTTTCTGTCCCACTCTACTGCATTGTCACAGTCCTCCTACGTAGCCAGGGTCCTTTCTTTCATATTCCTGCTACTTACCTCCTTCTTTTACTCCCCTTCCATTTAGACCGCAAGTAATTATGAAGTTTGTTATTTTATTTTCACATTCAACCAGTCCTCATAACAATTTCATATCTCAGGTTTTTTAGAACCTGGTTTTCCTGTTTCTTCTTTCTCAGCTTTCCTGTGTGCACTTTTCCCACTAAATGCACCTTTACCGCTGGACCATCCCCTTTCACCTGAATTAAAACATTTAGTTTCAAACTCATGACTAGCACCACCTTATCTAGAATCAGTTAAATGTTGCTTTCTCCAACTATTTTGAAGCCCGAGTCTTCACCTTTTCTCCAGCCATCTCCTGCTAATTACTTGTGCTCCTTCCCTCTTTATGCTTTGTCTGCTTATGTTCACATATCATTCTCCCCTTGCCTGTCTTCTTCTCCAAATGTTTGCAGTTTTAACTACAACTACTTGCTCACACATTGCTTCACTTAGAGCCACAGCATTCCATCATACTTCTCCACTTTCAAACCTTTACATAAGATTGAGCTGTTCTCCTATACAGCCATCTTCCTCAACATCTCCACAGTCTTTTTTATTAATCTACTTGTCTTTCTGCCCATATAAATTTATTTATCCTTAAATGTGTGTGCTACATGTAGTCCCATTTAGATAATGGGTCTGATGTATCTGTTTACAGTTGGTTTCTCCAATCTGGCCTAGGTAGTTGTATCTTTAGTAACTATTTTGTTTGGGGCACAAGTATTCATATACTTCCTGATAGGCCAGTTCCATGCTATACATTTACTGTACTTCACTTAAACTTCTTTCACCATGGAGTCCATGATTGCTCATACCCTTTCTTAAAAATTTGTTAACACTAGCTTTTTTGAGGCAAAGTAGGAACTTCTTTATTTCTTTAACCCCACCTGTGAGAGATGCAATTACTTATGTAGGCTGTAGCTCATCTTACTACTCCACTCACCATAAGTAAACAGCAGTAAAATATGAGACCAAAAATCACTAATGTCATTAAACAATCCCTGCATAAATCTCCTGAGTACCCTGCTATCGAACAACAGTCATCTAGGAACATTCTTGTATCTTTATCCAAGCAAAACTTTAGTCCTAAAAAATCTTATATGCCTTCAGAGAATAGTTAAGATCCTATTATTGATGATTCTATCATTATACACTCTGACACTACACTTAACAAGCAGGACAATCAGGATAACCCTGAGTTCTCTCTAGTGTTAGGATTAGGAATGATACAGGACCCCTCAAGACCCCACAACATCTCAGTATGATATCAACATTTTGTTTCCCACATAATGGTGAACAACCATGGCACTCTACCATGGCAGAAATATAAAGAGACACAACTAATTTCTCTGCTTATGACTGGCACTTGGAAGCGTATTATCCTCATCCAGAATAATAACTAAACAGAGAAGCAAAGTAACCAAACACAGCAACCAGGCAAGTAACTGGTATCATTTCAGGGTGAACTAATGCATGTCAACCTAGGCTCAGATGGTCATCAGGCACTTTGCTTTGCTATGGATGAATCACACCTCTTATCTCATGGCTTCCGCATGGTGATTAAAACCTTTATTTTATTATATTGTCTTTTTATGCAAATTTCAACTCACATACATATACACTAAATAAATTCTACTGCTAATTTTGTCAAGGCAGCTCTGCTCAGAGTTATAAGTTTAAACAATAAAATGTATGGGCCTGAGGTCCTCCTTACCCTCAAAGATATCCATATCTACATACTCACTGAAACCAGTTTCCATAATAATGAGGTACCTCATCAATATCTGGGCACATAGCCTTTAGTGTATTCGTAGTCAGAGGGACCTGTAGGAAGCATGTTTGTATTCTGTTAGGCATGAAGTTGCTTCACACAGATCTCATGTGATACCAACACAGAATTTGTTGAGGTCCTAGTTTATCTCAAAAAACACATTATTGCTAAATTCAGGTCCTCTTCTCTGTCCTGCTTAGAGATCACAGATTATCTGAGCTAGTTTGAAAACCTCTCCATTAGACTAAATGCAGTTATATTGGGAGAATTTAACTACTCATCAGTTAACTGACAAGCCTATTCAACCAGCAACAAATATACACCAAGATTAATTAAGCTGAGTTCCTTTATTAGATTATCTCCATGTCAAACTCATGTCACCATTCTGAAATTCCTTACGAACTGCTCCATTTTTTCATATTACTCCAGTGTCCCTTCTTTTGTAAAATCTGACAACCTAAAAGCAACATTCGCCCTTAAAACAAGCCCTCTCTAACTTCAAAAAATCTTCTAATATTTTATTTTATTTATTTTATTTTATTTTACATTTGTTGACCGGGCTAGTCTAACTGGATATATGTCCATTTTCAGTAGAGGCCGGGGAGAAAAGCTCCAGGTATAGGTAGTAACAAAACATAGAATATATACAATAGAAACATGAGAATGCTACACATTGTTTCGATTGTGCATGAGGAGAAATTTGCACAGAGTCTAATAGTAGGTCTAAGTTGAGATTAAAATATGAGAAAAAAGCAACATATGAGAGAAAATCAAAAAAGAGTTACTTTTTTTTTTTTTTTAATATACTAGAAGGAAAAATCTCGTTAGGTTACTTTAGTTGTTAATAAGGTAGGGAACATAGAACAGTAGAGTAAAGCAGTATAGAACATTAGAGTAGAGAAGTAGGGGGAGTACAACGGGGGGCATAGAGGTATCAGTCTGGGTTAGAACAAGGACAAAGACAATGTATTTTAAGATATTCCTTCAGGTGTTTTTTTTAAAAAGCAGTGAGGAAGTAAGAGTTGAGAGTTCACTTGGAAGCTGGTTCCAGGTTTTTCCCACTGTGTTGGTAAAAAGTGAGTCCCCAGCTTTGTTGTTAGATTTTATAGTGGAAACTAGAAGTTTTTTAGCAGAGCATAATGTTGCAAGATTTTTATAGGGAGTTATCAGATTAGTGAGGATTGGGGTATTATTAGGGTGGTAGAGGATCTTTTGTGTGATAACAAGTTGTTGACAAAGTAGTTGGTTCTGGAGTTCTAACCATCCCAGTTGTTTGAGGTTGTGACAGTGGTGAGCACTGAAAGGAGAGCCAGTGGTGAATCTGGCTATGTTATTATAGCTGGTTGATAGTTTGTTAAGGCTGTTCTTAGAAAGATTGGTATATATGGCAGAAGCATAGAATAGGGTAGAGATCAGGTGGATTTGGACAATAGTGGTTCTGGCTATTGGGGTAAGGAAAGGTTTGATTCTATAAATGGAGCCTAGTTTTCTGTTGACAGTCTTTATGGTAGTATTTAAATGGTCATCATAGCTAAGTTTGTTGTCTATTTTTATTCCCAGGAGACGGGTTGTAGTGTCAGGGGAAATGCTAGTTCCATTATTAGAGGTTACTGAGAAGTGAATTTCTGATGACTTTTGTGTAGGAGCAAAGAGCAATAGTTTTGTTTTTTGGGGGTTCAGGAGGAGGCAGTGTTCCATGAACCAAGTTTCAACAATGTTAAATTCTGTCTGGGTGATGTTCTGGAGCGAGGTTGTGGACTTGGCTGAACATATGAGAGTTGAGTCATTTGCATATTGAATGTAGGTGGCTAGAGGGATTTTGGCATTTAGATCATTAATAAATATTGAAAAGAGAAGAGGGCCTAAAATAGAACCTTGAGGTACTCCAATGTTCACAGGCAGGGGAGTAGAAAGATTATTAACCCAAAGCACAGCTTGCTGTCTGTTTTCTAAGTAATCCAATGGAATGTGCACCAAACCAGAAACAGGAGGCTCGAATTCTGTTTAAAAATTTATTACAATACCATGCACCATAAACGGACGAACGAGGATAAAAATATTAAAAGCATAAATGCATTCACTATCATACCATGCGTTTTCGTCTTATTCCATAGACTTCATCAGATGACCAGTGAATAATCATGATACCAATTTATATTAAACTAATTAACTAAAACACCAATGGCATACTCCGTTTCCTATTTGAAACCACCAATAGTACCTCAGTCATAATAATAGTATATTACCACTTTCATTTTCTGATTTTCTTTAAAATAGTTAAAATATTAATTTCATCTTAAAAACAAATGAATACATAAACTGATTCTTAAGAAACCAGTTATAATGTCTCATTTAAAACCAAATATCAAAATATTCTTTACAAGTGTCTTAAAAAAACTTTTTTTAGAAAAAATATATATGTATAAATGTGCCTAAATACAAACGTTTCTCTATTAGTGATATTCATATATAAATAGGGGATTTGGTTCCCTCTAGTGGTTCTTTTTGTAAATACATCAGTTTTTAACTCGGAGTTTAGCTGATCTTAATTTTAATAAAGGAAGTATAGATACATAGTCATTTAGACCAGGAGGGCTACTTGCTTCCAAGGTCACCTGCCACCATAACTCTCTGAATTCAATTTTTTCTTCCCACTGGCCACCTCTAATGCTATTTTTAATTTGTTCTAAAACCATAAATAAAAATTTAGATTTTACACATACCTTTGAATTCCTGTATAGGGCATTAGTGTCTTTCCCCACAGTTATATCATAAGTATGTTCGTAAATTCTCCTTTTTAACATTCTTTCAGTTTTTCCCATGTAAAATGATTTACAGAATTCACAAAAAGCCAAATACACAACACCCCTTGATTCACAATTAAAGTGTTCTGAACTATATATCCACCTATCTCTACTTCCCAAATAATATTTGTCTGTGTTCATAATATAGGTACATTGTGTACAATGTCCACATTTATATGTACCTACCTTGTTTCTATTGGGATTCACTTTATTTTTATTTTCTAATATAGTTCTGATACTCTGGGAGTTCTTATATATTATTTTGTGTGGAATTTTAGACACATTCTCCAAATCAGTTAAGGCGACAAATCTCTCCCATTCTTTTAAAAATGTGTTTTTAATACTATTATTAAAAACATTGTACTCTAAAACAAGTACCTGTTGGTAGTCATCCCCATTGATCCTTTTGTTAGTGTTGACCTCCTCATTTTGTTCTATACATTTCTGTATGGGCTTAAATCTAGTATCTCTTCCATTTTTTACTTCTTCTCTAATATTTTTTATCAAATTCAAGGGGTAGCCTCTTTCCAATAACATTCTTTCTAATAGTTCACATTCTATTATAAAATAATTTTCCAAACTAGTCATCCGGCTCCCCCTTACAGATTGTCCTTTGACAATATTTTTCTTACAATGAAATGGATGTGCACTATTGTAATGTAGGAAGGAATTACAATAAGTAGGCTTCCTAAATATTTTAGTTGCAAATTTATTCTCCATTTTATATACTTCTATGTCCAGGTATTGCAAACATGAGTGAGATGTATTGTATGTAAATTTTAAAAATGTTGTTGTGTTACCCATGTAGGACATAAATTCAATAAATTTTTCCTTCCCTGCTATCCAAAAAATTACTATATCGTCCAGGAACCTGCGATATAGTTTCCAGTAATCTTTAAATTCGGAATCTAAAATGTGTTTCTCTTCCCATTTAGCCAGCACTAGGTTGGCGTAGGTTGGAGCACAGGCTGCTCCCATAGCAACCCCCTGGATTTGTTGATAAAATGCTCCGTTAAAGTATAAAAAATTGTTCTTCAGTATTTTATCCATTAGCCATACACTAATCAACTTTTCATTCTGCGTTAAATGTTGATTTTCATAGACAATTTCTTCAAACATTTCTATACCTTCCTTATAGGGTATGGAAGAAAATAAATCTATAATATCTACAGTTATGAAAAGCAAATTATCCTGGTATAAATCATCAGTAATTTCCTTAAGGAGGTCCCACAAATCTCTTAAGATGGATTCCCTTGCTAACCATAGATTTTTCAATTTTGTATCAACATATTTCATAGGTTCATAGGTTCATAGGTTCATACTAGGCTATCTGCCCTAGGGCATTTATAAGCCTAGCCAGAGTGTGTATGGCTTTCACCACCCATTTTAAATTAATTTTGCTATGCCCTTTTTCGAGGTTAGTATACTGCGCTTCTGTCTAACAGTGACACAGAAGTGATACCCAGGGTAAACCTACGATCTCCCATCCACTCATCAAGATTCCTCTTGAAGAGAGTCAGGGGGTATGTTTTACCACCATCAGCGGATACAATTGGCCTTAATGGGAGATTAGTTTGACTTTTGTGTATCTTGGGTAAACCAAATATTGTAGGTATTTTTGGTTTATCTACTTTTAAATATCTGAAGGTGTTATGATCTATTAATTCTTCTTGTAACATATCTGTTAAACCTATATCTATTTTATTATAAGCTATGTTGACTTCATTTTTAGAAACACTGGAATACCTACTTTCATCCCATAATATCATATTCATCTTGCTCTCATAACTAATATTGTCCATAATCACCACCCCTCCTCCTTTATCTGGTTTCATTACCCTAATATCAGGGTTTCTTTTTATTTCATACAGCAACTCTTTCTCTTTGATACTCAGATTAACCTTAAACCTAATATTGTTTTGTTTTTTTCTAATTTTGTTTTCCATAATTTTTTCCAGATTTTTTAATTGGGGATGTAGGGGTGGGTTGTAGGTAGTTTTACATCTTAAATCTGTGTTTTTTTACTCACTTTCTCCATAGGTCCCATAATACTCAAGTTAACTTTTCTCAAAAATAACTTTATATCTAAGAAAGTTTGAGTAATATCTCCCTTTTTATATGGGATGAATTTTAGCCCCTTAGAAAACAACAAAAAGTGCTCTTTCTCTATCACTAAATTACTGAAATTGTAGATGGAAAAATTGTTAGATGTATTTTTAATACCATCTACTCTAATCCCTCTGCTATCTTCAGTATCAGGGTGGGGGTCTATTAGAATCTCCCCCTCCCACTTCTCCCCCCTCTCCACTGAAAATTTGGCTGCTGTGGGCCTTGTTTATTCATCAGCCTTTCTGACCTCCGAAGGGGTGGAAACTCTTGTTCATAGTCATAGTTATTTTCCCCCTGAAATTCCATACCATCTCCCTCTTTGTTACGGTGGGAAGTTGGGAGGTTAGACCTACCTTCATTGTTATATTTAAAGTATTTGTGTGATGGTTTCGGATAACTAGTATTGGTATCATATTCCTTTATGTCTCTTTCTAATTTCTTTGACTTTCTAATAACCAAATCCTCACTTTTATGATCAATATCTTTTCTAATGTTAAGATATTTCTCTTTTTCTTCACGAATAGTGAAAATCAAATCATTTTTAATACAGTGGTCCAACTCATCTGTATCTTCCTGTAATTTCTCTTGACACCTAATATTTTCTTTAATAATTAACCTTAATACATCTAAACCACATTTATTAAATAATTCAATGAGTTCCTTGTGAAAAACATAACCCATTGTTACATTATTAGGGAATTTATAGACCCAAAGGCCTTTCGGGACTATTTCCCTGGAAATACATTCCTTCAAATATTTGTTTTCGATGTCCAAAGTCCTATATTTAAACATTAACTTAGCTAGATTATCTAGCTTAATCCAATAAGAGTCACCAGAAGCATATTGCTTATTGATATTATAATCCATTTTAAACTGATATTTAGTCCGTAGCCAATCCTTAGTCTCTTGGAAAGTTTTAGCTGTACCTGTTGCCTTAGCCATTTCCAGCACCGTTTTTTGACCTGGTGGTATGTTCTGGTCTTTGTTAGAACATTCCCCTTTATCCAGTACTTTAAAAATGGTAGGGGTAGCTGCAGCATTAAAAGTTTCCTCATGAACTTCATCTTGGTTGCCAACGTTATTTGTAACGCCAATAAGCTCCCTTGAAATCAGGTTTGCTGTTCCTCTTCGTTCTCTTAACCCTTCGGTTCTTGGCGTCGGTTGTTTTGCTAGGCTACCATAGATCCCCACTAAGGATTGGCTGAGTGGGGTCAGCAGGTCTATCAGTCCAGTACATTGTCCAATCAACTTACGCGATTGTCCCAGTTCGTCAAACCCTTTAGGTTCAGGAGATGTCTTTGTCTCCATTCCGGTTCCACGAAACAAACCAAAACCAAGAAAAGTGTGGAAAAGCACAAAGTAACCAGTAATCCAATGGAATGTGCACCAAACCAGAAACAGGAGGCTCAAATTCCGTTTAAAAATTTATTACAACATGCACCATAAACGGACGAACGAGGACAAAAATATTAAAAGCATAAACGCATTCACTATCGTACCATGTGTTTTTGTCTTATTCCATAGACTTCATCAGATGACCAGTGAATAATCATGATACCAATTTATATTAAACTAATTAACTAAAACACCAATGGCATACTCCGTTTCTTATTTGAAACCACCAATAGTACCTCAAACATAGTAATAGTATATTATCACTTTCATTTTCTGATTTTCTTTAAAATAGTTAAAATATTCATTTCATCTTAAAAACAAATGAATGAATAAATAAATTTATTCTTAAGAAACCAGTTATAATGTTTGAATGGCTTCAGTAAAGTAGTTATTAAAGGCATCAGCAATTTGCTTAGAGTTATTATGGGTGATACCTGATGAGGTGGGTGTTTTTGAGCATCTGGGCTGAAGTAGTTTGTTAATGCCTGACCAGAACTTTTGTGAATTTTGTTAGTGGGTTTGTTGTAGGTGAAGGTAAAAGTTTTTTTTTTGTCTAGTAGAATGTCTTTTTTGGTGGCATTTCTCAATTGTTTAAAGTGAAGGTGATCTGATGGGTTTTTAGAGGCTCTCCATTTGGCCCAAATTTTATTTCTTAGAAGGATCTTTTGCCTACTTTGTTTTGTGAGCCATGGGGCTATTTTTGTCCTAGTTCGGGAGGTGCGGCAGGGGGCATGGTAATCTAGGATTTGAAGGAATCTGGTATTAAAGTAGGTCACTGCTTTGTCTAGTTGCATATGATGCAGTGGTGTCCAGTCACATGCTTTCAGTTCATTTTGGAAGTTCTCTGGCTGAAAGTTTTTTTTTGATTGGGAGGTTTTGAAAGTATTACAATTCGGGCTATGAGTTTTTTGTTTAATTATATAGGTTTGGGCATGGTCACTGATGTCATCTGGAAGAATTCCTGGTTTGTAAGTTTCAGGATGACTATTAATAAGGATCAAATTAAGGATGAATTCCTTACTGCTTGGTTTATGGATTCTAGTAGGGGTGGTTATTATTTGTGAGAAGCCATAGAGATTTATGTTATAGATAGTATTTGGGGAGCTACACTTAGCCCAGTCTATATTAAAATCACCTAGCACAATGGTTTCCTGAGGTAGGTGGGTAGAGAGGTAACTAAGTATGTGTTCAAGGGTTTTGATGTTATTTCCAGGGGGAAGATAGGAGCAAATTAGATAGATAGATTTAGAGTTGTTGATTTGGAGTTTGGCAGTAAGGGTTTCAGCATGAGTATCTGTGGGTAGGAAGGTACTGAAGGGTAAAACTTTAAGTTCTGATTTATACAAAATGGCTACTCCTCTGCCATTTTTGGTTTTGTGGTCACATCTCAGGATGTTATATCCAGGAGGAGTAATTTCCTTGTTCTGAGTTGAGGGCTTGAGCCATGTTTCTGTAATACAGAGGATATCAAATTTGTGCACATCTAAGAGTGCATGAAGTTGGGTAATTTTTGTTGATAATGCTACGGATGTTAAGGTGAGCTATCAGGAGGGAGTGAGAAGGTCTTTTGGGGTAGTAGTTTCATGAGAAATTACGTTATGTGGGTTACTGGAAATTCCTGTTTGGGGGCCAGGGTTAGGATGAATATCACCATCTAATAGGGGATGTTGTTGAGGTTTTAGTATTATTTTAGGAGTTTGTAGTAGTTAATTATGGTTTTCTTCTTATGGAAGTAAGTAATATGGGTAGATCTATGGTACTTTGGAAGTATATAGATGGAAGTGGAGGTTATGTTAATGTGGTTAAGGGAGTTTCCATGAGTAATTGGTAAAGTTTGCTGGTAGGGGTGGTGATGTTCAGGCAGAAAAAGGTGTTCTAAGAAGGTTAGTGTGTAAGGTAGAGTTAGAGATGCTAGAGTAGTAGTTAAGAGTAGTAGGTGTGTATGTATTGAATTATGTGTTGAGGCCATTAGGGTGTGTAGGATGAGCAGTAGGGTAGGTAGAGGGAAGGACTTTAAAAAATGCTAAAGTGGTGGTAGAAGAGAGGAGTGATGAGCTGAAAGATGTAGTGAAAGTTAGGTAATATTGGATTACATGGAAAGAGCAGGTAGCAGTAGGAGAAAATGTTGTAAAATGTTAGGTATACAGGATGAAGTAGTGTGGAAATGTTAGGGAGAGGGCAAAAAAAGGTGATGTGTAGTTTAAGGACTTAATAAGGTTGGGGTGGGGTTAAGTTGGAGTTGTCAGTGATTGGGTGACGAGGGGAAGGGGTGTGGCTGGAGAAGTATAAGTTTAACAGCACTGGGGGTGGGTGGGAATTGGGGGTAGGGGAGTGGAGTGAACCCGCATGGTGAACGGAGCGGGGTCAAACCAAGAGGGAAAAGAACTAGAAAAAACAATCAGTCACTGGGACACAAGGTAAGAATCTTATTATTCTATAAGGCAGTAGTGCTGTGTGTGAGTGTAGGTAAGTAGTGGGAAATAATGTGGGGAGGAAAGGGAAGGAAAAACAAGTCTACTGGTAATGGCAAAACTTTGGAAAATAGGGAAATCAGGTAAGGAGCAAGCTTATACTCTGAAGTTTGCTGCCATGTAGTGGCTATATGAAGGAAAGGCAGAGTAAAGAGAAAGCGGGGCTTGAGGGTTAGGTTTACAGATACGGAGGTCCTGCGTTTAGTTGCAGTAGGCTATAGCCCTTAGAAGCTAAAATTCTAAAAGGAGCTTAATGGGAGAACAGAGACATAGATTGGGAAGGCGAGAGGTGGGAGGAGGATGAGGACTATGGCAGGCAACTATCTCACTCGGGAGATAAGCTGTGAGTACAAAATTAACAGTCACACAACTAGTTTAATAGGCTACATACACTGAGGATTCCTTGGTAGTACAGAAATATTTACACTGCTACACTCAAGCAGTACCCTTGGAGTCTTCACAGTTTCAAATGGGAGGGAGCATTCCTTGTAAGTCTTTTAGGTTATATAAGGTGTTCTTAATACTGGAGGGGCACACCCGAGGATGCAGGCTGTAAAAAGTAGAGAAATACCAAAATAAGTGATTGCAGTACTGAAAAAGGGAAGAAATAGCACAAAGGAAGAGTAGGGTATAGAGCAAAGTTGTTAAGGAGGCTGTCGCTCTAGGGGAGCAGTTAATAAAGGTAGGTGAGGGCAATTAGGAGTATAAAGCAGTGAAATGAGAGGGGGAAGGTGGAAGGAGGCTTGAAGCAAAGAGGAAGGAAAAAAATACAGTAGCATGAGAAAGATCAAGTGTTAGTTGTTATGGATTATGCATTAATAGCAGTTGTTAAAACTAAGCAAGAGAGAGCAGTTCAGCAATAACAACAATCAACATTCTAGAAGCATGTATTTCCCTGTCCTAGAGTCAACAAATGTTGCAGGCAATTCACTTCTACACAGCAGATAGAAAGTAGTGTGCAGAACTAAACTCACGAATTTGAAAAAAAAATAGGTACTAGTGAATACTTTTACATGCATAAGCACCATTAAGCGCAATGACAACCTAATAAGGTAGAATATATGCTAAAATAACAATTCACACTAAGCTGTATACTCTTATGGTGGGAAAAGAAATGCGATACAACATTAAAGGCAGTACAATCAATTAAAAACTCTTTCAATAGTAAAAAGAAAGACAAAATGCTAAGCGTAATGATAGAAAACACTAAAATGAACACTCGCTAACTCTTTTAATAGTAAAAAAAAGACAAAATGCTAAGCGTAATAATAGAAAACACTAAAAGTAACACTCACTAAGCTATTGGTATATGAAGTGTAAAACAATGCGATTTCAGAATTGTTGGCAGTAAAAGGAAATGCTAACTTTGTCACTAAGAAAATACGATAAACAGTAATATACAAGACAAAGCAGGTATTTTAAGAACAGTGCGTTATCCTAACAGCATACATAATATACTTCATATGTTCGATAATCAGCAGTCGCTAGGTCGTGGGGGTAAAAGACACATAGCCTAAACCAGGCAATTAGAACAAAACCACGCTAACTTAATGGTATGGCTACTGGGGGAAACTACAAAACTAAGGATGCGTAGCTCAACAGAAAAAAAAAGGAAACAGAGTACAAATCTAAGATATACAGCCTGCACAGCGATACATAGTACAAGTGTTACCTTTCCTTTTGTAATTTACAAGGACAGCACCTACTGTGTAGCGAGATGAGCAGCCCAGCCATAGGACCTAATTGAGGGGGTAGTGGATTCACCTAAGGCAGGAATTAAAAATGGCGCCAAGGAGAGCACCACCTAGAAATAAACTAGTGGGCAGAAGTTGGCCTAGTGGGAGGGGACAAGGGGGTGGGGGAGAGGAAAAGGACTAGAAAGGGGAATGGGGATATGAGGTAGAGAACCAAGGGGGAAAAGAATAGACTAGAAAAAACAATCAGACACAGGGTAAGAATCTTATTATTGTATAAGGCAGTAGTGCTATGTGTGAGAGAGTAGGTAAGTAGTGGGAAATAATGTGGGGAGGAAAGGGAAGGAAAAACAAGTCTACTGGTAATGGCAAAACTTCGGAGAATGGGGAAATCGGGTAAGGAGCAATCTTATGCTCTGAAGTTTGCTGCCACCTACTGGCTATATGGAGGAAAGGCAGAGTAAAGAGAAAGCGGGACTTCTCCAACCTTAACTACTTACTATTAGCTGATATTATTATTATTGATCAATATAAAATGCTCATGCCTCAAATTGTCCCAATGCCTAATGCTCAAGCATGCTCCACAGAGTTTGACTACCTTATGGGTAGCAGTATTGAGGAAGCTCTCCCCAACTTCCATTAGCCTTGGAATAAATTCAAAAGTAAATATGTTTGGTGGGATTACCCACAGTAAGATGTTGTCCTGTTCGATTATCAGCTAGAGCATCTTCTGTGTGGAGACATGCGTGGATGGGCATACCTTCGTTGAAGGTTGTGCATCAGGGCTGGCAACTCGGCATGTAAAAATCTTCTGCCAATCATTAGCAGACTGGAGTTCTGCTGTGGTGACCCCTAACTGGGAAAAGCCGAAAGACTCAACAACCCATATAAATAAGTCTTACAAAAAGATGAAGAAACTGTTAGCTTTCTTCAAAAAATCACCAATTCAGTTTTAGAGAAGACATCTAAAATTACAAGCTAAAACCTTAATCATACCATTAGAGAGTGCAACATCACTTATGAACTCAGAATTACCACCAGTATTAAAGATTACCACAAGGTCATTTTCAGTTTCATTTACAGGAAACTTAGAATTAAAAGCAAACTTTTCACCAAACTTTATAAAAAAGTAGAATGATGGAACATCCCTGTAAGACCTGGAATGTATTTTTTTTTAATATACATTGATTTACTGGGGTAGTCGGACTCAGCAGAGCCTGTTTTCATCAGAGGCCCAGGGAAAAAAGTTCCAAACATGCAAAATAATTCTGGGCATCTTGAGACAATGCAGCAATTGCCTCATGTACACAGACAACCCTCTCCTCCTACCACCCAACAGTACGACCTGTGAGAGATGCACTTATATAGCCAAACTGGAAGCAAAGCTCTCTTTACCAAAGACAGGCCTAGACAGTCAACAGGAGAAGGTAAACACTTGCACCGCACCACACTCATCACATAGTCCCTCAAAACCTACACCACCAAAACACACACACAGAACCACAAAACACACACCTACATTTGCGGAGGCTCTCTGTACTAATCTGCCCAAACAACAGAGACCTCCAAAGCAGAAATGCAAGTAACCTCCACCCCCCAACACAACCCAAATGACACATAGTCCACATACTCAGTGTGCCACTCAACTACAGCCCATAAGGCATAATGTACCCAACACTCTAGTCATAGGTGACTCTATAGTCAGGCACACTGATGTTCCACTCATCAGGCTAAACAAGGAAAAAGTTACTGTCAGCTGCCTGTCAGGTGCCAGGATCTGCCACATAACGCACGCACTCAGGTCACTCCACAACAAGCACAAATATGACTCTGTCATTGTCCATGTTGGTGTGAATGACCTGAGACGTACCTCCCTGGACTACATGAAAAGAGACATGGAGGAGCTCTCTGATCTTGTAGCCCAGGCCGGTATGACCCTAGCCCTGAATAGCATCCTGCCATCACCCAGAATGACACCACAGTACAAGGACAAAATGATTGACTTTAACAATTGGCTAAGCTTCTGGTGTCATTCTAAGGGAATCTAGTACCTGTCTGCCTGGGATGACATGATCGACAGATCATGCTGCTTTGCCAGAGATGGCCTGCACCTGTCACCCTTGGGATTCCGGATACTGGCAAAGGCTCTTGCCACCCCTATAGTGTCTTTTTTAGGCAATGTTTAAATGACAAATTCACCACCATAACAGGTACAAGCAAGCAAATTCTGAGGGCAATGCTATTCAATGCTAGAAGTCTAAACCTCAAAATGCACTCACTCGAGGCACTCATTAAAATGGAGAACATTGACATCTGTGCAGTGACAGAGACCTGGTTCAAAGCTCCAGAGAGCACCGCTGCATTACCAGGCTATAATTCATACCCCACCTTTCGGCCACCAAACCCGGACTGAAACACTAGAGGTGGAGGTGTGTCCATATTCATTAAGGATATCCACAACTCCAAGGTAGTTGCTCAGCATAATGCATCTGAGGTTATCCAAGTTCAGCTAACTCTGAGAAAAACCACAATCCAGATTGTAGCTTGCTACAAACTCCCCACCATGCCCCAGGATTCCCACTCCTCTTTTCTTAATACACTGTAAAATATTAAGGTACAACCCAACACTCTAATAATGGGTGATTTCAACTACCCTACCATTAACTGGGAAAACTGCTCATGTACAAACTCTTTTGCTCAACGTTTTCTGGAAATCATCAATTCCAACGCTTTGGATCAATTTATCCACACCCCCACCAGATGCAGCAATATCTTAGACCTGGTCATCGCCAACATGGGTGACCGGTGTTCCACACCAGAGGTCAGCTCCTCGTTGGTCAGATCCAACCACAAGCTAATCACCCTAGACATCTACATCCCGCTCCCACCCCCCATTAGGAAAACAACTGTAAAAAATTTCTCCAAAGCCAACCTCACGCTTTTTAAGACAGAAGTGGCAAACTTCATGGCACCCATGCAGATGGACAATAGAGGTACGACTGCTGAATCCTACACAAGTGGACTTTATAAGCACTTACACGAGTGCATGGATCGTGTTATCCTTAACAGAACCAAGATGCTATCCTCCAAAAAAGTAAGCCAATCTGGTGGTCTTCTGCCATAAACAAACTCTACAACAGAAGAAAGAAACTGTTGCAAAAAAGAGTAAAATCCCACGATTGGAGGAACTCCCTGGTCAGCCTCAGTAAGAAGCTGAGATCCCTCATAAAATCTTCCAAAGCTAGTTATGAAAAAAAATTGCCACTGATTCCAAAATCAACCACAAAGCATTCTATAGCTATGTTAAAAATCTCAATGGCAACACTCAGATCTGCTCTGAGTTACAGCACAATGACACTAAATATACAGAACCAACTGATATTGCCAACATCCTGGCAGATAGGTTCAATGCTAACTTTACCCCCCTCTCACCCCCTAAAGGGCCCATCTTTATACCAGAAGAATGCAACGTTCCTGTAATTACGGCTGCATAGGTAAAAACTTCACTCTCCAAAGCCAAGAACACAGCATCCATGGGACCTGACAACATCCCAGGCTGCCTTCTACATAAACTACAGAATGAATTGGCACCCCACCTAAGTACCATGTTCAATCATAGCCTTACCTCAGCCTTTGTGCCCATTGAATGGCGCACTGTGACAGTTATCCCACTCCACAAAGGAAGGGGGCCACAACAGACCCCGGGAACTACCGCCCCATTAGCCTGACGAGCCAAGTCTGCAAGGCCATGGAAAGTATCATCATGGAACTCATAAACAAAGACATTGGAGACCTCCAAACCCTGGACCCCACACAGTTTGGGTTTGTAAAAGGCAGATCATGTCTCCTAAACCTGACAGACTTCTTTGAAGTAGTCACCAAGGCCATGGATGAGGGTAAGGTGGTTCACACAGCCTATCTAAATCTCGCCAAGGTGTTCAACACAATCCCCCACTCTGGAATTATAGATAAACTCACTAAACTAGGTATAAATCCCTATGTCACAAGATGGGTTGCCAACTGGCTTACTGAAAGAACCCACACTGTGAAAGTAGCAGACTCCATATCAGACTTCAGACCAGTGACAAGTGGAGTACCACAGGGTTCAGTCCTGGGTCCTCTCCTGTTTGGTATCTACTTCTCTGAAGTACAGACTAACACAGAAGGTCTTTGGCTTACTAAATTCACAGAT
The DNA here is from genome assembly GCF_019279795.1 of Protopterus annectens. NCBI lineage: Eukaryota > Metazoa > Chordata > Ceratodontiformes > Protopteridae > Protopterus > Protopterus annectens. The sequence goes on along the minus strand of NC_056731.1, from coordinate 1,035,225,490 downwards.
GACTGCAAACTAGGAGCCATAATTGAAACTCTTAACGATGTGGACATCCTACAAAAGGGCCTTACTAAGACACATGCCTGGTGCCAAAGACATGGTCTCAAGCTCAATTCTGTACCCATGAACTACCACATAGGCGGTAGTCTACTTAACACCGAAAGTGTGATAAGAGACCTTGGGACACAGGTGGACAGTAGTCTCTCCTTTGATAATCACATCGCCAAAGTGGTCAGGAAATCCTTCAATGTGGCACACCTCATCACAAAATGTTTCTCATCCAGAAAAAAAGAGGTCATTGTTCCCCTCTACTCATCACTCATTAGACCCATTATAGAGTACAACGCCCCTTTTGGTATGTACCTCACAAGACATCTACAACAACTGGAAAGGCCGTAAAAATACCTCACAAAGAGGATTACTGGCTCAAACAGATGCGTTACGCAGACCGTCTCAAAAAACTCCAGCTTTATTCCGTCACATATCGCCTACTCAGAGCAATCTCTGCCTAACATGCAAAGTTATGTCAAACCCAGAGCCAATCCCTCTGAGCTACACGCTCTAGGCACCTAAACCTTGTCACCACAATAAACAGAACATGCTGGAGGGATAGATTCCTGTCCCAGAGACTTTCCATACTCTGGAACAGACTACCTATCTATGTCAAACAGAGCTCCTCATTAGCACTCTTCAAGAAAAATCTTGATGATTGGATGGGTAATAGGAAATTCACCCCGGGGATCACTTCTGTGGCTCTGCTTGACAGAGGCACAGGAAAATAATTTTCTTGGGTGGTGAAAGCCAGGGTACATTTTTGGCTAGGGCCAATAGCCTAGTATCTACCTATGAACATATGAACCTAAATAAAATAGGAAACATAAAAGAGACAAATAAAAGATAGACTGAAGCATTGGACAGTCTGTTTATCACAGCCAGTTAAAACTAATATTGATAATGGTACTATTTAATTTTGTTAGTACTAGCACCTACTGTCAAGGAGGAGAGATGGACAGCAGAGTAAGACAGGAGGTAAGGGGAGTGGTAATTATTGCAAATATTTTTCTAGTCAAACTCAGTTCCACCTTAAGTGTTCTCCCCATTCCCTCTTACATTACCCCTAAATTTCCATATATATCAATTTCTATCAACCCTTTCCCAAACCAAAAGCACTAGCTCCTGGGACCCAATAAGAACCTGGGGCATGTACAACTATGTATTAAGTGCCATATAGCTGAACTCCTCCTAAACCTGTTCAACCTATGTTTTTCAACAGGTTATGTCCTGGAAAGGGTTGAGAACTACCACTGTCATGAATGTATTTTCCAGATTTAGAATACCCTATTATACAAATATGTTCTAGCTTTAAAAGCCTAATTCAGAACACAACATATTACTTTTTTTTAATTTATTGTTCTTATGCTTCAGGAAGAGATTATTTAATCATCATGCATGATTCATCATGTTAACTCATTTATACTGAGAAGCTGTGAAAATATCACTGCTGGCAGCCTACATGCTTTCATCAATTCATAAGCCTTTTTCTGCAAAATCTAGTTGAAAAACATGTAGCAAATGAATACAAGTATCTTCTAAACATTAACCATTGCTAACGAAATCGAATCTGCATGGATACTCAGTACAAATGTCATCTTAACAAAGACAACAGTCATCAAAGTGTTCCATGAAAGTTATTCTAATATTCAAAATATTTCAAACCTTATAATCTGCTGTAAATTTACTAAAATAACATTCTATAACCTAGAATGGTACAACTTATGCAAATATTTCCATGAGATATTGTTCAGCCAGACATGAACATGCAAATGACTACAGCCAAATCCTTTTTGGATGTCTGTTTTTTTTTTTTTTTTTTGGTTTAATATTTTCAAGAAATGTAGAAATTATGCCTACTTGCATAAATTACCAAAAACAATGTTCATTGTCTCTCATGCTGCATATTTTGAATTGTAAGCATTAATGACACCTCTGTCCAGCGTCACCTGAAGTATTACCTGATACCAAGTGATAATTTTAAGTTATTTGGTTCTGGAATTATGAATAAGAATATGAAATATTATATATATTCATTACATCTAGGAAACTCATAAACAACTGCCAACATGTCTAGTGTACTGCAGTCTATATAAACAGCATTTCCCACACTGTCTCTCCATATCATATAACTCAAGCAATTAAGAACACATGGATGGAAATATGCATAAATGGTGCCAGTACCCAGTAACACATTTGACACCTGTCTTTGGAAAACAAGATTGGAATCAGTCTATTACCTGCCTTCTGCCTTTTCACATCTTACTGGCTACTGTAAGAGAAGTCAGTGGGTTAAAAAAGTATAGTATAACATGTTGTAATACCTTATAGTGACTGGTACTAAACAATAATAGACTATGGGAGCTACTAAGCTAATCTGTTTGCAATACAATGATATAAAGCGTTAAAATTCACTCCACTGCATTTGAACAAGATCATATGATAAAAAAACACAAGAACCCACCAGTTCCTGTCACCTGTGTATACACAGGTATAACACCACACAGACACACAAGCACACACACACACACACACACACACACACACACACACACACACACACACACACACACACACACACACACACACACACACACACACACACACACACACACACACACACACACACACACATGAACTATCATGGCTTACTGCTTTGGCTGTGCAGTGCACACCACAATAATGTGTTCTAGGTAATTATGTGTACAGGCATCATACAGGCTGATCTGTGTCAGAAGGTTTTCAAGTTCTGCCCTAAACATTACTCTCAACAGTAGTAGGTTTACCTCAAGGAAATGGGGTATATATCACATAGTCGAAGTATGACAACTTCGAATGTGATATGGTCAAAACCATAAGTTTGAAGTTGTCATACTTCAATTGTAAATAAAATAAAAATAAAAACAAAAAGAATGTAGGTGAGGGTTGTAAGCAGGAGGACAAGCTCCCATTCACCCCCCACACCCCCGCTCTTTAAATATACCAATTACGAGGTCATGCTACAGTGCAGTAAAGGAATTGATATATTTAAAGAGCTGGGGTTGTGGGGAGCTTGTCTCCCCATGTGAAGGTGGCAGGGAGTGCTTGCCCCCCTGCATACGGACTTTTATTTTGTTTTCTCTTTGTTTTTTATTTTTCCTTTTACACATAGTCGAAGTTCTGTAACTTTGGACATATGTGTTCGTACATATGGTAGTCGAAGTTACGGAACTTTGACTATGTGATATAGACCCAAAAGAAATGCTATACTGACCTTTGTTCAAAGCATCTATGTTAATAACGTTAAATACAATTTTCTATATCTAGTTAAACTTGAAAGACAAAAAACTCTGGTTTTTACTATCCCTCATGATTTCTTAATCATCAAAGCAAAAACAAAGACAAAGACAATTAATAATGATATTGAGTATTCTGTTTTATGCCATCAGGAATGAATAGCAATGGTCTCTAACAGTATTAGTCTTTTTTTTTTTTGGTAGGGAATGTATCATAACAGTGCTTTGCATCATTAGGCTGGTAGGCAGATCTCACAAATTTTTAACAGACAGTTTGTTTGTGTCTTTCAGCTTTTCCCGGTTAGGGGTCGCCACAGCGGAATTCCTGTCCGCTAATGATTGGCAATTGATTTTTACGTGCTGAGTTGCCAGCCCTAATGCACAAACTTCAACGAAGGTACGCCCATTCATGCATTTTTAACAGACAGTACAGGACAAAAAATGCAGTAAGGTATACATTATAATGTAATGTAATGTATACCTTGCTGCATTTTTTTGTCCTGTACTGTCTGTTAAAAATTTGTGAGATCTGCCTACCAGCCTAATGATGCAAAGCACTGTTATGATACATTCCCTACCAAAAATGGAATCCTCTGGTCATGTTATCCCAAAATTTTAAGCAGGAAATTTACATTTTATCTTTATTTGTCAATATAAGCTGAGTGTTTTTAAATTTAATTCACATATATTGATTATTGTGAGAGTTCTGAGGTTATACTATATTTGGCAAATGTAGATAAATGGAGTTTGGCAACAAACCATATTGTCCCGGGACATCTTCAAGAGGGGGTTAAGTTGATATAAGGGGAGTTAAGTGGGTTGGGGAGGTGATAGGGTTAAGTGGAGGAAGGGATGGTTGGGAAGAAATGAGATAAAGATGGGTAGAGGCTTAAGAGGTTTAGTCTAATGTGGCTGGGTTAAGCAATCACATTTTGGCGTGAACTTGCATTTTGGAATTTTCAGAGATGTTTATGAACTCAAAATGTAATCACTTTTTTAGATTACAGTGAGAATAGGGCAGCTATCATTTTTCAGATACAGGCCAAAATGTGTCATTCTTATTCTCAGAATGATGTTTATATTTCTTTTCCAGCTCAATTATTTTGCCATGTGAAAATATTTTACTTCAGGTATTCCTAAGAATACTTTTTTGAAACTTGGTTTTGCAACACAACAACCTTGTAGAAATGGAAAAAATCTGCATATTAGATTTGCCTTTACCAGAAAGGACAGTGTTTAATTTCCTTCAGCAAAATTCATCAAACCACACATCAAGGAGTATTCACTTGCTAAAAGCATGACTCTAATTATTGAAAAACACTATGATATATTTTGTTTAGTGCTGCGATCAATACATCTTGCAGGAGAGATCATTCAGCAGTTGCTATAAATAAAAAAATACAAACTAATAAATAAATAAAGAAACAAGGAAGACAGTGCATGAAGAATGAGTTTTGACAGCAGCATAATCTCATATGTCATGATTTTCTTACATAAATGTTATTGTCCTCCTAACAACATAAAAATGTTGCTGTATGTGTATGTATTTGTATGTACAAGTTATTAACCTATGTTTGCATATGTGTATGTATCTTTATTTAAGCAAAACAAAGCAAAACAAATAATATTACACATGACGGCAGGTTTTATGAACCTTAATGCAAAGCTTGATAAAAACAATCCTCAACTGGATTGCAAGACATCATATATCAACAAAAATAGTATTGTATGAAAACAACTGAAACAGCACTTGACAGTGCAATGTATTAAACTGTATTTCATATTGAGTGCATTAGCACTGGTTAATGATGTCTGTCTAATAAAAGTATTCACCATGATATGAAGAGTAAATAGAAATTACATCTATAATTAACAGCATTTCAAAGATTTTACAAAACATTGTGTGCATGTCTGTGTGTGTGTGTGTGTGTGTGTGTGTGTGTGTGTGTGTGTGTGTGTGTGTGTGTGTGTGTGTGTGTGTGTGTGTGTGTGGGTGTGTGTGATGGACAGCACTTAAAATCAAGAATGTACAAAAGCTCACAGAAAGACAAAACCAATACAGAAGGGTCTAGATTCAAACAGTAATGTATCAGCACAGAATAGAGCTATTGCCACATAGGCAGAAAACACAATAGCATTGATCAGACATGAAAAAATGAAGGAGAGATTAATAGCTTGAGGAAATAGACTGCTGTGCTTTATGAAGTAGCAGAGGGAAAGGGGAAACCTCAGAAATGAATTAGATCACTATAACCATAATCTTATTTATTAACCAAGTAAGTCCGCTGGACACACAGTCTCCTTTTAAGGGTGACATGGGAGCAATATCTGGTAAAGTTCTTGCTCAAGGTCACACAGCAGGCAAATGAGGGCTGAGAGAATCAACCATGTGCCACAGGAGCTATTATAGTTTGCAACCTTAACCTCTGCACCAAGTGTGCGTGGCAGAAAAAGGGAAATATTACGGTTTTATGGCACAATGAGTGAAACATGATAACATGAATGAGAAACAAAACAGGTAGTATGAGGTGTCACCCGTATTGGCAGGCAGCTGGTACATGCATTAAAGAAAAATCAATATAGAAGTCGGTAAGGAGAAACAAATGATAGCATAGTGAGGTGTGCACCAAACTTGTTCTTTAAAAGGGATGGAAAGCAGATTAAAAGAAACCAAGAGAAGGTGTGAATTAGTCAGAGGAACACATAGGATGACCATTGTAAGGTAAAGCAGGTTATGACAGAAGATAGCGTATTCATTTATTTTGTGGGAAAAATACTTTATTTTATTTAAAACAAGAAAAAGGAGTAGAGGAGTGGAAGGAATAAAGGGAAGGAATAGAAGGACAGTGCTGGCAGATGGGGCAAAAAGACATTTCTAAAAGACTAGAGACCAACATGGGCAGATGTAAACACATGGGAAGCATTGGAGGCATATATACAAATTTACAAAGGAAATACAAATAGATGGGTAGTTGATGATCATCCTGCAAGCTATTATGTAGCACAGGGGGACATTACTAGGACAAAAATGGTAGTGGTCATGTGTCTGGTAGATCACTTTCAAGGAATACGCCTATTCCAGGTGGTCTGATGGAACTGTACAGTAATTCTGCTACCCGCTTTGGGATTGTTATTATATGATAACCCAGTCGGTTGTTGCCCAGTCACTAACAGTCTCTGCTACACACTGCAGCTGTGGTTCTTCCAATTAGAGTAGCTGGGGCAGGCTGACTGTTTGCAGTGGGCCAGCACTCTCCATAGATGAGGCACAGCTTCCCCTTTAATGGCCCCAGCATCAGTCTCAGCCAGGTCACCAGCACAATGGGACTGACACATCTGCAGATGTTATGGACCATGTTGATCTGCAGAAGGTAGGAAAAATTAGGGGGTTTATATCATAAGATTGAAATTCAATTTGAATGAACGCCTATTAGTCAAACTGTCTTGAGCGAAATACATTTTGATCGAACGTTTGAAATGTCGAATCAACCCTGCATGAACTATTTTCGTCGGCCAACACCCAGTAAGCTCTAAAAAGCATGGCAAGTAAAACATGAATATATATCAGCACAGACTGATGTCAGAAAGCAGACCAGACATTAAACCATAAAACATAGATATACTGCGGATGTCAGCACACGGTAATGTAAGAAATCAAAATTCAAAATGTGCATGTAAACATTGTGTTGCAAGTAATAACAGAATCGCGCCACAGTTATAACATTTCCGTACACTTTAATCACACCTCTGACCCCAAAGCAAAGGAATCAACACCCCGTGCAATAACATTTCTGTATGCTTTAATCACAACTCTGAACCCAAAGCAAAGGAATTAACATCCCGTGCAAACACACATATGTACATCAACCTGCAGCAACCGTTGATGAGTCAAACATACTGGGACAAAAACACATTGCCATTACGAGTTGCATGTCAAAGGCAAACTGCTAAGAACATCTGCAGCATACAATACAATTCCGACACATGTAGCATGACTGCATCACACCTTCAGAGCAATAGCAATTGCTTTCAGTAGCGACTGAGTGTCATACTGTTCCTTATTCCGCAAAATATTTTCCAAACGGCGTTGCCTGACAATAGTTTTCCTCTTCTTTGGGGTTGCTGGATAGCCTGTCGAAAGCTGTAGGCATAGTTCATTAACACAGTTTTGCTCTCTCACCAAAACGGACACAACAGTAGGTATGTCAGACATCCTCCTACCAAGCAGACTACATATTCTCCTATGCCAGCCCTCGACGTAGTTCTGGGTTCTCATTAGGCAGAGGTTATTCAAGCAGGAGATGTTCCAGAAGCTGATAGGAAATGTGGGTGGAAATGTTGCAGTGGCAGACATACATGGGTACTGCTTGCGTGGACGGCCAAGTAGATAGGTGTCTGAGAAGTACTGTAGTAACTCCTTACCCTCTGAAGGGTAACCCTTAACTAGTTCTGAATATGCATGCAGAACATCAGTCTCTGGTAAGAATGCTAAGGCTACCAACATCTTCATGGACAGCTGGAAATGTGAATCACCACCATATAATGTAGACAACTGTAAGGCTTGCACCTTATGCCAAACATTCTGGGAGAAATGAAAGAGGCATCCTTTACAAGTGACATCTGTGAAATTGGCAGTAATGCTTTTGACAGCAGCATATTCGAAATCACACAGTAGGTACTTAACTTGGCAGTGCAGGTCAAACATATTGATCAACTGGAATGTATATTCCCAGAGGAAGTTATATGCCTTGAATGACTTTTTGCTCATCAGGCAATAAACTAAGGGTAGGGACTTCCTATTATCACCATATTGCAGCAGTCCATGAATAGTGTACAGTTGCCTACACAGCCTCCCTTTTGTTAGGTGTACACCGTCCATAAACCACATAGAGGATGCACATAGATCGATGAGGTTCTCTTTAATGGAAAAGACAATGACATGTAGGTTGGTGTGCAACTCAACCCTGCGTGTCTGTATGAACTGGCCATCCATTAACTGACAACTACTCATGCACACCTGGTTGAGATTGTTCTCCCGTGCTGTCTTACACCTATTAATCTGCTGCAGCATCAATCTCCTGCTAGGTAGTGAGGTGGTACTCTCCACTGGTGTTTCGCTTATCACATCATCCACTACTAGTGCAGGGGTATCCCTTGATGTGGTTGCTCTGTCCTTCAGTAAAATGCAAGCCGTATATCTGTCTACTTCACAGGGGTCAGATGCATGGTTATGAGTGGCCGATTTCAGTAGTTGCTCTTCAGTATTCACACATCGTGTTATCGCCCTACCTCTACAGGTTGCAGACATTTTCAGGTGGCAACACCAGTACCTTCTGTCCTCCACTGCCTTCTCCAGGTTGTAGAGATAGCCATCTACGGTTAGCATGTCTCTACATTTCTGTGACTGTACTTTCCCATACAGGTTACCTATCACTCCGGGCCAAATGCCTGCTTCAGTCATTGCTTCCTATAGCAGCAGACCATATGCTCTACACAGGTTCAGGCTCATAGTCTGCACGTAATTTAAAGTAGTGTACATGCCAATTAACAGTTGTTAATCACTGTTGGATGTGGTTAATCAGGTTAAAGTATTTTGTTCTGTAGTGCTTTACATTGTTTACAAAGCTGTCGGCCACTTTCTTAAACTATATACATGGTTCACCTGTACGTGATGTAACACTTGTGTTTTTATAGATATTAGGTGCATATGTGTTTTAAACTTAATGTAGATGGTGCATTGCCTTGTGTTTTTAGCATAATATAGGCGTTGCTTTCTGGCTTTCCTACTTTTTCAATGACGGTACACGTCAGATCGTTTTCAGCTGGCCAACTAACAGAGTTCATGGAGGGCTGTTTCGACATTTCGGATGTTCGCTCAAAAGTGACTTCGCTCAAGACAGTTCGACTAATAGGCGTTAGTTCAAATTGAATTTTGATTTTATGATATAAACCCAAATTAGGAGTCCTGAAATTAGTGAAGAGGCCTAAGAGATGATACTAAAGATATAAACCAGAATAAGACATAGATGTCTTTAACCTCACTGAGCCTGTAATTTCTGCAGCCAATTACAGCAGCTAGTACCATTCTCTGTATGTTCTGACTGTGCTGAAATACAAAAGGGATATAAAATCACACAGCATATGAGTGTGAGGATACACAAATTATACTGCAGCTATAAAGCTTCATATACATGCTCCCTCATGCAAAAGTCTGAAATGAATTACACAGTGCAATGCAGAACTACAGCACCATGAGTATGTGGAAAGAAACAAGTCATCAGGTTCCAATGTTATTCAACAGCAATCTGTACCAGTGCAGTTAATCATAAATGAGGAGAGGTTATTATGCTAATGCCAGTCAATGAAACAAACAGCTATAAAACTTCACAAAAACACACCGTACTATCTACAACCCACCTAGGTGAGGGGCTACACCCCCTCACCCCCCAGTGTGGGGGGCCCGCACCCCCACAAACTATATATACCAACTCTGGGATTGAACTACAGTGGGGAAAAGGGTATATTTCCCCATGGCAGGCATGTGTTTACTTGCCCTAGGAAAAACTGTGTGGTTCGGGATTTCAGTTTTCGTTATTTTCTTCTTGCAAAAATAAAGTTTGAGCACATGGGTTTTCGACCAAGCAAAATAGACCCATAGTAACATTCCTATGTACATAATGCAAACATTATGGACACTGTGAGCCCAGAGTCACAGCCCTGTATGCAGACACACAAAACAACACAGTCCTACAGCTCAATACCTGTCACAAATTGTACATACAATATACAGATAATCATCCATAGCAGCCATCATGAAATATAGTGGGATCCATTAGATTAAATAAAAATGGAGAATCAGGAAGACATCTGGTGGCCACAGCAGAAATATTTATTAACTACAGAGTTAAGCCCAGACATAATTAAGATAGCAGTGATGTAGTTCATTGCACTTGTGACTGCTCTGTTCAAAATTACCTGGGATGTCAGCTACCCTCTACAGTAGAGTAGCTATGTTATACGAGGAAACCACCTTTAAGAAATGGTCTGTGTATTCTCCCTTGCACACCAGGCATGTGATCTTTGTTGAGCACTAGCATTGCCTGGCATCTCCATGAATTTATAGGAAAACAGTATGGTAGCAGGGACTCTGAATCATGTGCAGTGTACCCTAGCATCTCATAGCTGTGAAATAACTGTACATGCACAATTTACATGTAAGAACAGGCATTCATGACATGGTGGTATTGACCAGCAGAATGTGTCTTTGCCCTATATCACTGGTATGCTTGCATTAAGAATACCAAATTATTGACAAGGGCAGAACATAATATCATCAGCATACGTAAGGTGTAACATAGTACATAGTAGTGAATTTCACAGCTGATCTGCCATTTTGAACAACAAAAGGAGCATGAAGGAAAAATGAGCAGTAGACTCATTCCTGGAACTTGAATCAAACTTTGCTTGCCCAAATATGGGAATTTTATAGGATATATCCCACAAAAGGTGCACAATGGTCTACATGAATTTGGAAAGAATCACATTATCAGTGTCACACATATGCCAATATCTCTCTGTCAAATGCCTTCAACAACAGTAAAGCTGCTAGGCTAAGACAAGCATGCAGAATTTCTGCTGTATTAGGCACCTATAGCTGTATCTTGTTGTACTCATGTGTCTGTTCACATAGAAAACTACGACATAGTGGTAGCAAACTGATACATTGCAGTCAACGCCTTCAGTTAGGTAGTCCAAGGTCATGTTGCATTGCCAGATGTCCCTTATTTCACTCATGCATCTGTTCATATACAGCCCTATTAGTGCATGGCAGCCCATTGACACAAGTCAGCCACCCACTCACTATCAAAGTAGTCCTAGGCTGTGTTAAGCACTGTTATATCCAGTGTAATTCTGCATGGTAGTAGAGTAGTAAACCTAGTTGAAAGTTGGTAACAATATGAGCTATGAACATACTACAGCACAGAAGACACCAATCACAGTGGCAATATGGCCTCCTTTGAAACACACATACTGAGCCACGATACAGAGCAGGTAACAGTGCAGGAGACAGATACATATGAAAAGCAATCTTGCTAAACAACAAAGATCAACTACATCACCCAATTGTCAAAGCTATTCCTTAGCAAGCCCAAAGACACTCAGAAAAAATAACACCAAACAGCACACATGCTAACACTTTCAGTGACCCCCAAACATTAAGACCCTAAGGCAAGCGAACACACTTCCCAGGACTCATATCATAGGGCACTCCATTGGAAGGTCAAGCTTACAAAATCTGGTGGACTTCTTTGTAAAGGTCACTAAGGCAATGGATGAGGAGAAAACTGTACATACTGCCTACTTAGATATCACTAAGGCATTTGAAAAAATTCCCTTTTGGGCATTATCAACAATCTTTCAGAAATAGGTACAATCCCTTTTCTAACATGCTAGACAGCTAGCTGGCTCACTGATTGGGCCCAGGAAGTTAGAACTGGTGAGGTCACCTCCACAAAGAGGCCAGTCAACAGCAGATTCCCCCAGGTCTCTGTGTTAGGCCCAATCCTATTTGGCATCTAATTCTTGAATGTCAAAGCCAGTGTAAAAGGCATCTGCCTAACCATGGTCATAGGCTCATAGGTGTGTACTAGGCCAATGGCCCTGGAGCCTTTAAAAGCCTAGCCCATAGAAATGCCCTGGCATCATGCTGCCATTAGTTCCCAGTGCCTCTATCAAGTAGAGCCATTGGGGTGATTCCTGGGGTGAACTTTCTATTTCCCATCCACTCATCAATATTTCTCTTGAAAAGGGCCAGTGAGGTGCTCTGCTTGACATGTATGGGAAGTCTATTCCATAGCATGGGCAGTCTCTGGGTTAAGAACCTGTCCCTTCAGCATGTTCTGTTGATTGTGGTAATGAGGTTGAGGTCCCTGGAGCGTGTGGTGTGGAGGGATTGGGATTTCTTTTGGTGTAACATTTCTAACAGGGCTGGGTCAGACATGGCTTTGTAAGTCAAGCAGAGATCACCTCTTAATAGACGATATGAGACAGAGAAAAGATTTTTTGAGTCTGTCCATGTAGGGCATGTGTTTAAGGCCTAGAATCCTCTTTGTGAGATACTTCTGTGGCCTTTCCAGCTGTTGCAGGTGTTTAGTGCAGTACATGCCAAATGGGGCATTATACTCGATGATTGGTCTAATGAGGGAAGAGTAGAGAGAGAGATAATAACCTCTTTCTTCCTGGATGCAAAACACTTGGTAATGAGATATGCCACATAGAAGGACTTTCTGACCACAGTGGCAATGTGGTGGTCGAAGGAGAGGTTGCTGTCAACCTGTGTCCCCAGATCTCTTATAATCCCTTCAGTGTTCAGTGGGCTATCATCAATGTGGTAATTAGTGGGTACTGAGTTTTTCCCAAAGGGAATGATGATGCATTTTTTGGCATTAAGCTTAAGGCCATGGTTTTTACACCAGTCATTGGTCTCAGTGAGGCCTTTCTGTAGGATGCCTACATCACTTGGGGAGTTAATAATGGCTCCCAACTTGCAATCATTGGTGAGCTTGGTCAGCCAGAGTCTCTCCGTGTTGGCCTGGACTTCTGAGAAGTAGATGCCAAACAGGAGAGGGCCCAGAACCGATCCCTGTGGGTCTCCACTCGTGACTGGTTGGCAATCTAAATTGCAGTCTGCTACTTTCACACTGTGGGTTCTATCTGTAAACCAATTTGCAACCAACCTAGTGATACAGGGGTTATTGCCTAGTTTTGTGAGTCTATCAATAATTCCTGAGTGGGGAATGGTATCAAAGGCCTTGGCCAGATCAAGGTAGGCTGTATGAATTGCCTTGCCCTCATCCACAGCTCTGGTAACTGACTCAAAGAAGTTAACCAGGTTGAGCAGGCATGATTTACCCTTCACAAAACCAAACTGCATGGTATCCAGAGTTTGGGGATTCCCTATATCCTTGTTAATTAGGTTCAAGATGATGCGCTCCATCGTCTTACATATCAGACTCATCAGGCAAATGGGACAATAATTCCCCGGGTCTGTAGTGGCTCCCCCTTTATAGAGAGGGATGACTGTAGCAGTGTGCCATTCTGTAGGGACAAATCCTGAGGTGAGGCTGTGATTGAACAGGGCACCCAGATGTGGTGCCAGTTCACTTTGTAGTTCATGTAGAACATAGCCAGGGATATTGTCAGGTCCCATGGAAGCTGTATTCTTGACCTAGGACAATGCAGCTTTAATCTGTGCTGCAGTAATGCTGGGTGCCTGGCATTCTTCCAGTATTGTGATTGTTCCTTTAGGGGGGAGAGGGGGGTAAAGTTGGCACTGAATCGGTTGACCAGTATGTTGGCAATATATGTTGGCTCAGTATAGGAGGCATCATTGTGCAGTAACTGACAGCAAATCTGGGTATTGCCATGGAGATTCTTGATATAACTGTAAAAGGCTTTCTGGTTGTTTTTAGTGTCTGCCACAATTCTGCCTTCATAGGTAGCTTTAGAGGTTTTGTTGAGGGATCTCGACTTTTTGTTGAGGCTAATAAGGGAGTTTTTCCAGTCTTAGGACTTCATCTTTTTCTGCAACAATTTCTTCCTTCTGTTGTAGAATTTGTTAATGGCAGGAGACCACCAGATTGACTTCCTTTTTTTGGAGGAAAGCGTCTTGGTTCTGTTGGGTATGGCTAGTACCATGCATTTATGTATGTGTTCGTACAGTGCATTTGTGTATCATTCAGTCTTCATGCACCTATTTTCTATTTGCAAGAGAACTTTGAAGTTAGCCAACTGTGTTTTTAGGAGCCCAAAGTCAGCTTTGGAGAAGTTTTTCATGGTGGGTACCTTTGCTGGTGGTGTGGATGAGATGTGGGTTTCCATGGTAATTAGTTTGTGGTAGGATATAATCAGTGAGGAATTGACTATTGGTGTTGAGCAACGGTTGCCCATGTTAGTAATAAACAGGCAAAGGATGTTGCTTCCTCTAGTGGGGCTAAGAATGAGCTGGTCCAGTGCATTGGAATTAATAAATTCCAGGAAGCGTTGGGCAAGTGTATTGGTGCATAAGTAGTTTTCCCATTTGATGGAGGGGTAGTTGACTTCACCCAGTTGGACCCTAATAGTTTTCAGGATACTTAGGAATGTGGAATGGGAGTCTTGGGACATGGTCGGGGGCCTATAGCAGGCTATGACCTGAATCGCCATCTTACCCACTGTTAGTTGTACCTGAAGTATCTCTAATGCGTTATGCTGTTTGCAGATGATTGAATCCTCCAAGATGATAACAGCCTTCAGGAAGGTCTAATACAGACAAACGCTTGGTGACAAACCCGTGGCTTAACACTCAAATCCAAGAAATGCATTATCGTGCCTTTTTGAAAGCCTGCCACCCAAGGTAAATATGTCATCAATAAAACACCCTTAAAATTTGATCCACTAGTCAGGGATCTGGGATGTCATGTAGACGTTAACCTAGCCTTCGACCAACATTTGTCCAAGGTAGTAAGGAAATCCTTCTATGTTGCTCAACTTATAAGCAAGAGCATTGCTTCTAGGTCCAGAGAGGTCATCATACCAGTGTACTTGGCCCTCATCAGGCCTGTCATAGACTATAATGCCCTCTTCAGTATGTACCTGACCAGACACAAACAGCAAACGAAACATCCATAAACAATGGCTGCTTCAAACCCCTTTCTCTTTAGTTGGTATCAGACAAACGTCTGAAAGATGATCATTGCCTCACATACAGGGCATCCCTGGACCCTGTTTTGAAGAATCTTTGCACAACCACAAAACAAACAGCATCATAAGTACTAGATTAAAGAACCTAAATTCTGTTTGCCATATGAATGGGATATTGGAGAGACAGATATGTTTTTCAGAGAATCCCCATTCTCTGAAATAGGCTCCCCATCCACGTGAATCAGAGTTCCTCCTTATCATTATTTAATACAACTTGGACCTATGGGTGGGAAATCAGAAATTCACCTCTGATCTGGCTCCTATGTCTTTGATGGACAGAGGCAGTTAATAAATCACCCCATATAAATCAAATTTGTGGGTCACATTTGGGTTGCACATTTAGGCTTATAAGGACCCAAGTCATACCACTCAACCACTTAGAGCAAGAAATCTGGACAAAGCCATAAATAATGGAGGGATAAAGGCCCCAAAATAGGGACACATTTTAAATATTGCTCTTACAAACTTAGAAAGTTGATAGAATAACAGGTTTTGCATTAGCATGGATTTTCTGAAGGGTATCAAGTCTGAAACTCAAATGTCTGTCATTATTTTCTAACTTGTAACCTGAGTGATTTGCCAGGAAAAACACAATTTTATGAGAAATGGACCAAAAATAAGAGGCAAAAATCTGGACATTCTGTGAAATTCTGTACATTTGAGAGGTATGACCCTAGTGGTCATTAGCCTAGTATATACCTATGAACCTATGAACCAATGAACTCTGTCATCACATCCAGGAACTTCATGTCACCTGTATGCATGTGCACCAAAGCACTTTAGATCAGGACACCCAAATACAGTACAGCTTGTACTTGTTCTCTTTGTGGTACATACCCCCAGTTCTATCCCTGTCAGGCCAGCCCATAACTCTACATACTATGATACACTCCAGGAGTCTACTCTGTGCAGAACTTATGTGTTCTGTACAGTATATTCATCACAATTTAACACTGTAAAACCTACTGAGCCAGCCTGCTAACACTGTGACAAAGGGAGCATAGTTCAAACACACATGCCATTCCAGTCTTTGTTGTCCTGTTCCCCTATGTGAATGCATATCATTCAAATGCAGAAGATCACATAGATTTGACAACTTTATTTCTGTGGAATATTATTTTAAGGGTGTTATCTGTTTGTTGAAAAGGGGTGTACTCCAGCCTCTCTGAGACCATATATGGGAAACAGTGGTATACAATGCCAGCACTGTGGATGGATGAAACTGCACCACATGCCACTTGTGGAAGCATGCAAATGTCATGGTATGACCCATCTAATAAAAGGAATGTAGCAATCTGACAGAAAGGATGATGAAGGGGTTGTAATATGGCAAGTTTAACCCTCATGATTTGTTCCTGGCATCGCTGCATAGCAATTATGACAAGACAGGCATTGTGCCAGGTGATGTAGATATAGGATTTGGTTGCAGCCACTTGTCATTTAATTATCATGGCGACTAACCAGGTGTGTACCTGAACTGCATGAATCATACTGCATCTGTGTGTGTACCTATGCTGTGATGGTTGTGCTGACCACTGCCTCTGTCATTCACAGGTACATTAGTCATGTAGATTTAGGTAGACAACCATACCTCTCAACTGTATAGATTTCCACACAATGCCCAGATTTTTGCCTCATATTTTTGCTCTGTTCCTCATAAAATGTGTGGTTTTCTGGCAAATCATTGAATATTGAATTTACTAAATATTATTAAATAATGTTAGACATTTGCATTTCAGACTTTATATCCTACAGAAAATACACAATAATGCAAAACCTGTTATTCTAGCAACTTTCTAAGTCTATAGGAGCAATATTTAAATTCTGTCCCTATTTTTGGGCCTTTGTCACCCCATTCTTTCTGGCTTTGTCCAGATTTCTTGCACTGAGAGGTTGAGAGGTATGTCAGGACCACCACCTCATGCAGGTACCTCATATTCATTTGTGGGAATCTAGGTCTTTTAATCTAGTGGTTCTGTAATTAACTTGCACATCATAGGCATGAAGGCTTGTTCGACAAGCAGTATCACACAGTAATGCTATGTATTTATATCCACAGGTCACTCTGTTGCCGCAATGATACATGCAGTGTCTGAGTCAGAACTACAGGCTGAGGCCAGTCTCCTACTAGAGTCTAACAAAGAAGCCAACATGCAAATTGCCTTACAGACTCAGAATACAGTGATACTGTCTGTCTCCTTCCTTGGTCAGTCTACACCCACTCACTGAGCTAATATTGTAGCTTTCTTGATACCCATATTGTGAACTGCACAGAATGGCCTACTGCCAATCCAGTCTGGAGATCCTTTACTTTTATTGATGTCATGGCCATCACCAGTGGTGACCATGTGGGATAGATGAATGTTCTACAGCTGTTATAGAGATGTCCACTGTATGGCAAGCTAATGATGTGTCATGGCATTGTCCGCTGTCATAACTAGCGTCTGACTTGCAAACACCTCTTGGCGTCAACAACAAATGTGGAGGGTGGTAATCTGAACACAATCAACACCCGCCAAGGAGAAGTGGAAATGGTTATTATAATATGTGTGTCCAATGGAACACAATGGAGTCCAGGAGTAATAACATGACTTGCCTGTTGGGCTTGAATGGGGACATGTTGCTTCTTTAGCCACCTTTGTGCAGATGTCAGAATGTGTACCATAAGAACACTGCTTCCCTGTGTTGCCTGTGCCATGCTATACTAGTGTGCGGCCATGATTTACTGGTTCAGTTGTGAATGTACCTGACAACCTTCATGAGACACATGGTCTACATCTGCCATGACCGGAGTTCCAAAGTGCAAAAGATCACTCAGGGAGGTGTAATTCATTGGTATTCTCCATATAGATCCTGTTCCACAAATTCTGTTATTTCCAGATGTCAGTGGGGCATCTTTGGCAGCACTGTTTTCACAGCACCAACTTCCTGCTGCACAGACATCTAGTTCCCTTTCTATATATCCCAGGCTCAGTCAGTCCATATTATGATCCTGTATGGCATCCCCACAAACAAAATAAAGCAGATCATATATGACGCATATACCAGCCCTCCCTGTGACCACTTTCTCAGCCATTGATAGCCAGTGGTCACCCACCATTGATAGTATAGATCACAATATGTTCATTTGTCCCTGGAAACCTGTACAAATGATGGTGGCTGTGATCTTCAGCAACCCTTTCTATATAGTGTATTTTATAGGTGTTTGATGCACAGTGTCTCAATCATACACTGCCCTGCTTAGCCATTTATAACATCGAGTGCATAAATATTGCTCCGTGTGACATCATACTGCTACTGTATATATGTCAGGGTTCATAGATGTAGATTAAACATAGTCACTTAGCCTTTCCTGCCATATACTGTGCACAATGTCATCTGTAGTGCTGTGGTGCAGTCATTATTATTTACCCATTACCATCAGTGTCACTGCCTGTAAATGTGGTGATGTTTGCAAAGGGTCTTACTGCTACATTTGTGGAGGGTCTCAGCATTGCTGGATGACCTGCCTGTTGTTGGAAGCTCATATCATATAATATATGGTGTGTTAAATGTAGCTGTCAAGTTGTACCAGGGGCATACCATATAGGGGACTTTATGAAAAGAGACATGAAAGAGCTCTCTGATCACGTAGCCCAGGCCGGTATGACCTTGACCCTGTGTAGCATCCTGCGCTCACCAAGAATGATACCACAGTATAAAGAAAAAATTAACAGTTTCAACAATTGGCTACATTTCTGGTGTCATTCAAAGGGGATCCAGTGTCTGTCCACATGGGATGACATGCTCGACAAGCCACTCTGCTTCACTAGAGATGGCTTTTGAATACTGGCCAAGGCTCTTGCCACCCCCATAGTGCCTTTTTTGGCAAGGCTCAAAAGACAAACCCACTGACATAAATAGCACAAGTAACAAAAAACTGAGGGTAATGCTACTCAGTGCCAGAAGTCTAAACCTCAGAATGCACACACTCGAGGCACTCCTCAATATGGAGAAAATCGATATATGTGCAGTAACAGAAACCTGGTTTAAGGCTCCAGAGAGCACCCCAGCACTACCAGGCTACAACTCATACAATACATTTCGGCCACAGAACCCAGACCGAAAAAAAAAAAGGTGGGGGCATATCCATATTCATCACGGATACCCACACCTCCAGGTTAGTGGCACAGCACGATGCTTCAGAGATCATCCACGTGCAACAACAGGCAAAACTGCAATTCAAATTGTAGCTTGCTATAGATCACCCACCATATCCCAGAACCCCCATTCAGCGATTCTGGAAACACTGGTAAACATAAAGGTCCTACCAAGCACCCTAATATTTCAATTACCCAAACATTAACTGGGAGAACTACTCAAGTACTAACTCCCTTGCCCAACATTTTCTAGAATTTATAAACTCAAACGCCCTGGATCAACTTGTCAGCACTCCCACCAGAGGTGACAACATATTGGACCTGGTCATCACCAACATGGGCGACCAGAGTTCCACACCAGAGGTCAACCCCTCACTGGTTAGATCTGACCATAAACAAATACATTTGGATACCCAAATTCCACCCCCAGCCCTGGACAAGGAAACCACCAGGAAAAGCTTTTCAAAAGCAAACTTCACGTTACTTAAGACCGAGGTGGAAAGTTTCAAAGCCCCCATGCTAAAGGATAATGCTGTCCAAGCTGCAAAATCCTTTACTAATGCAGTCTAAGGGCACCTACAAGAATGCATGGATCATGTTATCCCAAGCAAAACCAAGAGTCACTCCTCCAAGAAAAGGAAACCAGTCTGGTGGACCCCTGCCATAAACAAGCTATACAAGAGAAGGAGGAAACTAGCACAGAAAAGAGTAAAATCCCAAGAAGGGAAGACATCCCTGATCAGTATCAGCAAGAAACTACCATCCCTCATAAAATCATCCAAGGCAAGCTTCAAAAGAAAAATTGCCAAAGACTCCAAAGATAACCACAAGGCATTCTTTAGCTATGTCAAGAATCTAAGTGGCAATGCTCAGATCTGCTCGGAGTTAGTGCAGAATGGCACAAAATACACTAAACCGACCGATATCGCCAACATCCTGGCAGACAGGTTCAGTGCAAACTTCACCCCCCTCTCACTCCCAAAAGGGCCCATAACCATACCAGAAGAATGTAGATCCCCTGAAATCACAGACACTCAGGTTAAAGCAGCCCTCTTCAAAGCCAAAAACACAGCATCAATGGGACCGGACGGTATCCCAGGCTGCGTCCTACACCAGCTCAAAGATGAACTAACCCCTCACCTAAACACATCGTTCAAATTCAGCCTCTCCACAGGCTATGTACCCATAGAGTGGTGCACAGCAATGGTTATTCAGCTCCACAAAGGTGGACCCACAACAGACCCCGGGAACTATCGCCCTATAAGCCTGACTAGCTTGGTCTGCAAGGCTATGGAGCGCATCATCATGTAACTCATTAACAGAGACAAACAGTGGACGCTACCCAGTTAGGCTTTGTTAAGGACAGAACATGCCTCCTAGACCTGGTGGACTTCTTGAGACAGTTACCAAGGCTATAGGTGAGGAAAAGGTGCTACACACAGCCTACCTAGACCTCGCAAAGGCCTTCGACACCATTCCCCATTCTGGTATTATAGACAAGCTCACCAGCCTGAACTTAAACCCCTACTTCACAAGATGGGTTGCCAACTGGCTCATGGACAGGACCCACATTGTGAGAGTTGTGGGAGCTAGGTCCAACTCTAAACTGGTTACAAGTGGTATTCCCCAGGGCTAAGAACTAAGACCCCTCCTGTTTGGCAGGTACAGGCAAGCACAGGAGGACTATGGCTGACCAAGTTCGCAGACGACTGCAAACTAGTGGCTATAATTGACTTTCCAGCTGACACAGATATCCTCCAAAAGGGTCTCACTGAGATGGATACCTGGTGTCAAAATCATGGCCTCAAGCTAAATGCCAAAAAATGCATTGTCAACCCCTTTGGAAAAAAACAAAGTGCCCACAAACTACCACAAAGGTGGTAGTCCCCCAAATACAAAAAACGTAATAAGGGATCTGGGGACCCAAGTAGATAGTAATCTATCCTTTGATAATCACATTGCCAAACTGGTTAGAAAATCCTTCTATCTGGCCCACCAAGTCACAAAAGGGTTCAAATCCAGATCAAAAGAGGCCATTGTGCCCCTCTACTCATCACTCATCAGACCCATTACAGAGTACAATGCCCCATTTGGGATGTACCTTACAAGAGACCTGCAACAGCTGGAAAGACCACAGAAGTACCTTACCGAGAGGATCACTGGCCTCAAACAGATGCCCTATGCATTTTGACTGAAGAAACTCCAGCTGTACTAGGTTGCATACCACCTACTCAG
The DNA here is from genome assembly GCF_019279795.1 of Protopterus annectens. Classification (NCBI taxonomy): domain Eukaryota; kingdom Metazoa; phylum Chordata; order Ceratodontiformes; family Protopteridae; genus Protopterus; species Protopterus annectens. The sequence continues at coordinate 1,035,204,054 of NC_056731.1, read as the reverse complement.
AGGTGATCTCTGCCTGACATACAAGGCCATGTCCAACCCAGAATTGATGGACATGCTCCACCTAAAGAAAACATTATCCCCTCGAGCCACATGCTCTAGGGATCTAAACCTCACCACAACAATAAATAGGACATGCCGGAGGGATAGCTTCCTGTCCCAGAGACTTCCCATGCTTTGGAACAAGATTCCAATCTTCTTCAAGAGAAACCTTGACAAGAGGATGGGAAACAGAAAGGTTACCCCAGGGATCACTTCAGTGGCTCTGCTGGACAGAGGCACAGGGAACTAATCTAAGGGGGAGGCGAAAGCCAACACATTCTGGCTAGGCTTATAAATGCCTTCGGGCAGATAGCCTAGTACCTACCTATGAACCTATGAACCTTTGCTACAGTTCCCCCATCACATCTTTCAACCTCTCATTATAACAGTTCTTGATTAAATCAAAATGAATGGGTGGGAGCAGTGGTCAAAAATCTGTAATATTTTAAATATTACACTGGTAAACTTAGAAAGTTGCTAGAGAAAAATGGGGTTTGCATCATATTGCATTTTTCTGAAGGATATGAAGTCTGAAACTCAAATGAGTATCATCATTTAGTGACTTCAGTCCTAAATAAGTTGGTAGAAAAACAGACTTTGAATGCAGAACAGATAAAAATATGAGGCAACAATCTGGACAGCCTGTGGAAGTCTGAGTATTTAAGAGATATGTCTCCTAGATGTGTTCTAGCTATGGAACCAGGATTTCAGCAGGGTAAACACACACTCTACTATATTTTATTGACTTGAGCATCTGAGACGCAATCTTGCTGTTGGGCCATTCTCTGTGATTTCCATATGGGCATCAACCACCAGGCTCCAGAAAGTAGCCTGCACTATTTGCAATATATTAGGGATGAGGGAGAGAATTTGCTGTGTAATGAAACAATGAACATTATGAGATAAAAAGAGATAGAGCCTGGAAGTTATGGCATACCCAGAACAAACTCAATCTCCACACAAAACCTACACATAATTATATAATATTTAAAATTAAAGATATGGCAGTATGGAAAGAAAAATCACTTGTGTGCGCTTCAATATTCCCGTATCTCCAACTCAAGAAAACCTCCAATCATCTATTAACAAGATTAAAAGCAGGTAAAGTAACTTATGCAAACCCTCTGCTCAACATGATAGATCCTGAAATAGCTCATAATTTAACGTCCACTTTATTAACTCTGTTATAGTCTTTCTTAGGAACTACCTCTGCCAACCAATTGACTCCATGTCAAATTCTTTCTCCCTTCAGCCATTTCCAAACAAAACCATGCAAATGATGCTCAATAAATTAAAACCTACTAATATTGCTGCAGATGGTCTCTCTGCTGTATTCCTGAAATTGCCTCTGAACCTCTACTATATTCAGCATCCTTTCTAATAACAAGATCTATTTCTGAAGTCTCAGTCTCAAAACTTAGGGAACACACCTATACCCTCCCTCCATGAAATAGTGGAAAATCCATGGAGCTATCCAAATGTAAATGAATCCTTTTCTACAACATTGTCATTACTGCTTAAACAATAACACCCCCACCCATCACAACGTGGCTTCCAGCCTAGTCATAGCACAACTACACCGTTATTATCATATCTCAATACAATCCCCCAAAAAAGCCAATTTATCTTATCTTAGACCTCTTTAAAAGCTTTTGACAGCATTTCTCATCTTAAACTACTACAGATGTGATCTTAACTTGCTGTTTGCACACACACTTTATCTTGCTTTGCCAACTGCTTAAGTCATAGAACACAATGTGTAAAATGGTGCCATTCCAAATAAATGATTTCCAAAAGGATCCATTCTTGTTCCTCTACTTTATAATCATGTCATTAACAACATTATCTCAGCCTTCGGGAAGTTGCAGCCAGTCTAGTATGATGATGATTCAACTATCATCGCATAATTTCCAACATATTTACTCTGAAAATCATAACACAACATTTATTTACCTAAATTAATGCAATGTTACAAAATTCCAAGTTGAGTCTCAATCCCAGTACAGTAAACTCTCAGTTAACCGGCGTCCCGTTTATGGTTGCTTGAGAGTAACTAGTAAAAATAGGCCTGAATAATACTGTATCCTATACTATTTGTTTGGTTTGACTTGTTCTTGGGTTGGAGAGGGATGGAATTTATTCCTATCTTCCTTTTTAAAGCTCTAAAACTTTTTACTGTCTAAAAGAGTGTAGGCTAATAGCTTTAGTATTGTCCCAGTTCAGATTTGCTGTCTCTGGGCCTGTTTGTTTTTTGCAGTGATTGTTCTGAGCACATGACCAGGCCATCTTGAATTAGCAGAAGCCTTTCTTTACCTTAATGGCAGGATTGTGTTGAATGGCTGCTGGCTAGTGGGGGTTGGTTCTTTGAGTTTAGTTTTTTAAAAAGTTGTCTAGGTTGTATCTTTTGGCATTTAAGCCCTAACTTTGAGAGAATTTCTGTCTATACTCAGAGTGAAGGAGGGGCATTGACTACAACTCTGATCTGAGATATATAACAATAAGTATCCTGTTTTTTTTGGTGTATTTATACTGGTTATTGCTTCTAGCAATTTATATATAGCACTTTTTATTGCCTGCTGCATACTTTTGATTGTATTTTATTGCTATTAACTAATCTGCATGGGTAACTGATCTGTTTGCAGTTAAAAGCATTCTGTAGAGTCTCCTTGCTCCTTTATCTGTTTAAAACTTAAATTTTGTGGTTCACTGCTTTGATAAAGATTTCTGTAGTGTTTACTGTCTAAAAGAGTGTAGCCTAATATCTTTAGTAACGTTACCCAGCCTCCCTCCCTGTTGGTGTCTTGTTGTTATACTTGGTGGCTTTGCAGTTGCCCACCACTACTGTAAATTTGAACTGGGACACTCCTCCCAGTCTAGTGTCATTAGTGCATTCTACCTAATACAGAGAGAACATCTGAGAAGGCCAACCTACTTAGTTTCTTTCCTTCTGTTCCTCCTTTCTCCCCTTCTTTAAAAAATTTGGCTGAATCTCCTTGTGTTCTGACTGTGCTTCTCAAACATTTTGGAAATATAGAGTATATGTTAGTGCATTTATTAAAACTATATTTGCCTCAATATTGTTACAACTCAAGTGCTCTAGGTTGTACTGCATCTGAATTGTTTAAGTGTGTTTTAGCTGCTTTTCTGTATATATAGACTTCTCCATATATGTAGACTAGCTGCTTATTCTACTGTATTACTGCCTCTTAAATGATTTTTCAGTTGTGCACTTGCCTTGCTTCATTTAAAAAGTTTTTAATTGCTAATTTTGTAGAGTTTTAATTGCATTTACTGTTTAGGGCTACACACTCAAGCGTGTTAGCCTTTTCTGTGTTTATTTACTGTATTATTGCATTGTTTAGCCTGTTTTAACAAAAAAAAAACCCAAAAATACTATTTTGTTAGCTTGTTTCCCACCTTTCCTAGCTAGTATAGTCCAGGTCCCAGGCTTTGCTGGCCTCAGGACTTTATTTTCTGTGTTCAGAGCTATTCAGACCTTGCTGTGGTAGAGGGAAGTCCTACTGCTTACCAGTGGGAGTGGTGAACATTGTACTGCCTATCTAACACTAGAGGAGTAGTTACCAGCTCTAAAATTGTAATTTTTATTAGCCTTTTTGGACTGATTTCTATCCCTTTCAACTTTCTGTCTTAAAAAAACATATGTTTGAGCATTTGTTGCATCGTGCAGCACTGCAGGACTATGGTTAAACTATTCCAGGTGCCAGAAAGTCTGCTCTTCTAATTTTCCTTTAGAACTAGCTGGTTTCTAAGTAGTAGCACTAAAATCTGAACCCCTGTGACTAGCACTTGCTCTAGAACCTCTGTAAAACACTAGGAAGCCTTAAACTGATACAAGCACTCAACTCTCCTTGTTAATAAGGAGAAATTAATCGTAGGCACTAAACAGACTATAATTGCAAAGTACCTTGCAAAGGTAAGGGAAAACAGCTCTTGTACTTTACAAAAAAAAAAAAACACCTAAGCAGGCATGTCCAATGGTCAGCTTCTGGTGATTTCTCCTGTCCACCTGGTGAATCTGAGCATACTGGGACAATGCAGCAACTGCCTCATGTACACAGACAACCCTCTCCTCCTACCACCCAACACTACAACCTGTGAGAGATGCACTTACATAACCAAACTGGAAGCAAAGCTCTCTCCAGCCAAGATTGTGCTAGACATTCAAGAGGAGAAGGTTAACACCTGCACTACACGTCAAGCAACACATAGCCCTTCAAAACCCACACCATCAACACCCACACATAGCAACACTAAACCCACATATGTGGAGGCCCTTAACATTAACCTGTGCAAGCAACAAGGACCTCCAATGCTGAAACACAAAACAAACACCAGTCACAACCAAAGTGACACATAGATCACAACACCAGTGTGCCACCCAACAACAGCCTCTAAGGCAAGACAATGTACCCAATACTTTAGTCATAGGTGAGGCACACTGATGTCCCACTCCCCAGGCTGAACAAGGAGAAAATTACAGTCAGCTGCCTGTCGGGTGCCAGGATCTGCCACATAACGCATGCACACAAGTCACTCCACAACAAGTACACATACGACTCTGTTATTGTCCATGTTGGATTGACTGACTTGAGACGTACCTCCCTGGGCTACATGAAAAGAGACATGGAAGAGCTCTCAGATTATGTGGGCTAGGCAGGTATGACCCTAGCCCTGAGTAACATCCTGCCTTCGCCCAGAATGATACCACAGTATAAAGACAAAATGATTGACTTCAACAATTGGCTAAGCTTCTGGTGTCATTCAAAGGGGATCCAGTATCTGTCTGCCTGGGAAGACATGACTGACAAACCACGATGCTTTGCCAGAGATGGTCTGCACCTGTCACCCCTGGAATTCAGGTTACTGGCTAAAGCTCTTGCCACCCCTATAGTGCCTTTTTTAGGCAAGTTTCAAAGGACAAAACCACCATCATAACAGATACAAGCATGCAAAATCTGAAGGTAATGCTACTCAATGCTAGAAGTCTAAACCTCAAAATGCACTCTCTCGAGACACTCCTATAAATGGAAAACATCGATATCTGTGCAGTAACTGAGACCTGGTTCAAGGCTCCAGAGAGCACCACTGCAATACCAGGCTACAACTCTTGCCACACTTTTTGGCCACCAAACCATGACCGAAACACTAGAGATGGAGGAGTTTCCATATTCACCAAGGATACTTACACCTCCAGGCTAGTTGCCCAACATAATGCATCTGAAATTCCCCAGGTGCAACTAACACTAGGTAAGACTGCAACCAAATTGTAGCTTGCTACAGATCCCCCACCATGCCCCAAGATTCTCACTACACCTTTCTAAACATACTGGAAAATATTAAGATATAAGCAAACACCCTAATATCTGGTGATTTCAACTACCCTGCCATTAACTGTGAAAACTACTCTGGTACCAACACCTTTTCCCAACGGTTCTTGGTATTCATAAATTCCAAAGCCCTGGATCAACTAATCCATTGTCCCACCAGGGGCTCCAATATCCTAGAGCTGGTCATTACCAACATGGGAGATAGATGATCCACACCAATGGTCACCCCCTCATTAGTCAAGTCTGACCATAAGCAAATCACCCTTGACATCCACATTCCACCCCCTCCCCCCAGTAAGGAAACCTCTGTACAAAAACTTCTCCAAAGCAAACTTCATGCTACTCAAGCCAGAAGTGACAAACATTATGACACCCATGCAGACGGGATCTAAAAGTTCGACTGCTGAAACCTACACTAAGGCACTGTACGAGCACACCCACTCATGCATGAATCGTGACATCCCAAATAGAACCAAGACACACTCCTCTAAAAAAAGGAAGCCATTCTAGTGGTCCCTGCCATAAACAAACTATACAACAGAAGGAAGAAACTGTTGCAGAAAAGAGGAAAATCCCAGGGTGCAAAAAACTCCCTTACCAGCCTTAGTAAGAAGCTGAGATCCCTCATAAAATCCTCCAAAACTAGTTACAAAAATAAAATTGCCAAAGATTCCAAAGACAACCAAGAGGCATTCTATAGTTATGTCAAGAATCCAAATGGCAATGCTTAGATCTGCTCTGAGCTACAACAGAATGGCGTTAAATATACTAATCCCAAGGATATTACCAATATCCTGGCAGATCAATTTAGTGCCAACTTCATCCCCTTCTTATCCCCAAAAGGTCCCATCTCAATACCAAAAGATTGCCAAGTTCCGGTAACCATGACCACACAGGTAGAAACTGCACTCTCCAAAGCTAAGAATACAGCATCCATGGGACCAGATGACATCCCGAGCTGTGTACTACATGAACTACAAAATGAACTGGCACCTCACCTAAGTGTCATGTTTAATCATAGCCTCACCTTAGGCTTTGTGCCCACTGAGTGGTGCACAGCTACAGTTATCCCACTACACAAGGGGAGATCCACCTGGGATCCAGTGAACTACCGTCCCATCAGTCTTATGAGCCTGATCTGCAAGGGCATGGAAAGCATTATCATGGAACTTATAAACAAAGACATTGGCAACCTGCAAACACTCGACCTCACCCAGTTTGGGTCATGAAGGGCCAATCTTGTCTCCTGAACCTCACTGACTTCTTTGAATCAGTCTTCAGAGCTGTGGATGAGGGTAAGGCAGTCCACACAACCTATCTGGACCTTGCCAAGGCCTTCGACACCATCCCCCACTCTGGAATCATAGATAAACTTACTAAGCTGGGCATAAATCCCTACATCACTCGATGGTTTGCCAACTGGCTTACTGACAGAACCCAGACTGTAAAAGTAGCCAACTCCAAATCCAGCTCCAGACAAGTGACAAGTGGAGTACCTCAGGGTTCAGTCCTGGGACTGCTTTTGTTTGGCATCTACTTCTCTGAAGTACAGGCCAATACTAAGAGACTCTGGCTAACAAAGTTTGCAGATGACTGCAAACTGGGAGCCATTATTGAATCCCAAATGATGTGGATATTTACAAAAGGGCCTTACAGAAACAGATGCTTGGTGCCAGAGCCATGGACTCAAGCTTAATGTCAAGAAATGTATAGTTATCCTCTTTGGGAAAAACCATGTACCCATGAATTACCACATAGGTGGCAGCACACTAAACACCAAAAGTGTGATGAGAGACTTAGGGACACAGGTGGACAGTGGTCTCACCTTCGATAACCACATCACCACAACAGTCAGGAAAGCCTTCTATGTGGCACACCTCATCACTCACAAGACATCTGCAACAGCTGGAAAGGCCACAGAAATATCTCACTAAAAGAATCACAGGCCTAAAGCAGATGCCCTATGCTGACCGTCTAAAAACCCTCCATATACTCTGTGGCATATCGTCTACTCAGAGATGATCTTTACTTAACATACAAGGCGATGTCAAACCCTGAGCTGTTGGACATGCTTCACTTAAAGAAATCCCAATCCTCAGAACCACACGCTCCAGGGATCTAAACCTTGTCATCACAATGAACAAAACATGCTGAAGGGATAGGTTCCTAACCCAGAGACTCCCCATACTCTGGAATAAACTGCCCATACATGTCAAGCAAAGCACCTCCTTGGCCCTCTTCAAAAGAAACCTTGACGATTGGAAGGGAGATAGGAAATTCACCCTGGGGATCATGTCAGTCGCCCTGCTAGACAGGGGTCCAGAGAAGTAAATATTGTGGGAAGAAATATCCAGAGAATTGTAATGGCTAGGCTTGTATAGGCCCTAGGGCCAATAGCCTAGTACCAACCTATGAATCTAGGAACCTAAAGCTCTAAAAATATAAAATATGTTTCTGTGTGGGGAGGGGTGCAAAAAGTGCAACACATGAAAATAGTACAGGATTTCTTAGATTTTTTTGCTGGTTGTTTGAGAGTGCGGGTTGCTTGAGTTCCAGTTAACTGAGAGTTTTCTGTAAAACAAATTTAATGCTTTTTAGCACCAAGTTATATTTTATGTGTATCACAAATTGCACCATTTGTGATACATCTTTTCTGGAACTTTCATATATAATCTGCTGCATATTTATTTCCTCTACTTTATGGAAATGTTTTTCCCTAGGCTTCCCCTGAAAAAGGGTCTTGCGTGGCCCAGTTCGACTCAGTCAGTAAACTAAAGCAAACATATATATGTATATATGTGGCTGCAAATATGGACATTTACAAGTGTGGCTGTACTTGCCTATCAGCCAGCCCTGTATGATGTCTCCATGCATAAAGAAACAATGGAGTGGACCTGTATGCTCTATGTGGGAATTATGGGTATTACAAGAGTGCTGTGTAGAAACTCATTTATCATCTGGCAGATGATGGAATAGTAACCATTCCTAGTGATATAATGCTGTTCATAAACTCTAGAGGGGGACTTTATTGCCACATGGGTGCAATCTATGTCTCCCAGCATTTCAAATAACTGGACAACATTACAGAAGCCATGCATGGTGGTAAATCTTTCCTCTTGATGTATTATGAAAGTAAATCTTCTCCTCCACATGTGGCAGCAGTGTGCCAAGAAACAGTTTTAAAATTCTTTGTTAGACACTTGCAATATACTTAATGAGTCACTAATTTGTCTCTAGTAGGTCCCAATAGCTAGCATGCAAAGGGATACACATACTATGGTATGCACAGATATAGGAAGTCCATGCATTCCTCAAGTTTTAGTCTATCAGATACACATGCAAATCAATACTCATGATGGATGTATCCACAGAAAGATGGTCCAGTACCTATTGGTCTGTGATCTGGAAGGAAGCACTGATCTGCCTGCACAAATTCTAATTGTGGGAACAGCTGCTCCTCCAACATGGAAGGCTACTGGTTGAGGTCACGATGGGCTATTACATGAATATTATTGCTAATGCAAATCCATCTGTTTTTTTTTTCCATGCCACAACTTTAAGTGCTATTTGGCTTTATACTGAGATGCAAATGTCTGTGCGATTTCTCACCCGATAACTATACAATATGATCTCTCTCTCTCTCTCTCTCCTCATTTGCATACTATTATGTAGTGATTAGATTCTATATCTTAATTTGCATTTCATTATATGGTAATTAGCTCACCTCTTTTTCTGTGCCTCTTAGGCCATTGCCACATCATGCTGCATAGTTCTGTGAATTGCTACGTAGCTGTGCATTATGGGTTTTGGCACAAGAATATGTTGCAATCTTTTCTAATGGTCTGTGATTATTCCTTTGATAGATATGAGGGATGCAAGACACATTTTAATCCTGGAAGCTGCATTCCCATTTGCCTTTGTATCTTGATGTTGAACCTCCATGTAAATATGAAATTGTTTTTTTTTTTGTTTTTTCAAAGTAAATAGTTAACTTATTGGTTTTCTTCCAAAATGCATCTTACTGGGAATTAGTGCCTGATATACGTAGTTACTTGTCCAATTCTGAATGATTGCCATGAAAAAGTACTTTTCAACAATGATTATTAAGTAAACTGTGCAACCTCTGCTTTAAATGTATCCATGTACTATCTGTAAATTCTCAGTGGACAGCAGCATTGTCAACTCACAACAAGACTTTGGTTCTTGGCTGGGTACCTTCAGTGCAGAATCCGGATGTCCTACATGTGTTTGTATAAGTTTCCTGCAGATGTGTTGGTTTCCCCCCACATCACAAAGGGTAGGGTAGGGTTATTGCTAACACTAAATTATCCCTAGGTGTGTAAGCAATGTGTGTGTGATATGGAAGAAAGGCCTGGCAATCTACATCCATTTCTGTTTTCCTACTCAGCAATATATATTCCATCAGCCATTTGTGATGGTGCTGTAGGAGTCCAAAGCAATCTGAGAGTGTTGTGCAGATGTATAACAAATAGAAGTGGTCATTCCATTTTTGCTTTACACATGTTATGCTGCATGCATGCAGATTAGTATTTAGTTCTGACTTTTATAAAAATATTCTGCAGATTTCAAATAGGGACATCAAACAATTCAAACCACTCAAGAGTCAATTTAGCACACTGTTATAAATATTGTGTACACACAGATACATAAACAGAGAGATAGGCAGACGTGAGACTTGGTATTGTTATACATTTAAAAGCTAACATACCGAACACCAAGTCAAGATCAATCACAGAACGAAGTTTAATGAAATGCAAGACATTGCAAAAGGATATATTTGCCTTTTTAATGCTTTTCACCCTCTCACAGTTTCTTTCAAAGACGGTCACAATGCAACAATTTTGGCATGTGCAGCAGGTGCTTGCATTATAAAAGAAAAAAAGCAAGATGTGTAATTTTCATTTTTCATCGTGTAAAGTCATACATGAAAGAATGCGATGCTTGGATAGTGATAGAGGTAGTAGTAAGAGTGACATTTAAGTGCGTGCGCTATGGCAGAAAAAAGAATTATGATAAAGATGGAAGGAGTTAGATACAATTTATAGCAGAAAGACTGCCAGCTGTCTAGTTATCAGGTGACATACAAATGTAGAATTATGAAAGAAATATAATCAGGAGACAGAGAAAGAAAAAAAAAATTACTCCCTCAGAATTGCCAGTGCAGAGGATTGTAGTGGTAATGAAAAAGAGAACAATATAAAATGAGAAATACACGGGCTGATTCATAGCAGGAAGAATAAAGTAGGGCTGTGCATTGCAATATTCAGAAACCTATTAAACTGAGAATAAGAGAGCTACTCAGACAGATTTCCAAAAGCTGTCATAGTGCAAACTTAAACAGAAAACGAAAGTCTCATACCAATAGCCTAAAACTCATTGTATGACTGAAAACTCTAGTGCCATTGCTTCTTTTTATGTATTGTAGCCCACTCGTTGTGTTCAGTAGGTACACACTGGTTTAACACATTGACACAATCAGTGCAATTCACTTTTGATCTGTAAGCAGTAAATGGAAAGGGTATAAAGACTGACTCAAACCACAGCATATAGCTCACTATTTTCAGATAAGCAAAAGATGTCAGCTGGCAGTAAAACTGCCACCTCTGTGTGTGATGAATATTTTATAAAGCCTTTCTCAGATTCTGACAATGTGAGGCCATGCTGCTGTTGTGTTGGTTCAGAGATGAAGGCTTCTTTTATTTAGACACAGCAACATATGTTGCATTTCTCATTTGAACAATGTAGATGCCCCATCAGACAACAATAAGCTTTTTTAAGTTAAACCCAAAGTTTACATCCATTGTGCATTTTGTATGGTAAACCTCATGCATGGAGAAAATTCATTGCTAGCAAAAACTGTTGCTGCATCATTAATGGAAGAACAAGCAACTTGATCTTCATGTATTATCAGAAAAGGTTACATTAAAGATTCAAATAAGGTGACACACATCTTTCTCATCCGATCTCAATGCATTTAATGAAATACAGTTCTACATTTCAAATATAGTCACAGTACAATTTTTAAATGCAACTTATTCATGTGTTCATCATTTAAGTAATTTAGGCAATCTGGATCCTTTACAGTCATAATACAAACAATATAAACAGTGGTAAATATGAAACTTATTGACAATGTATTTTAGCCAATTACATCATGATTTTTGGGGTGTATATAAAAGAAATGTTCTGTATGTAGTGAAGATTCAGCTTCCACTCAGGCAATGAACAGAGGACAGGACTGAACCCTAGACTTTGAGGTAACACAGTAGAAATCATAAGCACTGAGCTATAGCTAATCTTTATTATGGGTTTATCAAAGGAGTTGCATTGCAAAACATGCCCAGATAAAGAAATATCAGTCAGTCCTTAAGTAAGTAATATGGATAACAAAGCAGACTCTGTAGAACGATTCACTTAATTACAATGTTATATACAATAAAGTGCAGATAAACATAAGGTGCTGCAATATTGTGAGTTAGTTTATAAAAATGCAGTCATAACAGAAACGTGACAAATTAAGTCTTCTTAATCTAATCACAACAGTATTTTTAAACAATCTGTTTTGTTAATGTAAATTATATACTTTTGAAGCTAAGTTTATTCCTATGTAGGATGTTTCTGCACCTAAATGAAAGAAAATGATGCAATATATGCATTTATTTTCATACTCTGGATAACCAAAAGTAGACCTCCAAGACAAAATACAATAAATAAAGTAATAAGCAACCTTTTTATTCACTTTTACCTCTTCTAAATAAATATTTTTGTGCATCACTCTTGAAAATGTGCCCCAATATATAATACAAGCAGTACTACAATATTTGTTGGTTTGCTCCTAGTTTAAACATTCTGCAGGATTCAATAAATTCCATGTAGGTTCTGTGCAGAGCCTACATGGAGTGTATTCACATAAGCGATACTGTGCATCGCGTGGCATCTTGCAATCTCTTGCCATGAATATTAACTAGATGTGGCGCATGTAGGGAAGGTCTTGCAGCTCACCCCAATGTTACTGGCTGTGAAACTGTATAGTGAATGTGGATCGTTCAGGAAAAAAAGCAAGCATGCATTTTCTGAAAGATATGAAGTATGGAACAAAAATGCATATATCGACTGCAATCTTCAGTGATTTCACAGTAAACCACCCATTTTACAAGCAACAGGCCAAATATATGATTTAAATATCTGGACATTCCAGAAAACTGGACAGTCTGCCTTTTTCCTTTAATTTTTTTTTTTTTTTATCTTTTGTTTTAATTTTTTTATTGCCAGTGTTTGTGCGATGCACCGCTTGGCATAAACATGCTTAGCTATGCTCAGCTTTTTTGCACAAAGCACAGCAGTGCACAAACTGGATGAATGGACCACCCAGGTTGTAGACAGGACCCAGGCAGCCACTCATATGAACCAGATGCATTCAATTAGTAATATTGTACATCACACAACAACAGTAAGCGGTGTTGTGTTACAGTTAACAGCGAGAACCTTACAATAACTGCTAAGATAGAAAATACCCATCTCACTAAATCTGTGGCAGCAGATGTTAAGTGTAGGGGTGGAGTGCAGATAGTAAGGGGTTCTAGCACAGGATGTGCAAGCTTTGTTTTAATGTTGTGAGATTGCAGATTATAGAAGTAAAGTGCAAGATACGCAACTGTTTCTTCAGCATTCTTGTTGTAATAGCTGCAAGTACAGAAGAATCATTATATGGTAAATTTGACTACCTCATTTAAACAAATGCCTGTATACCTAATGAGCTAGAAATTGCATTACTCACCACAATTGGGCATCAGTGTTTGCATGGAAGTAAGCTATGCTTAACGTTTTCAAATGTTGAAAATCCAAAATATTCACACTCTCAGTAAGCACGAGATGTGCAATAGGCAGGAAATAGCACCATATATACTGCAATTGGACAGGAATTCTCATTAGATATTGAGCTTGAACTATGGCAGGCATGTCTGGGGTTTCTGGAGAGGGTGTTTGTTTTTGGGTGCAGTGTTGGGGTGTCTAGGAGTCCAAAATTTGTGTTGGATTCCTAGTAGGGAACATGGGCCCAGGTTGCTGCCGTGGGTCTATTCCAGCTCAGAATATAAATCTGAAACCTGGAATAGTGTTGCCAGGGCCTTAACCAGTGCAACAGGTATCCTTCGCACAGGTGAGAAATGCAAGCATCATTTTAATGACTTCAAGTTAATATCTCACTGGACTGCCGCCAATAATGTGCAGTCTGGTTAATATCCCATCTGACTGCCACTAATATGTGATGTCCCCCACTTAGAATCCAGAACAGTAATTAAGGAGTCTCAATCCTTACCACAAACTCCAGTGTGGGAGCATCATAAAAACACTGGAGCACAGAACACACAAGAGTAAAATTCCACAATTTCCCTTAAGAGCACAACAGGAACACACTCTATTTCCTGGGACTGGACTATATACCCCTATCTACCCCAAATGTAATTATTTATTATACACCTCAGAGCAATGTGTTCCAGTTTAAGACCTCTGATTCACTCACACTGAAAATAAAGTTAAATTTCATACACTCAAATACTTATCGGAAGCCTGACACAGATTTCCAGCTGTGTCCCTACCCAATACAAATGGTAACACTGCCACCAAAGTCAAACAGGTCTACATGCCCTGCAAAGGATAGTCAACTATTAAAAATTAAATATCAAAATAAATGATAGCTGTGACCAGAAGCAGGCAGGCATTCAAGATGACCTGGGGAGTATCAAGCAGGTATAAACACTCTCTAATCTCTAAAGAATACACTGATTGTTCACAATATAAGTAATGAACAACATTTAATAATAAGTAAAATGATTATTAAAAAAATGTAAATCAATAACTTTCAATAAACACCAGAATTTAATCACCAGAAATGTAAAATTAAACCGTAGGATAGAAGTCTATCATTCTAGAAAAAATCTATCTAAATAACTAAAATTCCCTAATCTAATTAGAGACTACTGTCCCTGATCTAATCTAAAAGATAACAACAAGGCAAAGGCAGGCTAACAGTTTTTGGTGAGTCCTTTTTGGATATCCACTTCACAGCACTGTAACTGACTGCAACTCTTAACTAATTGCACTGCAACTGACTTCAGCAATCTCTTTTATAGTCCAGGTTAGTCTCAACTGCCTTATTTTAAAAATAGCAGTCAGTTGTTTGAAAAAAGTTATATTTATTGTCAATCATTTGTTCAAATAATCTCATAGCAACTAGGAACATTCTAATGACATCAACTACTGATCAGCTGATTCTCCACAAACAGTTTGTACTATAGAATCTCCCTTACAAACATGTGTGATTAGAAATGCATCAAAACACTGGCAAATTCTTTAAACATTTTGTATAAACAGGGAAATACTCAACAGTTTAAAAACATATTTACATTTTCACAATTAGACATGCTGGGATATAATACAAGTTAATCTGAGAATATACACAAACCTCCTAACAGACATGCTAACACAGATGACAGTGTTTTCATTTTCTTCACATTTCTTCCCCCCTTATGACTCAAACACAATTTTCTAGTGACCCTTGAAAAACAATGCTTGAGAAAAAGGGTCTATATTACGTTATCAGATACTAATGTATTTGAAAACGTAATAGTCGACCCCTATATGTCTAAACCGTCAAACATCGAACAAGTACAAAAAAATACAAAAACACACCCAAGTAAGCCATTTAAATGCTGTAAGCAGGGGGGCTGTCCCACACCTCTGCTACTTAAATATATCAACTCCGAGATCTCCATACAGTGCAGAAAATGGAAAACTTCCATTTCTGCACTGTGTGGCGATCTCCATTGAAATGTTCGACATTTGACATTTTTCACATTTACGGGTTAACTATTACATTTTCGAATACATTAGTATTTGATAACGTAATATAGACCTGAGAAAAATGTGTCTACCTGAAAATATTAACCCACTACTCTCCTGTACAATTCATCTGCACTGGCATTATTAACCCCACCGTGATGTTGTATGGTCATATCATATGCTTGCAATCCTATATTCCACCTCAGTTACTTGATATTTTACTTACTGACCTTATTAACCCATGTTAAAAGGTTATGATCTGTGAGTACAGTAAATTTTCTCCCACAAAGATAGGGCTGCAGATTTTGCAATGCCCACACTATAGCCAAACACTCTGTGTCCATGGTTGCATAACGCTCTTCTCTAGGTTGCAGTCTATGGCTCAGGTATACCACTGGGTGCTCTTCTTCTGCAGAAACTTGACTAAGTACAGCCTCACCCCATAATTTCAAAACATCTACCTGTACAATAAATTCTTTATTGCAATCTTGACTGGCTAACACAAGGGGGTCCTCCAAGAATCTGTTTAAGTTTTTGGAATGCCTGTTCACAATCTGTGGTCCACACTGTCTTGTCCAGTTTATTCTTCCTAGTTATGTCAGTAAGGGGTGCAGCTATGGTACTGTAATTAGGTACACATTTCCTATAGTAGCCTGCTGTTCCTAGAAATGGTCTCACTTGTTTCTTAGTAACAGGAACTGGCCATGCTTGACTAGCTTCCACCTTGACAGGTTCTGGCCTAATTTTATCACTTCCCACTCTGTGTCCTAAGTAAGTAACCTCTGCCATACCCACTTGAGACTTACTGGGTTTAATGTTTAATCCTGCCCTATTTAATGTATCCAGTACCTCCCTAATATGTTGAAGGTGTTCCTGCCAGGAATGGCTGTAAATAGTGATGCCATCCAATTATGCTAGAGCATATTCCCCTGCTGCTACCAAGATATGGTCTACCAGCCTCTGGAAAGCTGCTGGGGCATTTTTCATTCCAAATGGCATCCTGGTAAACTAAGTACAATCCATAAGAGGTTACAAAAGCTGGTCTTTCTTTAGCAGCAGAAGTCAAGGGTACCTGCCAGTATCCCTTAGATGAGTCAGTAGTGGTCAGATGCCTAGCTCCACCCAGTCGTTCTAGGGCTTCATCTGTTCTTGGCAGGGGGTATGCATCTGACTCTGTGCAACTATTTAATTTCTGGTAGTCTACATAGAATCTCACACCACCATTCTTCTTGGTATTAGCACTACTGGGGAAGCCCAAGGACTGTTAGGCTCTTGAATTGCCTCCAGTCCTAACATTTCTCTTATTTCTTCTTTCAGAGAGTACTTCACTCTCTCAGGTGCTCTATAAAAAAAACAGCTTAATAAGATTTTGGGGTCCTGTGTCCACATGGTGCTGCACCAGTTCAGTACACCCAGGTTTGCCTGTGAACATATCCCCAAATTCCTGCACTACCATTTTTATCTCCCGGACTTGATTAGGAGTTAACTACTGTGATATGGTAATCTCTTCCATAGAGGTGTCAATCTTAGCCTTACCAAAAAGATTGGTTACCATATCCCTTTCAGACTCTTCCTACCATCCACTATGACTGCTCAGTACTAGGGCCTCCCTGACATGAAAAGATTTCATCATATTCACATGGTACATTCTGTGCCTTTGTCTCCTACCTACCAAATTTACCATGTAGTTCACATCATTAATTTTCCTCACCACCTCAAAGGGTTCCTCTCAAGCTGCCTGTAACTTGTTATGTCTAACAGGAACAAATACCATCACCTTCTTCCCTCAGCATACACTCAGTCTTGAGTATTTTCATCATACCACACCTTCTTTTGTAGTTGGGCTACTGCTAGGTTCTGTTGAGATAAACCCATGAGCTCCTTAAGAAGTCTTGTCTGAAAGTTGAGAAAATAAGCCACAAGAGACTCCTTGTGAGATTCACTCTCACCAGCACACTTATCTGAAATTAAATCTAAAGGCCCCTCACCCTATGCCTGTATAACAACTCAAAGGGTGAAAAATGCATAGATTCTTGCAGTACTTCCCTGTATGCAAACAACAGATGGGGAAATACTTGTCCCACTCTATTTTAAACTGGTCTGCAAATGCCCATAGCATAGACTTCAGTTTTGAGTTTAATCTCTCACAAGACCATTAGTCTGGGGATAGTAGGGGGTGGTCTTTAGATGTTTCACCCAACATTTCCACAGACAAGTCAGCAGGTCTGACAGGAAGTTGGCACATCAGTCAGTCAGTATTTCCTGTGGAAAACCCACTCTGCTAAAGATTTCTAGCAAAACATTTGCCACCTTCTCTACCTCAATAGATAACAGCTTCACTTCTTCAGGATATCTAGTAGTATAGTCTAATACCATCAAGATGTATTTCTTTCCTGTAGAACTTGGAATACTCAGGGGTCCCACAGTATCCAGGGCCACTCTTTGAAATGGCTCTTTGATAATAGGCAAAGGTATTAATGGACCCTTAACCTTGTCCACTGCTTTAATAAATTTTGGCACTGTTCACAAGTCCTACAATATCCTACCATATCCCTTGAAATCCGGGCTAATAGAAATTTTGCATAATAACACACCTTTAAATCCTCCTCCATCCTTTCAATTTCAACCAGTCCCTACTTCTACTATATGCTCTCTTCTACTAAAACTGAAACCTTCCACCCCTTCTGCTGACCAACTCCCAGCAGAATACTTTCAAATTGCTGCCAGACCCATTGCCTACCCCATATCCATTCTTATTAATAGAACTATCAGTGAAGGATATATCCCATCCATCTGGAAAATTTCTTACATTATTCCTCTACACAAAGGTGGGAACTCTAGTGAATACTCCAACCTTTGTCCTATAGCCTTACTATCTCCTCTGGCAAAATTTATGGAAAAATGTATACAGAAGCAACTTCTATACCACCTTCTCCAAAATAAACTGCTGGCAAACTGTCAACACGGTTTTAGACCCTACAACAGTACCACCACTGCCCTGCTATCATTTACAGACTCTATCAACAACAAACGTAACAATGGCCTTCTTTCCTCTGCAATTTTCGTTGATTTATCCAAAGCCTTTGACATGGTTCATCAGCTGCTCTTGCATATTATGAAATCACTTTTGCTAGATTCATTAGCCATCAACTGGTTCAAATCTTACCTCGATCACAGAAAACAAGCAGTACTTTGGCACAATAATCTTTCTAATCTCTTACCTATCTCCGTGGGTGTCCCTCAGGGCTCCATATTAGGCCCTCTCCTATTTTCTATCTATATTAATGATCTTCAGTCAGCAATTCCACATACTGACTGCATTCAGTATGCAGATGACTCCACTATTATCTGCTCAGCTACTTCTCAAATTGACCTGCAGAACATCACCCAGAATGCATTTAATACTATTGAACAATGGTTTACAAAATGTTGCCTCCTTCTAAATCCAAAGAAAACTAAACTTCTACTCTTCTCCCCAACCCGTAAGTCCACCCCCATCCATTTTACACTTGCATCTAACAATGGTACTGTTATCTCTCCAGACCTCACAACCAAACTCCTAGGAATAACTATAGACAACAACCTCAACTTTGACACACATATCAACAGTACAATAAAAACAATCAACAAGAAACTTGGATCCCTCTATAGAATCAGACCCTTTCTTACTCCAACAGCCAGGACTGCTATAGCCAGAACACATCTCATCTCTACATTACTCTATGCCTCACCCATTTATACAAACCTTTCTAAAGCCAACATTAACAAGCTGACTGTATCCTATAATAATATTGCCAGATTTGCTGCTGCCTCTCCTTTTCGAACTCATCACTGTCTAAATCTTAAACAACTTGATTGGTTAGAGTTTCTACACCATCTCCACTTTTCTCAGCTTACAATTGCCCACAAATCCCTACACCAATCCTCCAATACTCCTATTCTTGCAAGCCTCCTTACCATCTACCAAAATCCAAAAAACCTACGCTCTTCTAACAAACTTCTGATTAACCCCTGCAGGTCCAACAATTTGGCAGGAGACTCCCTCTTCTGCAATTCCATTGGTAGACTTTGGAATGCTCTTCCCTCTGAACTTACAACTCTCTGCTCTCATACTCTTTTCAAAAAGAAGCTTAAGCTTCATCTCATGACTCACTGGTTATGCTCCTGTTCTATCCCTGACTAACTGCTGCTTCCTTCCACCTACAACCTCCTGCTTTAAATAGCCTTCTCTTCTAACTCTGCTTAGGATGTAACTTTTTACTGAAGTCTTCACATAGATATCAATAATTCATCTATGTTTATTGCTCTGGCCATGCCTTATACAAAAAAAAAATGTTTATGCTCAGTTTTTGTATACAACTAATTGATACTTCTTCCTTGACTCTATTTTGCTGTATTCCTCTGCATACTCTTTCATGATTGTACCTAATTTTGGTGTTTTTTATTCTATAGTGTTATTTTGTATATCATTTGTTAATGGCTTGTTGTACTCAACATGGAGCTTTTCTCCCCGGGCCTCTACTGAAAATGGACATGCATCCAGCTAGACTAGCCCGGTCAACAAATGTAAAATAAATAAATGAAATAAATAGTATGTCTTATGCTCATATGACCCGAGAAAGGAATGTCATGTGTTATGGTTAAAAGTGGTAGACAGTACTTTCTAGGCAATACCAACTACCGTATTACTTCACCTTCTACCCCACTTCCAGGAGTCCACTCTTTATACAATAAATCTTTGTTCCAGTATACAGACCCCCTCTTCCTTAAGCCTCAGATGCCTCCTTAGCCATCTCCCTCAAGCTTTGTAACATAGGATCCATAAGTTGAGCCTGTCTCAACTCTACCTTTGTGACTTTCCCCTGCTCCCCTTCCACAGGAAGCCTAGTCACTTCTGACAGCTGTGCCTCACTGTCAGTCTGAGTACCACCACTCACATTCATCCTCACAGTCACTGCATCCAAGGGAACATCAGTACCCACCAGCAGCTGTGGCTCACTTTCAAACTTACTGCTACCAGATATCACCTTCTCTGAAACAGCTACCATGCCAGTCACAGTTTCAGGTATGAGATCTTTCTGGGTCTCTCCTAGACTACTGGACCTACATGCCTTTCTCCAAGCCTGACTGTGTTGTCAATCCATGTAAACAAGGTACTGCATCATCAAGCCATTTCTTATCAGGACATCTACAGGAATATCTTCAAATACACCTACCTGCTTGCTCTCTCTTCCACCCTCCCAGTCAAGGTGAACCCTAGCCAAAGGTATTTAGAATGGGGTCCCTGCCAATGCTCTGACTGGAGTGGACTACCCAAGCAAGTATTGGTGTTCTCTAACCACTGCAGACCCCATAATGGTTATATCAGAAGCTGTGTCCCTCTTAGCAGTTACCTGTTTATCATCTATTAAGATAGGATGTAAATATTGGTGGTAATTGGCACCACAGTTGTTCCTAAACAACTTACCACTGGCAGTTTGTCATCCACACATCCACACTTACTAGCTCCCTCACCTTCTGTTTCTCACCTTGCCTCGATAGACAGTTGGCTGCTATGTGTCCCCTCTGGTTACACTTGAAACATCTAATCTGTAACCATGCACTTGGATTAGTAGTTCCCTCATTACTGGTGTATTCTGTAGGAGTGGTTTACAGTGCCCCCAATGGGTTCCTCTATATCTGTGTGCAGCACTACGTATCCCTTTCTTATGCAGTGGTAACCTGCTTGCCAAGTAGAGATCCCCTTTTCTCCCCAACTCTTCTGCAGAGTTACACTTATGGTCTGCTAACCAGACTGTCATGTCATCAGGAAAAGTACTGAGAGCTTGTTTCCTCACCAAAAGGTCTGCCAGTCCCTCAAAAGTGGTGAGCTGACACTCACTCACCCATCTGTGAAAGTAAGTACTTAAGTCAGCAATATAATCATGTATACTTTACGTATACGTACACTTTGTGTTTTATGTTCACAAAACTTTTTCTGTATGTCTCAGGTGTAACTTTGAAACTGTAAAGCAAGCAACATTTCATTTTGTTATAATTCAAACAATCTACATCTTTTAACTTTGCTACAGCCTGAACAGCTTTACCATGGAGTAAGGGAGTCAGGAGCCAAACCCAGAGCTCACACTCAACATCATGTTGTCTACATACCATCTCAAAAATATGAATAAAACTATCAAAGCCATCCCCGTCCCTGTACTGAGGAAAATGTTTACTGACCTTTACAGCTTCTGTGGCCCAGTTATTCCCTTCCCTATTATCTCCATGACAGTCTCAAAAGGTTTGAAGCTCCAGTTCATGCTGGTGCTGTCTCTTATTGTCCTCAACTTCTAAAGGCCTCAGTCTCTCTGCTGATTCCAGTTTAAGATGTTGCATGCTCTCCTCAGCATCCAGACATTGTATTCACTCCTCAGCCTCCAGGTCCAATCTCCTTAACTCCAGACAGATTCAAAAGCTCCTCTGAAGAAAATACGGACTGCCCCGTCTCAGCAGGCTGCACATCACCAGCACCAAACTGGATGTAGCTGACAAGCACACACTTTGAGATTTGATTAATATACAAACATGCAACGCACATGAGAAAGGCTAGCACAGGTTTACTAACTATGCCTCCTTCTGCCCATACTATAAGGTAGTAGTGGATGCCACCAGCCACCATCACTTATCAGCTACTATAAGGCCCTTACCAAAGGGTGGCCAGTCCTACTGTGTAATGTTACTATTATCCAAATGGTAAGTGTGACCAAGACTAAGGCTATTTAGGAGTGGCCTATACAGTGTCACCAAATACATATGCAAGTACTCTAGGAGCTTAAATATCTCTAAACAAACCAGTCACAATTAAAAGGTTTAAATATAATTAATAATAAATAATAAAAGAACAAGATAATACTCAATCAACACAGTAACTGCAGAGTTCAGAATCACAGGAAATATTTTAAAAGAACATTGCAGGACAGTCTCAAATAAATACAGAAAACCTTTAAACTAATCTTTACTATATTCCTATATGTGTCTAAAATATACTATGCCCTAAATAACACTTACAGAGCAAGACGCAGGCAGAGGTGCTGGGTGAAAGTTTCTAGGTCAAAGACAAGGTACAAAATGCCCACTCTTCCTCTCTGAGAGAGTTCTTAAATTAATATCACATATTACTGTTGGGTTAGCCTAGATTACATCACTCTTTGTCACCTGTCTTCAGTTCCCAGGCTAACAGAAACTTAAAATTTAACATTTTGCTGTAAAAAATACATATCTCCCAGATGTTTGCCTAGAACTGGAAGTCGTAAAACAATTAACACTTTTACATTTAAAACCTAGTAATTATTTCTGTTTCAAGAGAATAGAAAGAAACTTCTTGCTCTAGACATCCGGTCTCCTTACTGCAGTAATTTTTATAGCACATCGTAAAATACTTTTAACTTCAATTTATTTTCTTGAAGTTTTGCAAGTTAACTCGGTATGTTCCAGCTTCTCATATTAAAACATACATTTGTAAAGGTATATAGTTTATATACATTTCTGTTCTTTTCCAGTAGGGTACACTGTGGTTACATTTTAGCTCAGTAGCTTACACACACTTCTGCACCAGTATTTTAATATACACATAACATATAGTTCTCTGACATTTGTAAGACAAGCATATGAATCATATTAATATTCTCAAATGACAGAATTATTTACAAAATTCCAAATAGCATGCCTGGCAGCATCACAATCCTATATAAATCATATTTTTTTTCAAGTGACATTTAATTATTTACTAGCTTCCAGATAGCTGGACTGGCAGTATTTCCTTGGTGTCACACTCTCAACCTTTGGTTTGATTAACCGTTGGTTCTGTCACAATAAATTAGTTTTATACACTGTATTTTGTTCCGCTGCAGTGTTTTTAACTTTTTGTTGCTGCTACTTTCAAGGAAATTTAGTGTCCCAAGACATGGAGGTAATAAGCATTCTTTTCTGATTGTTGAACCTTTGGTTTGGGGAATGTAAGACAGGGGACACCCCGCAGATGTGTAAGTATCAGTTTCAGTGAGTAATTGTAAGAGTTAAGACTGGTATTCATAATAGTGTTCTGTTCTGTTGTTTTTCCACAGCTGCAGAGGAGAGAGTTTTGAATGTTTCATCCCATGCTGTCTGTCTAGTAAAGATGCAAGAAGCATGTGGTATGTATGCATCAGAACAGTACTGCCTAATAAGCACTGTAATAATAATAATAATAAAAATAATAATAATTTGTGTAGTAATTTTGTAGCATTAAAAGCTAAGGAATGCTTAGTTGGTATGTAATAGAGTTGTATCAAACTGAGCACACATATCCCAACTTTAAAATAAACTGCTCATGTCATAGTCTGTAGCACAAAGCAATGGTGCCATATTCTCAAAAGCAATAGGCATGCATCTGTAAACTCTAAAAGGAAAATTATGCATGCAGTAGTCTGAAGGACAAAAGAACAGTACTGTATTTTAGCATAGTCATTAGGTGTAGGTTCAAAAACCACACTTCCCTAATATACAATACTGTTAGGTTTGCATTATTATTGAAATGTAACTTCATACCTGTATAAAACTGGCATAAATTACTTTCCATAATCTGTAATCAGTATAATTGGAACATTGATATGTATCAAATTGAGCATGCATATCTCAATTGTAAAAGAAACTATGCATGCCTTATTCTCTAGCACAAAACAGTGGTGCCATATTCTCAAATAACAGTGGTCAATGATCTCTAAATTGTAAAAGGAAAAAAATGTATGCAGTAGTTTGCAGGACAAAAGAACAGTACAGTATTTTAGCGTAGACATCCATTGTTGGTTCAAAAACAATACTTCCCAAATATACAGTATTGTTTAGGTTTTCATGATTATTGGACTGTAATAGTCATACCTCTATACCAGTGACACAAATGACTTTCTGTATTCTGTAATCAGTATAACTGAAAAATGCATATGTGCAGTATATGCACATGCTAAAGACACCTCCTAGATGCAAGCATCTGCCTCTGTTTCAAAAAACCTAACTATGCATTTCTTATCCCCTCCCTACCTACTCCTCCTTTACTTTTCTAGACTTTCTTCCTTCCCCCACCTTTGCCTTCCCATCGTTTTTTACTCTACTTTACCCACCATGCTTTCTTCCCCCTTCAAAGGACACAGCATCTAGATTTATTGAAACATGACTAAGAACTTGATACATAACTACAAATACCAAACTCACCCATTCCTCCCAGTAAATTAGCTTCTAGTTTTCACTGTCATTTATTAGCTAACTTTTTTATTTTATTAAACCTCTGTTTTTCTAAAAGTATACCTATAGTCTATCTAAAAATCTTTGCAGTGACATCAAACTATATAAACTTTCATAATATACACCAACAGACGAACTGAAAAGATTGTTATAGTTAACTGTTTCAAATTATATATCTGTATTTCTTGTTTGCAAGGATTACTGTTGTAAATGTATACCAACTGTCTGTATGTCAGTGTAGGTTTATCTTTAACGTATGGTGAGCTACACTTTCTCATGTATAATGAAGTATCTCTGTACTTTTCATTTGGCCAGTGTTTTAATGTGTGGAGCTTTTCTCCCCAGACCTCTGCTGAAAATGGGTTCCTGATCCAGTCGAACTTTCCTGTTTAACAAATGTTAAACGAATAAATAATAAATAATACATAAATAAAATAATCTGTACTATAGTGTGCATCTGTTGTAAACTAGGTTGTCTTAAAAAATAAGGAAGATATGTGTTAGGAGTTTGTAGTGATAAAATGAAAGGTAACAGAATAGAGTAAAATAATTGCCTTGATGCTGTGTATACCACATATGAAGTTACTAATGTTCTTCCTTTTTTCTCTCACCCCAATCATTTTCACTTTATTTGGGGGGGGGGGGTATTATTATTATTATTTATTTATTTTGTGTTTACTTTTTTTATTTTTTGTTTTTCCCACAACACAATGGGGTAGGACTGTCCCATGCCATCCACCTGCTCCCATTCCACTGGTTACAGCACTGCTGCCCAGCACATCTGATACAAAACCTGCTAGCACCCCCATGATGCCCCTGCACTACCCAGCCACTGAGGTGGTTCTGCCCCAAGGATAGGCCTTTGGCTACCTCCAGGTACAGTGGCAGAGGGGATGAGTTTATCACTCATGACAAACTGCCAGGGATGGTGTTTAGGATAGTACACTGCACTGTTGGTGTACACGTACACCGGCTGGACATGCTACTCTCCATCATTGTATTACATAACACAAGCAGACACAAACACCAGACACTGCAGCCATTGGCACAGTGAGGTGACAGTGATGACAGTCCTGTGGGTGATGACTCAGTTCTCACTGTCACCCAACCTGATGTCCATGGGTTAGAAGTATCATCAAACATGGTGTTCATACACCTCATGTGTCCTTCACCATCCCTGTCTCTTGTCTTCTTTGTCTTGTCTTTCTGCAATTGCTTACCTCATCCAGACATTCCTACAGGCCTTCCCCAACATTTCTCTCTCTCAAAAGAAAATGGACACCCATCCCACAAAAAATTATCATTCCATAAATAGCTCTCCATTTCACATACATGTCTCCACGACTCACATGATTTTGTCCAATTCTCTATACAAGAGGTTGTGTTGTGGTCACCCGTCCCTCTGGAGGTGACAGTTCAAATTCAACAAAATGTGTATCTTTTATTCTGAAAGAAATGGATATGTGTCTTCTTTTATACACATTCCTGCCCTGCTTTCTCCCCATTTCACCACTTTCCTGCCTTTTCCATATCTTTTCATTAAAGAGTTATTGCATGATAGTGAGCAGTGTGGAACAATATGCAGCAATGGCAAAACCATTTCTAAGTATTGTATAGTTGGATTGGAAAACAGTAACATCTAACCATATTTTAGACACTCCATAACAACTATTATACTTCAGAATTTGGATTTACATGTAAAATTACTTGACCCTGTTAATATACACCTGGATTCTAACCAAGTACATCTGAACAAAAATAACATGTATCACTGTATTAACAGGTGGTATTACAGATGCAGTTGATTAGCAGGTGTATTTTAGAGACTGGATAGCAAATAGCAGACAACTGCTGTTGCATACACCTGCTAGTTAACTGAATCTCTGGCTGCAAGAATTAATGCACTTAATGCAGTGATACGTTCCTTTTTGGGGAAAATGGTTTAGCTATAAGTAATACATTAAAGTATTTTGGCAGTAGCATTGCTTATTGATGCTGTGTGATGCGCAGCATTGAGCAACATTGCTCACTACTGCTGTAAATGAGTATTGCACAATAATGCTTTATAAAACATTACAGGGGATTGCGCAATGCTGTGTCATAGAATTTTAATGAAGACTATACAACATTAGTGATATGGGGAGCAAGCATGAGGATGTACAAAGGTAAATCTTTCCTAAACTGTGTTGCTTACTATTGAATATATTAAATACATCTGATATTTAACTGACTGTGACAGCAAGTGTTAATGCATTGTTTTTAGAGACAGATGGTACTGGGCTCAATGGCAGGTGGAAGTAATAATTTTACAAGCTCGTATGGCACTTTAAATATATTTATTTATATTGTTTCCTTTTACCATTGGTGCACACCTCACACCACTGCACAATATTTCTTTAAGGAAAAGAAATGGGGAAGATAGGAAAGTGGTGAAATGGGGCGCAAGCAGGAGGAGACAACAAAGTGAAAACAAGGCAGGAATGTGCAAGGAGGATTTAGGAAAGAACCAGAGCAATCCATTTCTTCCAGAATAAAACATACAAATTTGCTGAATTTGGATGGTCACACCCAGAGACAGGGGTGGCCACAACACAATCTGTTGTATAGAAAATTGCGTAGAGAATTTGAAAGAATCATGTGTGTCATGAACACACGTGTTTGAAATGGATAGCTATGCATGGCACAATTTTCTTTCCTTTTTTTTTTTTGTTTGACAGATGCCTATTTTTTTTCAGTGAGAGAGAGGGGAATGTTGGGTAAGGGTTGTTGGAATGTCTGGGTGAGGTAAGTTGGGCAGGTGAGGAATCAATTACAGACAGATAAGACAAACAAGAGAAGAGACAGGGATGATGAAGGACACATGAGGTGGGTGAACACCACGGATGGGAAGAGGGATGGGAAATCTCGGTTGCATGCATATTGAGGCAGTTGACAGTGAGAATCTAGTCTTCACCCAGTGGACTGTCATCACTGTCACCTCACTGCACCGTTGGCTGCTATGCCTGATGTCTGCACCCCCTATGGGTACTCTGAGTTAGGATGGAGAGCAGGTGCGCCGTCCAGCATAGAGATGTGTGAATAGTGTGGTGCACAATCCTATGCACCATCCCTGGCAGTTCATCATGGGTAATAAACTCACCCCCTCCACCACTGCATCAGAAGGCAGCCACAGGCCTGTCCTCTGGGGGAGAACTACCTGAAGGGCCAGGTAATGCAGGGATGGCAGAGTGGGTGCTACCAGGTACTGCACCAGATGTTCTAGGCAGCTGTGCTGTAGACAGTGGAGTGGGAGCAGATGGATCATATGAGACAGTCCAACCATGCTGTGCTGTGGGAAAAACAAACAGTGAAAAAGTAAACACAGAATAGAAAATAATAAGCACAAAAAAAAATAAATAAACATAAAAAAGTGATATACAGGTTAGAGAGAGAGAAGCTAAAGTCCTAACAAATACCTTTGTTTACTGTTCAAACTACACAGCTTCTAACTGATACACAATTTACTACAGATTGTAGTAACCATTTCTTGATGTGTGCATACTTTGAATATACGTGTGATCCAAATATACTAATTACAGTTTACAGCAAGACAGTGATGACACTGCTTTACAGCTCTGATGTTACATTGCA
Organism: Protopterus annectens; assembly: GCF_019279795.1. Classification (NCBI taxonomy): domain Eukaryota; kingdom Metazoa; phylum Chordata; order Ceratodontiformes; family Protopteridae; genus Protopterus; species Protopterus annectens. Next base: position 1,035,175,921 of record NC_056731.1, on the reverse strand, counting down.
ATACTGATGAAACCTTAACATATTTAATATATTATATACATTTAATATATTTGGGAAGTGTGGATTTTGAAGGCACAACCTATGACTATTTTGTAATAATGAAGTGTTGTTTTGCCCTCCAGAGTAATGCCTGCCTACTTCTTTATTACAGTTAAGAAATTCTCAGTTTGATAAAACTGTATAAGCAATAAATAAATGTGTCATAACTTTTAATGCTAAAATAACCCCACTGTTGGGATACATACATACCATATATATTTCGCATTTGTACCAATCTAGCTACATGAGTTTGCACATTCAGTGCCTGGTCTGTGACAGCTGTGGAAAAAGGCAGAACACAACAGAATACCATTAAGCATACCAATGCAGTCTATAGCCAGCTTTTAACTCTGACAAGTAGTCTCTGTAAGTGATACTCACACATCTGTAGGGTACCCCCATCCTACATTCCTCGATCCAATGGTCAAGAGTATCCCTGTTCCTCAACCTGAGGTCTCTGTAGTGGTTCCTACATTGTTCACCAGTGTGGGGCATACCAGTAGCACTGGTCAGAGCCCAGGGCAGACTATTCCATGCCTCTACCTTGTAATACAAGCCATGATAGTCCCACTGCAACAACCTGTGACCATGTTCATTGACTAAGAGTCCACCAAACACTTTGGACTCCTGGACACCCTACTTTGAACATGGAATCTCAAAAAATCACCAGGAATGCCACCCATCCCTATGACAGATTAAGACCAATGTAGAATGATGTTTTCCTGCCAATTACAGGTATCGCACTTTCACAGAGTGTACACTTTCTGGATTTGCAACATTTGAAAGTGTTGTGCATCACTTACCATCATGCAAACATGCTGTATGACAGCAGGGGCTGTCAGGAAATGTGTTTTCATGATGGCCAATACTATTAATTGAATGCATCCAGTATGTGTGTGGCTGTCTGGTTCCTGTCTGCTACATGGGTGGCCCATTCATCTGGTTTGTGCACTGCTGCTCTACATGTAAATGAAATTTGCATAGCCAAAGCAGTTTGTGCTAAGTGGCACATTGTGCAAACAGTGACCCTCCCCCCCAAAAAAAAGTATTAAAAAAATGGAGAAAAAGTTGAAATGTGGAAAATCAATCTATAACATACAGAGTAGAAACTGTTAGTACACATGTGATATGACTACATATGTCTGGATCCTGAGTCTCACTGCAATGCACTGTCACAAAACAGAAGGTGGGACTTATCCATCTTTGACCCACAAAAACCTTTGCAGCAAATACATGATACAATTCCACACATGACTACGTGCAGCTGAATCTACACTGATATCAAGGCATGACCTGATATTTGTAAATTTATTCAATATAATATATTTGGATGTAGTACACTTACTGATCACATGATTTGCTATGATTATTCCTTGCAAATATACAGCTGTATCCTACCTTTCTGTGTTTCTTAGTCATTCATCAGTTATCTGATCAGTACTGAGAAACATATAGTGTGTAAGCCAGTCTATATAATTTTCATTAAAATGTGTGGGGATATTCACTGGGGACAATATGATATGCAGTTGCCATCACATTAATGAAAGGTTGAATGCTACAAACAAACACAGACTGCTATTTTGGTGGTGGGGAGCAAAGGTGGGCTCCTGTCATGGAACATGCAAAGGGTATAATGTTCTTTCAAGGTGGGCAGACCCAGGCTGACCTACTGTTATGGCACAGACAAGACTGATAAGTATCTCATTCATTTCAAACTTCTCTGTTATGATTTCCCATTTCAAACATATGTTGCTAAACTGCCTGTAGTGATCACCATTACTTTGGGGAAGTATCAATGTGTGAATCTTGAGCCGTGAGGCCTACTACTTGCTAATGGACACATACTAGTCAAATAAGTCTCTGCTGTGATATGTGACATTGATTTATGTACAAACTTCCCACAGTATAGTTGCTTACTCTACCAAGTGATGAAATACAAGGACATGTTATAATATTATTATATAATATAGTACATGTTCAGGACTTACCTTGTAAATGCAGCAGTTGACACAGTGTTTGTTCAGGGCTGACCGTAATGCAAGGATTGTACAACCAATACATGGGGAGGTAAAGGCTGTGGCTCTGAGTTGAGGCCAGCAGAGTTTGCAGGGTTCCTGTATTGTGTCCCCATCCACCCTGCAGCATTCTACAATGTCCATGTCATGTATGTTGTGATAAGTTAAATGTGGCCTGAAAACTCTTCTCTGTCTCAGCCTAGGCCTATTTGCTGCAGCAGCAGCATTGCCTGCAGCCTGTAGCACATACAAATGGAGTTAAGCAGCAGCAGCTGCTGCTAAATGTCTGTCTGTATAGACTTTCTGTATCTGTACTCCACTACTTTTGAAATCCCCAGAAAAAAAACAGCATGGAGTCTAAATGGTTGCTTTATAGCTTTGTGAATATATCCACCAGATTGGTTGATTAGAATGCAATTCAGCTGCCTATGCTGTAATTAGTATCTCTGAGACACAGCCTAGACAGATGCAGTCCATTAATCTTCTCCATTATAAAAATGCAACTGTATTGCTAGCCAAACTGATGGTGGGGATACTTGCTACATGTTCAGCAAATCAAATTATTTTCCAAGCTATCTTTACATAGGAGTACTGAACTCCAGCAGGTATGTTGTCATTTTTTTCTTACCTACAAAATGCATATGCTGGAATATATAAATGAATAATGTGAAGCAAAGCCTTTTACACTATTATCTGTATACATTATTTAGAAGCATACTGATGGCATGCCCATGTTTGTCAAACCATTTCATAGGTACAAATGTTTGACAATGCAAGAAAATAGTAAGCTGTGTGATACATATGCACAAATGTTTCAGACAAGTCCTTTGAATGTGTGTACATCATTTCCAATGTATTTTATTAGCAAAATAGTTCATGTGCCTGTTTTTTTAGTGGGTTGAGAAGCAAAGAGAAGTTACTGTTATGTCATAAACTAGAATTAACTGTTCGTTTGGGGAGTGGCACAATTGAATTACTGCTATGGCACATACAAGGATATGTTTCCCTTGCTACACTCCTTGTTTTGCATCCTGCCTGTTAGTATTTCACATATGTTGTATGTGTTATTTGTTTCCAGTGTGTACCACTGACTGCCTACCTTAACTGTTTTATCTGGTAACAGTTACTTTGTAGTTATGTGATAGTTATCTGTATTATCATTTTTTTGTATTTTAGGACCAAATATGTCATTGAGGCATAGAGCCCCTTCAGTGAGGCAGAAAACATGATAATAGTGAGTGGACTGATGTTTCTGTGGCACTTTCCTTCTTGGAAGGGGTAGTCCCAATATGTCAGAGAGGCTGAGGATATGGCAGCAAATAATTGATAGCATAAATGCTGTGGGTGGCCATGGCTGTACTTATGAACAGGTGTGCCACAGGGCCACCAGCATGCTCATATCTGCACAGAGTCATGCAGCTACTGTTGCCCAAGATCAGAGGGCCACTGGGGATGGACCTGCTGCAGAACCACCTCTCACCCCAATGACAAATTTGTAGTAAATCTTCTGACACACGTCAACTCATAGCATAGTGATCCACAATATGTCCTTGATATGGGTGTAACTCATTCTCAGTCCCAGGAAGAGATTCCAAGTAGGTTTTGTTATATGACCAGTTCAATACTGTTGCATAGTAAAACAATTGAAATAAAAGTTACTTATTTGTAACTTGTGTTTTTTGGAGGGTAGGAGGTGAGATTGAATATTACTACAGTGATAAGCTCAGTTTGGATTTGTCAGCCACATTCTTGTTACAGTAAAACATCATGCTGATTGAGAGGAGTACATATGGTACCTCATGTCTTACTGTTAAATGTGATGATGCTGGTCTTAAATATTGCTTAACTTCTTTAAGGACCATCAGGAATCCAGCACTGTAGGCCTCCTGCAGGTGGTAAGTCAAATCAAGTTATTGCAGAATTGCAGATCAATTTCTAGTAATCTAATGTGTCATTTTAGGCATGTTGTGTGTATTGCTGTAATGTCTGTAATAGTGATAGCACTGTTAGTTGTTTAGCATATATTGCACCATAGTAGTGCAGGAATGAATGTATTCATGTAATTCTCACTTGTTATCACAGTTAATCATGACAGTGGGAGTGTCAGCCCTGCACCATCTGATGTCAGTATCACATCAGACACTGATGATGATGGTGGCAAAACTGAGGCACAGTCAGAGGGTGCTCAGGTTGAATCTGACACAGAGATTGACATTTAGCCAGCCCCCTTTTTTCCCCTGGACACAGCAAGTAGGACTATGCCTACCTAGTCCCCTGAGCCCACAGATATAGGACAGGTGAAGGAGGGTGATGACATTGGGCAGGGACGTGTGGCTACTGTGACTTCAGTGCTTGTTGAGTCTGGCCATAGCAAAAGTGTTGGTGAGGTGCCATGCAGGATGGTTGGTAGGTGAGCTCAGAGAGGGCCTGCTGTCCTCCTCTACCTGTTGCAGGTGTCTCTTCCCTGTCACTCAAAGATTGTTTAGGGATGTCATGGAAGCATAGCCATGTTCAAAAAGGCACACTATACAAATGCTCAGGGTTGTGGATATGACATAATTTGACATGTGTGACTGCCTCCACTGTGTCAGCTATTCCCTGGATAGGATGAATGACGTTTTGGATGGAGGGGTGTCTATGATGGACCCAGAGGTGCCTGTCATGGAAAGAGCAGTGTCTGTAATATAATGTCTGCTGATAGGGGAATTGCATCCTCATGAGTGTAGGTCAGCCACAAAATCTGCTGAGAGACAATGTAGCAATTCCCGATTATGCTCCTGTACTGGTAGTACTTTTGCTGGTTCATCAGGAAGTGTGCTGTCTACACCCAGATATGGAAGGCCATAGGGTCATGGTTCAGGGATTTTCCTAGGAAGGAAGCATGCCAGGCAGACACCAGTCATGCTTAGGTAGCAGAACTCCATCTGAGCTTGGCTGTGGAGGTGTCAGTGCAACTCCTGGCAGAGCCAGTTCTCATGGTCAGGAGTGAAAAAGATGAACTGCCACCTCTACCATGCATGACTCATGTGTTCAACATACTTAGATGTAGAGCTAGCACAGAGCATGGCTGTGTTCATGCAGACTCTCACACACCACTTTCACATGGAGGCCCCAACAGATACACACACATCCTGCCTGCTTCACTTTCTTACTCACACACACTCACCAACTTTATGCGTCAGCATAGGCCACCTGACCCTGACCCCCCAGCACCCTATGCAAGTGATGATAACTGTGCCATATCTCTGTTTTTCCTCTCTTTTGGATTCAGGGATACAAAAGCTTTGTTTCTGATGCACAGGGTGCATAACTATATTAGTGCATAATATATCTGCATTTGTGTTGTTGAACTAATAATTGTATGTGTCAGTTAAATTTGCCTTCCTAAATGACACAATGGAAAGCATCATAATGATAGTACTTTCTAGTGTAAGGGTTGTTAAGTCACGAATTGCAATGTGTGTTATTACTTTATAACCCTTTTCTTTAATCTTTTCCAGAATATATGTACGGCACCCATCATGAGACATGCTATTTCATGCAGACTTTAGGATTCTATGACAGTACTGTAGTCAAACTCATCAGAACAGTAATACAGTATATTTCTCTCTTTTGCAGGAACCTGACCAGACACATGCAGCAGCTGGACAGACCACAGGGCTTTCTCATCAAAATAACACAGGGAGTACAAACCATGATATGTTGTATGTAGGGAGATTAACAGACATGTCACTGTCATGTGGCTGGTCCTACATTACATTGAAACCGTGATTCTAATCCTATTACTTTTGGTTTAAGTGCGCGGGTTTCAGGTTAGTTGTCTTACATTACAAGGATTGTAGTCTATACTCTGGTGGGATGAGAGTGTAGCCTCTGCCCTTTTGAGCTGGGAATTGCTAGTTGAATGCTTACTGTAATTGTTGTTCTAAGTCTCTTTGTTATGGTTTAAGCACTTGGCCTCCAAACCAGTTATTTTACATTAGGAAGGTTTGTGGTGTAGACTCCTGTGGAAGGGGAGGATAGCATATACACTTTGAAGTTGGAAATTGCTGGTTGAAGGCTTATTGTGTCTGAAAGTGTCTTAGTTCTGATTTAAGAACTTGTGTTCAAGACCACTTATTTCAAACTAGGAAGGTATGTTGTCTACATTCTTGTTGGAGTATTCTACTGAATGGTTGCTTGATTTAAAATGTTTGGTCTTCTGTTGTGATTGCGATTTTTCTGCACTTGGGATTTCTAGGACTTCTGCATTTTATAAAATAGGCTCGATTCATGCTTGCTGAATCTAGACTGTTTGGTCTAGACTGTGCAGCCAAGAACCCACCTGACTTGGGGATTTCTGAAATAAGGGTCACTCTTGGTCTTTCTCTTGTTTTACTTGTTTGAAATAGTTTAACTTTGCTTATATTCCAGCGTTGTGTTTTGCGGTATTTGCACCCAGTTTACCTCAACTGCTCAGAGGTTGTGCTGCTACCCTGCAAGCCACTCAGGTGTGCATTGTGAAACATTGATATTTTTGTAACCCTCTTCCTCCATAGAATAGACACATTTTGTTAGTCTTACACCAAAACCTAGCCCATCTATCCACTCTCCAGTAGTCACTTCAGTAGATATCTTCCATAATGGATGGACAGTTTCCCACCATATATCCAGGTAGCCTGATGAACATGGGCATCCTGAGGCAACAGAGCAATTGCCTCTTGCATACTGCCAACCAGTTACTACTAAAATTAATGCAACATGTGAGAGCTGTAAGTATACTATGAATTTGGAATCAGTTCACTCATATAACAACAAAACCAGATATCAAAAAACATGTTGTCAGCACACACAATTCATCTTTTGCAGATAAGCTCACAACACATAAACCCACATACTTGGTGGTTCTCGCTAGAAACCAAACTAAATATTGGAGACCTTCCAGGTGCAGACCTACTGTGCATAGTGCAGACTGATCAGAATTGATTACACATAAAAATACACACACCTGTGTCTCAACCAACAAGTCCCTCAGACAAAATACCTCAAAACCAAATGTCTTGATCCATAGTGAGACACAACGATGCCCTCCTCACCAAGCTGGACAAGGAGAAGGCTACAGTCAGCTGCCTGACAGGTGCCAGGGTTTGCCAGATAATGCATGTACTCAAGTCTCTCAACAACAAGCACTGTTATAACTCTGTCATAGTCCATGTTGCAATGAATGACTTGAAACATACCTCACTATACTATATGAAGGTACTCGCATCCCCCATTGTGGCCTTTGTAGACAATGTCAGAAGTAAAGTCCCAACATAGAAGAATCCACAACAGACAAAGTGAAGATCATGCTGCTTAATGCAAGGAGTGTAAATCCGAAACTGCACTCACTGAAAGAGCTTCTTACCTTGGAAGATACCCATGTCTGAGCAGTCACAGATACATGGTTCAAGACCACATACGGCACTCTGGCCATGCAGGGATACAATGCCTTCTACACATTTACACATCAAAATGAGTGTGAAAGAACCAAAGGTGGAGGTATATACATTTTTATTAAAGACAAATACACCACAAGACTGGTCAAAGAGAATGACTCTGTAGCACTACTCCAAGTCCAACTAACTGTATGTAAAACCCCTTTCCATATCATTGATAGCTACAGGTCACCCACCCTGAACCACAAGGACAACTCTGCCTACTTGGATCTAATTGAGTCACTCACTAGACAGCCAAACACCTTGGTCATGTGTGATTTCAACTATTCTTCCATAAATTTGGAGTCATATATGTGCACAAACACACTCATCCTAAGGTTCCTGGACTTTGTTAATACACATACTGTATAACAGATAGTCTGCACCCCCAAAAGGGACTTGAATGTCCTACATGTAGTACTGACCAACATAGTGGTTCTCTGTACTAACTCCTGTGTGTTGGCCCCCATGGTCAGTTCAGATCACAATTCAATCTCATTCACATTCACAATCATACCCAACATCCCCTGAAGAGCAGAAAGGATGAAACATTTCTCCAAAGCAAATTACAGGCTTTCAAGTAATGCCATAAAGAGTTGCAAAACCCCTGCTACTGCTGTCAACAATGACTGATATACAGAGATGTACACAAATGGCATGTACAAATAGCTACACAAATGTATAGAGTCAGCTGTACGTGATCAAATCAAAATAAGTTTCTCACAGAAAACAAGCCATCCCAGTGGGCATCAAGTATACATAGGTTATACAACACATAGAAGAAAGTAATGTCTAAGAACAAGAGGGAACTGACTCAGCAGAGAAAGGACACCATCCACAGCTTGAAAGAGGATATTAGCTATCATAAATAGTCCTCTAAAGCCACAGGCAAACCTAAAGTAGCATCTCTAGCTAAAAATAATCAGGAGACATTCTTCAGCTACTTCAGACATCTAAAAGTGAAGGCCCAGCTTTGAGCCCAAATAGTAGCAGATAGCACACTGACACTGAGGACATCGCCAACCTGCTAACAGACAGTTTGGGGCAAACTTCACCCCACCCCTGTCCCCACCAGACATACCCCAAAGCATACCTGTTATCATTATACCTAGTAACGTTCTATGAGCCTAAGGTGACATTTGCCTGGGCTCCAGGCCAGTGTGGGTTCCTTGCCTGGTGGGATGGTTGTATATGCAATAATCTAATATAGCTGATTATATCAGCATTGTCTGTTGAGCATATGATGATAACAGTTTCCCACATGCTGATGTAAAAGGATCTCTCTAATGTCAAGTAACATCTGTTTCACACACATACACAGTTGACTGCAGTGAGAACAGAACTCCTTCCTATCTAAGTAGACAGAATACAGAACACAGTACTATATGTAAGCAGCATGGCACATGTCTGACTTTTACATGTCTGCAGGTCAACTTATAGTGGATGAGATCAGCAGGCCATATTGGAGACAAAAGGTTTGGAAGACTGCATGAAATGGATGTTTAGGCTTCTGCAAATATGAAAAGAATAGCAAGTCATGCCATTGGAGAAGTAGCTGTAGGATAGCACATCTACTCTGCTGAGTAGACACACACACACACACACACACACACACACACACACACACACACACACACACACACACACACACACACACACATACTTGACTGCAGTGAAAACAGTACCCCTACCTATCTAAGTAAACAGACTATATAACTCAGTACGTTAAACTAGCACTATGACACAAGTCTGACTTTACATGGTTGCAGGTGAACTTATGGTAGATGACATCAGCAGGCTATATGAAGGACAACAGGCTGTGAGACTTGCATAGGCACATAGATTCATAGGTTCATATGAGGCCAGTAGCCTAAATGTAAAGTGTGTTACAGGTGTGTAGGAGCCTAGCTATGTAAAAACACAAGTACCCTTACTGATCCTAATTGGATGTCTGAGTTTAGCAGAGCAAGGTTGTCAGCACCAGCCACTGGCCCTGTCCATGAGGGAGGACACAACGTTATATATTGCACTTTGTAGTGTGGTTGGTATATGCGTGTAAAAAATACTGAGCCCCCCAGGGTTTTATTGTTTGGGGGTGTGGACAATATATGTATGAATTGATGTATTGTGAATATTTAATGTGTACTAAGAATGTGCCCTGAAAAACTGATCATATGTACAGAAGATTAGATGAATTTGGACTGTCACCTCCAGACAGAAAGTTAACAATAATGTAATCATATTGTATAGCCAGTTAGACTGAATCAAGGGTGTCAAGTAGACGTGTGTGACATGGAGAGCTATGTGTGGGAAATTTTTTTTTTGGGACAGGTACCTTATTTTTTTTTATTTTTATTTTTTGACGAGAGAGAGGGAGGTTGGGGAAGGGACACAGGTATATCTGAGGCAGGTAATTTGGCAAGGTGAGGAAGCAATTTCTGACAAACAGGGAATATAAGACATTGGACAGAGATGGTGAAGAACACAAGAGGAGGGTGAACACCATGGTTGGGGTAAGGTTATGGACTTTGCAAACCCATGGATGTCAAGCTGGGTGACAGTGAGAACTGAGTCCTCATCCTCTGGACTGTCATCACTGTTGCCTCACTGCACCAATGGCTGCAGTGTCTGACATCTGCATCTCCTTGTATTCAGTACAATGATGGAGTGTCTGTATCTGGTATAGGTGTGTGGCCACAGTGCAGCACACAATTCTATGCACCATCCCCAGCAGTTCTTCTCAGGGGTACAGTCATCCCCTCTGCCACTGCACCTAGAGGGAACCACAGGTCTGTCATCTGGGGCAGAAATACCTGAGGGGTGAGTTAGTGCAGGAGCAGCACAAAAGGTACTACCAGGTTGTGGCTCAGATGTGCTGGACCTTGGTGCCATAGCCAGTGAAGTGGGAGCAGGTAGATCCTCTGGGCTAGGCCTACCCTGCTCTGCTGTGGGGTCAAGAAAAAAAGAGAAAATACGGGTCAGGGTTAGAGATTGAACAAGGTTGTCTTATTTGCTTGTTTAGGCTGAGGACAGTGGTCTTCCATTTCTGAGTTCTCAGTTTTGTATTTGTATAGAGCAGATTCTTTTGCTTATCATATAACCTAGTAATGACAGACATGTGTCTGTCCAGGACAGCATAACAGTTTCCCACAGGCTGCTGTAAAAGACGCACTGTAAAGTCTAGCAACAGCTCACATATCCACAAATCAACCACTGCCCCAATTTGACTGGAGTAAGACTAGAACCCTTAGTTATTTAAGTACACACAATACAGAACACAGTACATAACATAATCCGTGGCTCAAGCCTGATTTAGAGAGTGTCAGACAATACTTTATAGATGGAGACATCAGCAGTGTCTGTTGAGGACAAGATAATAGCATCCCATGGGCTGCTGTAAAAGGATCACTCTTTTGTCCAGCAACTCCTCACACATACACCCCCCCCCACACACACACACACCAAACCCCCCCAATCTGACTACAGTGAGAATAGAAACCCAACCTAAGTGCACATACCATAGAATCCAGTACTTACTGCATGCATCACAGCACAAGTCTGATTTTTGTCAGGACTGCAGGTGAGCTTATAGTAGATGACATTGACAGGCCATATGGGAGACAAGAGGTTGGGAGGCTTGCATAGGTGCATTGCTTCATAGTGTAATATGAGGCTAGTAGCCTAATACCAGTAGGCTGTATGGAAGCATAGCTGTGTAAGAGCACAAGTATAATTAATGAGCCTACCGGGCTGATTGAATTTTGCAGAGCAAGGCTGTGAGCACCAAGAGGCACTGTCCATGAGTGAGTGAACAACATTATGTATAACACTTTGTATTGTGGTTGATAAATGTGTGGAAAAAGTAATGAGACCCTAGGGTTGTAGTGCTTGTTAGAGTGACTTTGGGGGGACAAATGGATGTCTTGCAAATAACATATATTATTATTATTATTATTATTATTATTGTCATAACATATATTACCATTATATATAATAATATATGATATTACATATGATATGATATGATATATTATATTATATTATATTATATTACATTAAATTAAATTATGTTATATTATATTATATTATATTATGTTATATTATGGGGCGGCCACAGTGGTGCAGTGGTTAGCATTGCTGCCTCACAGCAAGAGGTTCTCCGTTTCGATCCTTGGCTGGGGTGCCTTCTTTGCGGAGTCTGCATGTCCTCCCTGTGGTCACGTGGGCTTCCTCCGGGTGCTCCGGTTTCCTCCCACATCCCAAAGACATGTTGCAGGTGGATTGGATACTCTAAATTGGCCCTAGGTGTGAGTGTGTACGTGTGTGTGCCTTCTGTGGAAGGTTGGGCACTGGGCTGGCAACTCGACACCGTAAAACTCCACTGCCAATCATGAGCAGACAAGGTGATCCGCTGTGGCGACCCCTAACCGGGAAAAGCCAAAAGAAGAATATTATATTGTATTATATTATATTGTATTATATTATATTATATTATATTATATTATATTATATTATATTATATTATATTATATTGTGCCCTTAGTTTGCAATGTTTTCATATGTAGTTTTATTTCATACAAAGGAAATGAACAATAACAACTTTAGTAAAATGTTGGGAGGGTGGCCTAATGGTTAAGGTGTCTTACAAACACAAGGTGCAGGGTTTGAGTCTCACAAAGAATAATTAGTTAGGCTTAAAATGGCTCACAAGGGCAGTTAGCTTAGTACTAATATATGAAACTTATTTACAATTTGATAGCACAATGAGCATTTCATTTGTGAGATGGTTAAAGGGTACACACATGCAAGATAAGCATTTTTCTGTGCAGGGAAGCAGTTCACAAATGCAAGGTGCATTGCTAATGCTTGCCACTATAAACTGGTCCTATCTGTACTCCAAGCTAGCTTTTCACAATGGCTAAGAGCATTAATTGAATGTATCTGTGTTCTCTTTTAGGGTGCTGCTTTCTCGGAAATCTGTGTTCCACTGTTTCCACAATATTGCGCATTGCACAGAAACGATAAGCTTAGCCAAAAGATTTTGAGGGAACTGGCGCATCATGCAAAAACTGGAATTTAATGAAGACAAATAGGAAAAAATAATAAAATTAGGGAACATGTAAACAAAATCTGCACAAGCACAGTAAACTTGATAGTACACATCACAATTTTTTTTCCCTTTGTCAAGATTCAAACCCTCACACCCATACAGCTTCAGAAAAGAGAAGGGATGCCTTAGTCCTCTTCTCCACACAAACATCTTTGCATCAATGAAATGGAAAATCATTCTTCACACAACCAACTGCATCAGAAGGTACACTGCTATCAAGCCATCAGCTGTGATTTGTACATTTAATTCTCTTTACTACATTTGGACATAGAGCAGTTAGTGATCACACATCCTATCATAATTATGCTTACAAATATACAGCTCTGTGTTACCTTTCTGTGTTTTTTGATAATTCATTAGTCATGTGAGATGATATTAACCTGAACTAATATGACATGCAGTTGTCAACAAATGAAGTCCAGGTTGGATAGCATAGCACTGTTCTTTTTTGGGGGGGAGCATAACTGAGTTACTGTTATGACAGGAACAAGGGTACACTCTTTTTTTTGGGGGGAGGCAAAGCTCAGTTACTGTTATGACACAAACAAGTGTGAAGTCTGAAACTGCAATGTGTATCATCAGTTTGTAAGTCCTGTCTTCAGTGCTTTACCAGTGCAAAGGCATGGTGCTAAACTGAGTCCATACAGGCATCAGAATTCTTCAGAGTTATGACTATGTGAATCTTTAATGTCTGAGGCCAACTAATTACTAATGGACAAATATAAGTAATATAAGTGTCTGATACCACATGATAAGGTACTTTCTGTACAAATACATCACTATTTACTTGCTTACTGCACAAGTTAGGAACTATAAGGATGTGCCATAATATTATTTAAGAATAGACTCTAGGTTCAGGATGTACCTTGCATATGCAGCAGTTGACACACCTTTTGTTCATTGCTGACTCTGTCTGATGTAATCAGTACACAACCAATATATGGGGAGTTAAAGATTGTGTGAGTACCTGGCATCAGTTTTACTATATGCATGTATGTGAGTAGGACAGATGTTTTAGGTCCCTAGGTGGTCAATGAATGTGCTGTGCTTTGTCTCTTAGCCAAAGCAAGGGTATGCTAAACACACCTATGTCTGCCTACAGGGAAAGCAGCTGGGGGTTCCTCCTCCGAGACCTCCTCTGACTCTGGCAGTGGTGACCTAGGCATTGGCTGGGGGAATGTGTGCCCCTTCCCCTTGCTGATCCTGCTGTAGCTGTTTCCACAGGATCAGATTGTGGAAAAGAGCATATACTGTGAATATCTGTGTACATGTGCATGGATTATACTGCAGGGCTCCACTGGATATAGCTAGGTACTGGAACTGTGACTTTAGAAGCCCAAACACACACTCTATGATGTTTCTAGTTTGAGTGTGTGCCTCATTATGCTGTTCTTCCATGGGTGTGGGTGCACTTCTGATGGGTGTCATCAGCCATGGTTCCAAGGCATAGCCAGTATCCCCAATAAATGGCCTTGTGGTATGTCCCCCCTAGCAAACATCTAGTACAGCTGTGATGTGTGCCAGATATGGGAGTCATGATAACTGCCTGGGCTGCCAGCACACACATTCAAGATAATCCCATGGGCATTGCACATGACTTGGCAGTTGATGGAGTGGTATCCCTTGCAGTTAATGTAGATTCTGCCCTTCTCAGCAGGTGGTGCCTTAATGTGTACACAAGTGCAATCTATGGCATTCAGTACATGGTAAAACAGTTCCATGTTGCTGGCCCTTTCCTAAGAAATATGGGGCAAAATATGTGTTCACTGGCATGCAGTAGCATAGCATCCAGAAATTAGTGGAGGATCCTGGAGGCTGATGCTTGTGACACACCCATCATGTCCCAGCTCATCTTTGAATTGTACCAGTAGAGAATATTCTAAGGATCACACATACCTTAGTTTCCACCTGGATGAGCTCCCCTCGGTTGGCTCCAGCTCAGAGTTGAGGGTGGCAGAGTTCACAGACTTCTTGTAATGTGTCCCTATCCACCTTGTAGTGCTCTACAATCTGCACCTCATGTAGCACCTGGAAGGTTATCCTGGGCCTGAACACTCTTCTCCTTCTCAGCCTAGACCTTTTGTCAGCAGCACCATCAGCATTGCCTTCAGCCTCTAGCAAATGCAGATGTAGAATATCTGCAGCATGCCCTAGTATTGTGCCAGTTAAATGCCCTTGTCTCTACTCCAAAGGTATTGAAGGAAAAAGAAAAAAAAACAATATGAAGGCTACATGGATACGTTACACATTGTTGAATAGCTCCACCATGTTGGATTGGTTCATTAACATGCAAGTCACCTGTTTATGCTATAATTTGCATCTATTAAATACACCTGTTACTTGCTCATTAGAGTGCTATGTGCAGCAATGCAAACCTCCACCCATCACTGTGTGCATTCGCATAAATAAGGTAAACAAAGGCAAAATTGATATTTCCTCCGTTCTCGAGATATCAGGCAAACATGGACCATAAAAAGTGAAAAAAAGGTTGCACACCCTGGAGTTGAACCAGAGACCATCTATATTCTAGCCCTAACACATACATGTGCTGTCAAAGGAATAGTTACATAACAACAAAGAGAAAGTGTCATTCATTCCTTTGTTTCTCATGGTTGTGCTAAGTGCTGCATCACACAAACAAGGACAAAAATTAAAAAATAAATTTTAAATTAACAAGGACAGATCCTATACATTTTAGCAAACAATAAAGAGGTTGACATAGAACTTAGGAATTGTGCACTGCTTACATGCACTTTCACCCATCACAGCCCTACATGTTCAACTCTGCAAGAGTAACTTGACACACCCCCAGATGTCAGCATTCACTGTTGCCACACACTCAACACAAACACAGGAAGTGCCTACATGAAGTGAACATCCCTACACAGTTAATCTTTTTTGTGATTCAACAATTCTAATTTGTTTTGGCCTCATTTACATCTTCTCCATGCTGACAGTCCGGAATCTACAAGGTTAGTAAACATGTAGGCAGGGAAACTGCACTGGAGTCGAATGTTGTAATAGAGGAATACTGTAATCCATCAGCTACATCCTGCATATGCTTACATTACAGTATAGTACTCTGTTTCATGGAGGTTTATGCATTTTAGCAGTCTGCATTACTTACAAATATATTCTTCATTTGGTGGTGGGGAAACAAAGCTGCATTTATGTCATGGCACTTAAAATAACATTATTATGATTGTTGCACTGATTTTCTAGCATTCATCCTGTGTAATTAGGTCAAAATATGTCTGGTGTTACATGTTAAGGGCAGTTCTGTATAAATGTAAGAGCTTTTACTTGGTCTTATTTCCATGTAGACTCATAGCTTCATAGCTTCATAGGTTCATAGGTTCATAGGTTGGTACTGGGCTATCTGCCCGAAGGCATATATTAGCCCAGCCACGTTGTGCAGTATTCACCACCCCTTTAGTAGTTCCCTAGACTCTTGTACTAGCAGTTAGTACCCTTGGCCCCTACCTAGTAGTGCTGTTGGTATAATCCCCGGTGTGAATTTTCTGTTACCCATCCACTCATCAAGGTTCCTCTTGAAGAGTGATAGTGAGAGGCTCTGTCTTATGTAGATCAGGACCCTGTTCCATAGTAAGGGAAGTCTCTGCGAAGGGAATCTATCCCTCCAGCATGTTCTATTCATTGTTGTGTTGAGGTTTATATCCCTAGAGCGTGTAGCTCGAGTAGATTTGGTTTTGCTAAGATGGAGCATGTTCAACAATTCTGGTTTGGACATGGCTCTGTATGTTAGACAGAGATCTCCTCTGAGAAAGCGGTACGCAACAGAGAACAGTCTTAGCTTTTTCAATCGTGCTGCCTAGGGCAACTGTTTGAGGCCAGTAATCCTCTTGGTTAGGTACCTTTGTGGTCTCTCCAGCTGCTGGAGATGTCTAGTCAGGTGCATTCCAATTGGTGCATTTACTCAATAATAGGTCTGATGAGGGAAGAGTAGAGGGGCACCATTACATCCTTAAATCTTGATGCGAACCCTTTCATGATCAGATGGGTCACATAGAAGGATTTTCTAACCACTTTGGCAACATGGTTATCAAAGGAAAGCTGACTATCTACTTGGGTCCCTAGATCCCTTATTTCTTCTTCAGATTTCAGGTGATTACCTCCTATGTTGTAGTTTGTGGGTACTCTGTTTTTTCCAAAGGGGATTACTATGCATTTTTTGCATTTAGCTTGAGACCATGGCTTTGACACCATGCATCAGTCTCATTTAGGCCCTTCTGGAGGATCTCCATGTCAGCCGGAGACTCTATTATAGCACCCAGTTTGCAGTCGTCCCCAAACTTAGTCAGCCACAGCCCTTCTGTGCTTGCCTGTACTTCTGAGAAGTATATGCCAAACAGGAGCATTACTATTCATAGCTGTTTACTAGGCTAACAACCACAATGGCCTTTTTTAAGCCTAGCCACGCATCACATATCTCTGACAAGTTCTGATACATTCGTGTAAGCAGGGGCTTGGGAGATGAAACATTTACAAGCTAGGCCCTGGGAGATGAGCTGTTTACAGGTTGTCTGTGTCCATTAGAGAACTAGGTGCCAAAACAGGGATGAATTTCTTGTTCCCCATCCAATTGTCAAGGGTGCAGTTGAATTGCATTAGGGAGGAACTCTGCTGTAGGAGACAGAATACAGGGATAGAGCCTTGAGGTGGTCTGCATAGGACATTTTACTTAAGATCTGTATTCTTTTAGTAAGGAACCTCTGTGGACATTCCAAGTGTTGGATATACCTGGTTAGATACATACTAAAGGGGGCATTGTACTCAAACATAGGTCTAATGAATGCCGAATGCAGTGAAACAATGACTTCTTTGGACTTATATGTCACACCTTTGTTTATAAGTTGCACAACATATAATCATTTCCTCACTACTGTAGACACATGATGGTCAAAGGCCAACTTACTATCTATGTGTGTCCCTAAGTCCCTGACTACTGGGTCATTTCTAAGGGGTGTGTTGTCAATATGATAGTCACTAGGGGTGGATGACTTCACAAAGGATACTATTATGCAATTATTGGCATTTAGTTTTAGTCCATGGCTCTGACACCAGTTGTTTGTCTGTGTCAGCCCCTCTTGGAGAACATTTGTGTCAGTGTGGGATTCAATGACAGCTCCTAATTTGCAATCATCTGGAAATGTAGTCATCCAGAGACCACTGACATTGGCCTTGACTTCAGAGAAGTAAATACCAAAAAGGAATGGTCCAAGGACTGATCCCTGAGGGACTCCACTTGTGACTGGCCTATTTGTAGAATTTGACTCCCCAATTCTAACTTCTTGAGTCCTGTGTGTGAGCCAGTTGGCTATATACCGGGTGACATATGAGTTTATACCTAACCTCTTGAGTTTGTCAACAATGCCCAAGTGGGGTATTGTGCCAAATGCCATGGCCAGGTCAAGGAAGGTAGTGTGAACCATTTTGTCCTCGTCCATTGCTTTGGTGACCTTCTCAAAGAAGTCCACCAGGTTACGTATTCATGATCTGCCATTGATGAAACTAAACTGGGTTGGGTCCAGTGTCTGGAGATTTACTATACCAAGATCGATCATTTCCATGATAATTCTTTTCCGTAGCTGTATTTGGAACGTTTTGGAATACACGGCCAACACATGGTACATGGTTGCTTTATAGGTTGTTGAATTGCTCCACTGTGTTGATTTGCTTCATTAGCATAAAATTCAGCTACTTATGTTGTAATTTGCATGTCACAAAAGTTTCTATTTTTGGACATGCATGCATGCTGCTTGAGCACTGCTATGCAGCGTTTACTGAATCTAAAAATTTCTATCCCCGTGTGTGCATCACACTGCAATGTGCACATGGTATAAACTATTGTGTAAGTTTTATTGAATTATCCTATGTTTTAAATGGTTATTATATCAATAACCCACGCCTGGGTGTGGGTAATGCTGGATTTACCCACGGATGGTGTGGTTTGGTCACGAGGGCGAAGCCCAAGTGGCCAAACAAAGCCAACCATGGGTAAATCCAGCATTACCCTCACCCAGGTGTGGGTTATTGCTATTATACAATGACATTATTTAAGAAAAAAAAATAACTACATTTCTTAAATAATGGCATTGTATAATGCCTCCTTGCTGCCCTTCCGCAGCTGTCTGGTATTCTGCGGCAGTTCTGATGTACTGCACATGCATATGCCTATGCAGTGCATCAGACCTGTGGGCAAAAGCAACGGAGAAAGCAAGATCTCCATTGCTTTTTACTGTTTCGTTATGTTAAATGGGTTTAACATAGCGAGACAGCTTTAAAAAAAGAAACTGAGAATCTCCATTGCTTATTTTAAAGCTGTCTCGTTATGTTAAACCCATTTAACATAGCGAGACAGTTTTGAAAAAAGCAACGGAGAAAGCAAGATCTCCGTTGCTTTTTACACACTGTCTCGCTATGTTAAAGGAGTTTAACATAGCGAGACAGCTTTTAAAAAGCAACGGAGATCTCCGTTGCTTTTTTTAAACCTGTCTCGCTATGTTAATCTCCTTTAACATAGCGAGACAGTGTTTTAAAAAAGACTTATACTAATGAAAAAAGTCCGGGCGACCGGACCTTTTTCCATTAGTATAAGTCGATTTACAACGTGCAGGCTGACCAATCAGTGTGCACGTTTTGGAATATTAATGGGGGGGTCATGGTATAATAACATTTTTATTAACTATGACATTTTTTTAAAGGTGGCATGAGTACTCATAAAGTAATAGAAAAGAAAATAAATCACCGTAATATTTCCATTATTTTCATGCAATGCACACACACACACACACACACACACACACACACACATATATATAAATGTATACATGTATAAACACACACACACACACACACACACACACATATATATATATATATAAATGTATACATGTATAAACACACACACACACACACACACACACACACACACACACACACACACAGATTTATTTTTAACAGCTTTCATTCATTTCAGCATTACACACATTGCAGAATTCCTGTCTTTCCTTAAATTTCATTTCTCTTTCTAAACTTTATTTTGCTTTTGTTGTTCAAACAAATTTCTTTTATATCAGTATGTTTTGTTCCTTCCCTTCTCTAAGAATCCTTCCTCCAGTTCTTTCACTCCATTACAATATTGATCATTTCACTTACTGCTGATCTTCATTATGGTTTCCATTTTCTGGTCACTTTTTTTTTGTTTTGGCAGCCATAAGCATTAAACCTCTCATGTCTTGACAATTCACTTCCTATATACAAGCTCAAAAACATGATTTGGTTAGTTACAATGACATGCTTTCACAACATTTCTGAAATTACTCTGTAGTGCTATTTTAAAATCTGCCAAGTGATTACATTCCAAGAAAACATGACCAGAATTACATCTCTCTTTTTGATCATGCCTCCAGCATTTGTGGAGAAATTCTGCGAAGTCTGTTCAGGGTATAAAAATACCCATCCTAAAACGCCACCATGCAAACATCCTAAACCTTCTGGACTTTGCTGCATACCTATGAGTATAATATATATATATATATATATTTTCCAACAATTCCATTGTAATCTGACTTTACACTCATTCTTTCCATTCTAACATTTACTGCTTAATTTTTATAGTTACCTTGTAATATTTTATATGTCGTAGTAAGTAGCCTTTTGTAAGGACAGTTCCTGTTCTAGACTGAATTTAAGTCAACTACAACTGGTCTTTTAATAAGCACTCCCCTAACTTTTTTTCTTTGCATGTACTTTGTTATCAATTCCTGGTGGAGAAAGAAGTCTCAGGCCTGCAAATGGCCTCATTCCACCCTGTTACCTTTCCCTCTTTAGTTATTTGCTGCCAGTACCATTGTTTCTTTCAATAAATTCCAGCTTCCTCGTGCATATTTTTGATACCATTACTTGTAGTCATCCCCGATGATAAAATCTCTTTCCCCCATTCCTGTCTTGGCTTAGTTTTACTTTCTCCACTAGCCTTAATATCATTAAATGCCTATAACACTTTTTCTGATGCCTTATTTGCCATTATTTTTTAAGGGAAGTGATATAAGAAAAAAAATAATTATTCCAGTTCTCTAAATACTACAATATAATAATTGCTAGCCATTTCTGATATCTCTTTACTGTCCACATTTCTGTATACATAATGCTTATAAGATACCAGTGTACAAGTCTCTTTATTCTCTCTCTCTGACAATCTGCCTATATGGAATTTTGGCTAAATGCTTATATGTAATTCCTTTTTGATTTTTATGTGTAGCAAAAACATATCTATAAGGGTTTTATATGTGTAATCAATCAAGATGTGTTTTTCTATTGCATATGCCTTGTAATCTTTGACACTTGTATAACATTGCATAGTACTGTTGGAGCTTTTCTCCCCGGGCCTCTACTGAAAATGGACATATATCCATTTAGACTAGCCCGGTCAACAAATGTAAAATAAAATAAAATAAATAAATAAATAAATTATTTCTGTTAACCTATGAATATAATTTCCAGATGATTGTCGTGTCATGTGTTATTCGCACAGGCCTGAATCCAAAATGCTGCTCTCTCCTTTTTTCATAAACTCCACTTGTTTCATCATTCCTTTCCTGTTTGATTTATAAACATCTCTTTTGAGGTATGTTGTTTGCTTTGTTTATGAGCCGTAACTGCTTTGCTCTAAAGTATTGCTTCAAGTCCCATACTCCTAAATCACCATTTTTAAAAATACTTCAAAAAGAGGACGTCACCATCTTGAAAGAAAACTATGGTGGCTGTACTACCCAAAGAAGGTAAATACCCTTCTCACACAGCTTAGTATTGACCAAACTCAATTTTAGACTAGAATTACATTTTTTTTTCACAAGAGAAATATATTAGAATCTGATCTTGCCAAATTTCACTATGTATGTTACCAGCAGCTGTCTTAGAAATCAATGGATTATCAATTGTTTGAAAGTTCAACTGTATAGGAAACAAACTTTATTATACCACAGAATAGAAAAGTCTTGATATGTTATAATAGAAAGGTCATGTAAACATTTTTTTTTTTCGCATTGAGACCAATTTGGATATATACTGCCATTGTTATGGAAACAGACAAAGGGAGAAGGTGAGTTTTACTTTCTTTTCCTACATTCTCTTTTTTTCCTGAATTTGTACAGCTTCAAAGTAAATATATTTGGAAACAGCATATGTATGGTGAATTTTTCCCATAATGGGGATACAAGTGAATTTACAACAGCCATAAAATATACCTCTGCATATTTTTCCATCACAGGAGCACTCTTGTTTTGAGAATATACCTCCTGAAGGACTTAAATAAAAATTTCTAGTTTTGATTAATACTGAGTCAAATATATATAAAATTAATTATATGGAATCTCAACTCTACATTTGTACATCCCATTGTGATGCGCTGTGTGTATTTGGAGCTCTACATTTGTGTTTGCAAGAATGGTAGTTCAGTATTTTACTGTCATTGTGATAAACAAAATGTTTCCCCCTTTCTGTCCGTCTGTCTCTGTTGGTGTACCTCAGGAATCTATTCTAGGACTTTTACTATGCAACATATTCAGTAATAATATTCACAAAACTACAAAAGAAACACTAACAATACACAGATGATACCGTGCTCATATTTTCTGCACCAAGTAAATAACTACTCCACAAGATGAACAAGGACTCCTTTTTCTCACATGAGGCCTGGCTAGATAACTACTGACTACTTTTAAATGCTAAAAAATAAATTAATGTCATTTTTATCTAAATTTCTGTCAGCTCAGAAACAATCCTTCAACATCACATCAGCAAATAATATCTCAACTGAAACAGTTTCCAACACAAAGCTTATTGGCATGCTGACTGATGGTGACATAAACTTTGATCAACACATCAATCAAGCCATTAAGAAAATTCTCCATAAGTTAGGTTTCCTGTTCAGAAATAAACCCTTTCTCATTGAATACTCTAGGAATTCTTTAGCAATACCTTATCTTCTCCTTTCACTTCAATATGCAGCAGCCACACTGACTAACCTTCACTCCACTTTAAGAAATGAACTACAGGTTCACTACAATAAAATAACGAAGTCTGCATCCAGCTTACCAAACCGTTGACACCACTGCCTAGCTCTGAAGCACCTGCACTGGCTTGAACTATCTAATTATCTTACTTACTCCAAACTGCTTAGTGCTCACAAAATAATACACAAACTCAACACCTGTACTACAAAATATACTCAAACACTGCTTCCTGCCTCTGAATCTCTCCTCACGGAACAAATAACTCCTGACCAGAGCCAAGTCTCATAACAGTGCACGTGACTCATGTTAATCAACCTATGTTGCTAAGCACTAGAACATCATTCCATCTACCCTAAAACATGACAACATTACACCTTGTTTCAAACACAACGTACAACAACATTTAACTTCCACATGGCTATGCTCATACTCCCATCTTGACTAAACTCATATTTCATTCTATTTTTCTTCCATTGTCAGTCTGTCAATCACCCTGACACTTTCATTTTTCTTATCCATGTCTCTTTCTCGTTCATCTCCAACTTACCTATATATCTACTCCTACTAATACCCTCTCCTTACACACCTCATCATCGTACCTATCTACAGTTATCTCAGCCTCTCCACTATCAGAACTTTTGCTACTTATGATTTCCTTAAGTATTTCTGTGTATACCCTTCCTCTTCTATTTTCTATTCCTGCTCTAGTGCCATCCTACCTTATTAATGGCAATATACATATGCTGAACCTATGTGCATTATCATTGCTCTTGTATCTGAAGCTATTACATGCTAACATGCCTTTGACTTATGTAAAGTAATAAAACTCCTAAAGGATATAATAACTGTCTTTAATATCTGTCTTAATATGATCTGCAAAGTAATACTTCAAATATTTGATTTTTATTGTTACTCATTGTAAATATATATTTTACATGGAGCTTTTATCCCAGGGCCTCTGATGAAAATGGCAGCTATGCTAGGTTGGACTTTTCTGGTAAATAAAAGACAATAAATGAATAAATTAACTAGAACAAACATTAATTCAATGATTAGACTTTACTGCAGCTATTTGTTAGTAACTTCTAAGGCTAAAAAAAGTTTCCTTTTGCATCAGTAAAGTTTATGTTCCTGGTAGGGCAAGGAGTAGTATGTTGGGTTGCAATAAAATGTAGACAATAAATATTGTTTAATTGTTCTTTGCTTTCAGTGTTACAGCTGTTGATACACTTTGTATTTAATCACATCTTTATGACTTCCCATAAAGGATGATGGCTGATGAATTCTAAATTTGCAACCATCATTTCTCTTTCTCTGTTTCTCAGTATACGTGTGTGTGTGTGTGTGTATGTGTGTGTGTGTGTGTGTGTGTGTGTGTATATATATATATATATATATATATATATATATATATATATATAAATATTGACATAGATATACTGTATATATGAATGTATAGATAAATTATGTGTGTGTGTGTGTGTGTGTGTGTGTGTGTGTGTGTGTGTGTGTGTGTGTGTGTGTGTGTGTGTGTGTGTGTGTGCATGTGTGCATGTAATACTTCTAAAGCATCTTCCTTGGCACATATCTACTACTAAGGAATTATTTTACATTTAAAATATAAGTTATCTAAGTTAGCATACAGAAGATATTCAGACACATAAGGATGCATAAGCTCAGACAGAATCATGAACCTATAGACAGAAACACACACACACATACATGCACACACTTCCATGTGCCAAGTAGTCACAGATACTTATTTGAATGAGTACACTTTACATGTCTCATTGTGACTAAATTAATTTAAAAAAAATACAGTGCAAAGCATTGGAATACTTCCTCTCTTGGATCACAAACGCCGCTTATTTTAACCTGTTCTGAAAAATGATTTTCTGGTAAGTCATTTTAGACTGCAGTCAGCCAAAGAAGCAAGATATAATAGTTTCATACCTCTTTTGTTACGAAAATGCATGCTGATGTAAAGTTAGGATAATGTTTAAAAAGTGTTACTGATTTTATATGTTCTTCCTCAATTTGTTTTTTGTACCAAACTTCTTGATCAAAGAAACTGAAAGGTATATAAGGGGTCTCTCTCTCTTACTCTGTCTCTCTATCTCTCTGACTTTCTCCATCTCTTTCTGTCTTAGTCTCTCTTTCTCTAATTTTTGCTTACTCACTAACACACACACACACACACACACACACACACACACACACACACACACACACACACACACACACACACACACACACACACACATTTTCACGTGTACATACATGCCTACATAAACACACACACACACACACACACACACACACACACACACACACACACACACACACACACATTTTCACGTGTACATACATGCATACATAAACACACACACACATTTTCACGTGTACATACATGCATACATAAACACACACACACATTTTCACATGTGTACATACATGCATACATAAACACACACACACATTTTCACATGTACATACATGCA
Source organism: Protopterus annectens (assembly GCF_019279795.1). Classification (NCBI taxonomy): domain Eukaryota; kingdom Metazoa; phylum Chordata; order Ceratodontiformes; family Protopteridae; genus Protopterus; species Protopterus annectens. The sequence goes on along the minus strand of NC_056731.1, from coordinate 1,035,150,763 downwards.
TACATAAACACACACAGACACATTTTCACGTGTACATACATGCATACATAAACACACACACACATTTTCACATGTGTACATACATGCATACATAAACACATACCACCTTTTAAAATGTACTTTTATTTTCCTCCCACTACATGGCAAAGTAAAGGCAGTCATTTTCTTTTCATTCTGTGCTTTATATGCTGACATGAAGTGCCAGACTTGATTTTTCCTGGACAGCATCATTCTTCTGTAGTATATTGATGGATGATTCACCTATTATTGAAATAAAGTAAATGACACATGAACAGAAAGTGAAATTACAACACAACAATTAAAATACCCCATTGAATAGCTGCATTCATATAGAAGCACTCATGACACGCATGTAAAAATGTATAAAAATGAGATGCAGAGTCTCTAGAAAGTAAAAGTAAATGGAATATAGTACAGAGGAAGTCTGTTGCAAAAGGTGAGTAATAAACATGATAGCAAGTAATGTTCTGCTGTTACTCAAATCTTTAGAGGTTGCATTTGAAGGAACTTTTTTGCTAAAATGCATGAAATGAAAGTAGTATATTTTATGTCAAAGCATCTGCAAGTATTACAAAAGAATAAAAAAAATCTGTTTTTTAGGCATGATATATGCTGTGACTACACACAGTGAAAACCATGCACAATATAAAAATACAGGCCAAGCTCCATATCATACAGAGTTGAAACCACAAATGCTAACCAGATCACCAGTAGGCAACTAGTTTCATTGGCTCTGGAGGAGCTGTATTAGGTAGGCTAGACTGAATGGGTGAAGTCACCTTACATATTCTGAGGTTGGAAGGTGTCTTAGCCAATACTTTACACTCCTACTAGTGGGTGTAAGAATACCAGTATAAGAATTTAAGGAGGTTCATGCAGTTAATACAAAGGGAGTGCCAGTGGAGAAGTAAACTTGTGGGGGAGCACACGTCTCTTCCCAACCAGGCAGCCATTGTGAGAATGCAAGCCACACACTTGGGAGAGATTAGGAGGGTCAGGGCAGGAATTACTATGGCACCAGCAACCTTCTTGCTTCCTAATGCCTGACTTTCCACTTTCCAGTTGCTAAATGGGATTGTAGGGCCACATAAAGTACAATGAAGTCTTCTGCACACTTCACATCCAGTGCAGGAAGTCATACCTTTACAACTAGAACCAAAGAACAAGTCAATGCGGCACAGGAAATAGAGTCGCAGAGATAGTCCCAAGGGGATATAAAAAAATAAAAAAAAAAACACAAAAAAGCAGCAAACAGACATTGAGTTACAAATCTGGTAGGAAAATCTCTGGATTAATAATTGATGCTTGAAGTTTAGATTACACGGTGGCACAGAATCCAATGTGGTGTCTGTTGAGACTAAAACTGGTGAATCAGAAAGTATGCAGTCTGAATCCTTCATTAATGCTTTCAGTACAGCAGTTATCTGCTTAATCTGATTTAGGCTGAAGCAGGAGCTGAATCCCATCATAATAGTCAGTGGGAGGAATGCAATGAAGCTAACTTTAGAGAGGGAGCCATTCTATTACAGAACTCTGTCACAAACACACAGACAAACACAAACACACATAAACACAAGCACACACTCACACACACACACATATGTACTCAGACATGAAATACCCATCTACAGGTAATTTGGAGGATTACTGCTGGCAACATATCTTCTTTTGTGTATATACACATACATACACACATATATATATATATTTATAAGAATAACAAAACCCAAACAGTCATTGTGCAAATTGCTTACATACTCATGGCTCTGTATAAAACTGAAGAACAAGATAGTGCTCATGAGTGGCTATAAAAATAAGAAATGCAAGATTCTAATCAGATAGATGGTATTGAAAAAGCCCCATCAGTATGGGTTGATTATCAGAATGCTGGTGTGTTGAGAAGAATGCAAAGTTAAAGTGAAGATGACAAAATGATTTACTTAAGAAGTTCAGAGTTCCATTAATGGGTTGTGACTGATTGCCAGGGAATAATTAAAAAGAAATGCTGAACTATAGAATGAATATTGCAGTGGAGCAATACAAAATGTGCATTGGTATAATTCCACAGTATCTGAATAAACCAAAAAAGACAGCGACAGACAAAGTGTGTGAGTGTGTATGTGTATATGTGAGTGTGTATGTGTGTGTGTGTGTGTGTGTGTGTGTGTGTGTGTGTGTGTGTGTGTGTGTGTGTGTGTGCATATGTGTGTGTGTGTGTGTGTGTGTGTGTGTGTGTGTGTGTGTGTGTGTGTGTGTGCATATGTGTGTGTGTGTGTGTGTGTGTGTGTGTGCATATGCGTGTGTGTGTGTGTGCATATGCGTGTGTGTGTGTGTGTGTGTGTGTGTGTGTGTGTGTGTGCATATGTGTGTGCATATGTGTGTGTGTGTGTGTGTGTGTGTGTGTGTGTGTGTGTGTGTGTGTGCATATGCGTGTGTGTGTGTGTGTGTGTGTGTGTGTGTGTGTGTGTGTGTGTGTGTGTGTGTGTGTGCATGTGTGTGTTCAAAATTTAAATAAAGCAATCAGTATCCATTTCATATAACTAAGTAAACTGTATCTGCCATGCCAGAAACAATAAAGCTGCAAATTTACAGCGGTAGCATTGTTGCCTCACAGCAAGAGCTTCTCCTGTTTGATTCTCGGTTGGAATGCTTTCTGTGTGGAGTCTGCATGTCCTCCCCGCGGTCGAGTGGCCTCCAAAAGACATGTGTGAATGAACGTGCCTTTGCTGAAGGTTGGGTGTTGGGCTGGCAACTTGGTACCACAAAAATTTACTGCCAATCATTAGTGGACCAGAGTTCCACTGCGGCGATCCCTAACCGGGAAAAGCCGAAAAGACAAACAACAACAACATCTGCCATGCCAGAAACAAAGTATTTTTTTGTGTTTGATGGAATTTAGGCATTTTAGAAAATAAGGTCAATGTGGAAATTCCAGGCAGTGTACTTTAAAATCTAAGTAGTTAGGTACATATTTATAAGACTTCTACTTCTTTGCCCCTAGCTCCCCTCTGGCATCATTGATTAATCCCCAGTGGACCTGTTCATGCTTCTTATGGGGCACACTAAGATTCTGACATATCCCTTTTTGTAGTTTTCACACACCCACGCAAAAGGAAAAAAATTGCACCTTCAGCAAATCCTAGAGATCTTACAGTCCCCTCTTAAAAAGGGAGAAATTCACCCGGGGATATCTCCAGTGGCTCTACTCGACAGAAGCACTGGGAACTAAGGTTGGGTGGCCCTATGCCATTATAATCCTATGACTAGGCTTGTAAAGGCCTCAGGTACATTAGCCTAGATCCCACCTATGTTGAGAGGAAAGACACGGTATATGCAGCCAGGGGGAGGAGTTTTTGTAATGCTAGGGAAACATTTAATTGTGAGACAGCATATAAAGAGATCTTGTGCATCATTCCATGGGATACCAACTCTATACACCCACCCTGATGCATAATATTTGGTAACATGCGATTAGCCATGGAAATAATTATCAGTTTTCAATAGGGAATGTCATTACTGCATGCAACCTCCCCCCCCCCACCCCAGTAACAACAGATGACACTGATTGTTCAATCCTCCCTTTCTCTACACAGCTCCTCTAGTTAAACTTGAATGATGTGTCACAGTCAGGGTCCATTTTCTCTACACCATGGAACTGAGTATTACATTTTGTATTTTGACAGTACTTAAAGTGTTTCTAAAAGCTGTTGCACAGAGAAACAAAGGTCCTGATAGCAGTGTTAAAATAAATGATGAAGTACTCTATGGAGCAGACCTAATAACGTTGTAATATGAGACTGAGTTAATTAAAAGGGTTAGAAAAGATCATTTAAATTGAACAAGAGCAGCTGTAAAGTCAGACATACATAGTTCAGCTTTATCTGTCTTTTTTTCATCTAAAGTGTGAAATGGGATACTGAGAAAATAAAAGCCATAGCACCAGTAGATGAGATTGAAGACAAACAAGTTCACATGAGATTTTAGAAGAGATACAGTAATTTTCCAGACATGGCAGAGGGGAATTTTCTGTTGAGGAAAATACTTGAACTTTATCTGGCCATAGGAGTCAATCAAGTCTGACTTGCAAACATGGATGCATTTCATATGGTAGTAGAATGTGGAGAGAGAAAGGATATTTATAATGCTTATATTGTTTGTAAGTGTAATACACACATTGAAATAAATTAAGGCTGCATTACAAGGAGAGGCCAACAAGAATGGCAAAAGCTTAACAGTCTGTAACAACTTAAGACAGTTGCTTATAGACAGTTGCTTATGCGTCAAAAGCTTTAACGGAAAGTCATAGGAGATAAGTTCAGATTGAAAAAGAGATACTTGCCATACTTGCCATTGTGTATGTATGCAAAAAATTTGAAGTTCTATGGGTATATTTATGGAAGAAGTATATTGGTGCAAACAGATCCTAAATCATTCTAACATATTTAGGAACGCTACACAAAACATATATCCAAGATTGCAAATAATTTTGCTATGAATGTGGAAACATTGTTTGATGGTTAAATCAATTAAGGCAATGAATATAGCATATAAACAGAGTATTGTTTATTCACTAGAACAAAAGTAACATTTACAATCTTGCTGTGTGAATACCTGCAAAATTTGAAAATCCACAGTAACTGATAGGTACTCATCAAATGTCCTGATTTTTCACTGCTAACTAGTCATGCAATCTATGAATGTATGCTCTGAAGTGCATCAAAAAGTATATGCTACATTGCATGTGGTTGTGAGAACAATTGTCCATTCCACAACCCTATTACCACATTCATCAGAGAATGTCTGCAATAACAGCTCATCACCATTTAATAATGGGCTTCTTAAAGTAGCTGCAACCTTCTACACTCACTCTGTATACCATGCACTCCCACTTACCCTTCACAGTTTAGTTGTTGATCTGCAGGTCACAAGTACCTGCTACTGATCACATTAAGCCACAGCCATAGCCCACAGTAATGACACCATGCTGACAAACACCATGTGACACCTTAAATAATTATGCAGTACTGCAGCAATGATGTGTATATACTGCAGTCAGTCAGTCAGTCAAGGCATCTTATGCATGCTTACGGTAATCTTTGCTGCAACACACTGACTCTAAGCTCCACGTGTGGATTCCATGAGTTTTGTTTGTTAAGAATGAAGCAATTTAGTAATTTCATGTTTGCCAATGACCAAAGACTAGACAACACTGTTTGAAATGTATATTTATTGATCTGGATTTGCTAATGCTTTAAGATACAACAATAAAAGTTTGGTCAGAACAAATACACACACACACACACACACATATATATATATATATATATATATATATATATATATATATATATATATATATATATTTAATGTCCAGTGTTTAAAGCATGTAAAGCAATACGGTTTAATTGACTGAGGAAATAAATGTTTGCAAGAATACGAGTCACATTTTAGAACTATGAATTTAGATTATGGTCGGGCATGTAAATACAGTCTGAGTGAGAATTAAGAGACTGCTGCATTCAGTAGGCATTATAACAATAATTCTGTTTAAGCAGTTATTTGTTATGCAATTTTGAAAGAAATTGAACTAAGACTGGTACATATATATTTAATTTTAAACTTTTTCTAGTATGTGGTGACTATAAAAGTATTCAGAGGTGGTAACATTGCAGGAAACAAGTGATAGTGTTACCAGTCCATTTAAAGCTGTGTTTTAGAGGCATGGCATATCTGATATAGTTTCATCTGATAGTGATCACATTATGCAGCTAAGGAATTTAAGGCTTGCAAATTTCAATGTGGCCTCTTGTCCAAACTCTCCATAGTCTAATGGTTAAGTCAAAAGGAAATTTCAAACTGTGAATAATCTCACAAAAAAAGCTTACAGTATTAACAATCCCTGGGATTCAATAAACCCTACATGGTTATTTATTTCTGTGTGTGCATCACAGCATGATGTGCATACAGGCGTGAAAAGTTTACTATTCAGTAAACTCCATATAGCGGTGTACAATCACACACAATCACGTGCACACTGCTAGTCTGTGTAGCTTCCATGGCATGCAGATCATCTCTGCAAAGCAGTCCTCAGCAATTCAATAAACTGCAAAGCAACCATGTAGACTCAGTGTAGCTCCTGGCCATGTATTCAAAAACTTTTCGAATACAGTCGCAAAAAGGAGACTAAACAGAAACCAAACTCAGTAAAAGTGATCACATCAGCACACAACTGACCTTAAGTTAAAATACACACCTTATTATATTAAGACATTCTTGTTCTAAAAAAGTATGAATAGCAGCTTTAACAATAATTATTAAATAAATGGAAGCCTCACCCTTCCATACTATTATACCCATAAGTAATGTATACAGCCTAAATATATAATGGCATGAAAAACATCATTGATACAGTAACACAGGCATATTCAGTATGTAGGTTGTGGAATACAGTAAAGTATAAGGAAAAATGGTTGCCCCTTTTGTGTTATGCATACCTCTCCCTTGCAGTTGTTGTTGTCTTTTGGCTTTTCCCGGTTAGGAGTTCACCACAGTGGAACTCTGGTCTGCTAATGATTGGCAGTAGATGTTCACAAACGCCGAGATGTCAGCTCGACGTTCAACCTTCAACGAAGGCACGCCCATTTACGCCAGTCTTTCGAACGCCCACCCAACCGCGGGGAGGACATGCAGACTCCACATGGAAGGCACTCCCTGCACTCCAGCCGAGAATTGAACGGGAGAACCTCTTGCTGTGAGGCAACAACACTACCGCTGCACCACCGTGGAATCTCCTGTCTAAATGATTACTGTGTACAAGCGGGCATCTCTACATGGTTACTATGCAAATGAGTTCCACACACCTTTGATTTATTGAAGCACTAAAAAGTGTAACTGTGTAGGCAGACCACTTTGTGTAGGGACTCCAACAGTGTTTTTACACTGTAGCGCTTAGAGGAATTGCAGGAAAATAATGAATTCATAACTGGTGTCTGTCTAACTGCTATGTAAGTAGGTCTATAGACCCATGTGTATATGTTTTGCTAGAGGACAGAAGGTGAGGGTTTGCGTACAGGCCCTATAACCTTCTTGTTTACTTTTTTTGTGTGTGTGTGTTTTTTTTTTTTTTTTTTTTTTTTTTTGCCATTGGTGTGAGCAGGGGCACACAGGGGTGTTCAGTGGCATGTAGTGGCGAGATGCAAATACATAGAAGGTGTCTGTCTAACTGATATGTAACTAGTTCTATAGCCCCATGTGTATATGATTGGGCTGGAGTACAGATGGTGCAGGGTTTGAGTACAGGCCCTGTGACCTTCGTATTTATTTATTTTTTTGCCATTGGTGCGTGCAGGGGCACGTAATGCAGTGACCCCCAGCAATGATTGAAACTACACTTAATACTTGCAAGTAAGTAGCAGGCGTGTCTCATAGGTACAAATCACAGCAGAAGCAGGTGATTTTCAGCACCGTGCTATTCCACAGGTTATAAAACAGGCAGGTAGACTCAATTCTGTTTTCTCGTGCGTACTGCAATACCATTATAGTAGTGTCAAGGAAGTTTTAACCTGAGAGAATGCTAAAGGCTGCTGCCACTTTAATCCATGTGTATGTGATACAGGCTGAAGCTGAGGTTGCTGGTGCTGATGACAATAGGCCTAGGCTGAGGAGAAGAAGAGTGTTCAAGCCCAGGCTAATGTTCCACATGCTACATGTTGTGGAGATAGTAGAGTGCTACAGGGTGTACAGGGACACATTACAAGAACTCTGTGAGCTATGCCACCATCAACTCAGACCCAGAGCCAACCAAGGGAACCCATCCCAGTGGAAACTAAGGTATGTGTAACTCTTAGGATATTAGCTACAGGTACCTTTCAAAGACCAACTGGGGGAAATAATGGTTGTTTTACAGGCATCAGCATATAAACCAGTCCATGCCACAAAGAAGAAAGACAGTCTTCATCACTCCTTTAGAAACTTTAATCCACTTGGTAAAACAAACAGTGTATAAGCACTTTTGTTTTAAATCACTTCAAACTTCTTTTGAAACTTCTTCCGAAGAAGTTTTAAGTGATTTAAAATTAAAGTGCTTATACACTGTGTTTTTGCCAAGTGGATTCAAGTTTCTTAAGAAGTGGTGAAGACTGTCTTTCTTCTTTGTGGCATGGACTGCTTTATGTGTATCATTCTTATTTGGTTCTGGATTTATACAGCCATCAGCATCCAAGATCCTACACAAATTCCTGGAGGCCATATTAATGCATGCAGTGAGCACACATGCTTCTCTTGTACATCTGAGGAGAGGGCCAGCAATATGGTCCACTTCTACCAGGTAGCGCAGTACCCTAAATACTGTGTGCTGTAGACCGCACTCATGTACACATCAAGGCACCATCTGGTGAGCGGGGTAGAATCAACTCTAACTGCAAGGGGTTCGCCTCCATCAACTTCCAATTTGTGTGCGCTGCCCAGAGAATTATCTTGAATGTGCATGCTGGCAACCCTAGCAGTTATCATGCCTTCCATATCTGGCACCCATCACAACTGTACCAAATGTTTGCTAAGGGGGACTTCCCACAGGGACATTTACTGGGAGATACTGTCTATGCACTAGAGCCGTGGCTGATGACACACCTCAGAAGTGCACCCATACCCACAGAGGAAAACTATAATGAGGCACATTCTCAAACTAGAACTATCACAGAGCATGTGTTTGGGCTGCTGAAGTCATGTTTCAGGTGCCTAGATACATCTGGTGGAGCCTTGCAGAATGATCCATGTACATGTAAAAAATCTTCACAGTATGTGCAGTGCTACACAATCTGATCCTCTGGAAACAGCTGAAGCAGGATCAGAAAAGGGAAGGGACACACATCCCCCATCAATGCCTAGGTCACCACAGCCACAGTCACAGGAGGACTCAGTGGGGGAACTATTAGCTGCTATGAACAGGGGAAGAATGAGGCATGCATAGTATGCCCTTGTTTTGGCTAAGAGACAGCACATAACACATTCACTGACAACCTAGGTGCATAATATTATTCTCTGACTCACATGCATAGATTAAAATCAATGCCAGGTGAATCACAGAACCTTTACCTCCCTGTGTAATGGCTATGTGCTGCTTGTATCAGACAGAGTCAGCCCTGGACTAACACTGTGTCAACTGGTGCAATTGCAAGCTAAGTGCTGACCCTACACTGTATCCTGTAATAATAATATGCCATTTATGTGACTTTCTTATCTTGGTACAGTAATCAAGTAAATGCAGGTATATTTGTCCAGAAAGTACTATATGTTGCAGCAGAGCAATTACTTTACTTGTATGTAAAAGACCTAACTGTGCCCACTAAGGCCATGATTTGTCAAAGAGACAATGCAGAGCACAGTCACTGAGCACCCAGGGGTCTAATCTCTTTCTCCTACTCACATACATATGTAGTCCAACTTATGCCAAACAGCTCACACAACCTTTGCATACACATGTATTGCCTGTGTGCTGCCTGCATCACACAGAGTCAGCCCTGAACAAAACTGTTATTAACTGCTGCCATTTGCAAGGTACCTCACGAACATTCCTCTCAAATGGACAGAGTGTTGCACAATGTCCAGAATTTGGCCTTATATTTTTGGGTGCCTATTAATTATTTAAATATTTTAAAGTTCGTATGTCATATGGTCGACACCATATGATGGAACGTTAAAAAGTTCGAAGGTGAAAAGCAATGACTTCATATGGAACAGAATGGGAAAATGTCCCTTTTATACACTGAAGTACAATCTCAGAGTTGGTATATTTATGTAGGGGGTGTGTTGGGGGTGCAGTGGGGCTTGCTCCCCTGCTCAGAGCATTGAGGTAAGTTTTTTTTTTTTAATTTTTTGTTATATTTTTGATGTTTCAGACCGCTCATATGTTGTCGAACATATGCAGTTTGAAGTTTTGAAACTTCGAATATATAATATAGACCCAATTTCTGATCTGCTTTTCATAAAGAAGTGTGGTGTTATGGAAGATTACTGGCAAATCATTACAGATTGAAGTCAGAAAATAATGACAGGCATATAAGTTTCAGACTTCATATCCTTCAGAAATGTAATGATAATGCAAAACCTGTTCTATCAACTTTTTTAGTTTGTAAGAGCAATATTTAGCAACTGCTCCTATGCTCCTGAACCTGGGCTGATTGTTTAATGATATTATGGCATATTACTGATTTGTTTACCTTGCTAAAGTAGCAGCTAAAGTTATCAGGTAAATATTGTTGAATACCCACAGAAGTAATTGTAACATGTCACAGCAGAGCAAATGTGTTCACTTACATGTTTCCATTACTAAGTAGTATGGCTCAGATTCATACAGTCACCCCTCTCAAAGGTAATGGGGAACACTGCATGCCCCCAGTGTAGCACCATACATTTGCAATGGTAAAGCAATTAATGAAACACACTGAAATCTCTGACTTCAAAAACGGTCCCAAGATCAAACTACAGGCAGGATGCAGAACAAGGAGAGTAACAAGTAATACAGAGAGAATAACATATATTTCATTGTGCTATGCCAGGACATCAGCTATGATCACCAAACTAACAGCAGGCTAAGCTTCTTTGACACATAACAGTAAGTGAGGTTTGACCTCCTTCACAAAACGCCATGGTTCCCTTGTTTGACCTATACCAGTAAGTCATCTGTGATAGCAGTGTACATTGTATTGCACTTTATTGTGTGAATACTGTTTGTACTAGATCATTGCATAGCTGTTCCTGTGGAAATGAGGAGTAAGGCATCCATCCTCTGTCCTAAAGATCTATTGGTGTGTGGGTTCAAATCCCACACTATGTAGAGAATTGTAATGTGCACTGTTTCATTTTCTACTGTGGTTAACATACCTAGCTTTTGCACATTTAACTTCTTTTCTTTGTTTCACTTTTCTTTACTTATGGGATAAGGAATGTAGGAGATGTTCATGTCGATTACTAGTGCATGTCAGTTCTGGGGTAAATTGTCTGCGCATACTCAAATATGACATGTATTGTTTTATCATAAGAAATAGCCCATTGCCTTGCTTGTAGCAGTAAACAAAAGGTGCCATGTTTGACTGTACACATCTGTTTTGCGTGGAGTGCCACATCGCTAAAACTGGACAAACAAGACCATCTGGGAAGCAGACTGCCTAAAACAAAAACTGTATATATTTAGTTATTGCCCTTGGTCACTGTCAAAACCAGGCATGGAGTACAGACTCATCTAGTAGATGTTAGCACTGTGGCTCGCATTTGCACAATGCTTACCTACATGCAAAGAGGTGTAATTAGCATGAGTGTACACTTTGCTCACCATTGCACAAATCTGCTGCATACTGCACTATAGGACTATATATATGATGCTTCATTGTTGATCTTTATTGGATATTACATTGGAAACATTACACAATAAGGTCCAGATGTAAGCATGTCTCATATTTTTACAATACATCAATATGTTGCTCACCTCCCACGTCCCCTAAACACAAATGAATGCATCACTGGGAACTCATTCCTTTTTCCAAACATGTAACAATCATGCTATCAACTGTAATATTTACTGTACTGTGCTCCCACATGGACAGGTCAGCTTTTTGGTGCTTACAACAATGCTCTGCTAACAATAAACATCCAAATATGGTCAATAAGGGTACTCCTGTTGCTACACTATTAGCGTTATTAACAGAATACTGCTATTAGTTTAATAGCCTCATGTAATGCTATGAAACCATGTGCCTAGACAGGATCCACATGCTGTTGTTCATTACATGGGTTGCTGATGTAATCTACTATAAGTACACCTGCAGTCTGGTACAAATAATACTTGTGCCATAGTGCTTGCATTAAGTACTGTGTTCTGTAGTCTGTGCATTTAGATAGCTAAGAGTGCTATTCCTCTGCTGTCAACTGTATGTGTGCTTAGTCCATGGAGTACACCTGGTATCCTACAGTTACTTCCACAAGGCCATGGTTTCCCAATATTTTGATACTTGCACAAGCTAACACATCCAGTTCATGGAGACCTTCCACCCTGTTGTCCCCGACATGGCCTGATGATGTCACCTAATATAAGTTCACTTGCACTCCTGCAAAAATCTAACGTGTGCTGGGGGGCTTGCATTAAGTACTCTGTCCTGTAGTCCATGCACCTAGAAAGGTAGGAGTTCTATTCCCACTGCAGTCAAGTGTGTGTGTGTGTGTGTGTGTGTGTGTGTGTGTGTGTGTGTGTGTGTGCGCGCGTGTGTGTGTGTGTGTGTGTGTGTGTGTGTGTGTGTGTGTGTGTGTGTGTGTGTGTGCGTGTGTGTCTGTGCGTGTGTGTGAGAGATAGAGAGAGAGACTGTGAGCTGCTACTTAGAATTACCTTGGGTATTTTTTATGGTTTATCTATGTCCTTTCATTAAGAGACATTGCTAATGTCATTGCCTATAAAGTGTTGTTGGACACACTCCAAAATGGACCTGAGCTATGGCACTTGCATAGTTTGCTGTGCTCTGCAGTCTCTGCACTTAGATAGGTAGGAGTGCTATTCCCATTACTGTCAACTGTGTGTGTGTAACAGAGTTGTTTAGTAACAATGTATTTGGTCCTATATACAGTTATACAGTCTGCTGAAGTCATCAGTTACATGATACTTTTGCATATGTATTAATCACACAACTGCATGTTCAGACAATGTGCTGGAGACCATCCATCTATCCATGACCTCTTTCTGTCCTACACATATTACACTGACCTGAGTTTTAATCTATTCACATACCTTATGATATGTTTTATAATCTGTAATTTATGTTAATAAGAAAGTGTCTGTATTATGAGATTGAAAAACATGTTCATCAAAGACATTTTCATCAACATATAAACAGCAAAACCACTAATCATCAAACTGCCACGTCAGCAAATTTTTTCCCAGGGGAAAAAATTGCTTGGCCAAAGAAAAACAAACCAAACGTTCAAACCCTACAAAGTTGGGGACTTTCCCACCCCACTTCCCAATGTGGGGGCTGTGCCCCCCACCCTCCCCTAACTAAGTATACCAACTCTGAGTTTGTACTACTGTGGGGAAAAGGATAAATCCCCAATAACGGCCAAATGTTTTTTCCCTGGAAAAAAGTTGCTGAAGTGGCCATTCGGAGAGTAGTGTGTTCTCTGTTTATGTATCAATGAAAATGTGTTTGATGAACACATTTTTTGATCACATAGTATAGACCTGATGAGAAGGGGCTTTGTTATTTAGAGGTATAGCTGTGTACACAGTCAATATGTTGACATACAAATTTGGATTGTTACACTCTGACACCTGCTATTGGGTGTCATGTTTTACAGTAGGCCATGAATGTGCAGGGGGAGCATAATCAAACAAAATACCTATCCATGGCATTTACAATGTAAAAGTGAACATAGATGAATACTATTTCGGTTTGTAATCACAACTCCAGTGTCAGTATCTAGCATTGTATATGTAGGCCTTTATGTATGTCTGTTATCAAATTATTGGGACAATGGCAGTCGAGATAGTAGAATACTTACAGGACTATAATACACAGTTAAGACACTGACGTGAAAAATTGTGCCATAAATACATATATACCTAACATAGTTCCAACATATTATTGTATCATACTTCATACAGACATAAAGCCAATAACTGCTCCCCCATGTCAACTGCTGTAAGTGATAGGGCCTACAATGTGAAGTGGAACAACGGGTAGGTTGCAGTTGTCCTGTTTGAACACTGCTGCACTCAGACAGACATAACTTCACATAATAAGAACTACATATGCATGTCTATGAAAGGCTAACAAGGATGCTCTGACGCACACAACCTAAAATGATGTTCTTATCCCTCTGAGAGTAATCTGCTGCTGGTTTACATTTATAAGCTAAGATGTAACAACTGTGTAGATTGAAGATGACACCCAGTGGATGTAAGGCAGACTGCAGTGCAGTTGTGATTCTCCCTTCCAAAAGAGTAATCACTCACAACTGCAATCCATTACTAATCTACAAGCTATGAAAAGGCAGCTTTGTAGGCAGTCAAGTTCTTGTTAGTTCTAAATCTTTCAAACATTGTGAACCAGCATGTATTCCCAACCATTGTTACCAAGATTTCTCTACAGAGATGAAATCATTCTCACAAGGTATGTCACCTACATATAGCATTTATTTGACTGTATTTCAAAATTCTGTGAAGTACAGTGTTCACCAATGTTATCTTTATGTATGACTTACAAGTCTAATGCTAGCATGGTCCAGTTTGTCAAGACATTGTACAGTTACTCATGAACGTCAAGACAGGGAAATACATGGGTTAGACTGCTGTGTGGGAAATATCCAAAATATGGACATTGACAGCACTTGTAGCAATTCGAAGATGTAATGTTACACAACAACGGCAATTGCGGTGAGGTAGTGTTATGGCACTAAGAAGAATATATTTCAATAGTCAGTTGCCTTGTTTTGCATCCTGCATGTTACCGGTTCCCATATGTTGACTGCTGTATGTTTCACCATTGAGTAATACTGACTGTCCACCTTATATGTTGCATCTATAAACAGTTATGTTGTAATTATGTGATACTTATGTATACTCTACATCTGTCTTGTGAATCACCAACACCCACCATTCATCACTGGGGAAAACCAGGCCATTGTAGCCTACACATCCATGGTATGTTTCTATTCCAAAGTGGCATGCAGGATAGTGCCTATCGAATGACATTATGACAAGAAGTGGTTGTCAATGTCAATGCTGTAGGTAGCCACAGACAAACATATGACCAGGTGTGCCACAGGGCTAGTGACATGATAATAGCTGCCAGATGAAGAGCTGCTGCAGTATGCCATGACTTCATGAGTACAAGTGGAGGCTCTACTATGCAGCTATGTTAAATGTTCGAACATCCAAAATGTCAAATATTACATGGTCGAGACCAAATGTTCGACATTTGGATGTTCGAACATAGCAAAAAACACTTTAATAGTGAAAAAAAAAAAAAAACAAGAAAAGACAGAAAAAAACACTTTAACAGTGTAGGCAGGGGGGCTCACTGTCCACACCAACCTACTTAAATATACCAACTACAAGATCACACTTCATTGCAGAAAAAGGAAATTCTCCCTATCTGCACCATACAGTGCCATTGAAATTCTATCTTCAAGCACTCAAAATTTCAAACGTTTGGTCTCGACCATGTAACGTTCAAAATTTTGAGCGTTCGAAGATTTGACACGTACCCTATGCAACAACTACTGACCCAAATGAGCAGTCAGAGTTTCCAAGACTTTGATGTGCAGCATTTCCTTGATGTGGGTGCCAGTGTGTCAGCATCCCAGGAGGAGCTTACAGGAAGGCCTTGCCATGTGTACTGTTGAATAGTGTTGTATGTTGCTAGAAGAGAAATGAATGTTAAGTGTGTGTCACATGTAGTTGTTTGTCTGTGGGATTTCAGATTGTTACTATTATAAGCTAAGCCTGTAGTTGGCAGCTACATTATTGTGTACATCTGTGTTGTTTGCAGCTTAAAATGTGCAAATATATTACTACCTCTGTTAGTGCTGAATGTGTTTTTATTGGCCTTACCTCTTTCTTGACTTCTTCCAGGTCGACCATTAATGCAGCAGGACCTGTCTCTACCAACCACATCACAGGAGGATCTTCCAGGTAAACCTAATTATCTGAACAGTGGAATAGTGTTGTACAGGTCAAGGCATTTAAATGAAGCAGTTATTTGTGACGCATATGTTTTTTGTTTTGGTGGTTAGAAGATTGGTACAGATGTAAGCTTAGTTTGTGATAGTAAACCATGTTCTTGGGTAACTGTTGATTTCTGCTATTCAGGGGACAGTGTAGTAGACCCTGTGTTACTGTTGATTGTGGTGTTGTTGGTCTTACCTCTTGCTTCACTTCTTCCAGGTCCATCCAGCCTACAGGCATGCTTGACGTCTGCAGTTGGTTAGTGAAATACTGTAACTTCAGTAGTGCTGATCAATATAAAGCAATATTGTAAAATGTAATTTGCATTTAAGTCATGTTTTACATATTACTCAGCTTTCAGTAATACTGGCAGCATTGTTACTTTATTAGTATATATTGCAGTGCAGTATTTCCATTACTAAACTACAAACAAAGATGCCAAGAGGTTCAAAATCCACAACAGAATTTAATGTACTTGAAACAATAAATGTAAAGTGCTTTACGTCCGGCGGATCACTGGACTTCTTCAGAGAAAAACAATACACAGGCACCAAGTTTAATGTTTACTTATTTCCATTACTAAGCTTTTCCTGTGTTTCTGTATTTTTCTTGGAGACATTTCTGATAATGGAACTGCGGACACTGTGCCACCTGATGTCATCACGTCACTGGAGTCTGACAATGATGGTGACCAAAGTGAGGCACAATCTGGGTGGGCAGAAGTTGAATCTGACACAGAGGTTCTTATTCAGCCATCCCCTACATTGACATTTGATACAACCAGTAGGCCTCTGCCTATGCAGTCTACTGGTCCCACAGATTTTGGACAGGTTCAGGGAGAGGACATTGATCAAGGGAGTGTGGCTACTGTAGCTTCAGTGCCTGTTGAATTTGACTGTAGCCAAAGTGTGGGTGAGGTGTACACAGGGGGAGTGATAGTGGTGCTCAGAGGAGGGCTGCTGTACTTCCACCATCTGGTGCAGGTGTCATATCCTGTAACACTCAGCAAATGTTTAGGGCTGTTATGGAGGCACGGGCATGTTCTCATTGTTTGTCCAGACAAATGTTCAGGAGGATGGATATGGCACAGCTTGATATGCATGAATGCCTACACCGTGTTGCTGATGCCATGGAGCGCATACATGACAAGTTGGAATGAGCAATGTCTGTGATGGAACATCAGCAGAGAGGGGAACAGCATCACCATGGGCATAGGACAGCAACATCACCAACTGTCATCTAATGTGACACTTCCAGAACATGCTCCCATAGTGGCTGTACTTCCCCCTGGCTTCTCAGTGAGTGTACTGTTCACATGCAGTCATGGAAGGCCATGGGTTCATGGAGTTGGGCATTCCCAGGAGCGAAGCTCAGTCAGCAGGTAGTGATCAAATAGCAGCAGTGCATCTGAGCATGGTTCTGGATGGCAACATGCCAGTGCCGCTCCTGGCTGAGCCAGGTCTTGCAGTTGAGGATGACAACGATGAACTGCAACCTCTACCATGTACTGCAGCAGTCCAACAGAACAAGGCTTAGAGAGCTAGCTGTCTACTTGGCTGTGTCCCTGCATAGATTCACACACCCCTTTCACATGGAGGACACCCACACACACACACACACACACAGCAGGTATGCACTTTCTCTTTCTTCCCTTTTTATTTTGGCCGAAATGTGTGCTTTATTACTTACACACACACACACACACACACACACACACACACACACACACATGCACACACATACACACACATACACACACTCACTAACCTTTTGGGTCAGCCAAGGCTTCCTGCCCCACCCACATCACCCTGTCCAAGTGGTGATAACTGTGCCAGATCCTATGGTCCACCTTTGAGATTCAGGGTTACAAAATCTGTGTCTGATGCTGAGGGTACACAACTAGGTTATTGCTTACTATATCTGCATTTCTGTTCCAGAAATGTTTATTTTACCTGTGACATATATTGTGATTGGATACATAAATGGTCACTACTACTGGCTGATGTTGTAAGGCTTAGGAATTGAGAAACTGAGGGGTATATTGTTAGTTTGTGACTCCTCTCTGTAATGACCAACACACAACATCCTGTGCAAGTGATGTGAACTGTGCAATATCCTCTACTTTATAACATAGGTCTCACAGGATTTTCAAGCCAACAACTATAATGCACCTCAAAGGCCATGCCTTAATAATCTGATGTAAGGTTTGTGTATTTTCCCTTGTTTGCAGTTTAATATTGTGCATTTTTATTTTATGATTTATTTCATATTTGCTGAATGTGGAAAGCTATGCGCATTTCATTTGCATGTAAAGTGGCAGCACAAAACCAGGACAAATGGGTCATCCATGTAGCAGGTAGTACCCAGATAGTTACGCACATACACCAGATGTATTAAATTAATAGTATTGGCTATCATGTAAACACATTTCCCATTATCATGCACTCTCATGCAATGTGTTAACTTGATGAAAACAGATGTGCAACTTTTTCAAATGTTGCAGATCCAGAACGTGAGCAATCCCAGTAAGACAGGTACTTGCAATTTGTGGGAAAACATTATTTGACATCAGTCTCAAACTGTGATAGGCATTACTGTCATTTCTGGAGAGTTTTTGACAGTCCATGCTCAAAGATGGGGTGTCCAGGAATCCAAAGTATTTGTTAGATTCCTAGTCAATGAACATGGGCCCTGGCAGTTGCAGAGGGACTATCATAGCTCAAAATATAAGGCAAAGGCATGGGATAGTCTGGCCCAGGCTCTGACCAGTGCTACTGGTATCCCCCATACTGGTGAATAATGTAGGAACCATTACACAGACCTCAGGATGAGGAAGTGGGATACCCCCAACCATTGGATCAAGGAATGTGGGACTAGGAGCACCCCACAGATATGTGAGTGTCACTTACAGAGACTACTTATTAGAGTTAAAAGCTGGATATAGTCAGGATTGATATGCTTAATGGTATTCTGTTGTGTTCTGTTTTTTTCTGCAGCCATCACAGATCGGGTACTGAATGTGCAAACCCATGACGCTAGATTGGCATGGATGTGGTACGTATCCATCCCAACAGTGGGGTTATTTTAGCGTTAAAAAGTTACAACGCATTCATTTGTTATTTATCCAGTTGTATCAAATTGAGCATTAATTTCATAACTGTAATAGGGAAGTATGCATGCATTACTCTGGAGGGCCAAACAACAATTCATTATTACAAAGTAGTCATAGGTTGTGCTTTCAAAATCCACACTTCCCAAATATGATAAATATATATAATATATTAAATATGTTAAGGTTTCATCAATATTGCAATGTAATATCAGAGATGTAAAGCAGTGTCACCACTGGCTTGCTGTAAACCGTAATCAGTACATTTGGACCATGCATATGTGCAATGTATGCAAGCATCAAAAATTGGAAGTAAAACAATAAATCCCAACAGCCGGTCAGGTCACTACAACTTTATTGGAACAAAGAGATCCAATTCAATGACTAAGCACTTTTGAGACTCTGAAGAAGCCATATTGATGGCGAAAGCACTTAGTCACTGGATTGGATTTTTTGTTCCAATAAAGTTGTAGTGACTTGACCAGCTGTTGGGATTTATTGTTTTACTTCCAAGTCTTTGCCCGGTGGGTTGTGTGTCTAGCTAAACATCAAAAATTGCTGACAATAATCTGTAGTATATTCTGCATCTGTTAGAAGCTGGGTAGGTTGAACAATAAACAGAGGTATTTGTTAGGTGTTTGTAGTGTTAAAAGTAAAGGTGACAGAATAGGGTCTATATCATGAGACTGAAACCTTAAGTAGTTGAATACCTAAAGGTCGCTCTCTAAATATCGAAATGTAAAAATCGCGAACGGCCATTTCCACACAGGGAAACAAGTAATTTCATTGTTATGCGAATTTTGCCCTTTTTACAATGTAGAGCAATCTCAGAGTTGGTATATTTAGTTAGGAGATTCTGGGGGGTACAGCCTCCCACTATAGGGGGTGTGTGGGGTGAAGCTCCCCAACTGATTTCTGTTTAAAGCTTTTTTTTTAGTTTGGCCGATGGCATTGTTTCCCTGTGTGGAAACAGACATTTACAATTTTAAAATTTTGATATTTAGTGTTCAATTTTTATCATAGCATAGTTCACATCACTTGCACAGGATGTTGTGTGCTTTGATCTCGTTATATAGACCCGACAGAATAGAGTAAAATAATTGTATCAATGCTTTTTATGTCACATATGAAGTTACTAATATTCTCTCTTTTATCTCTCACCCCAACCCCTTTCTATCTTTTTTGGGGTTTATTATGCTCTTTTTTTTGTGTTTACTTTTTTTATTTTTTTGTTTTTCTCACAGCGCAGTGGTAAAACTGTTCCATGGAATCCACCTGTCCCCACTCCATTGGCTACAGCACTGCTGCCCAGCACATCTGGTGCAGTACTTGGTAGCACCCCTTCTGCTGCCCCTGCACTACCCAGCCCCTCAGGTAGAGTTGCCCCAGTGGACAGACCTGTGGCTGCCTGCAGGAACAGTAGTAGATGGGGTGAGTTTATCATCCGTGATGCACTTCTAGGGATGGTGTGTAGGATTGTGCAAAACACTGTTGGTGCACACCTTTGCTAGCTGGAGACACTGCTCTCCATCTTTGTATTAAATAACACAAGAAGACAGACATCAGACACTGCAGCCATCGGTGCAGTGAGGTTACAGTGATGACAGTCCAGTGGGTGAGGATTTGATTCTCACTCTCAAACAACTTGTCATTTGTGGTTTTGTGATATCCCCACCCTCAACCCATCCATGGTATTTACTAACCTCATGTACCATTCACCCTCCCTGTCTCTTGTCTTGTTTGTCTGTCTGCAATTGCTTCCTCACCTGCCAACTTACCTCACCCAGACATTCCTACATTCCTTCCCCAACATTCCTCTCTTTCTCTAAATAAATAAGTAAATAAATAAATTAAATAAATAAATAAAATGGGCACCTGTCCCACAAAAAAAAAACAAGGCACTTACGTGTTATCACAACCACATTTGTTGCATGAGAAGCGGCTCATTTCCAAGCCCTTCTTCTGCCGACATATGTTGGCAAATTACTTGGCAAGTGTGTTACTGAAGTGTCTGTTATTACAGTGACTTTTATTTCAACACATTTAGCTGTATGGGGAAATGAAAGACCACATATTTTACCGCTTTCAACCCACTTGATAATAAGTAATTACTGGTAGCTCTGGACAGTCGTCCAATTTGTAAGACAGTTTGTAACGGCACTGTATTAACATCTGTCCCTATTTCTGGGGACTTTGACCCACAATTATTGTACAATTTCCATTGATTTCATCTAGTAACAAACGGAGAGGTATGAGAAGAATAGCAAAAACCAGCTGCAGTGCTGTTACATCAGTGACTGCAGTTGTTATGGTGCCTTGCTTGCTGACGGTGGTATTTGTCTTGTGTGTCTTTCATTTTACTTCTTTACCTAGGTACAGCACAGCAGTAATTAGTCCATATAACACCCAAAGCAGATTCAGCCTGCAAATGTATATTTCTTTTGACAATATTTAAAGGAAGATGGATCTCAACACTTACAACCGCACACACACTGCACGTCAACACAACATGGGTTGAGTCATTTGTACTGAAATTCTGACAGTTGGGGCTGCTTGGTCTTGGTCATACTCAAAGTCACATCCTTTATTATTGAAATCACCCAAAACAGTCAGTAGTTAATGTTTCAGTCAAAATTAATTAGAAAACTTTCTCAGAAACTGGACAATTGTGAAAAACTATCACTGCTTCCTTATTATTGAGGGGTTTGAAATGTGGTTGCAATAATACTTAAGTACCTAAAAAAACTTGCCCCATACATAGCTCTCCATTAAGCACATGTGTGTTCATGACACATATGACTTTTTTTTAATTCTCTATACAACAGATTGTGTTGTGGTCACCCCTATCTCTGGTGGTGACAGTCCAAATGCAACCAAATTTGTATGTTTTATTCTGGAACAAATGGATAGTTATGGTTCTTTCCTAAATCCTCCCTGATCATTCCTGCCTTGTTTTCACTTTGCTCTTCCTCCTGCTTCCTCCCCATTTCATCACCTTCCTGTCTTTCCCATTTCTTCTCTTTAAAGAAATATTGTTTGATGGTGCATGATCCGTACCAATGCGCCACAATGGTAAAACATGTTAACATGGTCAGATAAGTAAAATTTAATAAAGATGGTGGGGTGGAAGCAAAGCAAGGCAATGACTGGGGGATGATCTAGAAGCAGACACTCTGTTAGGGAAAAGTTTTACAGAGATGCTGGCTAGTAAGTATGGTCTGAAATACAGCACTGCTGTGGCAGAACAATATAGTGACGTCTTTTAAAGCACAGCCTCTGTACTGATGTGGTCAGTACTGCACTTCTTATGTATGAACTGAACAATCACAGATGAGAAAATGACACTATCTAGTGTGTGGGGGGGGGGGGCAGTAACTTATATAAGTTATTTAGGCACTACATGCCCTGCATACAAAAGGACACCATGCAGTATGCATAGTGCCACACTCAGCATGCATTTCATATATTTGCACTCTAAGACTTCAGAATCCCATACCAATAAAACTGAGGCTTGTTGTCATTTCTTTTTCTCAAGATAAACAACAACACAAGCACATATACTACAACATACATTACTTGTTGTGTACTATGCCAGCTTTTACTTTGCTGATATCTGGCCATAGCCAAATTAAGTTTTATGTGGTCACCTGTAGGTACACTGCCATTGCATGAATGCCTGCATCTGGCTTTATTTGCATACGACATGCAGCAAGCACATCCCAAACCTCTAATATGTCTATTTCTATCACAAGCTGACAGCAGCACATGCACTGGAGATGAAATTGTCTTGCAATCCAGTCAATAATCTGCATGAGTAAGTAATCTTTGTTTATCTGAATGCAACACATTGCAGAGCTACCTCTTCTAGGACTTCTTCTTAACAACAACATAACTGAGAAGGTATGCCTGTTTCTATTGAAATTGAAACACTATTATAGGAATCATTTTCTAAATTAATTTTACAAAAATAATAGCTATAAAAGTTTTTCATTTCAAGTTTAAAATATTAATTACTGTCAACACACTTACCAAAAAAGGTTAGTGGCAGACACTAAACTGAACAGTGATATTAAATACATTTTATGAAGGAAAGTTCATTTTATTGAGAGAATGAGATATATTTTCTCTCCATTTCACCTATCAAATAAACACTTAACAAAAAAAGCTTGGCATAGTAGAACATTTTTGAAAGTTTGTATGCTTATTCTTAACACATATTTTCACAAATAAGGCAAGTCTTTGTGTTAATACAGCATTCTCTCTTTATTTTCCCACCACAATGTGGAAAGATAGATATGGAGATAGCAGCCTTTACTGACAGATTTAATTGTGCTAATAGCATACAGTTCAGCTTATTTTCTCAATTAGAAAAGCAAGTGAAACAGATGTTACTAAAATGTAGGAGGATTACCATTATTTCTTAAAGTCTGGAAAGTGTAGAAGACTGAAATGTAGTAAAAAAATATCCTTTTCCAAGTCTTACCAGTTTGGGATACATACAAAGTTGTTCTGAGCAGCCACTATAGACAAAGCAGTATAAAAGGCTACAAGGAAAGATATATGAAGATAGTACACTCATCTGTCTAGATTTTGGTTGTATTCTCCTAGTTTGTCATCAGACTTTTGCTACATTTCTTCTAAAATTGAAAATTGTTTTGAAAAGTTATAAAGTAATAGTACCGGCATCTAAAATGTCTCGTTAATTTGGGGCCATTTTCCTAATTATTCTTATTTATTTGCTTTGTCAGTAGCTCTGTAAATAAAAATTGAAAAGAAATGGTTTGAGAAGATCTCCACAACCACGAAATATTTTTCCCATAGCTAGGCTAATGAAGCAGTTCTACAAATTTATCAAGCCCCACTCAAAGACCTATGCAATTCTACTGCTTTAATAAAAAATGTATAAATGCCTTTGAAGATTGGATAACCGCAGAAAGTAAGGTCTTTCCTCTTATTAGAAATTATTGTCTAACAATGACTGCTATTTGTATGAGGCATACTGTCTTACCCAGAAGCAATGTCAACATAAGTATATTGGTTTGTATAAGACATACAGCTATTGGTAACTACAGAGGCAGACGGAGAACCCAGTTGGCTTAATAGCCCACTCGAATAATGAGTACACGTTCACCATTTCCTGATCTTATACAGTAGATTTAGCGCCACTTTCTAACATACATGACATTACTATATATTGAACCAAAGCCCCTTCTCTTCAGAGTTATAGCTAGGACACTTGATGCCCTAGGCAAACCTCAGAGTGGTGGCACACTTAAATTAAGGTTGAATACCAAAAAAGACTTCTGTAGTTAAGGACATTTACTCTCACTGCAAACAAGGACGCACATCCATACATGTTTATAAATTTGCAATATCAAATAGTATGTACACAGGCATGCTTAATAAAGAATTCCAGTATTGTAATCGCAACCAAACAGCATTTATTCTGGGGTTCCAAACATGTCCTGTGACAACCTATGCCTGGGTGCCCCTTTGCCTCATGCTATCCATGGTTTTGCTACTAAGATCATCTTGAGCATAGTCCTCCTTCTTGGGAATTATTTTAGATCTTCAATAACCTTGATAAAGAAGGACATATTTTCCTAATAATAAGTACAAGGCTTAATCAGGTAAAATAGTTTGAAACAGTGGCTCTTAAGAGTTCAGCCCTAGAACTACCTGTTAATGTTTTGGACCACATCCTCTCTAGGTTTTCTGTCCAACCCATATCACTTTTCCACAAATTATAGAAGGAAGGGATAAAATGCCTTTAACTGCCCCCCTTTTTTGAGTGCCCCATTTATCAGATTATCTATGAATGATGTTTCATGTAAAGTAAGACTAATCAAGTCTGACAGACCATGCACAGCAACTCCAAATACCACTAGCTGTCTTTATTTTGAAGATCACTCTACCTTAGCGGTGACTGAAAAAAGCCATTACCAACAGCCCCCCTCCCAACTTTCTACATCAGTTCTTCAAGGGCTGTAATGTCCACATCTTCATATCTTCAGAGCTGTCCAATATGTACAATCAATTCTATTTGCAATACAGGATGGACACAGAGTATAGTATATAAGGCCAATAAATACAAGATATTTAGCACCATATCCACCTTTTCACTTCCTTATAGGACATTAAAATAGAATACCACCATATAATGTTTATACTTTAATGTGTGCTTTGCTATTCATTAAACAGTCTGCTCATTGTACCTATCTGCAGAGCAAAGGTAAGTGGAAGAATATGCTAATGAAGGAGAATATAGTGAATTACAAACTAATGAAGCAATTCAACATGGTGGAATAATTCCAGGATGTATAAAACCCATGCATACACACCTCACTCCCTTTTGGCCTCATTTCCAATGCTCTTTGGAAAACAGCCAAAAACACACTTCGAAAAAAATGTTAGGGGTTGCTGCTGGTGCCATTAATCTGCATGTGCAACAGGCTTTGATACAAGGTGCAGCTGCTGCTGCTGCCAGACCTTGGCCTAGAAGGAGAACAGTGTTCAGACCACGGTTGACATGGACTTCATAACACTGAAATATTGGACCACCACAGGATGGGCAGGGATACTTTACAGTAAATAATCACATTTGCTGCACTCAGCTGAAGCCCAGAGAAATCTTGGAGATCCCATCTCAGTGGAAACCAAGGTATGTGTAGCATCATGTATATCAGATGCAGACATACTTTTCAAAGACTTACAGAGGAAATATTTGGGGTGTCACAGGGCTCTGCCTCAAGAATATTACTCCAAATTTTTCAATGCAGTACTGCAACATGTAAAGCAGCATATTTGGTTTCTGTATTTCCCAGAGGAGAGACCGAGTACCATGCAACATTTCTATACCATAACACATTCCACTGAGGATCTTGGAGGAACACACTGCACACAAATGTTGAAATAAAAGTCCCACCTGGTGAACATGGAAGGAGGTACATCAACAGAAAAGGATATCACTCTTTCAACTGTCAGGTGGATTAATGCCCCGAGGGATCATCTATAATGTGTGCAGGCAGCCCTGGCAATTTTTATGACTTCCTCATATGGCACATCTGTGACGTGTGTCTATGGTTTTAGCAGAGATGACATTCCACAAGGGCATCTAGTGGGAGAAGCTGATTATGCATGACACCCATGATAAACCCACACAGCTCCACTGAACAAGTTTACAATGATGCATACACTCAAACTAGAAATATTATAGAGCATGTTTTTGGCTTGCATAAATCATGTTTCTTATCTCTAGATACTTTTGGAGGTGCCCTGCAGTATGACCTAGCCACCTCAGCCAAAATTCTGACAGTCTGTGCCATGTTATATAATATTATAGTTAGGAAATAGGGCAAAAACGGCAAGAACTGCAGTTCCCAGTACCACAGGTAAGGCCAGGAGACACAGCTGAGGAGTCTGATAAAGAACCAGCAGCTGGAAATGATCCTTGCAGATGGAGGCATGCACAACATGCTATGACCCTGACCAAGATCCAGAGAATATCAAAAACATTCACTAAGTATGGCTTAAGAATTTAATAACATGCAAATAGTAACAGTGATGCATGCAAAATTATCAGCCTTTACTTACCAGTGTAATGGCTGTGTTCTGTGAGCACCAGTCACCCCAGAAGAGACAACTGGTATCAGCAGAATTAATCAAGGTAAGTGATGAACCTATAAAGAAGAAATAAAAATGATTACCCTCATTTTCAAGTATTAGACTTCATTGCAATTACACATTTCTCAACTTTAGAGGAATGTCAGTAATAACTCATGACTGATACATGCAACATAAATACTATTCAATTTAAGGGTAAATAAAAGTGGCCTTTTACCACATGTGGCATACAGTCTGTATATTAAACAAAAGCAGGCCCATGTCAAAACAAGACCCACAATGTTAACTCAAATTTCACAATCATCCACACAGGTAAATGAGCAAGCATACTTGCACAATCCTAAGAAGTAGAAAATATAGCATTAATATGCAAGGAACAAATTAAGACTATGCCATCTAAAAGAGTAATAAAACAAATACGCATTATCAAACATATGCTTTGCCTGCCCAGTACTGTGCATCATGCATAAAATTTGCCCAACTTAGACACTCCAACAGTGACTAGGGCAATTTCAGCATCATCTGCACCGCACAAGGTGCCAAACAAGCAGTAATTAATAAGTAATAAGGATTATATTACTATTAGAATTACTGCAAATACATTGATGATGACAACCCGAATAACAATCTCTTGAACTTGAGCAGAATAACAGAAAAGTACATTTAGTACAATACTTTTGATGAAAGCAAGCATCTGGCAAAGCAAGCATTAACTATCCCCCTCTGTTCATCGGACATAGGCAACCCTAAGTTAAAAAGGAATGTGCAAAGTGCAGGGCACAGTCATCGCTCGTACAGGGTGGGGTGTGGGTGGTGGGGGTCAAAGGACTGTAAGCCTGAGACCAAAGAAGTGCATTTGAGTGAGTGAGAAATTAGCTTAACAGCAAGTATGTATCGTCAAGGCCAGAACTAACAGATTTAAAGAAGTCAGTATTAATAAGTTATATACATGTCTGTGTCTCTGAGGTGGTATAGCCAAGGTAAGGTGTACAGTGTGTGGGTCTGTAGGAGCTAAATCAAAGCACTTGTGCTAGCACTATGCCATGGAATCATGGATAGATGAGATCCATGCATGGTAGGAGATTCAGTTCACTGCCACTATCCCCAAACTTGAGAACTACCTCTGTCAGGAGTTGCACTGCTAGTTCCATGACCCTGATAGGAAGTCGGAGTGCTACCTGAATGTGAATTATGTCTAATCATAGTTATGCAGTCTACTATGTCTGGTTGTGGACAGCAGAATTACAGACTGAGCAGTGGAAGTAGTGCCACTGCCGAAGTGATATCAGTCATGGCTATGTCAGATAACACCTGACAATGTAGCAGCTCTTCAGCCATGTGGATGCTGATCCTCCCCCAGCAGACATTTATTAAAGAGACTGTATGATCCAGTGTGTCATTCATCCAGTTCAAGGACTCATCCACACAGTTCAGGCAGTCACACACATCAGAATGCAAGACATGCAGTACTCTGACTATCTCTTCCAAGAAACTGTTGGAACTTGCCTTTATCACTAAGGTGGCCTTGTTCATGCAGTGGGTAACACCTATTGACACATCAACATTAGGGGGAGGGAGGGAGGAAAGCATGCCTTCTTTGAGCACCTCTACTAACACCCTAGTGTGGTACTTCATCCTCACAATGACTAGCCAGAAACTCTGTGAGCTTTGCAGCTGGTGTAACCAGACTACTGTGATCAACCTTGTGACCATTGAGATGTCCTATCTCAGATGTCTCTGTGTCATTGTTATGATTAGGCTTATTGACAGTGTATTTAGGGAGATGATGAGGGAGCCCCAACATCAGTGTCAGATTGACCATCTGCAACCCCAGACTGTGCGTCTTCATCACTGCCATCATCATCATCATCATCATCATCATCATCATCATCAGAGGCTACTAATACTTGGACATCAGGTGGTTGGAGCTCCACAGTGCCAGTGGCAGGCTTACCTGTTATTTTAATAATAAAACACAACAGAAAGAGAAATACAAGTATAAATGATTAAACTTATGCTGCATAATTTTTTATTAAATAATATTAGATGCAAGTGAAACACTAAGGTAGACTTAAAGATCAATTATATAAATGAATACAAAACTAAAACCTTAAGCCCATACCATTTGTAGGTGGTCATGGAACATCAATACTAGATGTGCCTACACAGACAAAATGGAAATGGACAGAGGTATGATAAATATTAAAGAGAAGATGACACATGAAAGACAACAGTAAATTAATCCTGTAAATTTGTGTTTGAACACTCCTCCTGGGCCCATCTCATTTTCTCACTCAACCGAGTACAGTGAGATCATATTTTGATTTCAGACACTCCTACCATTCCCATCTGTTCAGCCCTGTCCCAGCTCTATCCTAGTCTAGTCTCATTATCTCATCCTGCATAATACAGAGAGAACATTTGAGTAGGCATACCCACTTAGGCCCTGAACTTGTCTGATTGAAGACTACTGGAACAGGGCTCAGTTCTGAGTTTTTTTTACTGGTTAATTGGGCAATCTGTTTAAATCAGTCTGCTCGTTTTCTATTGTTTTTATATATATATATATATATATATATATATATATATATATATATATATATATATATATATAAAAATGCACTTTATCTGCTTTTACTGTATTTGTGTTTCTTCCTACTTTATTACCTTATTTTGCTTTTGCCTCTTCTTAAAAGTACTCAATTGTGTTTATTCTGCTGCATTTATTACTGCTTGGTAGTAGCCTTATTAAATTGTAACTGTTATTCTAAGTTTTTTGGTTAAAGCACTTGGGCTTCAGACCAGTTGTTTTACATTAAGAAGGTTTGTGGTCTGCACTGTTGTGGCAGGACAGGTAGCTTACATCCTTCTAAGTTGGGAATTGCTAATTGAAGGCTCAGTGTCTGTTATTCTAAAACTGTATTAGTTCTGGTTTAAGCACTTGGGCTCCAGGCCAGTTATTTTACATTAAGAAGGTTTGTGGTCTGCACTCTTGTGGGAGGAGAGGCTATATTCTGCACTTCGGAGCTAGGAATTTCTGGTTAAAGGCTTATTGTGCCTGCTTATTTGAACTGTTTTTCTGATATTGGTGCGCCTTGTCTGCTGTAGTATACACTAGATTCAGGCCTGCTGAATCTAGCTTTGTTTGTATAACTTGAGCACTAATCCAGGCCATCTTTTTTGGAGAAGGTTCCCCTCCACCCTAGTGGCAGGAGTGTGCAGTTAGACCTTGTCTGATTGAAGACTGCTGGAGCAGGGCTCAGGTTTGAGTTTTTTTACTGGTTAATTGGGTAATTTGTTTAAATCAGTTTGCTCGCTTTCTATTGTTATATATAAAAATTGCACTTTATTCATCTGCTTTTACTGTAATTGTGTTTCTTCCCACTTTATTACCTTATTTTGTTTGTGTTTCTTCTTAAAAGTACTCAGTTGTATTATTCTGCTGCAGTTATTACTGCTTGGTAGTAGCCTAATTAAATTGTAACTGTTATTCTAAGCCATTTGGTTTAAGCACTTGGGCTTCAGACCAGTTGTTTTACATTAGGAAAGTTTGTGGACTGCATTGTTTTGGCAGGACAGTTAGCTTACATCCTTCTAAGTTGGGAATTGCTGATTGAAGGCTCAGTGTCTGTTATTCGAAAAGCTCATTAGTTTTGGTTTAAGCACTTGGGCTTCAGGCCAGCTATTTTAAATTAAGGTTTGTGGTATGCACTCTTGTGTAGGGGAGAGACTAGATTCTGCCCTTCTGAGTTGGGAATTTCTGGTTAAAGGCTTATTGTGCGTGCTTATTTGAATTGTTTCTTTCTGAAATTTGTGCGCCTTGTTTGCTGTAGCCCAGAAGTTAGTAGTTTATTGGCCATTTTGGGCTAATTTCTCTCTCTTTTATTTCCCTGCAATAAAAACTGCATTTGCATATTTTTTTTGCGCTTGTATTCAGCTCAGCAAGTGCCTGCCAGGTGTCCTACAGAGTTCTACAGCAGCAGAGAGACAAAAGAGAGACTTTGGAGTGATTAAGTATAATTTTTCTGCATTTTCTTGCTGTCTTTAACTAATTCCGCCTAACACTCCAATTTTTTAGCATTTCTGTGATTTAAAAAGCATGTTTCTGCTACATATTGTACTTATTTGCAGCCTGCACTTGAACTAAGTCATTTTTGTGTGTAAATAATCTGTTTAACTGTTGTAGGCTACACACTAAAGTGCGATAGCCATTTATGTGCATTTAAAGTGTTTTTTTTATTGTACCTGCTTTATTTTCTGAAACAAAACAACCCCCACAAAAATATACTTGTTTCCCACCTTTCTGAACTAGTATAGTCCAGTTTTCAGGTTATTGCTGAATTCAGGGCTGTGTTACAAGTTTATGAGTTACCCATGCCTTACTTGGATAGAAGGAAGTTTCTCTGTTCACCTGTGAGAGAGGGGAGCTTTGAGAACCTACCTGTCCCTGGAGGAGCAGTTTCAGCCCAGAAGTTAGTAGTTTATTGGCCATTTTGAGATAATTTCTATCCCTTTCATTTCCCTGCTATTAAAACCCACATTTGTGTGGTTCTGCATGCCGGGCAGCACCAGTTAGCTAAGGTTAAATTATTCCCGGCTCCATGAAGTCTACTTTTCAATTTTTCCCTTGGAACTAGACAATCTTTCAACTTAAGCACTCAAACCATTCATTTCACAGTCCAGCACTTGCTCAAAACTCATAGCAAGCACTAATTAACCCTAGCACTAGACCCCCCTATACTGTCCAGAAGGACAAGGCTCTCTATTCGTCCCTACCAGTCAATCAGTAAAACAGCTCCCTTTACCTATTCAGGCATGTCCAAAGGGCAGTTTCAGGTGTACTCTCCAGTCCAACTGGTGAATCTGTGCATTTTGAGGCAATGTTACAACTGCCTCATGTACACAGACAACTCTCTCCTCCTACCACCAAACACTAAATATGCGACAGATGCAATTATACAGCCAAACTGGAGGCAAAGCTCTCTCAACCCAAGACTGAAACTGGCAGTCAAGAGGAGAAGGGAAATACTTGCAACACACCACCAGTCTCACATAGACCTACTAAACTAACACCGGCAAATAACACACATAAATACATGAAAAAATACTCGGAGGCTCTAAATAAAAATTTGCAAAAGCAACAGAGACCTCCAAAGCAGACACCCAAGCAACCTCCACACCACATCACAAACCTTGAAACACATACTTCACATAATCAGTGTGCCACGCAATCACAGCCCTTAAGGCAAAATAACACACCCAACACACTAGTAATAGGCACCTCTGTAGTCAGGCACACTGATGTCCCACTAACTAGACTGGACAAGGAAACGATTACAGTTAGCTGCCTGTCAGGTACCAGGATCTGGCACATAACACAAGCACACAGGTCACTCCAGAACAAGAACAAATATGATACTGTCATTGTCCATGTTGGTGTGAATGACCTGAGACGTACCTCCCTGGACTACATGAAAAGAACATGGAAGAGCTCTCTGATCACATAGCCCAGGCCGGTATGACCCTGACCTTGAGTAGCATCCTGCCCTCACCAAGAATGATGCCACAGTATTAAGAAAAAATGATCAATTTCAACAATTGGCTAAGTTTCTGGTATCATTCATAGGGGATCCAGTATCTGTCCACCTGGGATGACATGCTCGACAAGCCACGTTGCTTCACAAGAGATGGCTTGCACCTGTCAACCTTAGGCTTTCAAATACTGGCCAAGGCTTTTGCCGCCCCCATAGTGCCCTTTTTAGGAAAGGCTCAAAAGACAAACCCACCACCATAAATAGCACAAGTAACCAAAAACTGAGGGTAATGCTACTCACTGCCAGAATTCTAACCTCAAAATGCATACACTCGAGGCACTCCTCAGTATGGAGAACATTGATATCTGTGCAGTAACAGAAACCTGGTTTAAGGCTCCAGAGAGCACCCCAGCACTACCAGGCTATAACTCATTCCATACTTTTCGGCCACAGAACCCGGACCAAAACACAAAAGGCGGGGGTGTATCCATATTCATCAAGGATACCCACAGCTCCAGGTTAGTGGTGCGGCACGATGCCTCAGAGATCATCCATGTGCAACTAACAATGAGCAAAACTACAATTCAAATTGTAGCTTGCTATAGATCACCCACCGTGTCCCAGGACTCCCATTCCATGGTTCTGGAAACACTGGAAAATATGAAGGTCCTACCAAATGCCCTAATATTTGATGATTTCAATTGCCCAAACATTAACTGGGAGAACCACTCAAGTACTAACTCCCTTGCCCAATGCTTCCTAGAATTTATAAACTCGAACACCCTGGATCAACTGGTAAACACCCCCACCAGAGATGACAACATATTGGATCTGGTCATCACCAACATGGGTGACCAGTGTTCCACACCGGAGGTCAACCCCTCACTGGTTAGATCAGACCATAGACTAATCACTCTGGATATAAACATTCCACCCCCACCCCTAATCAAGGAAACCACTGTGAAAAACTTTTCCAAAGCAAACTTCACGTTACTTAAGACCGAAGTGGAAAGGTTCACAGCCCCCAAGCTAAAGGACAATGCTGTCCAAGCTGCTGAATCCCTTACAAAGGCACTCTATGAGCACCTTCAAGAATGCATGGATTGTGCTATCCCAAGCAAAACCAAGACTCACTCCTCCAAGAAAAAGAAACCAGTCTGCTGGACCCCTGCCATAAACAAGCTATACAATAGAAGGAGGAAACTAGTACAGAAAATAGTAAAATCCCAAGAAGGAAAGACATCCCTGATCAGTATCAGCAAGAAACTATGATCCCTCATAAAATCATCCAAGGCTAGCTTCAAAAGAAAAATTGCCAAGGACTCCAATGATAACCACAAAGCATTCTTTAGCTATGTCAAGAACCTAAGTGGAAACTCTCAGATCTGCTCTGAGTTAGTACAGAATGACATAAAATACACTAAACCAACTGATATTGCCAACATTCTGGCAGACAGGTTTAGTACAAACTTCACCCCTCTCTCACCCCCTAAAGGGCCCATAACCATACCAGAAGAATGTAGAGCTCTGACAATCACTGACACACAGGTTAAAACAGCCCTATCCAAAGTCAAAAACACAGCTTCAATGGGACCGCACCGTGTCCCAGGCTGTGTCTTACACAAGCTCCAAAATGAACTAACCCCTCACCTAAACACACTGTTCAAACTCAGCCTCTCTAAAGGCTATGTACACATAAAGTGGTGCACAGCAACAGTTATCCTGCTCCACAAAGGTGGAGCCACAACGGACCCCGGGAACTATCACCCTATAAGCCTGACTAGCCTAGTTTGCAAGTCCATGGAGAGCATCATCATGGAACTCATTAACAGAGACATTGGGAACCTCCAAACATTGGACCCTACCCAGTTTGGCTTTGTTAAGGGCAGATCATGCCTCCTAAACCTGGTGGACTTCTTTGAGACAGTTACCAAGACTTTAGATGAGGGAAAGGAGGTCCACATAGCCTACCTAGACCTTGCAAAGGCTTTTGACATCATTGCCTATTCTGGTATTATAGACAAGCTCACCAGCCTGAACATAAACCCCTATGTCACGAGATGGGTTGCCAATTGGCTCATGGATAGAACCCACACAGTGAGAGTTGCAGGCTCTAGGTCTGACTCTAAACCGGTTACAAGTGGCATCCCCCAGGGCTCAGTCCTGGGACACCTCCTGTTCGGTATGTACTTCTCAGAGGTACAGGCAAGCACAGGAGGACTATGGCTGACGAAGTTTGCAGATGACTGCAAACTGGGGGCCATAATTGACTCTCTGGCTGATACAGACATCCCCCAGAAGGGTCTCACTGAGGCGGATACCTGGTGTCAAAATCATGGCCTCAAGCAAAATGACAAAAAGTGCATAGTCATCCCTTTTGGAAAAAACAAAGTACCAGCAAACTACCACATATGTGGTAGTCCCATAAATACAGAAAATGTAATAAGGGATCTGGGGACCCAAGTAGACAGTAATCTCTCCTTTGATAATCATATTGCCAAGGTGGTTAGAAAATCCTTCTATGTGGCCCAACTAATCAAAAAAGGTTTCGCATCTAGAACAAAAGAGGTTATTGTGCCCCTCTACTCATCACTCATCAGACTCATCATAGAATACAATGCCCCATTTGGAATGTACCTTACAAGACACCTGCAACAGCTGGAAAGACCACAGAAGTACCTCACCAAGAGGATTACTGGTCTCAGAGTGATGCAGCCCAACTGAAGAAACTCCAGCTGTACTCGGTTGCATACCGCTTACTCAGAGGTGATCTCTGCCTGACAAACAAGGCCATGTCCAACCCAGAACTGAAGGACATGCTCCACCTAATAAAAACAAATCCCCGAGAGCAACATGCTCTAGGGATCTAAACCTCACCACAACTATAAATAGGATGTGCTGGAGGAATAGATTCCTGTTCCAGAGACTCCCCATACTGTGGAACAGGATTCCAATCTACATTAGGCTTAGCCCCTCACTAACACTCTTCAAGAGAAACCTTGATGAGTGGATGGGAAACAGAAAAATTACCCTGGGGATCACTGCAGTGGCTCTGCTGGACAGAGGCACTGGGAACTAATAGCTCTGCTGGACAGAGGCACAGGGAACTAATCTAAGGGGGTGGTGAAAGCCAACACATTCTGGCTAGGCTTATAGATGCCCTCAGGCAGATAGCCTAGTACTTACCTATGAAACTATGGACCTATAACTCTAAAAAGAAATATAAAATGTATCTCTGTTCTCTCTCTCTCTCTGTTTATAAATATGTATGGCATACTTGGAGCATCAGCAGTAGATATGCTTTGTTTGTATTCTTATCTCTGCACCAATTTCCAAAACAAATCTTAGAAAACCCACTAAGCTGCCTGGATCCCTTAAAGTTGACAGGAATTACTCTGTCTCAGTGAGTGGTGGCTCAGTAGCAGGACCACACCTAGTAGCTCTCTGTTCCCATGCTATAACACTGTTTTTGTTTTTGGTGTCAATGATCATGGCACTGCCCTAATGTCTGATGGCATGTAGTCATGATTGTGCCACACACAGCATTTATATATTTGACCACTTGCTGCCAGATATGATAACAGAAGGGCTTGTAAGCTACAACTTTCAATAAGAGGCATAAAGCATGATGGCTGAGTACCTGAACTATAACCTCATTCTAAGCATCTGAGGATGTAGATTTACATGGAACACATT
Organism: Protopterus annectens; assembly: GCF_019279795.1. Classification (NCBI taxonomy): domain Eukaryota; kingdom Metazoa; phylum Chordata; order Ceratodontiformes; family Protopteridae; genus Protopterus; species Protopterus annectens. Next base: position 1,035,115,071 of record NC_056731.1, on the reverse strand, counting down.
TTTAGGTGACACATGGGAGTAAAATAAATATATATGTATCAGAAAAATTTACAGGGTCTGGACAGAAAACAAATATGCATTTATGCAGACATCATTAAAAACATGTACATAAGTGATCTAAGGGAATATACACTTCTAAGATATAACTGGAAATTCCCCTATGCCACTCTAGCAGTAACAGAACTGAATAAGGACAAATAAATGTGTTAGTCCAGAATGAATAACAGCATTATTAATGAATCAAGTGCATGAAATGACACTTTCAAAAAAAAAATCTGCTTTCTATATTCAGACATCTGTTAACAATGCTGAAGAGATGTGGGCAGAACAAATTTTTTTTTTATGTAATTCAAGTCAACAATCCATTTTAATAGCAGCCATTACATCTTCCTTACAAAAATGAATTTGCAAATTGTTGACAGCATTTAGTTATGTAATGAAAATCAAAGGCTCCTGTAAAATAACCATTCTTCCACCCTGCACCAGCAAACACAAAGGCTAAAGACACAGCTCTTCTAATGAGAGGACAGTTGTTTATGTCAGCCATATACAACAGCCTTAATATAGAATATTTTCTGAAATGTTACTTTCATATTGCTATTTTACTATATATTTTTTAATGTTTTCAAATCTTCCAAGAAATGTCGCTATAAAGTCATATAACATTAGATGAGGTTCATTGCAATAGCAATTGTTATACCTTCTATACCAACGCAAATGAGCAAAGTGCAGACATTATTCAGTTTTCTGAGAGAGCAATGATAATATCATAACTGTGAAAGAATTACTTGTAATGAACATAGCATAATACAGGATTTGTAATAAAGTTTGCCAAAAGTAATGCAAATGCAGCAATAAAACAGCAATAGCTGAAGTTGGTGAATCTATGCAGTCCTCGCTACTATGATAAATTTACAAGTTCCTTAACCCCATGTTGTGCTTATATCTAGTCTTGATGAATACATCTGGACACACAGGGTATGTAAATCAGGTATCAGCTCACTATCATTTATAGATCACTCAATCTGCTTGAACTGCTGGGCAGGTAAATATGATGTAGAGACCTACATGATGTTGTGCACATGCCCTAGCTGTGCAAGAGCGAGTACTGAGAAGTGGGACTAGCTAATGGCTTTCAAATGTGACTCATAGCAGTAGTGTGCAACTAATTATGTGTTTAACACTCCTGCCACCTTGATGTATACTTACTGAGGGTATGTTAAAGATAATAGACTTACAACAAAGTTTGTGATCACATTGACTAAATAGATACCTTTATACCACATTTAAATATATACTTAGTTGGTAACTGTGTCACTAAGTAAAAAGTGTTGTTGTTGTGTCTTTCGGCTTATCCCGGTTAGGGGTCGCCACAGCGGAACTCCGATCCGCTAATGTTTGCCACTAAGTAAAAAGTGTCTGTAAGTTATATTATGTACATAAAACTTTAATGTACAAACAGAAAAGTTCTAAATAACTGTAAATTATAATGCAATCATGTTACACATGCATCAGCTGTGAGTACTGCTCAGAAAGATAATGAAAACAATCTCTTGTATTGCATATATATGGTTGTGTTGTGACATGATGCACTAGCTTAATTGGTGCAAATATCCAGTTCACTCAGACATCCACAGTCAAATGACATAGGACAAGTATGAGAAAATGTGCATATCTCTCCCTAAATGTAAAGAGTTAGAATTTCAAGCATTGAATATACGTCTTCTACTTTCTCTGCCTCGTAACATTCATGTGCATGTGCTAAATACTGTTAATATTTTCAGTGTTTCATGTCAATGCCATGGTTTTAAGGTCTAAATCTAGGGAGGGTAATGTCAATGTGAAAGCAGGGATCCTTAATGTCCAATATGCTCATGGTATAAAACCACAATGTTGAGAAGTCATCACACAGAGACATTTTTCATTTTTTTTTTTTTTGCTTCATCCTTTGCACAGCAGTTGACATTGCATGTCAGGGACTGCCAGTGGTTGCTAGCAGTGGACAACAGTTTACTTCCCAAGGAAGACACTCAGAAATTTAATTTGGATTGTCATCAGTAGTGCAAATGAGATCTGCATGACTGCGCATCTGTCAGCACTCTGGACTGGATTGATTGCCCAAAAGACACCTGTTATATAACCTTCTTGTGGCCAAATGTGTTAATGCAGTAAGATATGGGTAACAGCACCAGTGATGCAGGGTTTGATAACAGCGTTTGGTATTTTGAAGTTAATATTCACAGATAAAAAATGTTTGTGTATTGGACCTAAGCTAATCTATTTTTATTAGTAATACCACATCTATATATTCATTATGTAATGAATACAACATGACCTAATATGGGGAGACATATAATCAGCAACATAATAAATGTGGAAATATGAATACTTAATCCAAACCATTTGAAATATGTCAGGACAAGTAATCATGACAGTAGGACATCTCCTTAAAAAAGGTATAACTCTTACTTGTATATGTTGCCACAAGAATAATACTATGATGACTGCTGTGTGGTCTCTTACTCAGTAAGTTTCATTACATGAAGGCATGATAATGTGTAACAAAACAGAAAAGTATCATGTGGCTAACACTGTTAAAATACTGAATGTTTCAGGGTAATGCCATAGGTGCTAGGTGCAGTGTACATTGTAAAAGGCCACTACTTGAATACATTGGCACAATGCTTAATATTTTATTGTTATCCTTTTTACAGATTTTTTTTAGCTTTTGCCTTTGAATAACACTTGACAATATACACTTTTAACTGGCAGAGGTCGCTAGCAGTGAGGAACAGTTAACATCTGAAAGCAAAAACTGAAAAACTTGATTTGGGATAGTGTCAGTACTGCAAACGATGCTGACACTATTGTGCTTCCATCAGCACTCTGGATAGGAGGGAGTCAAGAAAATACACCAGTTATGTAACTTTCTCTGTGGGTGAATGTGTTAATGCATTATGTTTTTGAGTAACAGCAGGGTTTAAAATCTGATTACCAATAGTTTTACTGAGGGGATCAGAATACCTATTGTCACAGCTTTTTATCAGTAATTTAACATGGAATACAACTGTTAAGATGCTGCATTAAATTTGCAACACAACTCTGTAATTAATGCTAAATAAGTGAAATATACACTTTGTGAAGTATGTTAAGCATTACAATGATAGTTAATTTAAAGTACATTTACATATATATAATTTAAACAACAGTTATTGTAATAAAGTATGACTCAACACAAATATCATTATTATGTGTGCAGGACGGTATATTGTATAAAGTATGTATGGCCCCGATCCTCAACATGCTTTATTGAACTCATTCAAACCAATGCTTAGGGAATAGCTTTACAGCAATAAATACTGGCTTCTAAATATAACCCCAGTAACATAAAAAGTGAAAGTAAAACACACAGAGGCCTGCCATTAATAGAGTTAAACTAATGTTGAAATTTCTATACCTCAACTTATAAAATAAAACTGTTAGCTCTCGTGTGGGACTAACAGCTCATAAACAGAAATTAGCAGTTCAGCCTTCTTTTTAGCCATAGTTTCAATTCTCAGATGCTATATGACACAGTTTGTAAAATGTATGTCCCACCAATCCATTATGTCCCAATTTATATACTTTTATCTACTGCCAACGCAGATTATCAAAAAACATCATGATATATGTCATGTCATATCAGTCTGTCACAAGGGAATATATATGATTACCATCCACCAGACCAGACTGCATAGCCAGAAGTAATGATATGGCCTTTAAAAAGTCATTCAGATATCATCAACCAAATGCATTTGTGTATTTCACAGTAGAATCTGTGTAAATGTACTGATCATCACACATAGCCAAGTCTCACTGTGGTGTAGTTTGAAGTAATCAGACATTTCTTTGCAGGCCATTTATGTGCTTTCTGTTATGTAAATGCAGTTGTCAAGGTTGTTTGTCATTGCACACAGGCTGGTATGCATGAGAAATAAACTGTGTACAATTCCCTGTCATTATTTTAAGATGTTCCTCAAAAGACATTGCAGGTAAAGGCAAGGATGCTCCATTTAGATCCCAGAGGTGGTATGGAATTGAATCTAGGCAATTTGTGGCACTCCTTGCCAAGTGCTGCAGCTGTAGGCTTCTGCATGGGGGCTATTCTGAGTCTCAATACTAGACTGAGGCTTGAAATAGCTTGGCTAAGGCTCTTACCAGTGCAACTGCCATTCTATGTACTGGTTAATAATGTCATCACCATTATTGGGACATAAAATGGCACAAGCAAGACTTGCTTATTGGACAGGAGGCAACATTTCCCAATTTGTTATACCTTGAGTTGTGTAAGTATCATGACCCATCACCACACAATACAATGGAATGGAAAGACAATGCACTTTTCATTATGCTTCGTGTTTCTGTTTGTTTGTTCTTTACGCCTGCTGAAGAGATAGCTAGAAAGAGTGTGGCATATCAGCAATGATTGGCATGCCTCAAAGAGGCACTGCATAAGCATGTTTCAGGTAAGAATTCAAGCAACATCATAATACATCAGAAATATAATTTTACCAAATTTTAGGGCATCCGCCTATATCAGCTTGAGACACAAACAGAGTAGACATAGCACACCTATATATGAAGCCTATATGCCTGCTCCAATAGCTTTTGAACATTGCATTATCCAATGTGTAAATCGATTTATCTGTGAATTCAATTCCAAGCAGCAACAATTGTCTTTTATTACAGAATAATATATAAAATCTGTTTTATGCATTTATTAAAGAATATTAAAGTGTACATCTTTGTAAATGGATGTCTTTAATTGGAGTGCATATAGTATATATGCCATAGTCACCTAACTGTTTGCTTAATGACTATAACAGCACTGAGACTGATTTTTTGACACATTTATAAATCCACTTTCATATCTTGATATGCCAAAGTTTAGCATATGTATGCGTACATATTGTTATACTTTGAAATTTGAAAATGATATGGGATTGATGGTATTTTATATGTTTTCTTTCCCCCTACCCACATCTCTTTTTTAATTATTATTATTTTTTTTCTTTTTCTTTTTAGAAAACTTGCTGCTGCAAAAGAAATGACCACCAGCATAAGGAGCTGGACCTATCACTGAGGACTGAACTGTTATATGTCCACAGGTGGCTGCAGCAGCACCACAGCAGGCAGCACAGATACCCCGCACATCTGGGTCACAACCTATCAGCATTGCCTTCACAGCTCCTACACTACCTGCTCCACTTGCATCAGGTTGCTCTGCCCTGAGTGCTTCAGTACATGAACATGAACTCAGGCATAAACGTGCAGCACCATTAGGCACCCTATTCAACCAAAGCCTGAGTACCAGCTTTGTCCCTGCCAAGTGGAGGACAGCCAATGTCATGCCTATACACAAAGGTGGAGCATCCACCGATCCAGGAAAGTATAGACCCATCAACCTAACCAGCCTGATCTGCAAGGCCATGGAATGGATTATAATGGACCTCATTAACATAGACACTCGAAACCTGCAAACACTTGATCCCACACAGTTTGGCTTTGTTAAGGGGAGATCATGTCTGTTAAATCTGGTCGACTTTTTTGAGACAGTCACCAAAGCCATGGACAAGGGGAAGACAGTGCACATCACCTACCTTGACATGGCCAAAGCCTTTGACACTATTCCCCACTCAGGCATAGTAGAAAAACTGTCTTAACTAGGCATCAATCCATATGTTACCAGATGGGTGGCAAAGTGGCTCACTGCTAGAACCCAGTCAAAGTAGGGGAAGCCACCTCAAGCAGTAGACCTGTAACGAGTGGCATACCCCAGGGATCGGTCTTGGGGCCTCTGTTATTTGGGATATACTTATCTGAGGTGCAGACCAAAACCAGTGGGCTATGGCTGACCAAGTTTGCAGATGATTGCAAGCTGGGTGCAGTCATTAATTTCCCAAGTGATGTGGAAGCCCTCGAAGAGGGTCTCACCCAAACAAATGACTGGTTCAAGAAACATAGCCTCAAGCTGAATGCCAAAAAATTATCATCATCCCCTTTGGGGAGAGTGATGTCCCCACATATTATCACATTAATAACTACATCCTAAGTACTCAATCAATAGTGAGGGATTTGGGCACCCAGGTTGATAGAAACCTGACTTTTGACCACCATATTTCTTCCGTTGTACGGAAAGTTTTCTGCATGGCCCACCTCATAAGTAAGGGTATCTCATCCAGGGACAAATAAGTCATAAGATCCCTGTATTCTTGCCTTATAAGGCCAATTATTGAGTACAACACCTCTTCGGCATATACCTTGCAAAGCACATGCAGCAGTTGGAGAGACCACAGAGGTTCCTCACCAGGAGAATTCAGGGCCTCAAACACCTACCCTACACAGATAGGCTGAAAGCCCTGTGCCTCTACTCAGTTTCATACAGACTCCACAGAGGTGACCTCTATCTGGCATACAAAGCAATTTCAGACTTCGCCTTGATGGGACTGCTGCATATCCGCAAGTCAAGCTCCAATAAAGCAGCCCATATGTATGACCTCAACCTGGCATGTGATATCAATAGGAGTTGTTGGCGGGAAAGATTTGTGTCTCAGAGACTCCCCCATCTGTGGAATAAACTCCTTCTCCATGTCAAGCAAAATACCTCATTATCCCTTTTTAAGCACAACCTGGATAACTAGATGGGAAACAGAAAATACACTCCTGGGATTCCACCTGTTTCCCTGCTGGACAGGGGCTCTGGGTGCTGACTTGTCTAAACATGGGCTAAACTCTTGGCTAGGCTTATAAGGGCCTCAGGACCAGTAGCCTAGTGACCTCCTATGATCCTTTGATCCTATGATGTGGTACCCACTAAGAGTAATACTAGTGCAGGTATTGATGTTGTTACCCATCAGGAGATGACAAGGTTGTTGGAGGACATTATAGAGAAGGGCCTCAGTGCCTAAATATGCAGAATTGAGAGAGTCCTGCATTGAATAGCCAAGTCAATGCCCCATCCAAGACTGAACCGGGTGTCTATGTTAGGAGACAGAGGTGGCAGTTCTCAGGGCCAGGAGTAGATTTTCGCTGTATTTATGCTGTATGCCGCTGTACCTCTGACACCCCCTACCTATTGCTAATCATGTTGTCCACCAACCTTTTGTGTCCATCACTATCCCTGTCTGTGCATTATATTTCTTGTATGTTTACGCCTGTTACTTAACCTACCCTATCTACCTATCGCTCTTATTCATATCCACCTCATAGCCCCTTCAAATGTGTGTGTTTTAACACCTGACATTAGCCATCCTGTGTGGAGTGAAGAGCTAATGATCACGTCAATAGACTATTGATGTAGAGTGCTATGTATTTGAATCCAGTTTTTGGTGTAAAATTATAAATATTATCATTTCTTATTAAATTTTGTCCTATTAAATTATGGTTATGTATGTTATTCCACCAGCAGTAACCTGCTTTGTCCCTTATGTGGTTTACAGCACAATGGTCACGTTATGTAATTATGTGAGACCTCTTTTGCAACATCAAAAGAATGGTTTGGATGGACAGGTATATCTTGCAGAGGATAATGCTGTTTAGGAACAGAATCCTCATCTATATAAAGTTCCTGTACCGTATTCAAGCACAACTTAGATCTATGGATGGAAAACAGAACATTTACCCCATGACTGCCCCCGTACTACTAATGGACAGAGGCAGCTCCTAAATGTTTTATCCCATTCGTGGGTCCATTCAAATTATCTGTGGTATGATCTTAGTTATTCTCATTGGGGTAATATATAATTATCGACCATGGGATCAGAAAGAACAATCTATAATCAAATGGAAAATTTTATATGAGCACAAGAAAGGAAATTGGCTAGGCTTAAAATGGCCCACAAAGGTAGCTAGCCTAGTACTTAGCTATGAACATTTAACCAATCCAAATTTGCTCATACCTTCCCAGCAATAAGTATAAGACATTTGGTTAAATCAAAGATTTAAGTGGTGGCAATTCTACAACACTAGGCACATTTTAAAAGTACTGCTCCTGCACTCATAGAAAGTGGTAGTATTAATTATTTAGCATTCTCATGCATTTCTGAAATATTTGATGTATGACATGATGATGTATGTTATCATATAATGACTATTGTACTCAGTGATGCCATGCAAACAAAAAACAGTTGCATAAGGAACAGTGTAACATGCCATAAACATGTGAACAGTCCTGACATATGAGGACAGTCTAAGTAAGCACCTGTATTATTCATGTAATGCATAATTTACTGCAATGATCATGATGCATGAGCAAATGATGACATAGAAAGTGTTAACATGACAAACATTTGTTTTGAAATTAATCAGAACTGTCTGTATATGTGTAGTCCTTACTGTACAAAGTTTGGAATGGAGTACCGTGGACCACTGTTAGTTCCCATTTTAATTTCAATAACTCAAAAAATAATTATGCATACACAAATACTTTGCCATCAGTTGTGCAAATGAGTTTGCCAGTGGTACACTTTAGGAAGTAGCTTTGACCAAATTAAAAAAATAATAATAATAATGTCAGCTGCTTGCATTATTTCTGCATGTTTTAATAGCTTGTTGCACTCAAGATATGATGAGCTAACTGTGATCTAAACACCACATACTGTGAATTATGCTTGTAGTCCAACACATTGTACTTGCAAATGATGTACAATGGTGTGGGACCTTTGGACACATACTTGCTGAGTGTTACTAAGTATCATACTTTCATAGTTTTAACATGCATATTTTGTATTTACAATGCACATTGTCCAAGCATTGGGAAATATTGACAGTGACAGAACAGATAATGAAGATTTGCATACAAAGATCTTAAGCTGAACAGTCAGGAACTCTTGATTGTCACTCCACTATTCCACAGCTGTGATTATCATCCGTCACTGACATGATCAACACACCATAACCTGAAACAGTTACATCTCAATCACTCTATCACAATGTCCATGAATACAGAGAAATATAGCTTATCTGAGCTGTACATAATTACTTGTGCTCAACATATTGCTGTTTTTTTATCTACTTTTCAAGATGCGTTCCTTTTCACCCAAATATGTGACACACTATCTTCTCTGCAAAACAGTAATGAAGTCATCCTTATAAAGTACAGTATCTCACACTAAAAGTCAGAATTCTCTTGCTTTGCTTGCAGTGGATATGACATAATCTAGACTGTGTAGCAAGGAAGGTGTTTGAAAACAACAGTAACTCATTAATATGAATGTGTGTATGTGTGTCTATAGTGCTAGGTGGAAATGGCATCACCGACAGATCACGTGAAAACTTCCACTTAAGGCAAATATATACAGTGTGGAGAGCACACTGTTACTCATTTAATGCAAACAATTGTTCTGCAATACACTGATGATGTGATGTCATCCTTTCAAATACGCACCATTTCACTCTTGTAATCACACTTCACTGGCTGGCAGCTGATAGTATGTCTTCTGGACTGTGTAACTAGATAGGTAGATAGATCAAGGATGGAACATTGGCACAGCAGATAGTATTGTCACCTCACCACAGCAAGAGGTCCCCAGGTTCAATTCTCAGCTTGAGTGTCTTCAGTGCGGAGTCTTCATGTCATTCCCATATTTACATGGGTTTGCTTTGGGTGCTCCAGTTTTCTCCCACATTCCAAAGACATGCAGTAGGTAGATTCAGCATTCTAAATTGGCCATAGGTATAAGTGTGTGTGGATGAGTGTGTGGTGTAGAAGAACTACCATGGCACAGCTAGCCACATGATGGTGTAACCCTTGGCACTAGATGATTGCCACTGTTGAAATGACACCCTGATCCTGTGAGCAAAAATGGGAAAAGGGGTTGTGGATGGCTGAATGGATATGTAGGTGGACCAAATCTAACAGTGCAGTGAATTACTAGTGTGACCATGTGTGTCTGTTGTACTAGGCAGGAATAGTATAACTCATCATGTGCACACTTACACTCAGGAGAAGGTTTTACAAAAGGAGAGGGCTCCCCCATCAATTTCTAACCATCTTAACACAAGCAGTTGCTCTATAATACACATACTATGTCATCCTTCCAAATATGCACTCCCTTATGTAATTAGATGTCTCCTGTGGGGATTGCAGATGATTCTAGGTACTCTAGATTGTATAACTAGATAGGTATGTGGTTCAAATTCAGCACTGAGTTACTAGTTTGAGCCTGTGTTTCTGTTCTCAGGTAGGAATGGTTTCACTCAAAGATCTGATGTTTACCTTTACAATGAGAGATGAATATCTCACAATTTTTAATCCCTTTTAGCACACACATCTCATTTGTCAGTACATATCGGTGTCATCCTTTCAAATGTGGTCTATCTCACACTTAGAATCAAACTTTTCATTTGGTACTTGTGATTCATGCAGTGTACTCTACTTTGTGACACTAGATAGGTAGGTGGTGTCAGTGCAGACATTAATTCTTAGACTCAGTTATATCACTATGCATGTAAATTGACATGTAGGTAGGAATGCCATCATCTACAGATCTGATATCTAGATGTATAGCCAGCCAGGGTTGTTCCACTACTTTCTATCCCTCTTAGCCCAGACAATTGCTATAATAAATACTGATTAGGACATTTGTTGTGATGTGCTTTATCTTACCCTTGTAACAAGACTTCTCATGTGACACTAGGAAATGCAACAATGTTCTCTAGCTTTTAGACTTAGTTAAGCATGAGTTTGAATACGACATTCTCTGAATTTTGTGAGTGAATGTGCCTCTTTAGTCATGTGCTTCTACAGTCATAGAGATGACTGCACTATCCAAAACATGTGGTTGTGTAACCTGCCATAATATAAGACATTGACACAGAAAGACAACTCACACCACTGTTTGAATCAATTTTAAGCCACACATATGCCCTGAAACACAATGCTGATGTCATGCCTTCAAATATGCTAAGTCTAACAGTTGTAGTAAGACTTTTCCAGTGATGAGAGCAGTCAGTACAATATCCTGTAGCTTGTGCAGCTAGACAGGTAGGTGTTCAAAACTAGCAGTAACCAAGAAGTATGAGTTGGTATGACTTTTGTTCTGGGGAGGAATAGTACCCACTACAGTCCTAATCTGCACAGTTAAAGTAGGAGAGGGTTTCTCCATCAGTGTCAGTCCCTTTAGCCCAAGCAACTACAGTGATGATGTCATACCTTGACATTTGTTCTGTCTTATTGCTCTATGACTTCCCTTGTGGTGCATGCAGTTAATATATAGTTCTGTAGATTATGGACTTACACAGACAGCTGCTAAAATCCAGCAAAATATATCATAATAGGAGTGTAGTGAGATGAAACAGTAACACATCCAACATTGCAGCAAAATATGCTTCTTTCTGTGGCATCAATGATTGATACATATCTCTTTGTGGTCTGACCTCTGGCATGTGTTCAAATCTGGCAAGATGTAACTGTTCAGTAAGTCAGACAATGCTTATAGGCATTATTTTGTTCCCTAAAAATAATGCTTTGCATTCCATGACTTAATGGAAACATTTGCATATGCATTTTATTATTTTGTTCACAATACAGGGCTTTAAAAACAATAATGGCTTATTCATCAGTTCTTGATGTGTGCCATGCTTCAAGGTTTTGGCAAAGTATGAGTGGACCTGTGTTATGATACTTTCTTGTGGATTTCTCATGGGTAGTTGATGTTATTGCAGTCATCATTGCACTTACTTATGAGCATGCCCAGAATAATCATGTATGAACTGTGTGCTGCTTAGCAAATGGACCATTGAGTAATCAATGTTATTTGATATTTATTGTCTTTTGTTCTTCTTTGTCAAAACTTAATACAATTATTATAAAATAGGTAATGCTTGAATATGGACAAGGATGGAGTTTGTTTTATTTTGATAGGTTGTCTGTTCTAGAGCAGTTATATCCTCTTTGAGATATACTTGTCCCTCCAAAGCATTCTGTTGATGTTGCAAAAGACGATCCCTAGACTGAGTATTTCTTATGCCATTTGATTTTCTTGTATGGAATGTGATATGCAATAGGTCCAACAGAACTCGGTTGGAGGATGTCTTGTATAACAGACACAGGTCACCTCTTACCAGTCTGTTGGAGTATAACCACATTGTTTAAGCCCTGTATCCTTTAATAAAGTGTCTCTTAGGGTGTTCCATTTGTTGCATGTGTCTGGACAGATACATATTAAAGGGGGCATTATACTCAATTATGAACTTATTGAGGGCTGCAAAAAGGGTGACAATAACATCTCTAGATCGAGACACAATCCCTCTATTTATAAGCTGTGCAATATGGAAGGACATTCTTATGGCAGTGTGCACATGATGGTCAAGAGTTAGGTCACTGTCCACATAAAAAATCCCCAAAAGTGAGTGAACCATTATGGGTGTTTTGTCAATGTGGAGGTTTCCCAGGGAAGACAGCTTCTTAAATGATACAATAATGCATTTTTTGGCATTTGGTTTCAGTCCATGATTTTGGCATGAGTTATTTATTTTGTTCTATCCTTCCTTTAGGATGGGTAAGTTATTTGGGGATTCAATGCCAGCTCCAGTATGCAGTCATTTGTAAACTAAAACAGCTAGATCCCTTTAGTATTGTTGGCTGCTTCAGAATTTTAGTTCAGACTTGCCAAATGTGCATTGTTACTAGTTAATCAAGTAACAGAATCCTTTCCTGTCTACATAATTAGCTTAATTCCTGCTGCCACCATGCACTGAAAAGGCTCATATGGGATATTGTGCCAATACCTCACTAAGAAACTACTACTACAATAAATTTGCATGTAGAAAGGAAAGTGTGATATTAGGTGTAATGAAAACATTATCACCATGCTCCCAGTAATACTAAATTCATCTATGTATTTATGATGGGACTTCTTCCTTTATGTGTAGCTAATGCAAAGCCAAACAACAGTACCTGTTGTCTAATTGACAGGAAATGCACCCCCTCCTTTGCTGTTCATAGCAGAGAGCCTCTGTCTTGGTTGGATACAAAACGACAACTGGTAACATAAGCACTTAGTGCTTTCACCCGTCAGCATGTCGGGCATCATCAGAGTGTAAAAGGCACCTAATCCATTCAACTTTTGTAACTTGTTACACTAAAATGCACCACCCCAAATATTTGAAAAACCCAATCGCAATCCTTCAATTAAAACCTATGCGTAAATACAAATAAATAACATCAACATTGCTTACTTCTACAAACTTGTTAAAATAGCATTATTAACCCCTAAATTCATTATTATATAAAAAATATTACTTAATTTGAATATTTTAAAATATTATATAAAAATAACACTGTACGCAAATACAATGTGATCTAAGTTTCAAAATACTAGCAATAGAAATGTGTTCATTTATACCAGGTAATCTAGCAGCATCAAGCATCAATTGCCATAGACATTCTTTAACCTCTGAAAGAGTCTTGTCATCCCCACCTTTTTCATTACACGGAACCCGATAAATCACAAAAAATAAAAACTTTTTAAAATCATTGCATTTTGTACTATGCATGTAAAGAACACTGGTCACTTTCCTGTTCCTAATGTCCCTATCATGCTCTAAGATCCTTACTCATAATTTCCGAATGGTCTTTCCTATGTAAAATGTGGGGCAACTTATGTAGGTACCGATGCATATGACCATCTTCATGCTGCAATTGAAAACTCCGGGGCATCTGATGGTTCTCCCATAATTATGCACTATAACATATGGCCCATCATTAATAAATTTACATGTACTACATGTACCACATTTTTTCATCCTTGACATCCTATACATGTTTGAATCCACCCCACCTTCCAATAACTTTTTTATGTTTTTCCCTTTGCTTTAAACAAAATCTGGCCCATTACCCAGAATGTCCCTCAATTCATAAATAAATACAGTTTGCCAAGTTTCCTGTATAATTAGTGTAATCTTGCAGGCCACCTCATTGACAGGTAATATCATGGCCCTTGCCCTGTTGTCACTTATCTCGTGTTTGTCGGATTGTATACTGTTGACTGTAATGTCTTTTAAAAGACCACCTTTTAATATTGGTTTAAAAAGTGTATTTCTTTTTGTCCCCCTTCCTCACTTATTTTAATCAAACTATCATAGGGATATCCTCTTTCTACAAACATATCCATCAATGGGTTTAACTCAATCTTATATTGTTTATCTTCACTCACTAGTCTGGACAGTCTCACCATCTGCCCTTCATGATGTTTTTCTTCTGGAAGTTCGGGTGGCAACTGTTAAAATGTAAAAAGGAATTTGAGTAAGTCTTTTTTTAGAAAATATTAGACTTTATGACCCCTTCCTCCTTATAAAGCAAAATTTCCAGATATTCACATTTTGATTCATGGACCATACTAGTAAATTTCAAAAAAAGATGTTGTTGTTCCAGTATAGTCAACAAATTCATGTACCTCCTCAGAAGTTCCCTTCCAGAAAATCAATATATCATCTAAAAAACGTAAATACAAAACTATTTTTGACATGCATTTAGAGGTGAATACGCATTCTTTTTCTCATTCCACTAATGCCAACTTCGCATATACTGGGGCACATCTGGCCCCCATGGCCACCTCAGTGGTTTGTTTATAGTATTCACTATCAAAGATGATATAATTGTTAAGTAAGACAATTCCCATCAAATCTGCCAATAACCTACGCTTGACAGTATGTAAATCACCATATTTCAAAAGGCATTTGTCAAGCATTTCTAGTCCTTTATTGTGTGGTATATCTGAAAATAAATTTATCACATCAACAGTCACCATAATAAATTCCTCAACCAACATAGTGTCTCTAATCACATCTAAACAATGCCAGGAATCTTTCAAAACATGAGGCAGTTGCTTTAAAATGTGTTTGCAATGAAAATCCACATATGAAGCCATTGCTTCCATTTTCGAACCTTTAGCAGAAACTATAGGACGAAACGGTGGTTCGTTTAAATTTTTATGGATTTTTGGTATACCAAAAATGGAGGGAATAATTGGTAATTCGACCATCAAATACTCATAGTCATCCTTACCTACTACTCCCTCCATTAACATCTCATGCAACTGCCAATCAATTGTTGTGTATGCTTTAGATATTTCATATCTTGATACTCTTGCATACGTATTAATGTCATTTAACATTTCCAACATTCTAGCTGAATAATCCATGTTAGTCATAATCACAACCCCTCCCCCCTTGTCAGGCTTCATCACCCGATACAAATTTGTAGAGGTTAATTCCCTTAAACAAAATCTTTCCCCCTCAGTCAAATTGTCCATACCCATTTTTGTGGTGTCAATACACCTAGATATCTGTGATTCAAATAATTGTTCAAAAATGGTACCATGGTGTTACTCGGGGGGAATAAATGTACTAGAGCATTTTAGGGTAAACCTGTTGTAAAACCTAGGGTTGGGGTTGTTGGAAAAAAAGACTTTCAAGTTCAACTGCCTGATATACAGCTTTAAATTGATTAATATCCTACCAATATCATATCTATAAGTAGGTACTTGGGAAAAGCCTTTTCTAAAAAGAGCACATTAATCACCAGAAAGTTGCAAAGTTGTAAAATTATATATAGCTGTATCAACATCTCTAATAACATTATATTTAATTTCTTTCATTCTGTCATCATTTACACTTTCAATCAAATCACTTAAACATGAAAACAAATCAGAAAAAGAGCCCTTCATAAAATCAACCTGCAAATCACTGTTAACATCAAACTATTTGGTCCATTCTCAAAATTGACATCAGTATGTTCACCATAAATAGTGTAGCTCACACTATTGTCAACTTCCAGTTCTAGTCCATTAACCATCATAGTTTCGTCAACACACAAAAGACATTCATCATCACAATTCAGTGTGTAGTTCACAGCATTGTTTAATAATTCCTGTTGCCCCCCTGAAAGCGTCACTGATTTGAATAATAAGTCTGTCCCCTTCTCCCATGATTTTTGTATCCCTGTTGTTGTTGAGCTTGGTTCCGCTCCCAGAGTCTGTCTGAATGCATTTACAAACTACACAAAAAATTTTTGTGCAGCATGCCATGTTTGTAACAAGCATTATGCACAAGGGGCATTGAAACCTAAGCAAGGGAGTTTCCCTACACCACCGTATCTGTTCCATACTATCTGTATGGATATTATAGAGCTGAACAAATGTGAAAATAAGAAGTACTGCCTTGTCATTATAGATATATTTTCCAAATGGGTGGAAGCTTTTCCAACTAAAAATCCAGATGCAGCTACTGTTGCAAAAGTCCTCGTTAAAGAAATTATTCTTAGATTTGGCATACCGGAAAAGATTTATAGTGACAATGGCACACACTTTGTAAATCAAACTATACAACAATTGAGCCATTACTTTGGGATTTCTCTGAAAAAACATTGTGCATACCACCCCCAATCTGCAGGATTAGTAGAGAGGCACAATGGAGTTTTGAAAAATAAGCTTAGGAAATTGATTAGTGAGACACAAAAGAACTGGGTGGACTGTCTACCTCTGGCACTGTTGAGTATGAGAACTGTTCCAAATGTAAAAGGGTTAACTCCTTTTGAAATTCTGTTTGGGAGGGCATATTATACACCTCAGTGGAAACCTCTCATGCCTGCAGACCAGGAGGCTGACAGTTCACTTGCAGAGTATATGAGGTGATTTTTGAATAACAAAATTCCGTTTCAGATAAAGAACAAACCAGACCATCGGAAGCAGCAATAGTCCCAGGCACGTGGGTCTGGGTGAAGGTCATGAAGAAAAACAATTGGAGTTCTCCAAAGTGGGAAGGACCATACCAGGTGCTACTGTCAACAGCCACTGCAGTCAAGATCGCAGAGCGTGTGTCCTGGATTCATTTGACACACTGTAAATTGGTTAAGAACTTTGAACTGGACAAAAACCTTGTTACTGTTGTACAACGAGAATAAAATGACCAGGTATAGAGTAAACAGAGATGCAGAACAACCTCAGAAAATTTGCATGATTATTCTGATAGCTATACTGATAACAATGATCTTTTTGCTGTGGCCTTTCCTTTTTCCAGCCACGCAAGTTGAACTGAACAAACGTGATGCATTACTCATAGACTGGCATCCAAACTTTAACACGTACCAAGCAATTAAATATGTGTATGCTGAAACTTTTAATGTTTCGAACTGCTGGATTTGCACAGCTATACCAACAGCATATGGGGGATTATTGATGACTGCTGTCCCCCTAGGGGTCAATGAGACCTGGGAAAACTTGATTTTTGATACTACACCTGTGAAATCACAAGACAAAATAGCATTGTACCTACCTGTTACACAAAAAGGGATTGTATGTTTTTATAAAAATGACACTATTCAGGTGGGTTGGAGCAATTGCAATGTGACTGTTTCTTATAAATGTTATATTAAGGCCAGTAAGGCAAAAACTATTTGTGATACAAACTATGATGCATATTTTGAAAAGATGCATAGAAGTGTTAGTGAAATACAACATAATCCTGTTCTTTTAAATCAGCTTTCTATTATTGATAAGAAAATGTTTCATGCAGGGCAAGCTTATATCAATACTAAAGTAGAGAATTGTTATTTTGTTTGTGGGAAAAAGGCATATAAATGGCTACCTGAGAATTGGTCCGGCAGTTGTTTTTTGGGTTACCTGGTTCTGGCCATACGACACACTGCAGCTTTGCCTCAGGGAAAAATTCAAAATGTCAGCGAGGTCAGCAGTAATCCTAGAAGTCCAATCAAGAGACCTGAGAATCCAGTGGGACGAATCGAAGCAGGGTGGAGAAACCATAACTCCGTGAAAAACAAAGATAAACTGACACACATGGACTTGAGTGACACCATTATATCGTGAGCAGGCATAGCCCCTGCATATGGTGCAGTGAAATTGATTTGGGAACTGAGAAAACTGTCTAAACGTCTCGAACTTATGAGCAATGCAACTTTTTCTGCTCTCGAATTAGTGACTGCTGAACTAAATGCTATGAGAACTGTGGTACTTCAAAACCGCATGGCTCTTGACTTCACCCTAGTGGCGTGAGGTGGTACGTGCACTTTAATCAAAGAAGAATGCTGTTCATATATTCCTGACAACCAGCACAAGATAAATGACCATCTTGAGGTGATCCAGCAAGTGTCAACCATGACCAAACCAGGCCCAAACCCTGTGACGGACTTTTTCCAGAATTTGTTTGGGGGTGGGGTTCCATCCTAATAAACATCCTGATTGCCATTTATGTGGGATTACTCCTATTAGGAGCATGCATTTGTTCTGGTATTCCCTGCATGAAAAAGTTAATCAAAGATTTTATAGACATGTCAGTTTCTGAGACTTTGTATCAAAGTACTGAAATTGAAGAGTTGCTGAAAAGTGAAACACTTTCATAAGTCTAAACTGAATGACTCTCTTAACTGCAAATCCTGAATGGAAGAGGCTAGGAGAAGAAGCAAACTGTTTATGCTTTTGAAAATAGAATTAAAAAGTATTAACAGGGGGGAAATGTTAGAAAAATATGAATTAATGTGTGTGCTTAATGCTAATTAGAAGCTAAAAGAGTTAACATGTTTTTCATTCTATTTTATATACACTATTTTATATACAGCTTAGTTTTATATGAGACTAAAAGATGCTTTTGAAACTGCAGTGTGCTTTCTGAAATTTGCAAGATGCCCTCTGACCTAGTAACTGCTAGCACAGTGAAATTCATGTTTATGCCTTTTGGAAATGTACTTGAAAAACAGGTGATTATCTGCTAGGTCAGGAAGCAATGAATGAACAATGCTATATTCTATAATGTTATGATTTTGAACAATTAGCTCTGTTCGTGGTATGAGAACATGCACAGCTGCAGAAGAGAGAGATAAAGATGGACAAAGAACTGTTGAAGAAATGAACTGCAATCTATATTTGCTTTGTGCTCAAATTAGCCGTAGTACCTTGAATGGTAACATTACATATATCTAACCGGTGGTAGCCAAGGCCACGTTGTTTTTCTTAGGAGGTTTCTCACAAAAATTGATAGTACAAGCAGAAAAGCATGAAAACAACTGCTATGTAATGATGATGTTAAAACTTGTGATCTACTACGTCAGCTTGGTAGGCAATGTCTTATTAGAAAATGTATAAAAATGCTGGTATTTCCTGATCCTAGTTAGACAAACTCTGTATTAGCACGTTTTTGTCTCATTGCTGCAAGATTAAAGTGCCTTAACCTGAACCTACCGTGTACTGATAATTTTTTAAGTATATTTTTCCTTTGACAGGGCTCTTTTTCTGATTCGTTTTCATGTTTAAGTGATTTGATTGAAAGTGTAAATGATGACCAAATGAAAGAAATTAAATGTAATGTTATTAGAGATGGTGATACATCTATATATAATTTTACAAATTTGCAATTTTCTGATGATTACTGTGCTCTTTTTAGAAAAAGGCTTTTCCTACGTACCTACTTATAAATATGATATTGGTAGGATATTAATCAATTTAAAGCTGTATATCAGGCAGTTGAATTTGAAAGCCTTTTTTTCCAACAACCCCAAACCTAGGTTTTACAACAGGTTTACCCTTAAACACTCTAGTACGTTTATTCCCCCCCCCCCCCGAGTAACACCATGGTACACATTTTTGAACAATTATGTGAATCACAGATATGTAGGTGTATTGACACCACAAAAATGGGCATGGACAATTTGACTGAGGGGGAAATATTTTGTTTAAGGGAATTAACCTCTATAAAATTGTATTGGGTGATGATGCCTGACAAGGGGAAGGGGTTGCGATTATGACTAATATGGATTATTCATCTAGAATGTTGGAAATGTTAAATGACATTAATACGTATGCAAGAGTATCATGATATGAAGTATCTAAAGCATACACAAAAATTGATTGGCAGTTGCATGAGATGTTAATGGAGGGAGTAGTAGGTAAGGATGACTATAAGTATTTGATGGTCGAATTACCAATTATTCCCTCCATTTTTGGTATACCCAAAATCCATAAAAATTTAAACAAACCATCGTTTTGTCCTATAGTTTCTGCTAAGAGTTCAAAAATGGAAGCAATGACTTCATATGTGGATTTTCATTGCAAACACATTTTTAAAGCAACTGCCTCATGTTTTGAAAGATTCCTGGCATTGTTTAGACGTGATTAGAGACACTATGTTGGTTGACGAATTTATTATGTTGACTGTTGATGTGATTAATTTATTTTCAGTTGTACCACACAATGAAGGACTAGAAATGTTTGACAAATGCCTTTTGAAATATGGTGATTTACATACTGTCAAGCTTAGGTTATTGGCAGATTTGATGGAAATTGTCTTACTTAACAAATATATCATCTTTGATGGTGAATACTATAAACAAACCACTGGGGTGGCCATGGGGGCCAGATGTGCCCCAGTATATGCGAACTCGGTATTAGTGGAATGGGAAAAAGAATGGGTATTCACCTCTAAATGCATGTCAAAAATAGTTTTGTATTTACGTTTTTTAGATGATATATTGATTTTCTGGAAGGGAACTTGTGAAGAGGTACATGAATTTGTTGACTATATTGGAACAACAACATCTTTTTTGAAATTTACTAGTACGGTCCATGAATCAAAATGTGAATATCTGGACATTTTGCTTTATAAGGAGGAAGGGGTCATAAAGTCTAATATTTTTAGAAAAAAGACTTATTCAAATTCCTTTTTACATTTTAACAGTTGCCACCCGAACTTCCAGAAGAAAAACATCATGAAGGGACAGATGGTGAAACGTTCCAGACTAGTGAGTGAAGATGAACAATATAAGACTGAGTTAAACAAATTGATGGATATGTTTGTAGAAAGAGGGTATCCCTATGATAGTTTGATTAAAATAAGTGAGGAAGTGGGGACAAAAAGAAATACACTTTTTAAACCAATATTAAAAGGTGGTCTTTTAAAAGACGTTACAGTCAACAGTATACAAACCGACAAACACGAGATAAGTGACAACAGGGCAAGGGCCATGATATTGCCTTTCAATGAGGTGGCCTGCAAGATTAAACTAATTATGCAGGAAACTTGCCAAACTGTATTTTTTAATGAATTGAGGGACATTCTGGGTAGTGGGCCCGAATTTGTTTATAGCAAAGGGAAGAACATAAAAAAGTTATTGGAAGATGGTGTGGATTCAAACATGTATAGGATGTCAAGGATGAAAAAATGTGGTACATGTAGTACATGTAAATTTATTAATGATGGGCCAAACGTTGTAGTGCATAATTACGGGAGAACCATCAGATGCCCCGGATTTTGCAACTGCAACATGAAGATGGTCATATACATCTCTATCTGCATGAGTTGCCCCACATTTTACGTAGGAAAGACCATTCAGAAATTAAGAGTAAGGATCTTAGAGCATGCTAGGGACATTAGGAACAGGAAAGTGACCAGTGCTCTTTACATGCATAGTACACAATGCAATGATTTTAAAAAGTTTTTATTTTTTTTGATTGAATGGGTTCCGTGTAATGAAAAAGGTGGGGATGACAAGACTCTTTTAGAGGTTAAAGAACTTCTATGGCGATTGAGGCTTGATGCTGCTAGATTACCTGGTATAAATGAACACATTTCTATTGCTAGTATTTTGAAACGTAGATCGCATTGTATTTGAGTACAGTCTTATTTTTATATAATATTTTAAAATATTCAAATTAAGTAATATGTTTTATATAATAATGAATTTAGGGTTAGGGGTTAATAATGCTGTTTTAACAAGTTTGTAGAAGTAAGTAATGTTGATGTTATTTATTTGTATTTACACATAGGTTTTAATTGAAGGGTTGTGATTGGATTTTTCAAATATTTGGGGGGTGGTGCATTTTAGTGCAACAAGTTACAAAAGTTGAATGGATTAGGTGCCTTTTACACTCTGATGATGCCCAACATGGTGAACGGGTGAAAGCGCTAAGTTTTTATGTTACCAGTTGTCGTTTTGTATCCAGTAAAGCGTTAAAACTTCCTTGGAGTTGATCAGTGGTTGTTTTACTAGTATCTAGTGTGTCAAAGTTCTATTTAGCCTCTGTCTTGGAACTTCAGCAATCAGAAGACAATTTGCCTTAGCCAATTCCTATTCTTTCTAAGAGGTGTTTGCTGCACTGTGGTCTCTCAGATACAGCTAGGTTCTTCAACTGCAGGCCGCGAGACTTAGAGTATTTGTCCTAGAGAGAAATGACAATAAATCTTTGTTTCTGTGCACTCTTTAATAAAGAACAAAAACAGACTGCACTTTCTTTGGTGATTCTTGGAGGTCTTCCAGTTTTGCTTGCAAAGTTTTTTAGTTTGTCACAATGCTCCCTCATCACTGTTTTACATTACTGTAAATATCATCCATTTATCCTTTTTGCCAATACAAGAAAGGTGACTTTAGCATATATAGCTTTAGTACCTTCCCTGTAAGGAGTATTCTCTAATAGAACTTTAGCAGCCATACACTGAAGTATTTGGGTGAAAATGACTATTCTGTTTGCCAAGTTTCCTTCTATACTCATAGCAGACTGAAGTTTTGGCATGATTTTTACTCTAAAACCCCCCCATCATCATTTTGGCCCAATAAAAACAATATGAGCTTTTCTATAAATAATCCATTCCTTCCTATTTAATCAACCCATAATTATTCAACCCCAGAAACCTTGACAGGTAACAACTTAAAACAGCAACAATCTCATGGCTGGAAAAAAGAATTATAGAGGACAAGCCATTCTATACCTCCTGCCATGGAGGAAAGTCTCACATTCCAAGCAATGGAACTTTTTGAGGTAACTATATACAGCAATAATACTCCCAAGATCACATAATATTATCTGTGGAGTGATGACAACCTGAACCCCCTGGCATGGGGGCTAGCCCCTTTATGCTAAATATATTCTAACTCAAACGTTACACAAACTTGGAGAGGAGTGATAAAATGATTCAAAAACAAACTCAACTTCTCAGTGTTCTTCAAGTTTTACTGCCATTACAAGAAAGCAGAGACCTTTCAATGATGATGGTTTGAGTGCCGAGTTAAAGAGCACAAGCAAGCAGTAGGTTTGCCAGTACCAACAATGACAAAGACCATCATAAATTACTTTCTATATTATTACATGACCAAATAAGTTAATTTAAACTTAAAAACTGCATGAGATTTTTTGAATAAAGAAAATGTTAGATTAGCCCCACAGCTCTCATGAATAATCATACAGTTGCTAGTTTAAGCAATTTAACGCTAATCTGCTGAAAAGGGTAAATATTGGTGCAGCTCAGTGGCTGAAGCAAGCACTAGCTGAAATATAAATAAAGGCTACTTTGTTCCTGCATCAAGAACAAGTTGGCTCAGTGTCCTCTAAATAGTAAAATATGTCACTCTCCAGTATTGCATCTCCCCTTTTGGTTATGAGATAATGCAGTTTTATCAGTGCTTACAAAACTTTAAATACCATCTAAAGTAATTTTCCTAGGCAAATAACTTTTCTACTACTGTTGAAATGGCCTATGTTTCCAGCTATTAACTGTGAAAAGTTCTAATCTCTACCAAGTTAATCTACTGTTGCTCTCTTTGCTGAAACTTGCAACATTTTTAGAGCAATTTATGCCTGTTTTGCAAAATGTTCTGACAAAATTCATTGTAGCTAACCTTTCCCATCAGTCAATGTAAAAATATATAAGAATAATATATATATATATATATATATATATATATATATATATATATATATATATATATAGATATAGATATAAATCCAAAACTAATAAACTAAGAAAGGACCACACATAATTTTATACATAATTTTCTATGTCTGGTTCAGTTGAGATTAATTTGC
This sequence comes from Protopterus annectens, assembly GCF_019279795.1. Classification (NCBI taxonomy): domain Eukaryota; kingdom Metazoa; phylum Chordata; order Ceratodontiformes; family Protopteridae; genus Protopterus; species Protopterus annectens. The sequence continues at coordinate 1,035,091,225 of NC_056731.1, read as the reverse complement.
TGGTATCTTAGTTAAATGTATCATAGGTTCATAGGTTCAAAAGAAGTTACTAGACTAGCAGCCCTAGAGCCTTTACAAGCCTAGCCATGTTAATTCCAAGCATCCCCATTTGTAAATTAATGTGAACAATGCAGATTTCTTCTAGGAAGATACGATTAAAAGGAACTGAAATGTAAACATAGCTTTTATCTCCTGCTCAGGGGAAAAAGACTCAGTCAATACTTTGGTTGTTGGGTACAGCTGTAAGTCTACTGGCATCCTGAGTAATCCCCAACAATATAGGTTCATAGGTGTGTACTAGGCTAATGGCCCTGGGGCCTTTACAAGCCTAGCCATAGGCTTACCCTAGCATAGTGCCACCCGACCTTAGTTCCCAGTGCTTCTGTCGAGTAGAACCAGTGGAGTTATCCCCGGGGTGAATTTTCTGTTTCCTATCCACTCATCAAGATTTCTTTTGAAGAAGGTCAGCGAGGTGATCTGCTTGACATGCACATGAAGTCTGCTCCATAGCATGGGCAGTCTCTGGGTTATGAACCTTTCCCTCCAGCATGTTCAGTTAATTGTGGTAATAAGGTTGAGGTCTCTGGAGCATGTGGTGTGGAGGGATTGGGATTTCTTTAGATGTAGCATTTCTAACAGAGTTGGGTAAGATACGGCTTTGTAAGTTAAGCTGAGTTCACCTCTAAGTAAGCAATCTGAGACAGAATAGTTGGAGTTTTTTGAGTCTGTCCATATAGGTCAAGTGTTTAAGGCTTAGGATCCTCTTTGTTAAGTACTTTTGCAGCCTCTCCAGTTGTTGCAGGTGTCTAGTGAGGTACATGCCAAATGGGACATTGTACTTGATGATTGATCTAATGAGGGAAGAGTAGAGGGAAACAAGGTTTACTATCAAAATATCAAAAATAAATTAATTGACACTCATGTAGTCTAAATTCAAAACATCGAAAGTCAGTTACTCTAACTCACATTAATCGACGTTTATTAGTCCATAAAGTAGTTGCAGTCAGCATTACAAATTTCGTACAAACGTTCGTCATCTTAATGACATGATGTTAATGTAACTGCATGCAATTTTAAGCATGGGTACAATTTAAAAGGACAGCTACATTAATATGAAGGCAGCTATAGCTGGACATAAAAGATTAAACGTCTGCGCATCAGTAGGTGAGTAAAACCAAACCACCACTGTGCAAATATATGGAAAATAGATATGTAAGCATACTTTTACATGTATTCTATATGTAGGTAAACTTTACAAAGTGAATATGATGGACATCAGAGATACAACTCCAGGTATAGTTGGATCCACTTACACTACCACCGAAACTCAGAAAAGGAAAAAGCTATTAAATATCGATGGCTACCAGTACTACTTAGAAAGAAGTAGAGGTAGTAGAAACTACTGGTGTTGTGGGAGAATCTATATCCAAAGGTGAAAGGCTGCTAAAAGCTACTTGCCGTTTTCATGGTCCTAGTTTAGAAAACTTTGAGGAAGCGCAAGTTTGGTGTAGTATACAGAGACGTGCTAAAACAAGTCAGGAGGATCCTTGCAGAATTGTATCTGAGGTAATGGCCAGCACCTCAACAGCTATAGTGACCACCTTACCCAATACAGATGCCTTGAAACAGACTGTGCGAAGACTCCGCAGAAAGTCTAGAGAAGTTCAAGGATCTGAAAAGATTATAATATAGGATTTAACAGCTAATATATTGCCACTTAAGTCAGGGTCATTCATAATAAGTTGTGGTGAATATACTGAAAATACTCCACCAGCTGTCATTATTACAACTGTAACTAACTTGCATACACTATATTCCTGTGAAGTTATTCTAATAGATGGTACATTCCCATTAAACACCCGAGAATGTAAGCAGCTTTATACTGTCAATTGTAATTTACATGGAAATATTACTGTAAGGTATTTCCAGCAGTATATGGTGTACTAACATCTAAATCTGAACAAATCTATGACTACTTTTGGAAATTGTTATTGCAACTATGTCAAGAACATGGGTTGCTGTTCAAGCCTGCAATAGTTTTGAATGATTTTGAAAAATCTGCAGTGAATAGTGTGAAACAAAATGTACCAGATTCCCATACATTAGGTGGCTTGTTTCATTTCTGTCAAATTATTTGGCGTCAAGTACAGAAAATAAGGCTAACTGTAGAATTTGGTAATGATATCCACTTTGTGTCTTTGTGTAAACAAATACCATCATTAGCATTTGTACCACCAAATTATGTTACAGAAACATTCAGTCTTATTCAGATTGAAATGCCTGCTCATGGAAAACCATTATGTGAATTTTTCAAAACGAATTACTTAGTAGGCAGACCACGGTGAAGTGGCATGAGACAAGCTTCTACCGAACACATTCCACCACTGTTTGAAGTGGCTTTTTGGAACCAGTCACATACATCTTCCATGGGATATCCATGCACTCAAAATAGTGTTGAGGGCTGCCATAGGAGGATGAGGAGTGTGCTTGGAAAGAAACAACTGCTTTTACATGATGTGCTACATGGCATATGCTTGGAACAGAACCATGTTGAAGAAATGAAGGGTAGAATGATGAGCTGTTTACCTTCATCGCCAAAACATAGATGCCTTGTAGACAGGGAGGAGGCATTTCTAAGATTGCTTCAAAAGAGAAATGATTTCAACCCTAAAGGTTTTGTGGAACTTGTTGCTAAACATTGCAGCTTTTAAATTTTGATGTACATCTTGTACATATAATTTCAGCTATTAATCTTTGTCAAATATGTAATTTGTTAAAGAGGTCTGTATGACTTAACAACTGTTAATGGAAAAGCAGCAAGATTTTCTGTGGAATATGTTGGGTGTACAGTACCATTTACAGTGTTTCAGTTTCACGTTCAAAGAGACTACAAGGAAATTTCACTGTCACATGGAAATATTGTGGTGTTTCTATTATTTGATTCACCATTTATGTTTTTATGGTTTCTCAGCTTGGGATGATCGTTTCACAGTTTGCGGTACTTCAGCAAGTTAAAAACAAAAAAAGTCAACGGTAACATCGACACAAGAATTTCAAATGTTTTTGTCAATCTTATAACCTTCTTAAATGCATGATGTAAATCTTATGCATCATTGTTTCTGACATTCGTACATTCAAATTTCATTTTTTTTTACAGTGAACTGGGAGAGAATGACCTCTTTCTTCCTGGATGTAAAACCCTTAGTAAAAGATTTGCCACATAGAAGGACTTTCTGACCACAGTGGCAATGTGGTGATCAAGAGAGACTGCTGTCAACCTGTGTTCCCAGATCTCTTATAACTCCTTCTGTTTTCAGTAGACTAACATCAATGTTGTAATTCATGGGAACAGGGTTTTTCCTAAAGGGGATGACAACACATTTTTTGGCATTGAGCTTAAGGCCATGGTTCTGACACCAGTCATTGGTCTCAGTGAGGTCATCCTGTAGGATGTCAACATCACTTGGGGAGTTAATAATAGCTCCTAACTTGCAATCATATCAAAAGCCTTGGCCAAATCAAAGAAGGCTGTATGAACCACCTTGCCTTCATCCACAGCTCTGGTGATTGAATCTTAAAAGTTGACCAAATTGAGCAGGCATGATCTACACTTCACAAAAACAAACTGTGTGGGATCCAGAGTTTGGAGATTCCCTATATCTTTGGTTATTAGGTCCATGATGATGCATTCCATAGCTTTGCATATCAGGCTCATCAGGCTAATGGGGCAATAGTTCCTAGGGTCTGTAGTCGCTCCTCCTTTGTGGAGAGGAATGACTGTAGCAATGTGCTATTTGGTAGGAACAAAGTCTGAGGTGAGGCTGTGATTGAACAAGGCACACAGGTGAGGTGCCTGTTCACTCTGTAGTTCATGTAGAACACAGCCAGCAATATTGTCAGGTCACACAGAGGCTGTATTCTTGGCCTTGGACAGTGTTGTTTTAACCTGCGCAGCAGTAATACTGGGTGCTTGGCAATCTACTGGTATTGTGATTGGTCTTTAGGGGGGGGTAAAGCTTTCACTGAATTTGTTGGCCAGTATACCGGCAATATCTGTTGGCTTGGTAGAGCAAACCTGGGCATTGCTGTGGAGATTCTTTACATAAATATAGAAGGCCTTGTGGATGTCTTTACTATCTGCTGCAATTCTGTTTTCATAGCTAGCTTTAGAGGATTTGATGAGGGATCTCAACTTTTTGTTGAGGCTGATAAGGGAGTTTTTCCAGTCTTGGGACTTCACCTTATCCTGCATCAGATTCCTCCTTCTGTTGTAGAGTTTGTTTATGGCAGGGGACCACCATACTGGCTTCCTTTTTTTTTTGAAGGAGAGTGTCTTGGTTCTATTGGGTATGGCGAGATCTATGCATTTGTGTACATGTCCGTACAGTGCATTGGTGTATGATTCAGTGGTCATACAACTATTCTCCATTTGCATGGGTACCGTGAAGTTTGCCACCTCTGTTTTTAGGACCCCAAAGTTAGCTTTGGAGAAATTTCTCATGGTGGTTACCTTTGCAGGTCGGGGTGGGAGGGATGTGGATTTCCAAGGTGATTAGTTTGTGGTCAGATCTAACCAGGGAGGAGCTGAATATTGTTGTAGAGCAACAGTTGCCCATTTTAGTAATGACCAGGTCAAGGATGTTGCTGCTACCTCTAGTGGGGGTAAGAACGAGCTGGTCCAGGGCATTGGAATTAATGAACTCCGGGAAACGTTGGGAAAGTGTATTGGTACATGAGTAGTTTTCCTAGTTAATGGAGGGGTAGTTGAAGTTGCCTAGTAAGAGAGTGTTTGGTTGGGCCCATATATTCTCCATGTTGGTTAGGAACATGGACTGTGAGTCTTGGGACATGGTTGGGGACCTATAGCAGGCTACAATGTGAATCGCTGTTTTACCCAATGTTAGCTGCACTTGAAGTATCTCTGATGCGTTATGTTGGGCTACCAGTCTGGAGGTGTGTGGATCCTTTATGAATATGAAAACACCACCACCTTTGGAGTTTCGGTCCAAGTTCTGGGGCCGAAAGGTGTGGAATGAATTATAGCCTGGTAATGTAGGGGTGCTTTCTACTGCCTTGAACCAGGTCTCTGTTACAGCACAAATGTCAATGTTCTTCATTTTAAGGAGTGCTTTGAGTGACCGCATTTTGAGATTTAGACTTCTAGCATTGAGCAGCATGACACTCAGATTGCATTTGTTTGTAGCTGTTACGGTGGGAATTTGGTCTTTGGAACACTGCCTAAAAAGGCACTATAGGAGTGGCAAGAGCCTTGGCCAGTATCTGGAAGTGCAAGGGTGACAGATGCAGGCTATCTCTGGCAAAGCATCTAGGTCTGTCAATCATGTCATTCCAGGCAGACAGATACTGGATCCCTTTAGAATGACACCAGAAACTTAGCCAATTGTTGAAATCAATCATTTCCTGCTTGTACTGTGGTATCATTCTGGGTGATGGTAGGATGCTGCTCAGGGCTAGGGTCATACCCAGCTAGGCTACATAATCCAAGAGCTCCTCCATGTCTCTTTTCATGTAGTTCAGGGAGGTACATCTCAGATCATTCACACCCACATGTACAATGACAGAGTCATAGTTGCACCTGTTGTTGAGGGAGTTAATGTCACATATAAAATACGGGACAGGCTCAGTTTTAGCAAAATCTCATTGTATTAAAATTAGTGAAGACTAAATCAATTCTAAACATGACATCTACATAGGTGGGATTGTATACAATATGCAAATTTTCACCCATTTGAGAATGTGCTTGATCTATAATGCAAATGGCAACTGATATCAATTTCATTTCTGTAAGCTTTTAGGTTTCTAGTACCATGACCAGAATGGACCTCTTTCCTAAGTCAAAGTGTGATTAAACTTCTAGAAATGATATTTGTTTCAAACTTTGTGTTAGCCAAAAGTGCTCCTCAGAGCACCAGCAATGTGTCCATAATTTACTTTTTCTGTAATTCATATGGAGTTACATGTATCGGTAGCATATCTAAATATGGCTGTACATTCTTTTTTATGAGACCCATTGCTCCTACTGCTACTGGAACTGGTCTGTGTATCCTTCTTCCACATTGCCCTCATTTCTGCCTGCAAATCCTGGTATGTTATGACTTTATGTGGCTCTTATACCTCTCAACCACTTAGAACAAAAAATCTGGATAAAGCCATGAATAAAAGTGGGACAATTTTTAAATATTGCTCTTATAAACTTAGAAAGTTGATAGAACAAAAGGTTTTGCATTAGCATGAATTTTCTGAAAGGTATGATGTCTGAAACTCAGTTATCTGTCATTATTTTCTAAGTTCAATCTTTAATGATTTGCCTCTAATTTGCCAGAAAACCACAATTTTGGAAAAACAGACCAAAAATATGAAGCAAAAATCTGGACATTCTGTGAAATCTGTACAGTTGAGAAGTGTGGTAGCTCTGTATATAACTCGTTGTAATCACTGGGTGTAGTAATTTCTACGACTGATGTTACTTTTGTCTTCTTTTCATTGACTACTACATCTGGTTTTCTCGCATCTATTTTCTGAACTGTTAATGGATGATCCCATGTGATATAAACTTCATCATTCTCTATAATGGTTTGTGGCTCATGTTTACAGTGCTTCTCAGCTACTTCCATATTGTAATGGTTGCACAATTCCCAATGCAACAGTATTGCTACATTATTATGCCATTAGTGTATAACACCCAGCAAAAGATGTGCAACTGTTTCCAGTACTGTTTTATAGAACCTGCATTTGACTGTTTCTCTCACATGACCAACATGTATGTAGTCCACTATCCTGGTCCACCAATATTAACCCTTCATCTTTTGGTTTAGATTCACCACCACTTAGCCATTCTTGCTTGAGATCCTGCTTGACATGAGGTTGTTCTAGGAGTTGGCTGTACTTGCAACTATTTTTATGCCTTTTCTAAACTTTTTGCCTTCTCATCTCACATTTTAAAACTTTTATTATGTTTGGATCAGATGAAATAACCAGATAAGTAGGCAGTCCTAAGATTGCAGATCTATACATGTAATCAGTTTTGAGGAGGCCCTTACCTCCTTCAGAATGAGGAATACATAATTTTGGTATGCACTGATTTTTATATATCTTTTGAAAAGCATCAAGCATTTTTCTTGTTTTCCTGTACAACTAATCCAGTACATTTTGATGTCAATGAATTACCCCGAAGCTATAAAATAAAATAAAGAAGAGAAAATTGATTTATAGATTGGACTTTGTTCCCAGATGTCAGGGCTGTTTTCTGTATTAAATTTAGTCTTCTAAAATAATCCTTACTGAGTTTTGTTCACAATTGTTCATGTTTTATTGTCGATCCTTCATCAATTCCCATATATTTATACACTCCCTCCTGATCAAGTTCCTTTATATCACATTCCTATCCCAGACTGACATTTTCTTGGTGCTGCAGTTTTCCTGGTTTAAAGGTTGCTTCTGCACATTTATAAAGATAAAATGGCATTCTTATATAATCTGAGGAAGTTCTAACAACTTGCAGTTGTGTTTTCAGTCATCTGATGAACTATACAGTTTTAAGTCGTCGACAAAAAGAAGATGAGAAGTCTTTACACTTGTTTTCTGGAAAGCAAATTGCAACCATAACCTGATCTGATAAGTATACAGTTCAATAGGTTAAGGGCAAGAAAAAAGAGTAGAGATGACAAAGAGTCATGCTGGAATATCCCCTTTTGAAATTTTATCCCTGCAGTAGTAATTTGTCCTTTATCATGGCTTAACTGCAAAGTGGTCTGTCACTGTTTCATGGTCACTGTAAAGCAATTGATCAATGTAATGTGTATCTTATGCATCTGTAAGTACTCCTTTATCTATGAATATGGGATGCCATTAAATACTATTTTGCAGTCTGTCGATGCCACACCCAGATTCATCACCTTTTTACAATTCTCCTTTATGACTTTATTTAACAAAAAATTATCCTTTGTTAAATATGACTTTCTTTTATTACTATTTTGTTCTATTGCTATGAATGAGTTTTCTTCTAAGTGACTATAAACTCTGCTGCCATCACTTCCAGTATATATTTTATACATTGTTGGATGGCAAGTTATTGGCCTACAGTTTTTAGGATAGCTGCCAAGTTCCCATTTACAGAGGAGTATCGTTATTTCCTGTTAACCAGTTTGGTGTCTATTCATGATGTGCATATAAATAGTTCTTACTCAGGGTAAATCTTTGTGTAAAGATGTTTTAGCCAGATGTTAGGTACTGCATCTGGGCTTGGGTTTTTCAGTTAGGAGCTTTTCAAATTCTCTCTCCGTTACTTCATCATATTTCAAATCCTATAAACCTGAACATCTTACTGTTTCTTTTACTTCTTCTATCCATTCAGCATCTTTGTTATGCCCCTCACAGATATTTCTCCAAAATATGATTATACTCCAAAGATGTCACTGGGTGATTAAGTTTACGCAAGTTAAATTTTAAGTCATGGAATAAAGCAGAAACATTGTGGAAATAATTATTATGAATTTCAATAGCTACACAGCCAAGCTTTAAAAACAACACCCCTGCACATATTCTAAAATGCAAAGCATCATGTACAATATACAAAACTGAATCTGGTACCTTTAACACCATGCATTTCTCCTCAAAATGATGCAGTCTGCTCCTTTTTATACGGAACGGCAAATGTTATCCATGAGGTTTCTCATGATGACATGCATGGTATAAAGCAGGGTTGTGGAATCTGATTATTTGATCCCTGCAGTTGATGGTAACTTTTTCCTCAAATTACAAACCAAAATATGAACAGGTGTCAGACAAAACCTCCATGATCAGTTGTTCTTACCTATAATGCATTTTAATTATATCAGAATGCTGTTTACAACTTAAGAGTATTCCTATGGGGCACCTTTTGCATCTATATATCCAGATGTGTTTATGTTTTTTTTTTTTTTTTTCGAAGATCAAATTTACTTATGAGAATAATGTAATGACAACTGTTCCACCTCGCCTTAATGATCATGTTAGCATCAAATCAGAGCTCAAATTTAGAGCTTATAAATTGTGATAGGCATTTTATATTAGTTTCAGTGTATTTTTACATATTTACACATCTATATTTTTATATATCAAGTGTGATATTAGATTCATTTTCATGGTAGTTAAACTATCTACTTCATAGTATTAAATTAGTGTATACATATTATGAAGGTTTTCATGTGGCAAGTTTCATGTTTTAGGTTTTAGTACATTTTATTATATGAGCCTTATTATTATATTAATGTGACATTATATTTATAGTAACTAATATAGCATTATGGCAGTTTCTATCACCTATTTTATTCACCATTTTTTTCCTTATGGACTTTTTCACTTTAAGAACTGTTTTATCTTGATGATTGGTCACCTGCTGCTTAATTGTGGGCAAGGTTTTATATTTAAGTGAGTGTTTTTATGTAATTATTGTTCTGATGAAGTCAACTGATGAAAGCGCTTAACCATTTTGTTATTTATTGTGAGAATAAACTTTGTTCTGTGTTTTGGAGGATCTTGGCTGCGAGGTGTATTTGTTTTTGAATTCGTTTTGTTGTGTTACACCTGGTTGGCACCGATTCTTGTTTAGTGTGTTCCTATGGTGCGCTGCAGCCTCCTCGACCTGTTATGGATACTAATGAACTATCCCCTGTCTTTGAGGACAAATTTGATGCGGTCCCTTTTCCTTGTGGGCAGAGGGGTGATGACAACAGTGATGGTCTGTTGCAGTTAATACTTAATTTAACCAACAAAGTTTCAGAATTGCAAGAAGCGGTTGTCCGCTTACAAAAAACGCCTAATTCATCACTTCCGGTTTCCGGAAGTGAGATACCACTAGCACAAAGGGAAGTAAGAGATGTTTCTCAGGGAACTTTGAATAGAAGCAATGGTAACCAGCGAAATTTGGATTCTTTGGATGAAATACGTCAAACGAACAACGCAAACTCCATTAGAGGGGGAATTTGTACTTTCAACCAAAACTGTGACCGTTTGAGTGACTGGAAGAAAACGGATTATGGTTTCTTTAGAAACGGAACGGTTGATACAACGGTTACATTGGACTCGAGGTTAGTATCCCTTGAGACTAAACTTTACAAAGTTAGAGCTCTGCAGTGTGATAACGCATATCTTAAAGAATGTGTGGAGAAAAAAAGGGTACCAAAAGGTTTACGTATTTTTAAATTTCCGAATGGCCTCAAGAAGGGGCAACCTGAGGTTGGTGAACTGTTGGAGATGTTCGATAGGCACAGTTTGGAACTGCTGGATTTTATTATAAGAATTAATACTAAAAGAATTGATGGACTTTTAAATGAAATAGATGAATTTAATAACTATATTTTGAATGATGTTAATTTTAATAGAATTAATTTTAGATATAACAATATTTTTGATAAAGTTGAATATGATGTTGGCATGAATATAGATAGAAAAATGAAGAAACTGCTTAGGGATGATTATGAATACAAACATAATATCGCATATCCCTTGCCTAAAGCATACTGTGATGGTGAGAACACTACTGGTAGCACTCAGACTAATGAGGGTGTAGCAAGAGTTCCAATGCACATGGATAGGCAGGGGTTGGTTAACAACCATTATGATTCTGAATTTCCCCCTCTTAGAAGATCTGCTCGTTTACAGCACAAAAATAGTTACAGGGAAGAACAAGTCTTTTTAGGAGCTCAAGGGGGAGGGGGGAGGAAAAACAGCTACAGGGGACAAACGGGTTGGAAAAAGAACAGTTATCCCCATTCTTAGTTAGTGATCAGGACTCAGAACTTGTAGACTCGAGGGTTATTACGTCTGAATTGGATGGTTTGCTTTTCACATACAAGGGCTTTAGAATTTTTAATTATGCAGGCATCAATATTAATGAAGATATGTTTCATTTATTTATGAAAGGTATAAAATTTGTACCTTCTAAAAAGGTTAATATTATTAACACGTTAACTGAGTTAAAGCTCTTTGTAAGGAAATTAAATTTGAGCCTTTTATATAAAGACTCTACCCGTGAGACCTATACTAGTGGAACATCTTTATGCTTGAAAAAGAAGAGCTGTTTTAATCCCCCTTTACACCCCCTGTTAAACACCTTTAAAAAAATATGTTGCCAGGAAATATATCAGAAATTGAAGGAACATAAACCAAAATATTTTAATTTAACTAGGACTGAGAAATTACTTTTGGAACAACTGAGAAGTAATGATAACTTAAGGTTTATGAAACCTGACAAGGGGGGAGGCATGACTGTCCTAAATAAGGTTGACTATAATAATAAGATTCTTTGCATGTTGCAAGATGAAACTAAATATGAATGTGTGTCAAAGAATGAAATCAACATATCTTATAGGAAGATCAGATTATTATTAGAAGATTCACTACTTCAAGGTGCAATTAATGAAGAAATGTATAATTTTTTGTATATTGAACAACCTATCATTCCTATTGCCTTTGGGATTCCCAAGACTCATAAAAATGTAAGTGACCCACCTTACCGGTTAATTATTGCTGGTAATAACAGTGCTACATACCCTTTAGGGGTGTTTGTGGATCGTATTGTTAGGAAAAGCTTGGCTCCCATTGAGCATATATTGATTGATTCCTGGTATTCTTAAAAAGAATCAAACATGAATATTATGATAATGAAGTGTGTTTTTCTACTATTGATGTGGTTGATTTATGTACCTCCATTCCCCAAGAGAAGGGCTTAGAGTTCTTCCATGAAGCATTGGTTGAAAAGACAAACTTGGGTAGTACCATGATCAACTTTATTATGGTCTTGATGGAAGTTATTTTAAAAAACATTTTTTTTTATGTTTGAAGGGGAATTTTTTAGGCAAGTTGCTGGTGTAGCCATGGGTAATTGTTGCACCCCCCTCTTTGCCAACTTAGTTATGTACAAATGGGAGACCAATTTTATTTTTCGGAGTACATTTTCAGATAAGTGGTTGGTTTACCTCAGGTTTTTAGATGATTTATTTATTTTATGGAAGATAGATGGTCTTCATGAATTTTTTATGGAATTTTTAAATGACAGATGTGAGTATTTTAAATTTACAGATTCCTTCGGGTCCTCTAATATTAATTATCTAGATGTATTTTTGTACAAAGACTTAGCAAAATGTTGCTTTCAGTCTTGTATTTACAGGAAACCAACATTTTCAAATGACTATTTAGCTTTTTCTAGTTGCCATCCCTACTATGTTAAGAGGAACATTGTGAAGGGTCAAATGGTCCGAGTTGTGAGAATGTGCTCTGACATTGATTCTGTGATTTCTGAAATGGACAAGTTGGTTGATATGTTCAGAGTGAGGGGTTATCCCTTGAAGTTTGTGAAAGATATCAAGGAACAAGTAGTCAATGAATGGGGTTTGAGATTTAAACCATTACTTGGTACCACTGAGATTACCCCTGTAGCTGACAGCAACAAAGGTTTGGACTACACTAAATCTATGGTGTTGATTGAGGGTAAAACATCTTTCCATGTTAAAAATATTATCATGAACAATTGGAATATATTCAAGTGTAATCAAGATGTATGGACAATTGTTGGCAACAAACCTTCTTTTACTTATAAAGTTAACAGGAATTTAAAAAGTCTACTGGAAAATCGTAGACAGGTTAAGAAAATTAATAACAGGGGGACAACAAAGTGTGGTGCCTGTGAGTATTGCAAATATATTATTAGTACCCCTTCGGTGTTATTGGGACCCTATAATATTGAAGTAAGGTTCAGGATAGGGACTTGTAATACTTCTGGAGTTGTGTATTTAGCAGTATGCCAGTTTTGCAAACAGTATTATGTAGGAAAGACGGAAAGGAAGTTATGTAGGAGGATTTATGAGCACCTATATAACATTTCTAAACATGATGAAAAAAATGCACTATTTAAACACATTAAAGGTTTTCCTGAACATTCTTTCCAGTTTGGCATTCTCGAAGTAGTAGGTAAGGATATAAGAGGGGGTGATTGGAACAACCAACTTCTTAGGGCAGAAGCTAGATGGCAATTAGAATTGAACTCCACTGTTCCACCTGGCCTTAATGATCATGTTAGCATCAAATCAGAGCTCAAATTTAGAGCTTATAAATTGTGATAGGCATTTTATATTGGTTTCAGTGTATTTTTACATATTTACACATCTATATTTTTATATATCAAGTGTGATATTAGATTCATTTTCATGGTAGTTAAACTATCTACTTCATAGTATTAAATTAGTGTATACATATTATGAAGGTTTTCATGTGGCAAGTTTCATGTTTTAGGTTTTAGTACATTTTATTATATGAGCCTTATTATTATATTAATGTGACATTCTATTTATAGTAACTAATATAGCATTATGGCAGTTTCTATCACCTATTTTATTCACCATATTTTCCTTATGGACTTTTTCACTTTAAGAACTGTTTTATCTTGATGATTGGTCACCTGCTGCTTAATTGTGGGCAAGGTTTATATTTAAGTGAGTGTTTTTTATGTAATTATTGTTCTGATGAAGTCAACTGATGAAAGCGCTTAACCATTTTGTTATTTATTGTGAGAATAAACTTTGTTCTGTGGTTTGGAGGATCTTGGCTGCGAGGTGTATTTGTTTTTGGATTCGTAATGACAACTAAACTATTGGCAGATGCATATACACTTGGAATTAGCAGCTATCTGAAAATGCTCATAAGAGAGAATTTTTTTTTGGCTGTGTATCAGTTCTTGGTGTGAGACTGTAGTACAGAAAGTTCTGGGGATTTGCCCTTTCCCTCTTGTTGTGCGGTACTAGAGTTGGTATATATAATTAGCAGGTGAGTTGGTACAGGAGAGCTTCCTCCCCTAAAAAAATGCTTTTTGTATTTTTGTTTGTTCAGTGTTTTGAGTATTCACTCTCTTTAAATCGATGCTTTTTTGAGTGCTTCATTTAGCGAAGATATCCATATATCTCTATATCTATATCTATCTATATATATCAGTCTTTCTCTCTTTCTATGTATAGATATAGATGTAGATATAGATATAGACACATCTACATATACATGCACACATATAAGCATTATACACACATATATATGTATGCAAATATATGTGCATATATATATATATATATATATATATATATATATATATATATATATATATATACATATTGATATCTATATCTATATCTATCTATCTATATATATATATATATATATATATATATATATATATATGTATATATCTAAATATATATATATATATATATATATATATATATATATATATATATATATATATATGGGTCCCCTTCAATAGATCAAAAGTTTATAAGTTCGAGCCACATATGGCCGTGACCATATGTTCAAACTTGTAAAAGTCCAATCTGACTTGAATGGAGATCTCCGTACAAAGCAGAAAGGGAAGATTTCCCATTTTCGCAGTGTAGTGCGATCTCGGAGTTGGTGTATTTAAGTAAGGGGGTGTGGAGGGTGCAGGGGGGGCGTAGCCCCCCTGCTATAGACGTTTAGTTTTGTGCTTTTTTATTTTATGTGGTTTTACATCAGTGTTCAGACTTTTATGATATCGAACATATGGTCTCAGCCATATGCGGTTTGAACTAGTAAAAGTTTGATCTACTGAAGTAGAGCCATATATTTTACATATATATATATATATATATATATATATATATATATATATGTGTGTGTATATACATATCTATGTGGGCATTCATAATTAGCAGGAGGTGTGGTGCAATGGGACTCTTGCCCTACAATATATATATAACAAAAAAAAAATCTTGCTTTTTTCCCACTTTTCTGAGATTTAAAAAAGTTCAGTTACAGGCTTGCTGTTCTTGAACTGTTTGTAAGTTTCTGTGAGGCCATTTTTTGCTTGGGCTGAAGGAAAGTCTCTCTGTTGATCAGTGACAGTGAAAAACATTGAGCAGCCTGCCTGCCCCTGTGGGAGTGGTTATTGACTTGAAACTGTAGTTTTATTGGCCATTTTGGGTCAATTCCAAAACTCCTTCAACTTCCTCTCTTAAAACCCTCTTTTGCGCGGTTTTGCGTGTTTTTGAGCATAGCGCAACAGCGGGCAGCGCTGCCTAATTGGGTTTAAACTATTTCTGGCTCCACAAAGTCTGCTCTTCACTTTTTCCCTTAGAACTGCTCTATCTCTCAATTTAAACACCATATTCTCATTCTAAGGCCCTTCACTGGTCCAATTAAGTAATCCTACAAGTTAGCATTATTAAACCATAAGCACTACTTACTCTTATACTCTCTACGATTACCCTGTCCTCTATTGGTCCATCTTAAATTCAGTTTTCCTATTACTCTAGCATGTCCAAAGGTCATTCAATGGTTTCCTCTCCAGTCCAGCTGGTGAATCTGGGAATTTTGAGGCAATGTTACAACTGTCTCATGTACACGGACAACCCTCTCCTCCTCCAAACAGGTTCAAATATATGTGAGAGATGCAACTATTTAGCCAAACTGGAGGCTGAGCTCTCTCATCTCAAAACTGGTGAAACCAGTCAGGTGGAAAAGGTAACTTCACACAACACAATTCCAGTATCACATAGTCCCACCACATCAGCGAACCAAACACATAAATACACAAAAACATACTCAGAGGCTCTAAATAAAAATCTACCTAAGCAACAGAGACCTCCAAAGCAGACATCCAAGCAAACGCTACCTCTAAACAAAACACACACAACACATAACCCACAAAGTCAGTGTGCCAAGCAGCCACAGCCCTTAAGGCTGAATAACGCACCTGATACTCTTGTTATAGTTGACTCTATTGTCAGACACATTGACGTCCCGCTCACCAGGCTGAATAAAGAGAAGGTCACAGTGAGCTGCCTGTCGGGTGCTAGGATCCGACACATAACGCAAGCACTCAAGTCACTCCAAAGCAAATACAATTATGACTCAGTCATTGTACATGCTGGTGTGAATGACCTGAGACGTACCTCCCTGGACTACATGAAAAGAGACATAGAGGAGCTCTCTGATCATGTAGCCCAGGCTGGTATGACCTTGACCTTGAGCAGCATCTTACCCTCACCTAGAATGATGCCACAGTACAAAGACAAAATTATCGATTTTAACAATTGGCTAAAATTTTGGTGTCATTCAAAGGGGATCCAGTGTCTGTCAGCCTGGGATGACATGTTTGACAAGCCACATTGCTTCGCTAGGGACGGCTTGCACCTGTCACCACTGGGCTTTTGGATATCGGCAAAGGCTCTTGCCACTCCCATAGTGACTTTTTTAGGCAAGGCTCAAAAGTCAAACCCACCCCCATAGACAGCACAAGGAACAAGAAACTAAGGGTAATGCTGCTAAATGCCAAAAGTCTTAACCTCAAGATGCACACACTCGAAGCTCTCCTCAGTATGGAGAACATCGATATCTGTGCAGTGACAGAAACCTGGTTCAAGGCTCCAGACAGCACCCCAGCACTACCAGGCTATACCTCATATCATGCTTTTCAGCCCCAAAACCCGGACCGAACCACAAAAGGAGGGGGAGTTTCCATATTTATCAAGGATATCCACACCTCCAGGTTAGTGGCATTGCACGAAGTATCGGAGACCATCCATGTGCAACTAACAGTGGACAAGACTGCTTTTCAGTTTATAGCATCCTACAGACCACCCTCTCAAAGTCAGGAATCCCATTCGGCTTTCGTGAAAACATTGGAGAACATGAAGATCTCTCCGAACACCATTATATTGGGTGACTTCAACTACCCAAACATTGACTGGAAGCACTACTCAAGCCCCAGCACCTTAGCCCAAAGATTCCTGGAAATTATAAACTCAAATGCTATGGAACAACTAGTCACCACTCCCACAAGAGGGGACAACATACTAGACCTGATCATTACCAACATGGGGACTCTATGCTCCACACCAGATGTATATCCCTCATTGGTAAGATCAGACCATAAATTAATTTCACTGGATGTCCACATCCCGACCCCACCCCCAGCCCAGAAAACCACAGTGAAAAACTTCTCAAAAGTGAACTTCTCACTTCTCAAAACCGAAGTGGAACCCTTCAAGGTCCCAGGGCCAGTGGAAACTACAGCCCAAACTGCAGAATCCTATATAAATGCATTCTACAGACATTTCCAGGAATGCATGGATCATGCTATCCCAAACAAAACCAAGACCCAATCATCCAAAGGCAGGCATCCAGTCTGGTGGACCCCTGCCATAAATAAACTGTACAACAGAAGGAGGAAGATACTACATGATAGAGCAAAATCCCTAATAGGGAAGGCATCTCTGATCAATACTAGCAAAAAATTACGATCCCTCATAAAATCCTCCAAGGCCAGCTTCGAGAGAAAAATTGCACAGGACACCAAAGACAATCATAAGGCTTTTTTCAGTTATGTTAGAAACCTGGGATGCAACTCCCAGACTTGTTCTGAGTTGATTCTAAACGACAAAACATATACAGAACCCACAGACATCGCCAATATCCTGGCAGACAGGTTCAGTGCAAACTTCTCCACCCCCTCCCCCCCAAAAGAGCAAGTATCTATCCCAGCAGAGGGCTGCCTCCCAAACATCTCAGATGCTCAGCTGAAGGCTGCCCTCTCCAAAGCAAAAAACACTGCTTCCATGGAACCAGATGGCATCCCAGGTTGCGTCCTACATGAACTACAAGAGGAACTAATCCCTCAAATAAAACAGCTATACAATCTCAGCCTCACTACAGGATATGTGCCCACAGAATGGCGTACAGCAACAGTGGTCCCACTCCACAAAGGTGGAGCCTCTACGGACCCTGGAAACTATCGCCCCATAAGCCTGACTAGCTTAGTCTACAAGGCTATGGAGAGGATCATCATGGAGCTCATAAACAAAGACATTGGGGACCTACAGACACTAGATCCTACCCAGTTCGGCTTTGTCAAGGGCAGATCCTGCCTTTTGAACCTGGTTGACTTCTTTGAAACAGTCAACAAAGCCATAGATGAAGGGAAGGTAGTCCACACAGCCTATCTGGACCTTGCAAAGGCATTTGACACAATACCCCACTCGGGCATCATAGATAAGCTATCCAGCTTAAATATAAACCCCTATGTCACAAAATGGGTCGCAAACTGGCTCAAAGACAGAACCCACAGAGTGAGAGTTGCTGGAGCCATGTCAGACTCAAAACCGGTCACAAGTGGCATCCCACAGGGTTCTGTCCTGGGACCACTCTTGTTCGGTATATACTTTTCCTAGGTACAGGCAAACGTGGAAGGACTATGGCTCACCAAGTTCGCAGACGACTGCAAACTGGGCGCCATAATCAACTCTCCAGCTGACACAAACATCCTTCAAAAAGGTCTCACAGAGACAGATAACTGGTGCCAGCACCATGGTTTAAAGCTAAATGCCAAAAATTGTATAGTCATACCCTTTGGCAAAAACAATGTGCCCACAAATTACCACATAGGCAGAAACCCATTAAGTACAGAGAAAGTTATTAGGGAACTGGGGACCCAAGTTGATAGCAATCTCTCCTTGGAAAACCACATTGCCAAAGTGGTTAGAAAGACCTTCTACATAGCCCACCTCATCACGAAGGGTTTCACATCTAGATCAAGAGAGGTAATTGTGCCCCTTTATTCATCCCTCATCAGGCCCATCATAGAATACAATGCCCCTTTTGGGATGTACCTTACCCGATACCTGCAGCAATTAGAAAGACCCCAAAAGTATCTCACCAAGAGGATCAAGGGTCTCAAACAGATGCCATATGCTGCTCGGTTAAAAAACTCCAGCTCTACTCAGTTGCATACCACCTACTTCGAGGCGATCTATGCCTGACATACAAAGCTATGTCAAATCCAGAATTAATGGACATGCTCCACCTCAGTAAATCTAAATCCCTTAGAGCCACACGCTCGAGGGACTTGAACCTCAGCACAGAAATAAATAGAACTTGCTGGAGGGACAGGTTCATAACCCAGAGGCTCCCTTCGCTCTTGAATAGAATTCCAGTTCATTTGAGGCAGAGCACCTCACTGAATCTCTTCAAGAAGAATCTCGATAAGTGGATGGGGGATCGTAGGTGTGTCCCAGGGATTACTCCCGTGTCACTATTAGACAGAGGCACAGTAAACTAAACCTTAAAAAGGGCACAGTATACTCAAATCAAGGGGTGGCGTAAGCCATACAGAATCGGGCTAGGCTTATAATTGCCCCAGGGCAGATAGCCTAGTATGAACCTATGAACCTATGAACCTATATATATATATATATATATATATATATATATATATATATATATATATATATATATACATACACACATACACACACACACACACACACACACACACACACACACACACACACACACACACACACACACTAACACACACACACACACAGACACACACACATACACACAGATATATGTATATATATATATATATATATATGTATATATATATATATATATATATATACCTAGGTCTACCTGTAATTATCGAAAAACCACTTTACCGAAGTTCCCAATGACAACATTGCCAAAAACTTAATTTTCCAAACATGCACATCACCAGAGTTTTACTCTAGGAAAGGAGACACTAGGGCGCCAGTTAAAAACAAACAAACTGTACCATATCAAAGCCACCCAAGTGTGGGCTGCACCCCCACACCCCTCCCTAACAAATTATACCAACTCTGAGATCTTGCTATAGTGGGGAAAAGGGCAAATTTCCCCATAGGGGTCTAAATATACATCTGCATGCACACATGCGCGCATACACACACACACACACACATATTATGTATTATCTATATAAGAGAGATGGATAGATAGATTGATAGATATAGATATATATGGATTCATATAGATCCAGCCATCCATCCTCAACCCCTTTTACTATTTTGCACATGGGGTCGGGGTGTCCTTCAGCAGTGACAATCATCTCAAGCCAAAATTTACACTGCTGGGTGGCTAGCCCTGCCATGGTATTTTACTCATACCACTCACTCCCACCTATGGCCAGTTTAGAGTGTCCAATCCACCTACTGCGTGTCTTTGGAATGTGGAAGGTAAGTTGAGCACCTTGAGGAAACCCATGGAACCACAGGGATGACATGCAGACTTCGCACAGAAGGCACCCCAGCAGAGAATTGAACCGGAGAACTTCTTGCTGTGAGGTACAATGCTAACCGCTGCAGCACTGCGGCATATATATATATATATATATATATATATATATATATATATATATATATATATATATATATAGATCCATACATACATATCCATGTATTCAATCATTCCATTTCCACTTAAATGTAATTACTATGCATCGGGTCAAGGAGCATATAGATGATACCATCTCAGTTTCCTAAATGACCCATAGCACTGTTAAGTTGATTGGCCGAGTCTGAGTTAGACAGTAGAAAAATGAATGCTGATGGAAATAAAGTCTTTACCACAAGTAACAGCTTCTCAGTAGCTTATAGATTCAGACTTCTGCACTGACAGACCTCAATCTCTTCTCCACATTCATTTTATATACTGAGTCAAGATTTTCCAAGTTCCATAAGTAAGTTCATGTGCACAGTGTGCATTTGGTAAAGTTGTCACTCAACACTAAGCGGTTCCTTAGTTTGATTCTTTTTGGCTTGCTTTCTCTGCAGAGCCTGCAGTAACTCATTGAGTTTGCACTGGTTTTCTCAGGGCACTACTGTTTCCTCCCACATTCCAATAACATGTAGTATGTGGATCTGAAACTCTAAATTGGCCAAAGGTGTAAGCATGCATATGTGTGTGCTATGGCAGAACAACCAAGGCAGATCTGGCCAGTCAGTAGTCTGAATATTGTCACTAGATGATTATTGTGTTGAAGTGACACCACAGCCCCATGAAGAAAAATGGAAAAAAGGGAAGAAATGCAGTTATCCCTGTGCTTCACCCCACTTTACAATACAATTTTATCTTATCTATTAATTCAATATGAACTAACCTGTAAAATAAGCTTGGTGAATTCTTATAAGACATTTTCAACTTACAGTCCGACTAGTTACCAAAAATATTATCAGAGTTGATGATATTCAGTTGTTTCTTATTTAACCTTTATTTACCAGGAAAGTCCAGCTGGGACAGAGCCCATTTTTAGTGCAGGCATATAGAGAAATGCACAAGATGCATGTCTTTGGAATTTGGGAGGAAACAGAGCACCCAGAGAAAGTCCACACTAACACAGAGAGAATACGCAGACTCCACACAGAAGGCGCCCCAGCTGAGGATTGAACTGGAAAACCTCTTGCTGTGAGGTGACAACGCTAACTGCTGCACCACTGTGCTGCTTGTTTCTTCAGTATATGTACAACTCCTTCCAAAGTCATGTCACAAAATAAATGTCATTACTTATTAGGCTGCAATTTATTTTTATTAGAATATCTAACTTTGACTTAGGTTCTTTTATATTATAAATTATTTTCCTCATAAGCCCTATGTTTTAATCACTGTACTATTTCCTCAGCCACTATGAGATATGTTTATGGACTGTTGAGTGGCTTGAAGAAATTTAGTTCAGCCCTTCAGGGGTGCTGGGAGCCAAGATAATCATTTCTGGATATTGTGTATTACCTAGATTATTTTCTGGTTTTATTTAAAAGAGAGATGGGCTCCAAAGAAGATCTTTGTGTATTTCAGGAGATATGTAAGCAGACTGGAGTGCCTTTGCCTCAAGATAAAAAGACGCATTCTTAGGACTCAAAGCAGATGTGCATTTTTCCTCATGTCAGTTACCACAGAATACATTTGTCATCCTTTTATATTGTATTCATTCGTTTTTGTCAGTGGAAAAAGTTGCAGTAAAGCAATTTATGGAAGTCTGTGGTCTGCTGAATTTTCCAGGCATGGCTGTTGCCCCTGGCAGAAATTTTTCAGATCATTGGACTATCTCCTTTGGGACAGTGGCAAAAAACACCATACAGTCAAGATTAAAACTATGTTTAGATCACACCTTCTGTTATGATCAATAATTTTGACATACTTTAATTGGACATCATTTTGGCATGAAAAATGTGTGTCAAATGATATTTTGCAATAATTTACAGGTGCAACAGGGAGATTTGGCATAGGGGCTTATTTCAAAGGGCAGTGATTGCAGCTCCTTGGCTTCATCATTGGTCTAAAAATAGGAATAAATATTTATTTTTTTAGGGCTAATGTCTACCTCGGTGGCTGTGTTTTTATGGTAATACATTCTACACAGTAAGAAAGTGTTTTTCGAGGATGTGTGTGTATGTGTGTGTACATTTCTTAGTTCAGAAAATAAAACTGTCGTTCAAGTTTTGATTAAGAACTCTTCCAAATCAGCATGATCTTATTCAATTTTATGGTTGATAGTGTTACTCATTTTATGCATTAATTTTCATTTTTCTAAGAACACACACACCAGACAGTCATAAACCTTTGGCTGATTCTTGTCTGCAAGTGTCCAAGTCCAGGCAGTTGTCTCCCAACACATCTGGTTGACTCACCCACATTCCAGATTAAATTTTGTGGACTGGAGAGAAATAAACTTTTCAGTTAGCACCAAACTGAAAAAATGCTGCATGGCACGGTATAAAACAGCCCTATTCAGGATAGAGGCAGGCAATCCAGCTGTCATGATCTCAGCCTCCCATAAACAGCATGACACTGCCTATAGGAGAAGCTCCCTTCATTGCATATTATTGTTGTTGTTCTTATTTCAGCAGTTTCTGGCCCTGCTGGCTGTTGATTACCAGCACCACCTCAGTGAAACAATCCCATCTGTTCCCATTCTCTTGAGTGAAGATCATCCAAGTGAGGTCATTATTAAGGCAGCAGTCTGTGGCGGTTTAGATTTTCTCTGTTAGTCTATATCCTCTGCACACATTTGGTTTGCATGTGGCATGAAGGCTTGCAATGGGTTGACCTCACAGGTCATCTCTGACTTTCATAAGGGTCACTACAAGCAAACAGTCTTACTCCCTGCCCTTAGTATATGCAGTGGTTTCCCTTGTCTTTGCAAGAGAAATTGCTTCCAACAAGTATATGAATCAGAATCCCACAGCCCATCCCAGCCTCACAATTTTTTCCTCCTCTCCATTCCTTCCTGACTCTTCTAATTCCAGGGCCACTAATCAGACTTAGTCTGCAATGCAGATAGCCCCCCCCCTCCCCCAGTAAGCAACTCCAATCATCCCAGGTGCCACTCCCCCTTCAGTTCACATTAGTAAGCACTTAGAACCAGAGACTTGCACTTTAAAAGGGCATCTGCAGTCACATGTGTTGGAATTGGTGATGCAGAGGCAATGTAACATTTGTGTCATGTATACGAACAGCCACCTATTACTTAAACAAACTAACACGTGAAAAATGTACTTATACAATGTCATTTGAAGCAACACTCTCACATAAAGCCACACACAGCAGAAAGTTTGTCATTAATAAAACATACTATACTTACCACTTATGCTGAGGCTCTCAAAATTAACCTACCTAAACTACAAATGCCTCCTAAATATAACCAAAGAAACAATTACCCTCAGCCACCTCACAAGCACTCAACTCAGGCAGCACCTGCCATAAAAAATGCATCTTTTGGTCCTAAGAAACTTCATTGTGAGACACACTGATGACTCTCACACCAGGCTGAATAAAAAAGGTCACAGTTAGTAGTTGGTCATGGCACAGGATCTACCACATCACACAAGCACTCAAGTCAGGAAAAACAAAGTAGCAGTATGACAGTCATAGTCCATGTGGTCATAAATGACCTGAGACATACTTCACTGGACTATATGATGAGAAACATGCTCTCAGAATATGAGTTACATGCAGGTATGAGCCTAGCACTAGCATTCTACCATCTCCAAGGCTGATGCCACAATACCAAGAAAAATGACTGACGTTAACAATTGGCTTAGCTAATGGTGCCAAACCAAAGGGGTCCAATATTTGACAGCCTAGCCTGGGAGAACATGGTTGACAGGCTATGCTACTTTACCAGGGATGGTCTTCACTTGTCGCCACTAGGCTTTTGGATATGGGCCAAGACATCATCTTCCCCATAGAGCCTTTTTTAGGTATTCCAAAACTTACTAACCATCCAACATAGCAAAATCTACTTGGGACAAAATAAAGGTATCACTGCTCAGTGCTAGGAGTCTCAGAAAAAAAACTATACTCACTGGAAGCACTCCTCACCCTGGAGAATTATGTTGCCTGTGCAATTACTGAAGCATGGTTTAAAGCCATGGAACCACTCTGGCAGTGTATGGCTATAATGTTTTTCATGCTTTCAGATCCCCCACTGCATATGAAAGAGCATAATGCAGAGGTGTATCTATCTGCACCTTAAGATTGGTCAAACAATAAGACGTGCCTGAGCTACTCCATGTCCAACTAAACAGGGGAGAAATCCATTACCATATTCTTGCTAGTTATAGGTCTCCCAACATCAACCAGGAAACCCATACATCATATATGAGGATACTGGAATCACTCACCATACAGCCCATTACCATACTCATAGGTGATTTTAACTACCCCTCAATTAACTGAGAAGCATACACAATGACTAATGTGCAGGCTCAAAGATTTCAAGACTTTGTAAATGCAAATGGTCTGGAGCAGCTAGTCTGCACTCACACTAGGAGCACAAATATCCTAGACCTGGTACTCACAAATATGGGAATATGATGACCCCATGCCCCAAAGTGTGATGCCCTCACTGGTTAAATCAGATCACAAAATTGTCTCCCTTGAAATAAAGATAATACTAGAACCAAAATCATAAGAACTTTACTTTTCTAAGGCAAACTTCCACCCATTAAGTGATGGCATAGCTATTTTCCAAGCTCCCCAACCCAGAAAACAGAGAAGCATATGCAAGGATGTATACAAAGGCTGTGTATGACCATATAAACAACTGCATAGAAATGGCAGTACCAGACCCAAATAAATCTAGGTCAAACCACAAAAGCAAGCCACCCTGGTGGACCCTTGGTATTAATAGACTGTACAACAAAAGAATTAAAATCATGTCAAGAGGTAAGAGAGAATGTGCACAACAGAGCAAAAACTCCCCCATTAGTCTAACCAAGCAAAGTAGTGGGCTAGTGTAGTCTTCAAAAGCATATTTTGAGGCAAAATAGTCTCCCAAGCTAGAGAAAACTATAAGGCCTTTTTTAGTTATGTCTGTAATCTCAAGGGTAGCACCCTGCAATGTGTGGAATTAGTTGTAGATGGCATCACCTATACTCAGGTGCAGAAAATCTGCTGGCTGACAGATTAATCTCAAATTTCACTTCCCCATCCCCTCTGGTTACACCTCAAGAAATGCCTTCCTCCATTCATCTACTATTTATCACTAAAAAGCTGGTTGCCCCTGCACTCTCTAAAGCTAAAAATATGTCTTCAATGGATCCCAATGATATACTAGGATGCCTCTTAAATAGCTCGAAAGAGGGCTTATCAGGCTCACTGGGAACTTTATTTAACCACAGCTTCCAGACTGGATTTGCTCCTTTGGAGTGGAAGACAGCAACAGTCATTCTTCTGCATAAAGGGGGACTATCAACTGAACTGGGAAATTATAGACCCATATGCTCGACTATATGCAAGGCCATGGAAAAAATAATAACAGATGTGATAAATAATGACTGAAAACATCCAAACATTGGACCCAAACCAATTCCACTTTTTCAAGGGCAGTTCATGCTTGCTAAATCTAGTGGACTTCTTTGAGAATGTCACTAGGGCCATGAATGAGGGTAAAAGTGCATACTGCCTACCTTGGCCTGGCCAATGCATTTGACACAGTTCTCCACTCAAGTATTATAAACAAGCTAAAAAAACTGGGCCTAAATCCTTACATCACCAGCTAGACAGCCAAATGGTTCATGGACAGGACACATGTTGCTCAAGTGGGTGAATCCAGAGCCAGCAATAGGCCAGTTAGTAATGTTGTGGCACAGGGCTCAATACTGGGATGACTCCTGTTTGGAATATACTTCTCTGAAGTCAAGGCTAATGTTGAAAGCCTACTGCTGACAAAGTTTTCCAAGTTGGGGGTAATCCTTGATCTCCCAACGATGCAGATATCCCTCAAAACTGTCTAAATCAGACAAAATGATTGGTGCCAGAGCCATAGCCTAAAACTAAATGCAAAAAAAAAAAAAGCATAATCATACCCTTTGGGAAGTCAAATACCCCTGCAAATTACACCATTAATAATACACCTTTAACAGTAGACTCAGAGGTGAGAGATCAAGTATACAGATATAGTACCCTGAACTTTGAACGCCATGTATCCACAGTGGTGAGGAAGTCCTTCTATGTGGCACAAATTATGGCTTCCACATTTAAGGAAATTATACTCCACTCTACTCAGCACTCATTAAATTGAGTACAATGCACCATTTGGCATGTACTTGACTAGGCCCTTACAACAGCTGGAGTGACCTCAAAGGTTCTTCCAAAGAAAATACAGGGTGTTAACAACATATCCTATGCAGACAGACTAAAAGTCCTTTCCCTTTTTACTGTGTCTACTACCATCTATTAAGCGGTGACTTATGCCTAACCTACAAGCACTCAAAAATCCAGCCCTGATAGAGATGTTGTACATTCTCAAGCTGTTAGCATGAGGGTCACCCAGTCTAGCAATCTAAACCTGGTCTGTAATTCAAACAAAACATGCTGGAGAGATAGGTATGTGTCTCAGAGTTCCTTCTTTAGAACAGGGTTCCTGTTCAAGTTAAGCAGAGCCCTTCCACGGTCCTCTTCAAACATGGTTTGGATCAATAGATGGGGAGTTGTAAATTCACTCCTGGGATAGAACCTAAGTCTCTAATGGACAGGGTCAGTTTGTAAAATGCTCAAAGGCATAAGCACAAACTTAAGCCATCCTCTCACCCCCAGGGATCATAAATCATGTAAATATGGGTGATATTGACTAGGTTTGAAATAGCTCTTAAACCATTAGCCTAGTAATCGCGTATGAACCTATGAAACTATAAGCACATATGAACTTACAGAGAGAAATGAAAGAGTGTTTCCTGTCTGTTGTCTTTCCCAGAGGGTGGAGAGTACAGGAGTGTATAAGTAACTCCGAAAGCACATAGGGAAGTACGATCCCTCTGGTGAAGACCTTGGAAACCACTTGCCATGACTGAATAGAGAGGAAGGGATGCTAACTGGCAATGTTTCTTGTGGAAGTGAGAAACAACTAGTGCAGACAGCCCATTGACATCCACATTTGGGTCCACAGGCTGTGTTGGGCCAAATGGACAGCCAAATGACGCCATAGGTTGGGGTCATTGTGGAATGTAGGGATAGGCAAATAAACCTTAAACCACCCTTAATGGCAGTCTAAGTGAAAGTCTATCCTGTTGATCTTTGTCCCAGTGATGGGAAGTGAATGGTCAAATGGCCAGGCGGGGGCTAATTGCCAACAGGCTGTGATGGCTAAGAGTGCACAAAAAAAGAAAAATGAACACACACTCACACACACACATACACACACACACACACACACACACACACACACACACACACACACACACACACACACACACACACACACACACACACACACACAAGTTTCACAACATGGGAGATTTGGAATATCTTGTGTACAGCTAAATTGCAGCCCAGTTAAGAATATAGGGGTTTATGTCATGTTTGTCTACTCTTTCAATAATACCACCATTAAAGTTAGTGTAAGAAGCCTTGGACAGGTCAAAATAAACAGCATAGACTGAGTCACCACTGTTCTCAGCCTCTGAAACCTTTACAGAGAAGCATACTTGGTTCAGGAGACCTAATCCTAACTCATTGACACATCCACCATTTGTCCATCTGTATCATTGACACTAAATGATACCCCTGAGTATGTTGAACAAACGTACATCTGGTGAAACACAGGGGACCCTGTATATATATATGTATATACTGTGTGTGTATAATCAAATTATTGTTTATATCCATTATTTATAAATATATTGCAAAAATATCTAAATTATAATGATCACATATTAGCTACTATACATTTTAATATGTTCATGGGTAATTGCCAGCTAGGAAGTAAAGGAGACTATCCCAGTTTCCAAAATTCTTGGTGCAGTGTTTAGACAGTCAAATGGCTCAGATTCACACAGTAGGCAGATGAAGGCTATGAGAATCAAACCCTATGCCTCAAGATATAGCCCATCAATAGCTCAGTTTCTCAATCTGCCTCAAAGTCTCTACTGCACTTGCATTATTAACTTTCTCAAGACTGCTGAAGCTCTGCAAGCTAAATCATCATATTCTCCCTACCGTGACATCCACAGCTACCACTGCTAACTAATTATGTGAAGGTGGAGGTATCTGTCCATTAATAACACCAGCTATATGCTTAATGCTCATATATTCCTGCTGCAACTAGTATGTATTAACAATGCTGTTCATAGAAAAAAAAGTGTTACATTTTCTTGTCCCACCATAATATAAGACATTCAACCAACTTAAACATATATTTAATTGATAGATTCATTAGTAGTTACCAGGCATGCAGTGAAGGACACCATCTAAGAGAACGATGTAGAAGAACGAGAAGAAAACAATGAAAATATAAAAGGAAAAGGGCGAATGTTCAGAAACTGGAAATGCATAACTTTGAACAACCAGTTGCAAATCGTATACAGAACTTTCTGTTTTTGAAACCAGGAAGGATTTGAATTGAGAGCACATTAAAGTGAGGATCAGGAAATTCACCCTTTTCCCCACTGTAGTGGGATCTTGGAGTTGGTATATATAAGTTGTATGAGGTGTGGGGGTTGCAGAGGGGCTTGCACTCCTGCAAAATCTTTAAAAAATCTTGTATTGAAGGTAAACAGCTGTTTTTTTTTTTTTTTTTTTTCAGAATTATGCAGTTCAAGGTTGTGAACATTTGTCCTTTTATGTTTTCATCACATTCATCCTAAATTTCAGTATTGTGTTCTTTCGATAACCTGATAGGGATCCATATACAGATAGATAGATAGATAGATAGATAGATAGATAGATAGATAGATAGATAGATAGATAGATAGAAATACGGTTTACTATCAAAATGTGGCAAATTAAAAAAAAAAATCCACTTTTGATCTAATCATTTTTCCAAATCTGATAATACAAAATTAGCAAAATATTGGAGATGGTAACCATGGAATTTGCATTCAAATGCTGGAAGCTTCAATGCCAAAAGTCAGTGTTACCAGTAAAATTTTTGCAGGTGGGGAAGCTCCCTGCACCTCACATGTTGGGGGCCCCCCTGCATATTATATAGTCCAACTCTGAGATTGCAGTACATTCAGGAAAAGGGTAAACTTCCCCATCCCCACTATAGTATGATCTCTTATCAGAATGTCAAATGCACATTAGTGAAAGTACACTACCATTTGCTAACGTGTATTTGAACATTTTTCAGAACATCATTACTGAAACTGGAAAAGATGCATTGAACCATCCTGGTTTCATGTAAATGCAGTTCCACAATTAGAGTCTGTGTAAAATTAGGTTACAACAAAAAAAATTAATAATGGGAAAATGAAAAAAGTGTAAATATTTATGTGAAGACATACTGCTATGTATGAGTCTGCATTCAAAAATATGCTATGCTGTATATGTTAGCATACTGCCTTGCTACTTCACTATTCAAAAGAGGAAGTTATCTCCATAAGTATATAGGTAATATTTAACACATTCATGACTCTTCATAAACAGCCATAAAATAGCATATAAAGCAGGTAAACTCATTCTATTCTCTTTAAACTCCACTGTACATCAGACAAGAAGCTCTACCCTGTAAGTCCCTCCTGTTATGCATTGAAAAATTTGACAGTAACCCCACTACTTTTTTTCTTAAGCTTTTAAAATATTTTAAAATTATGATTCTTTTATTTAAACGAGTAAAGGATTATATTAATGCATTTATACACCTGTCGCTTACCATTCATGCCATATTCTTTCATATGGGAGTATACTGTTTCACAGTATTTTTTTTTCCTTTCAAAATATTGTCATACTGTTAATACATTAATACTTAAATGACTCGTTTACATAATATGCAAATCTATTTATTAATATTTAGCATCATGATTTTTACACTCCCTCATTTGTTTTATTATGTAAATAACATATGTTAAAATAAAAAGGAAGACTTACCTATGGCAGTGTTTACCAAGCAATATTATCACTTATACATAGTCATTGTCCTAAGAAAAAAGGATATGACTTAAAAAGTAGTGTTATATTTGAGCTGACATATTGATTGAAATATTATTTATTCTCATGATCTGTATTTAAAATCCTCAGGGAAACTGGATAATAATGTCACATCAATATTCAGAGAGATATAGATCCCAATTCAAAAATGTTACCATAAGGTGTAAGTCTGACTTTTACTATGCATTAATGACTTTGAATTTAGAGACAGCCTTACCACAGTACTTTACCATGAAGTGGTTCAGCACCATAGTGGTCTGTTTGTGCTGCCTACTGAAATGCTAATGAGTCAGTTTGGAGAAACAGTCTATACTAATTAGCCATTTGCCCCCCCCCCCCAGAAATCCTGAAGTAAGGTATTTATGCAGGTGAATGATTCAGAGGATTTTTCAACTGTGTAAGCTACCTTGGCTTACCATGTTAATGAACATGGGCAAAAGCTCATGCTTAGCCATTGCTTCCATTGTGTGAGATTTTGTTAGAGGTAATTGCCAGGGAGTTTAGTGGACAGGAAGTGATGCAGGATGTCTAAGTGCAAGATTGTGTGTTTCTGAATATATGACTACATAAGGTGGAATGAGTGGCCTCAGGTGTGTATGTGTATGCATGTGTGTCTGTGAGTGTGTGCATGGGTGTGTTGGTGTGGGTATGTGGGTATGTCGGTACGTGCGTGTGTCTGTGTGTGTGTGTGTGTGTGTGTGTGTGTGTGTGTGTGTGTGTGTGTGTGTGTGTGTGTGTGTGTGTGTGTATCTATGTGTGAGGTGTGTGTGTGTGTGTGTGTGTGTGTGTGTGTGTGTGTGTGTGTGTGTGTGTGTGTGTGTGTGTGTGTTTGTGTGTGTGTGTGTGTGCATGTGTGCTTGTGTATGTGTGTATGTGCACGCACATGTGTGTGTGTGGGGGTGTATGCATGAATGTTTGTATTAAAGTGTCTGGGGCTGTCACACCTCCACACTTCCCTAGACAAATCCTGAAATATCGGGTTGGGATAATGTCTATATCATTCCCTAATGGCACTTAAAAGATAGAACAATGTTTTGCAAAATGAAAGGCATGGAGTGCGTAAACACTGTTCCCAAGGGATACTCTATACAGCATGCTTTAAAGACACTAAAACATTCATATCCTGTAACTTCAGCACTCACACACATCTGTGTGTTATGCTTCTGTACCACCACCACTCATCACCAGAAACATTTCTAACATACTACCTTTAGTGTTTGGAAATAAAAAAAAGATGAAGTAATGGAAGGAAGGAATTTTAAGCTATTTAGTATTAACAAGAGAAAGTAGTTTATAAAGCAGGAGCCTTAATCCTCTACATTAACTGTTAAACTAGTATAACAGAGGATTCTTTACAAAATACGAAGTATGAAAATATATTGTCTGACATTATTCAATGATTGCAACCTTCTGTTAGCGACAAGAGACAGGGAATGTACAAGTGACAACGGAAATATTACTTTGTAAAATCAGTGACTGTTGATAGAGTTGGGGGGTGGTAATGACCATGTGGGGAATTCTTCAAGACAAAGCTAAGATGAACACTAGATAACACTAGGGTGAATGTTTAAATGTTTACTTGGACTCACTTACAGGTTAATAGAGCAAAAGGTCTAGCATCATGATGCACTTTATAAACAATAAGAGTGAAACTCTAATGTCTGACATTATTGACTGACTATAACAATCCATGATTTATGAGGGCAGGGATAAAAATAAAAACATATATCTAAGTTGTTCTGTACATCAAAGGACAGGTAAGAGGCTATCAGTTTGTTTTTGTGTTTGAATGTGTGCATGTTTGTGGGAGAGTGAATGTTGGTGGTGAGATGCCTGTGCCAAAGCAATGCATGGGCAACCAGTATTGTTTACCACAGGAAAGTGCTAATTTGTGCACACAGTAGTTATGGATGATTCTGAAACATGTAAATTAGCCGATAAGCTTATAAACGTATGTGTTCCCTCTGAAAAAAAGACTTAGATTTAGATTTTCTTATGGACTGTAGCAGTGGTAAGAATGCTTTTGCTTTTTCCATTACTTTCTGTGAATAGACATTATCAAATATTATGATGGATTACCAACTTTCAGAGGAAGATTTGCTTAAGCAGTTTTAATAAGAAGATCTTTGTCAAGATGTGATGTTAATTTGACAATTATATACCTGGGTGGGACTCCTTCCTTAACTTGAGATTTTATGAGAGATCTATTAACCTACTCTATATACCATATGACAATTTCTTCTGAAGGTTTAACACTTTTGGAATCCAGCTGGCAATAAATCTGTGTTTTCTCCATTCATATTCTCAAGTGCACCAACAATTCTTACATTATTTATTCTTTCCCAGTTTTGTAGGTCATCTACCTTATTCCGTAGCCTGTTATTTCATTTTAGCATAAATTCAGTGTGTTTTTCCTGCTGCTTTGCTCCCTCAGTGTCATGTGACCTTCTTATATTGCATTTTGTTGTTAGATCATAGTTTTTAGAAGATCAAACTGCTTGTTGCAATTATCTTGTATATAGTCTACCCTTTTTATCCAGCTTACCTATTTTTAAAGATAGCTGCTTTACTGATGAAAATATCTTCTGGAAATTTGTAGGGATAGAATCCTGCTCAGAAGTTTTAGAAATCAACATCGATCAAACAGTCTTGATATATATATTCTGACAGGATTTTTTAAATTATTAATGTTTAGCTAATATGATATTGTCCAAAAGTTAAAGAGCATGTCTTACTTCACTTCTTGCACCGAATGAATAAAATATAATTATAAATTCCTTTCAAAAACTTTCTAAGAGCACAGAGGAACTAAACTATGCTGCAATCAAGCTACCATCTTCTGTTAAATCTGTTTCCTCATAGCCATGTTATGCAACATGGTGCACGCTGCAAATAGATTCATTGTAGACCTAAGGTGAATGTTATGATGACCCATAGGTGCATCAGGAAAGTTGAAGCAGCACTTCAATTAGCTGAAAGCACATTCTACCACATTCCATGTTTCTGCATATACAATATTTTATGTTATTTCTACAGTTATCTGGAGTTGTGGATGGAGCTATCAGTCATGGCTCTAATGCATATCCAAAATCTCCTGCAACACACACACTTGTGACAACATTATATGTGTCCTGCTACCTGAGTGCATAGTAGCTGCATATTCTGAAATATGTACTCACCTAAATTTGCACCCATAAAGTAAATGAACCTGTGAGAAGTCATTTTGCATGAATTGTAGATAGAGTTCAGGCTTGTGCCAAATATGATAATTAGACAAACTACCTGAGTTGTACACAGAGATATTATAGATGGCACCCTGTGTAATGCACATACCAATTAACAGTTTATAGAGTGAAAGCCCTTCCTATAGAGGTATCTGACACCCTATGGATTAAATGGTACCTTAAGAGGAAAGTACTCAGGTGGAGAGAGAAAGAAATAGAAACACAAAACTATAAAGGCACATCCATAACTGCAAAGGAATTTGAGGCAATGATCTAATTGAAGAAACAGCAGGGCTAGCCATCCGGCAGTGTAAACTTGGCTCTAGATGTCTGTCACTGTTGAAGTGACACCCTGACCCCATGCACAAAAATGGGAAGACAGGGTTGTGGATGGATGGATCAAATTGAAGAAAGCATTATTATACATATTTGAAATAGCTCCTTTCAAGAGAAACTGGAATTTAAATCTACTACATGGGTAGTCAAAGCATTAGGTAGTTGCCAAGTAAATGTGTGATGCACATATAAATGATTTATCAGCTTTCATAACACTTTGATAGCCCAGGGCAGTAAAGCTTATATTGACCAGAATGGGGAACAATAATGGATAAATCCAAAAATCATTGAGGACTAAAAGAAGGGAAATATGAGTTAAAAATGTATCTTATACATGTCAGGCTTAAAGGAAAGAATAGAAAATCCAGATCGTCTTGAACACTTAAGAAACACCACCAATTTAGTGAATGGACAGCCCAGGAATGAAACAACACCGCATGACCTTGATGTACCAAAAATGTGTTAAATGTTCAATAAGAAGAGTAAAAAGTTATGCACTATTGAACAAACTGATGTTAGGACATCATCAGAACAGCACACATTCCTCCACTTACTTCTTAAATACTTGTTAGTCATCATCATCAACATCAGCAATCCCTTTCTCTTATTTTCTACATGTGATCAGGGTATAACATCAGCTTTCACCACCTCTCTCAGTTCAGTGCTGCTGACCTACCTTCTTCAGCAGTCACACCTGTCTGCCGCAGGTCTTCTCTCATGTAAGCCATCATCTCATTGCTGGACGTCCTCATTTCCTCTTGCCTTTTTAAAGTCTCTCTCAAATTTTCTTTATTAAATCGTCTGCCTTCCTGTGCATGTGCCTGAACCACCATAAACTGATTTCTTTGACCTTCTATGCCAGTAGAGCTATTTTGCTTTCTGCTGTGGTGTTATCATTTCTTTGTCTATCACACAGGGTGCATCATACCACCCATCTTAGACACTCAATCTCTTTTACCCCTAGCTTCCTCAACTGCTCTGCCTCCAATGCCCAAGTTTTTGTACTACACAGTAATAATGGTCACACCACTCTTTTGTATGTTATTTCACAGCTTTTTGGCATTCTTCTATTTCACACTATTCCAACATTCCGTGTCAGATGACTGTAATTGGCCTGATTCTAACTTTTACTTCCTCATTCAGACTTCTCTTCTTCTCAACCTCCCTCCCAGATTCTAAGCTGTTAACCTGTCCCGCTATTTCTCCTTCTATCTCAATTCCCAGCTTCTTCTAATTTTTCCATTTTCTGCCATGATATCTGTCTTGTTTGTACTCAGTTTCATTCCACATGCTTTGAGTTTTGCATTCCCTTTTCCTATAAATTTCTGAATTTCCTGTTCAGAGTGTGTTTGTAGAGCTACATCACCTGGATGCAACAGATTTGTTGATCTGTCCCCTCTAACCTGTTTGCCAGTGTAATTGGTCATCAGTCATGTTACAATGTTCCAAGAGATATGCTTGAACAGGAGCAAATGAAGTTCCAGGTATATGGGACCAATACAGTAGAGACAAAAAGCGAGAAACATTTTGGAGATTTTAGTTGTGGTCTGGCAATTTTGGTTAAAACAAATATTAAGGATAAATATAAGGAAATAAATAAAATAAGGAAGTTACTTAGGAAGAGTGTAAAATAAAGAAATTCTTTATATTTTATCTATAATATTTATATTCAGTCTCAAGGTTATAATCCAGAAGGCAATAAAATAGAATTGGATGAACTGGATGTAGAGCTCAATGGCATGTATGTGAAGACATTAATGCAAGGACTGTTCTATTTTGCAACTATGGAGGAATGCTTAAAAGGATTATGGAAGATTTTCTGAAGATAGAGTAATAAAAAATGGGTGCATTCTGATAGTATGGCATCTAGGCAAGTGTTATATTCAGTAAATAAATCAGGTACTAATGAACACGAGAGTGGTAACTAGAGTTGCATCACTAATTGATTGTATTGCAACTGCTCTTAGAATATGACTGGGATTTCCACTCAAATATAAGCTAAGGGAAAAAAAATGACAATTTCCCCTTTAGGTTGCTCTTGAAAAAGCAATATTCATTCATTTCTGAGACAGGAAAAAGGATAAACTATCATATAGATTATGATACTCAAGTTATATTACATCTAAACATATTTAAAAAACACAGTTGACATGAGAATTTAAAAAAAAGAAAGATCAAGAAAATTATGGAACTTAAGGATCATAAGGAGGAAGGAAGATAATATAAGACTTTTTTGAAAGAATAAACTGCATAAAGTATACAATAGCGCCATAGGCAATGAATAAAAAATAGAGATATAGTTTGACTAAGACTGTTTATACACAAAGCATTTCTACCTGAAAAGTATTAAGAGATAACTGAAAAAGAAGGATAACTGCAGCCACGAGGAAATAAACAAAAAATGGAAATGGAAATAAGGACTTAATTAAAAAGAAAAAAGTCACATGTGTGGAAATAAGATCGGAGCAATGCTGCAAGAACAAACAAAAAGGTAGAGCTTAGTTTCACGTACACATGAAGAGCTGAGAATATAAGATACTCCGAGATAGATTGCAATGTTTAGCAGGTGTATTTGATTAATAGTCTAGATGGAGGAGAATCAATCGGGAACAGAAAGAATGATTATAATAAACGGGTGGCATAATTTGGGAATTCAAATAACAAATAATAGAATTAGGGAGAAAACAAAACATATGAAATTGAGTGAAACACCATGCCTGGATGGGATTAGAAATAAAATATATAGCCATCATGAGGAAGAATGGCTGAAATAATGACACCTCAATTTAGACAATATTTGTGAAATCTAAATTTCATATATCATAGAATCAGGGAATTGTACTGCCTATGTACAAGAAAAAATATATAAATAATGGCAGCATGTACTATCTAATTTTATACAACGACCCCCCATTAATATTCTAAAACATGCACACTGATTGGTCAGCATGCAGGTTGTAAATCAGAGTTATAGTAATGGAAAAAGGTCCGGTCGCCTAAACTTTTTCCATTAGTATAACTCTGTTTTTTACAGCAATGGAGAACTTAAGATCTCTGTTGCTTTTTACACACTGTCTCACTATGTTAAACAAGTTTAACATAGCGAGACAGCTTTAAACATAGTAACGGAGATCTTCCTAGCTCCGTTGCTTTTTTTAAAGCTGTCTCGTTATGTTAAACTCCTTTAACATAGCAAGACGCTTTGTAAAAAGCAATGGAGATCTTGCTTTCTCCATTGCTTTTTTCAAAACTGTCTCGCTATGTTAAATGGGTTTAACATAGCGAGAAAGCTTTAAAAAAGCAACGGAGATTCTCTGTTGCTTTTTTTAAAGCTGTCTCTTTATGTTAAACTCCTTTAACATAGCGAGACATTTGTAAAAAGCAACGGAGATCTTGCTTTCTCCGTTGCTTTTGCCCACAGCTCTGATGTACTGCGTAAGCATACGCATGCACAGTACATCAGAACTGCCACAGAATACTAGACAGCTGCGGAAGGGCAGCAAGGAGGCATTATACAATGCCATTATTTAAGAAACGTAATTATTTTTTTTCTTAAATAATGTCATTGTTTAATAGCAATAACCCACTTCTGGGTGTGGGTAATGCTGGATTTACCCATGGTTGTCTTTGTTTGGCCACTCGGGCTTTGCCCTCGTGACCAAACCACACCAACCGTGGGTAAATCTAGCATTAGCCACACCCAGGCATGCGTTATTGCTATAATATTCCATAACAATTTCATAAAAAATGCTTATTATATTATATTAGATGACTTTAAGGATTAGATCAGAGGCAATGCAATATATCAGCAGCTGTGTACACTTTATCTGACTGTGATAAAAATATCTCTCAATACTTTTTTGTAAGCATGAGGGATGAAGTCAAAAATAATAAGGGACAAAGGCCTAAAATTAGGGAGAGGTTTTAAACTTCGCTCTTATACACTTAAAAATTGTCAATAGTAAGAGTTTTTTTTTCCACTGCTTTACATTTTCTGAACTCAAAAGGCTGTCATTATTTATTGACAGCAGTCCTCAATGATTCCCCAGACAATTACAAATTATATGAGGAAATTTATGAGGAATAGAACAAAATATGAAGAAAAACTGGGACCATTCTACAAAATAAAGGCAGTTTCAACTGTGTTTCTCATACACATTAGCCAGGGAGTAAAATATTCCGACTTATTTCATACTGTAATAAAAAAGTGTAGTGCAAGTTTTTTCATCCAAGTGCATTATTGTATATGAATACACACCTGTCTTATAAAGCCAGATTGCTTAAATTGAGCAAATGACAAGGGTAAAGTAGTTTCATCTATAGCTAATCATCCACCCACACCTAGCAGGTATAGCTACTTTGTTGACTGAGTAAAAGAGTACCTCAGGTATCTGATCATAATAAAAGATAATGGCCACATAATGGAATTCAACTTTGATTCATACAGAGAGTAGCCCCCACAGTAATGTATTATTTTCAGCTTGCTTCACTTACATTAAATTAGTCTCACAAAGCTAGTCCAGATTAACTGAAAAAATACCAATAGCTATTTTTTATCCACAGACAACCCTATATCTTGGACAATAATTATAGCTGCTTAGTTGTCTGTATGTACATCTCAAGATGTCCAACTGTAGTAAAAAAAATAATGATAGCAGTGTCAGTGGGAGAACAGTCAACTCACTTTTTGTTTAAGCAAAAATAGCTGAAAAACCAGAAGGCTATGTGTTCTTTTACCACTCCAGGTGATTTGGATGTTGCTATTGCAATGCACTGCTGAGTGTGTCACTCTTCAGAAAAGACATTAAATTGAATCCCCATCTGCTTGATTTAATGGTAACCCAGATAGATGCAAAATATCCCCTGACACCTATCGCAAAAAAATCAATGGGAAGAGTTCCCTGATGCCCAGAAAAGAGTCCACTAGCCTAGTGGGAATAAGCCATTCAACAAAGGATAAACAGGAAAAATAAATACAAATAAAATAAATAAATAAATAAATAAATACAATAAAATGGGACTGAGTCATAAGGTATTTTTACACAACACAAAACACACAGTTACTGGCCAACCAGAACAAAGTATTACCCAGTCTTGTGACTGATACCAACCTCTAACACTCCCAAAGAAAATTAATGAGTCATTATTAATACCACTCTTTATGTACACTTTCACATCCTGTATTGTACGGTCCAGAGACAAATCTGAGAAAAATAAACAAAAATTATATTAGTAGCTAATCATTTCCTATTGTTGCACCTCTGCTCATATCCACAGATCCTTCTGGATCCCCTATAATGACACCAATTTACTATCCAATCAATGAAAAGTTATTTTATCCTTAAATTTATGCATCATTCTTGGAGATGGTAGAATACTGCTCAGTGACAGGGCCTTGACCTCTTCAAATACATAACTATACAGCTCGACAATGTATCTCTGCATCTCCCACATGGTGGAACACCTAAGATCCTTCCGTCCCACAAGTGCAGCTGCAAGGCTGTAACTGTGTTTGGATCAATGCAGAGACCTAAGGGCCCTATTAACCTTTTAATCCTTGAAAACAGAAAGAAAACTTGCACCTTTTCCTTAGCCAGCCTGGTAATTGTCATGTCTGTTTGACTTACAATAGACTCTCCAATGCTAAGACATTCCTGTGATGTGCTGCAGGCATCTGGGACTTTAAAAGTATAGGCCTGCAGCACAGGTGACTCCCAACCAAAGCAGGTATAGGTGCAGATGTGGGTATGGTATTAGTATTTATGCATGTATAATTTGGTAAGCTAGTAGGATTTTTGGGAGGTGTAGAAGGCTTAGGTAAGGTTTTCTTTACCGCATCAGCATATGTGATGTTTTAGTGATGTGGTAATACAGTGCGGTTGTGGTGCAGTTTACTGGAAGTGGGCGGGATTAAGAGAGCAGTCTCCCACTTAGATAAACAGGTACATCTTTCTTAGGTAAAACAGTATGTGTTAGAAGATCTGGGTTGTCTGTGAACATGAGGCAGTTGCAATACTGCATTAGAAAATTGAGTGGTAGTTGGCTAAGAAAGATTCTAAAACAGACTGAGACCCAGTGGTGATGGATAGTGTTTTTCTTCAGGACAGGGACTATTAATTGCAAAGACAACTGCCAATAGAGCCGACAAAGAGCATAGTGCATAGATTTAATACAATGATTCTTATGACCAGCATAAACGTTAACTAATGAGCTAGAACTGCTGAAAAAAAAAAAATAAACCAAAAAATAAGCACCCTGGTAGTTAGCTTTCAGTCTCCAGTCCGTTTTATTGTATAAAAAATCAGTTAAGCGCTTTCATCAAACACAGTTGACTTCATGAGAACAATGAAGGGACTTAGACTTGTCCTTCTTTTTCTTTTACTACTTTGTTTTTCAGGAAAGGAAACTGTTTTTCCAGCAAACTAGTATATCTTGTGAAATGTAATACCTGCATTTCATTTTATGTTGGAAAGACTGAGAGGCTTCTTAAATCCAGAATATATGAGCATCTATATGATGTAAAAAATAAAAGAGAAACTAATGCCCTGTTTAGACATAGTTTATAGTGTGAAGGTTTTTCTGGGTTTAAGTTTGCCATTCTGGATACTGTGCAAGTATATTCAAGAAGGAGGAATGGCAAAATGTATTGTCTAAAAAAGAGCTATAAAAATCTCACTAACTTACGATCAGCAAATAAATTGTTAATTAACATTAGTAAGTCAAACAACTTGGCAGGTGATTCTCTGTTCTCAAACTCTACTGGGAGAAACTGGAACCTTCTACCTACTGAATTAACTTCTCTTCCTTCTCTATCCCTCTTCAAACAACAACTGAAAATACTCCTTAGAACAAAATGGCTATGCCCTTGTAACAACCCTGACTAACTGATTAAGATTACTTTTTTTACTTTCCCTCTTTTGTCAATTTTGTACTTATTGTATATGTAATCAGAACAGTTTATCTGTAACTTCTATGATTTGACTCATTATAAATGTAATTTTCTATATATTTGTAAATAGTATTTAACTATTGTCTTCTCTATTTTTGTATTTATTATTAACCAGGGTGTTTATATATTGCAGATGATTACTAACCAGTGTGTTGTAAAATGTATCACAGTATTCTGTATGTTTTTTCTATGTAAACTCTTGTTTTTCAGAGGGTGTTTTTTAATAGGGTGTTAATATCTTGTAGATGATTCAAACCAGTGTCTTGAAAATGTATCCCAGTATTTTGTATGTTTTTTCTATGTAAACTCTATTTTTATTCTCCACAATTTTTTTTTTACTTTTTCATCTGTTTTGTCCTGGAGCTTTTCTCCCCGGGCCTCTACTGAAAATGGACATATATCTAGTTAGACTAGCCCGGTCAACAAATGTAAAATAAAATAAATAAATAAATGTTGTGGCAGTTAAGGTTGGCTGCAAATGTACATCCAGGGTTAAATGATTACTTGACTATCCTTCCAGTATTAAAAGAAAAAGCAGGACAAGTCTTGTCTCTTCATTTGTTTTATTGTTTTACTAATATGACAGTGAATAATATTGACCTAATGGTTTTTCCTATTCTGATTATTTTAAATATTAATTTTCATGATTTATGCTAATTTAATGGTTTTTGTTGGCTGTTTTGTAACCAATTATGGTTGTTTTAAAGCTATTTAAACTGCTTTTTAAGAAAAGGCCTTTGTTCTGATGAAGTCAACTGTGTTTGATGAAAGCGCTTAACTGATTTTTTATACAATAAAACAGACTGGAGACTGGAGACTGACTACCAGGGTGCTGATTTTTTGGTTTATTTGTTTTTTTGGTAAGCACTTTTATACCACTTTACTGGTTTTTGAAAAAAAAAAAAACTAAAACTGTTTCTTAGTGGCTGGTTATGGGTCTCCCAACAACTGTGGGCCCTGGAAGATCTAGCAAATTGCTGCTATTATAATCTGCCACTGACAGTGATATAGACATATAAACACACACACACACACACACACACACACACACACACACACACACACACACACACACACATACACATGCACTCACACACGCTCACATACACGCACACACAGCACTTCAGTAGTACCAGCTGCTGTGCTAACAGAACCGCTGCTACCATAGAAATCAACAAGTTTACACCATAAATGTATGTTTTTACTCTACTGTATTTCAATATTTCAGTACTGTTGAAAGGCTACAGGGTAGGACACATGTCTAATTCACAACAACTATACCACTGGACGTTTTGTCTGAGGAGTTGTCCAGCAAGCCATTGTTGCTACACTTGCTGGATGCTTCCTTCTACTGTAGCACTAAAGACTCCTTGAATTGCTCCCTCATAATGCACTTCATAATCCTGTAAGAAACAAGATTTCACAGTATGGTGTGTTGCTCAATACTGCCCAATATGCATAGATATGTACATACATAACTATTAAAACTTGTCAAAATACAGTATCATAGCCTCATGTTATTGGCGGCAGTTATTAAAATAATCTTTTCTCAGTG
The DNA here is from genome assembly GCF_019279795.1 of Protopterus annectens. Classification (NCBI taxonomy): domain Eukaryota; kingdom Metazoa; phylum Chordata; order Ceratodontiformes; family Protopteridae; genus Protopterus; species Protopterus annectens. Next base: position 1,035,048,900 of record NC_056731.1, on the reverse strand, counting down.
GCATGTACATAGAGTATTAAACAAGGGACAGTTTTGTAAACTATATAGAAAAACATAAACACTGCATTGTGTAGAAAGTAGGTTTGCAAGTACTTTGAGTGAGACTCAAGGGACAGTTGTGCAAACTATATGGAAATATTTATGCACTGCACTTTGTAGAAAGTTCAAATGCAAGCACATTGAGTGAGAAACAAAGAACAGTAGTGCAAACTATATGGAAATATGAGTATACTGCATTTGCCTCGTTTCCCATTAAGGCTAAACACTAACTTAATTAGCTAACTTTATTGAAAGGATTGAAAGAACCTGACATTTAGTCAAATGCAAGGAAGGAAGGATAATTTTGTAAAGACGATGGATTCAGTATTATCCAAATGATTACTGAAATGCATATTTGCTAAAGAAACTATAGTATTTTTCATAGGTTTATAGGTTCATAGTTAGGTACTAGGCTATCAGCCCTATGGCCCATACAAGCCTAGCCAAAAAATGTACCCTGGCTTTTGCCACCAAAGAAAATTATTTTCCTGTGCCCCTGTTGAGCAGAGCCACAGAAGTGATCCACGGGGTGAATTTCCCATTTCCCATCCAATCATCAAGATTTTTCTTGAAGAGTGCTAATGAGGAGCTCTGTTTGACATAGATAGGTAGTCTGTTCCAGAGTATGGGAAGTCTCTGGGTCAGGAATCTATCCCTCCAGCATGTTCTGTTTATTGCGGTGACAAGGTTTAGGTCCCTAGAGCATGTAGTTTGGAGGGATTGAGATTTCTTTAAGAGGAGCATGTCCAACAGCTCTGGGTTTGACATAGCTTTGTATGTTAGGCAGAGATTGCCCCTGAGTAGGCGATATGCGATAGAGTAAAGCTGTAGTTTTTTGAGACGGTCTGCATAGGGCATCTGTTTGAGGCCAGTAATCCTCTTTGTGAGGAATTTATGTGGTCTTTCCAGTTGTTGTAGATGTCTTGTGAGGTACATACCAAAAGGGGCGTTGTACTCTATAATGGGTCTAATGAGTGATTAGTAGAGGGGAACAATGACCTCCTTTTTTCTGGATGAGAATCCTTTTGTGATGAGATGAGCCACGTAGAAGGAATTCCTGACCACTGTGGTGATGTGATTATCAAAGGAGAGACTACTGTCCACCTGTGTCCCAAGGTCTCTTATCACATTTTCGGCATTAAGTAGACTGCCAGCTATGTGGTAGTTCAGGTGTACAGAGTTTTTACCAAAGGGGATGACAATACACTTTTTGGCATTGAGCTTCAGGCCATGGCTTGACACCAAGTGTCTGTCTCAGTGAGGCCCTTTTGTAGTTTTTCCACATCGTTAGGAGTTTCGATTATGGCTCCTAGTTTGCAGTCATCTGCAAACTTTGTTAGCCAAAGACCTTCTGTGTTGGCCTGCACTTCAGAGAAGTAGATACCAAACAGAAAAGGACCCAGGACTGAACCCTGTGGTACTCCACTTGCCACTGGTCTGATGTCAGATTTGGAATCCGCTACTTTCACAGTGTGGGTTCTGTCCATGAACCAGTTGGCAACACATCTTGTGACATAGGAATTTATACCTAGTTTAGTGAGCTTATCTATAATTCCAGAGTGGGGGATGGTGTTGAAAGCCTTGGCGCGATCCAGATAAGCTGTGTGAACCATTTTACCCTCATCTATGGCTTTGGTAACTGCTTCAAAGAAGTCAATCAGGTTTAGGAAACATGATCTGCCTTTTACAAATCTAAACTGGGTAGGAGTTAGAGTTTGGAGATTACCAATGTCTTTGTTTATGAGTTCCACGATAATACATTCCATGGCCTTGCAGACCAGGCTCGTCAGGCTAATGGGGCGGTAGTTCCCGGGGTCTGTCGTGGCTCCCCGTTTGTGGAATGGGATAACCATTGCGGTGCACCATTCAATGGGCACAAAGCCTGAGGTGAGGCTATCATTGAACATGGTACTTAGGTAGGGTTCCAGTTCATTCTGTAGTTCATGTAGAATGCAGCCTGGGATATTGTCAGGTCCCATAGATGCTGTGTTCTTGGCTTTGGAGAGTGTATTTTTTACCTGTGCAGCCATGATTATAGGAACTTTGCATTCTTCCGGTATAGAGATGGGCCCTCCAGGGGGTGAGAGGGGGGTAAAGTTAGCACTGAACCTATCTGCTAGGATGTTGGCAATATCATTTGGTTCTGTATATTTGGTGCCATTGTGCTGTAACTCAGAGCAGATCTGAGTGTTCCCATTTAGATTCTTGACATAGCTATAGAATGCTTTGTGGTTGTCTTTTGAGTGAGTGGCAATTTTGTTTTCATAACTAGCTTTGGAGGATTTTATGAGGGATCTCAGCTTCTTACTGGGGTTGACCTGGAAGTTCCTCTAGACATGGGATTTTACTCTTTTTTGCAACAGTTTCTTTCTTCTGTTGTAAAGTTTGTTTATGACAGAAGACCACCAAATTGGCTTCCTTTTTTTGGAGGATAACATCTTGGTTCTATTAAGGATAGCATGATCCATGCACTCGTGTAAGTGCTTATAAAGTGCATTTGTGTAGGATTCGGCAGTTGTACCTCTATTGTCCGTCTACATGGGTGCCATGAAGTTTGCCACTTCTGTCTTAAGAAGTGTGAAGTTGGCTTTGGAGAAGTTTTTTATGATGGTTTCCTTAATTGGGGGTGGGGGTGGGATGTGGATGTCTAGGCTGATTAGCTTGTGGTCGGATCTGACCAACGAGGAATTGACCTCTGGTGTGGAACATCGGTTTCCCATGTTGGTAATGACCAGGTCTAGGATATTGCTGCCCCAAGGCATTGGAATTTATGAATTCTAGAAAACGTTGAGCAAAAGAGTTGGTACCTGAGTAGTTTTCCCAGTTAATGTTGGGGTTGTTGAAATCACCCATTATTAGGGTGTTGGGTTGTACCCTAATACTTTCCAGTGTATCAAGAAATGAGGAGTTTGAATCCTGGAGCATGGAGGGGGTCTGTAGCAAGCTACAATTTGGATTGCGGTCTTGCCCAGAGTTAGTTGCACTTGGATAATCTTGGATGCATTATGCTGTGCAACTAGCCTGGAAGTGTGGATATCCTTAATGAATATGGACACGCCTCCGCCTTTAGTGCTTCATTCTGGGTTAGGTGGCCGAAAGATATGGTATGAATTGTAGCCTGGTAATGCAGGGGTGCTCTCTGGAGCTTTGAACCAGGTCTCTGTCACTTCAGATTTCAGTGTTCTCCATTTTAAAGAGTGCCTCAAGTGAGTGCATTTTGAGGTTTCGACTTCTAGCATTGAGTAGCATTACCCTCAGATTTTGCTTGCTTGTTCCTGTTACGGTGCTGATTTTGTCATTTGAACCTTGCCTAAAAAAGGCACTATAGGGGTGGCAAGAACCTTAGCCAGTATCTGGAATCCTAAGGGCAACAGGTGCATGCCATCTCTGGCAAAGCATCGTGGTCTGTCAATCATGTCGTCCCAGGCAGACAAATACTGGATCCCCTTAGAATGACACCAAAAGCTTAGCCAATTGTTGAAGTCAATCATTTTGTCCTTGTACTGTGGTATCATTCTGGGTGATGGCAGGATGCTACTCAGGGTTAAAGTCATACCTGCCTGGGATACAAGATCGGAGAGCTCCTCCATGTCTCTTTTCATGTAGTCCAGGGTCTCAGGTCAATACAAAAGGCCTTATTTGTACTGACACCACATCACAATAAAACCATTGGTGAAAAAGTTTACTAGTTTCTTTAGCTTCACCAAATTTTCTTGTTTCACACTCAGTTTTTAGTAATTATTTACCAAAAAGATAGACATTACTTATTGTCCTAAAATGTCACAACAACTGTCTTATCAACTGTTTTGCAAGACACAACTGCCTTAAACTGGAATGCACTGTGGAAATGAAATGGAAATAATTTTATAAAAGTGCACTTACATGAATATCTACACTAACAGGCAACACTCCTGCAAACCATGTGAAAAACGTTACTCTACAGGTGGATGAAGACTGATCGCACAAGCATGATTGGTCTGAGGTTTAACATGCTGTGGATCAGATCTCCACCACAGAAAATTACTGTTGGTGAGTTGTGCTGGCAGTGTTGTGATTTCAGGGGGTAATTTCTCATTGTGTCAAGTATGTGTGACCATAGCATTGGTATATATAAGTTTAGGTGTGTGAAGGCAACATTGGAGTGGGGGGGTGGGGGGTTTGCTGCCCTGCAAAAACATTTAAAATGTCTTTTTTCAGACTTTTTATTTGTTAGGGAGTGAAATTCAGGAATTCTGATCCTCAGCAGTTTGCACTTTGACTATTCATAAGTGTGAAAAAAATATCAGTAAAGTAAAAATTATATTGGTAAAAATAAGTAAATATAGTTTTAGGCAGCAAAAAATAACCTACTGACTAGCAACAATTATGAAAAATAATACAACCCACTCAGGTTACTTATTAGCCAAAGCCTTACAAAATAAATGCATAGGAGACTATAACATTTTGCTATTCCAGCAGGTTGACTATTATCAGTGCATGAGTGAAAACTGATCCAGAAATATTCAAATGGTCTAATGGCAGTCAAATGTAAATACAAAAGAATGCAATGCATCTGTAAGGTAGTAGTAATAGTTCTTTTTTTTTTTTTTTTTTTCCAATAAATCTTTTATTTTATTTTCAATAAAATGAAACAATGCATACAGCCAATGTAGTAATGAACATTAAAATGAGGCGTTGAATAATAACAGAATATAATACATAATCAAACAGTTTAAATATAGATATAAGTGAGAAAGAGTGTAAAACATAAGAAAAGCATTGTCATTAATAAAACCAAACAAACTTTTATATACAATATTTACAACATGATGTAATGTAATGTACTGTGCTGCACTTCCACTACATAATTATCATTGGATCTCCATAAGTTAACAAAGACAAGGGTAAATGATGTTTTGAATGTACCCCTGAGAAATTATTCACTAAGAACTAAATCTAAAAGTTTCTTCCATAGTTTACTAAAATAGGCTCTTTTTTGGACCTTTTATAATGAATTTATGTGCAGAAATATGTTTATGAGCCATTTCTTTGAATTTTCCCCAACTAAGTTTGGTACGATCTAACCAATTGCTAGTGATGTATAGTTTAACAAGTGAACAAAGTATAATTAGAATGTGCAGTTGCATTTTGAAACTTTGGATGTAGGAATGTGAAGAATAGCTGTTTCCCACGAGAGTGTGGAGGTGTAGTAACCCATTTTTCCAGGCGTACTTTCAGAGAGCACCAGAGTTTGTAAGAATGCTTGCAATACCACATAATGTGAAGCAAGTCCGCTTCGGACATGAACAACAGGTGCACGAGGGTGGAGTGTTGGCATTAAATTTATTAAGAGTTACAGGAGTGTAATAAGCATTGTTGTTGAGCATCATTTGTGTATATAGGAGTTTTTTGCAAACCCAGTGCTCTAGAGTAGATTTTATAGCTGATAATTTTTGATCTTCTGTAATGGAAGGTCCGATGGTATTCCAGTAGTTGGAGAAAAGACAGTTTGAATCGTAGATCATGTTAGTCAATAGCTTGTAAGAGGATGATATTGTTTTTTTAATGCTTGAGATTGCTGAGATGACTTCAATTAGTTTGTTTAGTTCCTGAGTATTGGGAGAGACGTTAAAATGTTGTGCCATAATAATTTCTCTTAGTTGTCTAAGAATAACTGTGTATTTTTTATTAGTATCCAAGATTAACCGTAACTCGGGTAGAGTTTTAGATCTATGTTTGAGAATATCCCATACCTTGAGATCTTTGATGAGTGGGAATTTAGTAAGGTCAATCATTAGATTGTTAATTTTAAGATTTGGGTTCTGATGCAACGGTTGTAGAAGGGATAGAGAATTTACCAGATTAATATCTTTAATAAGATTTTGGAAAAGCTTGATTTTATGTTTCAAAGATTGAGCTAGATTACAGTTGTTCAAAGAGGTAATAGATAGAAAGGGAATAGCCTGAGGGTTAATTTTGTTGGATATAACATGTTGATACCACATTTTAACCCAGGCTGGATAATGCATTTGTGTTTTGATGTTGAAATTTGAGATAGACCAAACTCTAATTGAGCAAATAATTTTATAGTATAAATGGAAGTTTGGTAGACTTAGCCCCCTTTTCCTTAGGATAGGTTAATTTAAGGTAAGCAATTCTCACTGATTTAGGGAACCAAATGAAACCAGCTATTTCTTTGTTGATTTTGGAGAAAAAGTTATTATAGACTAATACATCCAAAGCATTAAGTTGAAATAGAAGTCTAGGTAAGATATTCATTTTCACAATAGCTGCTTTGGACAGGAAAGCTAAATTCATATGTTTCCATCTTTGTAGATCTTGTTGTATGTTAGACCATGTTTTTAATAAATTATTTTGAAGAATAGAGGCTTGATTATGTTCAAAATAGATACCTAAATATTTAAGGCTATATGTTATTCGGAAGGAGGATTCAGGGAAATAAAAGGATTTATGGAAGTTAGGGTTTATAGGAAATATATGAGATTTTTTATTATTTATTTGATAATCTGATGCGAAAGAGAATTTCTCTATGGCATCAAAAATTTTTGGTAGGTCTGTATTGGGTGACTGAAAATATAAATTAAGATCGTCAGCAAACGCTGATAGTGCAATCTGCGTGTTTAGTATTTTAGGTATATTGTGATAGGTATTCTGAGTAATATAAAGAAAGAAAGGCTCAATAAAAATATTAAAAAGAAAAGGAGAGAGTGGGCACCCTTGCCTTGTTCCATTAGTGATCAGAATTGGCTCCGATCTCTGTTTGTTGATGTAAAGGTAGGTTTGGGAATTTGTATAAAGTGTTCTGATCATATCCAAAAAATAATTAGGCACACCAAAATGGGACAATGAGGCAAACAGAAACTCCCAGTTAACTCTGTCGAAAGCTTTGGAGGCATCTAAAGTTAAGGCGTATATTGGATTTCTTCCTTTTTTGGTAAATTGTATAAGGGAATCAAGGGTTAATGTATTATCCCACGTGTGCCTATTGCTCATAAAACCAGCTTGATCAGGGGAGATTAAAGACGGGAGAACTTTTTTCAATCTACATGCTAATATGGCAGCGAATATCTTAATGTCGACATTTATTAACGAGATTGGTCTGTAGTTGTGAGGATCTGCTTTATCTTGTTTATTTTTTAATATTAAAATAGTTTTCGAGTTATTCCAGTGTATATCAGTAATACCTTCTTTAATAATATAGTTAAAGACTTTCAATAGTATGGAGGAGGTATTTGTGTAGAAAACTTTGAAGAAGTTAGTAGTAAAGCCGTCAGGGCCCGGGGCTTTGCCTAATTTTAAATTTTTTATGATGGCCTGGACTTCTTGAATGTCGAACGGGGCAGATAGGAGGGAGACTTGGTTAGTATTAAGAGAGGGGAACTTAATTGAATTAAGAAAAGACTCCATCCGAGGTTTTTGATTATCACTTTTATGTCCGCTATAGATTTCTGAAAAGAGTTCAAAGAACAGGTGTATTATTTCAGAATCTGATTTGTATAATTTCCTTGGTGATGAAGGGTGGAAATTCTAGGAGCACTATTATTATTTTTTAGTATTCTTGCTAAGGTTCTTGAGGGCATTTGTGCCCATTCAGAATATGTTGCAATGAATTTCTGTTCCTGAAAGGAATAGTTCTGTGAATAAAGTTCATATAAATCTTTGCGCGTCGCATTAATCAGTTCTATAGTTTGTGGGTCAGGGATAATCTCTGACTTTTTCCAGAGAAGAAAGTTTCAAGGATAAAGTATTTTCCTTTTTCATGTTTAGCTTTTTAAGAAAGGAAGCTTGGCTAATGAGAAAGCCCCTCATTTCAGCCTTGCATGCCGCCCATTGTATGTCCGGGGGGATTTGGGACTCTGTGATATTCAAATCAAGATCTATTAACATGTTGTTAATTTTTAATTATATCTTTATTATTTAGTAAATTATTGTTAAGTGTCCAGTTGGCAAAAGTAAAATCAGGCGGAGTGAACCTAATTATGAGAGAGATTTTGGCATGGTCAGAGAAGCATCTAGGCTCAATATTGAAAGTATTTTTAAATTTGGATAGGAGGTCTGAAATTAAGAAAAAGTCAAGGCGTGACCATGATTTGTGACAATTGGAATAAAAGGTATAAAGATTTTCCTTAGTCGAGATATTACTAAATTTAATCGTGTCTATAAGATTAAAATCAGATATAAGCTCCTCTAACGCTATGGAAGCTTGAAGATTGTAAGAGGATGATTTGCTTGTGCGATCTAGACTGGGGTCTATAACCGCATTCCAGTCCCCACCTACAATAAATAAGTGATTTGGAAATGAGTTCAGTATTTTATAAATTTCTAAAATAAAAGTCTGTTGTTGTGAACAAGGACCATACAGATTTAAAAACATAACTGGTTTGTCGGAGTTAGGTAGGGTAGATGTAAAGTAACACCATCTGCCGTTTGTGTCAGATTTATATTCATTAATAATTTCCTGGAATTGTTTCTTAATTATGATGGCCACACCTTTCAATTTGTGCTGTCACCTGCGCTTATTATAGACCTAATCCATTTTCTATTTTTACTTTTTCCCACTCAGAATTAGATAGGTGTGTTTCCTGTAGAAAACAAACGGTAGCATGAGATTTAAAGACAAGGTGTAGTAGTAATTTTCTTTTTGCAAAGTTTTGTAAGCCATTTATATTCCAAGAATCAATGGACCAACTCATGGGCGTTAAAACCAAAATAGGTATAGGCACATAATATATTTAGTGTAATTAAGATAATGTGTGGGTACATTACTTTTGTGTTGGAATAGTCTACCCTTGTTTTGTTAGATAAAAGACGGAGAGTGAAGAACCAATTCTGCTCTTTAAAAGCAACACAGTAAAATGTAATGGAAGATGCAGCATGATACTTCTTCTGAACTAACCCGGTGCCTACCCACGAACCCCTTAAGCGAAGAAGCATATAAACAAACCAAAAACAACATTAACAATTCTATACATATATACAAAGAAAATCTCATCTAAAAGATTATCAGACCAGAACTCACTTCCGTGCACATAGAGTCTCCACTTGTAAAGAGTACACCAATTTTTGTGTAGAGTAAGCTTGACCTAAGGTATATAAATATAAATCTGTAAGCCTGGAATGTTAAAACTCTGTGTATACAACTAAGAATCTCTAGGAATACTGTACATAACATATTTGTTACTAGAATTGGCATTTCTTGTGAGAATGTAATCACAACTGTAATACAGTCAGGTTGGTATAACATTAAAATAACATTTTTATAAAATTATCTAACAGTATAATGTGTTACTAGTGATGAAACCCAACTAAGAGAGGTTGTGACTGTTTAGTTAATGAGCTGCATATTATAAATACTTATAAAGCATGTTAACCGAAGATAAGGTTACAATGAACATAATCCAATAATAACAGAACTATTTATAACCTAAGAGACTAGTTATATATGTGTAACCCACCCTTCAACTATATTAACCTTTTGCTAAATTTTTACAATTCAAGTTAATATTTAAATGCTTTTAAAACTCTAATTGTAACTATCCTTAATCTAATAGAATGAACCTATAAAATACTTGTAGCAAACTACTCTCAAACTAAGTAATCTAAATGTACCCTTGAGTATTTTAAACATCACCTGTCTTAATACCATTTATGTGTTAATGTTTATTAATGTTTATAAAATCTAATATCTATAACTGTTACAGTAAAACTATTACAATAATACTCCAAAACACTAAAGGAATTTATGCAAAAATCTCCCACCCCAGTGTCCTTTGTATTATGCATCCAAACATATGTTATTACAGAAAAAGAAAAAAAACGAAGAAAAACTAAGCATTAATATGCTGAAAAAATCATTTAGTTGGTTAAAGTGCAATGATCAGCTGCACTACCTACAAAACGTCAGTTTCTGACTTCCACTATATGAGCGTTTAGCAGTTTGGTGTTTATTTGTTATAGTGTGTGCTTATGTCTTTAAACTGCACCATTTTGTAAATACTGGGGCAAGGGACTCTGCATGCTTAAAAAAAAAAAAACTTCAGTAGCTCTAATAGCTAGAGCTGATCGCTACACAAACGCCAAATAAATGAACTATATAAAACAAAAAACAGTGGCTTGGTAGCAAGCAGTACTTGAGATCCCATAGTTAAATACAGAAAGCATGTTTTCAGCAATATGGATAACAGGGTATTTGCCTAGCATGGCCTCTTACTTACATTAACACAGCAAGAAAGAAGAAAAACAGAGTAGACGACATAGACAAAAGTAAATATTCATAGTGCAAGCTGGATGATCTGCGTACCCAGAAAGACTCAACCACAGTAGATATAATCTATTGCAGCAGGTACTTTAAAAGCATCACCTGGCAGTTTACATTCCCAGGGACCTAAAAAAGGGAAAATATAAAATTTACATGTATTAGAGATGTGCTTGGTTTGCCTTTTCCCTTTTGTGATATAATACCCGTTATTGTCTGTATGATGCATTTTTTATAATACTCATCTTACAGTTCGTCTCCTCTTTCTGCAAGCAACTGCCTTGGCTTTATTTTTGCTGTTTCTGGCTATCACACACGGTTCATTTTTAATCCCTGCCTGGTTGACACCACCATTGCTCAAAGATACCTTAAACATCAAAAAACAGTATGCAGAGTCTTTTGATTTCTTTTTTTATACATAAAGCGCTGCAGGCGCGATCGATGGGGGAATGGGTTCACTGGCGCACAGTTTGTAGAGTCACAGCAAAGGATATCCCGCTGGGAACCTCACAATGAAGTAGCGTTCCTTGTTGACACGTGGATCTATCTCTAAACGGAGATAAGGCTGTTTTAAGTACATTAAACAGTCCTGGACTTGCTAAAAACTTTTTAAAACGCTGGAAAGCAAGTGACTGAATAGCTGAAGCCTCCGGTGAGTAAATTCAAGTTGAGAAAAGTACAACTGTAGAAACGATCGTGCTGGAGTTATGTGAGTTCATGTTTGTACAGGAATCTTGCTGAAAACTTTTTGAAATGTCTCTCTTGCTTCAATTAGGGATGATATAGAGTATTTAGTATCGTTTTGGTAGAAAATCAGTGTGCTTGGATAACGCATTTGAAACCTAATGTTTCTTTTGATGAGGTCAGAGCAGAACGGGCTAATTTCTGTCTGTTTTCTTTAATGGAGACAGGTAAATCTTGTGTGAAGTTTATTTTATGCTTGTTCCACATAAAGTTTCTATTCTTTTTTGCTGCATAGAGGATCTGTTGAGTGGTTTGAAAGTTAAGTAATCTTGTGTAAACTTGGCGAGGAGCTGTAGTATCTTGTCTTTTATGCAATGCACGGTGAGCTCTCTCAATTATAATAGTGTTACTGCCATCTTCTGAATGTAAAAGTGATTCAAATATTTGTTTTGTTATAGTAAGCAGGCCTTGGCTGTCATAGGTTTCAGGAGACCTCTTATTAAAATATTATTGCGCCTGCTCCTAGCTTCAAGATCTGTAAGTTTTGACTGTAAATCTGACAAGGAGGCTGTTTTGGCACGTAATTCTTCTGAAATAGACTGTATTTGGAACTCATTAGATTGTGTTTTTTGTTCAAGTGTGTCAACTCTGTCCACTATTTGATTAATAGATTTTCCTATAGTTGAGAGTTGTTCCGAGAAGCTTTGTATAGCTGTGTGAATGGGCTGAAGGGCCTGTTTAAGTTCTTCCATGTGAAAGCCGGGATCTTCCTTGTTACTAGTGTCACTTTTGGAGGATTCAGTATTTTGTTTATTTGTTCTCTGCCTTTTTGAAAGAGCCTCCTTTTCAGGAGAGAAAATTGCTGATGCTTTAGCTTTGATTGTTTGAGTATCCATAATAATAGAGTCATTTGTTGTTTTAATCTGCCTAGCCATGAGGAGCCAGAGTTATTGCAGACAGCAGTAGGCCTTCCTGAATCACTTTGAGAAGATAAAAAGAAAGATGAAAAAAAAACCACTGTGAGAGAGCCAGAGAGGGTGAAGATCTGTCATGCGTTTTTCCACTTCCAAAGTAATGCAAGTTCCACATAGATGAAGTAGAAGCAGCTCTTTTTGAAGTAAGTATTACTTAAGAAAGAATTTTGAGGTGAGGAGCTCTGTGCTTAAGCTGTTTCCTAGTCGACCACCATTTTGGAATCCGGTAGTAGTAATAGTTCTTATAAGAACCCCTTCTAAATACATTAAAATTTAGAGTAATCTGAGCTGTAGCATGCTCAGAATGCCACACTTCAATGGTCACATTTGGAATAACAATAAACATCCTGTGGTATATCACTACACTGGAATGTAAACTGGCCAGGTATCAAAAATATAAATAAAATAATCCACACTGGCATAATTTGAGAAAGTATATCTTAAGTAGTATAGTTTACAGCTACTAGTTTTATTATCTTATACATGTACAGGAGACCACCAATAACATTTTAGAATAGGCACTATATTGACAAATGTTTTATTTTCAGACTGCATGAATTATAAGCCTACATTTTTTTTTCTAACACATGTAAGTCAAATCTGAAGGAAGCAGAGTGCATAATTACAGTTAGCTAGAAGAACTGAACTTCAAGCAGATGGTGGCAGAATACTGAATACATTGCTATTAGGCTGTTCTTGGTGCACAGCGTTTTCTTTTACGGATTAGATTGACTTTGAGACTGCATATATTTTAAGTAAAGTTTTATAAGTGAAAAAAAAAACAAAGGAGAATAGCAGACTCTTATCTGAGTGGTAAATAATTCACTTTTTCAAAAGAAGACAGTGATACAACCATCACGAAGATGAAAATCTGAATTTTCATTTTCTTTTTTTTTCTTTTTAACAACTTGTGGAGAGGCAGATATAGATCTGATACGATGAGAGAAATCTATAGTTTAAATTAACTTTTCTAGCACTGAAAATGGTTATAATAAACAAAAATACTTATTTAATAAACTAATGCTTTAGCTGGTAAAATAAGTAATGCATTCTACATTTAGATGAGGGTGATATCTGCTGATTCTCTAGCTAAACTTTGCTGTCTTTTTGCCTTCTTGATAATTTCAGAAACAGTAAACCCTTTTCATTACCATACAGGAAGTCAAGTGTAATTTAGATGAAGTTTAAACTACACAATTTAGATATACAGCTTCTACTGCCAGTGCGGCTTGTCAATGATTCAAAGTGTGCGGGCTTTTCTCATCTACTTTTTCTATTGCTGTGAGACCACAGACTTATGGAGGAATTTATTAATGACTACACTTTTATTCTTCATGTAGGCATCGCACCACAATGCTTACATGGATGCGAACATATTAAGATTCAGTAAACGCTGCTGAGCAGCATGCATGTGCAAACACAGAAAATTCTGTGGCATGCAAATTGCCTCATAAACAGGTGAATCTCATGCAAATGATGCAGGTAGATCAATCCAACAAGCAGAAAGACATCTGTTCAGACCCCATGGCAGTGTCCGTAATGTATGTAGAAAAAAATCTGTGCACAGGAGTCTAGACAGACAAAAGGGGGTGTAAAACTGAATACATCCCCTAAAAATGTAATACCACATATACATATGAGCAAAATTATTATTCTGTATGTCAGAAAGATTAAAGGGAATAAGTTAAATTTGGTCGTGCTGTGGTAGTGTTGTCGCCTCACAGCAAGACGTCGATTCTCAGCTAGAGCGTCTTCTGTGTGGAGACATGCATGAATGGGCGTACCTTCGTTGAAGGTTGTGCGTCAGGGCTGGCAAACTCGGCACATAAAAAATCTACTGCCAATCATTAGCAGACCGGAGTTCCGCTGTGGTGACCCCTAACCGGGAAAAGCCGAAAGGCACAAACAAAATAATTTTTTTAATAATCTCGGCATGTTTGCACTACATGCTACAGTGGGCAAACATACGTAACATAAAAATAAAAAATAATTATGAAAAAAAGACTTTTATACTATGTGACAGAAATGTATTATAGGACCTTAGTTCATAGGTTCATAGGTGTGTACTAGGCTAATGGCCCTGGAGCCTTTACAAGCCTAGCTGATAAGATTACCCTGGCATTGTGCCACCCAACCTTAGTTCCCAGTGCCTCTGTCGAGAAGAGCCACTGGAGTGATCCCCGGGGTGAATTTTCTATTTCCCATCCACTCATCAAGATTTCTCTTGAAGAGGGACAGTGAGCTGCTCTGTTTGACATGTATGGGAAGTCTATTCCATAGCATGGGCAGTCTTTGGGTTATGAACCTATCCCTCCAGCACATTCTGTTGGTTGTGGTAATGAGGTTGAGGTATCTGGAGAGTGTGGTGCAGAGGGATTGGGATTTCTTTAGATGCAGCATTTCTAACAGAGCTGGGTTAGACATTGCCTTGCATGGGGTCCTTATAATAGTGCATTGCTGTTGTTGCTAACGTGATAGGGCTATGAAGCATGTAGCTTTCAGTCTGTCAGCACAGATATGTATGCAAATGAGGTGGAGTTACTGAATATCTGAAAGGAGTAATCCCCTTTGTATAGGGTCTTACATCATGCTGATGTTTACACAGGATGTGGTTGACATCGGGGGGGGGGGTGTCCTCTCACTTCAAAGCTCTTTTAAGCTTAGGTGCACGTGTTTTGTTCTGTGCACCACCTGACTGAGTGTTTTCTTAAAACTGGATGTATTCAATTAGAAATGTTTACCTTTGTATACGCTATGCCGCAGCACTGTGTGCAGCATTCTTTACAGAAATAAGGCCATTAAATGATGTTAATTATATTGTAGGCAGGTGGAATACATTACACTGGGCCAATCACGCATTCTGCATCTACATCAGAGCTGTACAAAGTATGCAGATGCCCTGCATTCTGATTTTTTACCAATATTCTGGTCCATTGGACAACAGACTTGGGAATTTTAACTGAGATAATATTAGGGCTGCTGCAGGTCTTCTACACCTGTAAGTGCTAGATGCTGAAGTCATTGTTTCTGGTGCTGCTGACAATAGGCCTAGGCAGAGAAGGAGAAGAGTGTTTAGGGCCAGTGTAACCTTCCAGAAGCTACATTAGCTGGAGATTGTAGAGAACTACAGGGTGGACATGGATAAACTACAAGAATTCACTGAGCTCTGCCGCCCTCAACTCAAACTCAGAGCCAACAAAGGGGAACTCATCCAAGTGGAAACAAAGGTATGTGTAGCCCTTAACATACTAGCTACAGGTATTTTCCAAAGAACAGCTGAGGACATGATGGGAGTCTCACAGGTATCTACATACAGGATACTCCACCAGGTCATGCATGCCATGCTACCATATGCCAGTGAACACATATCTTTTCTCCTCACTCTGAGGCGAGGGCCAGTAATATGTAACACTTCTACCATGTAGCACACTACCCTGAAGTACTGGTGCCATAGATTGCACTCATGTACACATAAAGGCACCACCTGGTGAGGAGGGTAGAATTAATGTCAACCGCAAGGGTTACCACTCCATCAACTGCCAGTTCATGTGCAATGCCCAGAGGATTATCCTGAATGTGTATGCTGGCAGCCCTGGCAGTTATCATGACTCCCATATCTGGCATACATCACAGCTGTACCAGATGTTTGCTAGTGGGGACATCCCATTTGCTGGGGCATGTTGGCTATGCCCTGGAACCATGGATGATGACAGCCATCAGAAATGTACACACACCCAGGGAAGGATGCCATAATGAGGCACATGCACAAACTAGGAACATCATAGAGCATGTGTTTGGACTTCTGAAGGTAAGGTTACAGTTCCTCGATATATCTGGTGGAGCCCTGCAGTACTCTCCAGCCACATGTGCACATATGTTCACAGTATGTTCTATGCTACACAATCTGATCCTGCGAAAACAGCTGCAGCAGGATTAGCAAGGGGAAGGGATACACAGCCCCCACCACTGCTTAGGTCACTTCAGCCACAGTCACAGGAGGACTCGGAGGAGGAACCCCCTGCTGATATCCCTTTAGGTAGATGTAAGCATGCTCAGTATGCCTTACCTTTGGCTAAGAGACAACACATAGCACATTCACTGACAACCTAGGGACCTAGGGAAGGACACCTTACTCCTACTCACATACATATATTAAAATTGATGCCAGGCAACCCACACAACTTGTACCTATCCATGACCTATCCATGTATTGGTTGTATACTGCTTGTATCAGACAGAGAGAGCCCTGGACTACATTTCTGTCAACTGCTGCATTCACAAGGTAAGTCTCTATCCTACACAGTACTTGTAAGGATTAGTATGATATGGTATTGTATGCATGGATCTGCTACATTTATGCAAATAAATGTAGTAGCCTATTTGGACAGAAGTAATATCCACATGGTAGTATACATACCAAGTCCACTATCATGTGTCCTTTAATATTCACTAGGAATAGATGCATGGAATATTCACTATGTCAGTCAAGGGAGATGTTAAACAGTGGGGTTATATGATATTTGGACTACTGTGTATCCCAGCAGAACATGTGGTGCTGTTCCCCCACCCCCAGCACAGCAGTGTTAATGTATAACTGCTTTAACAGTAACTCATCAATTATATATCAGAAGTCCAGACAATTTCAGAGCAGCAGCACAGAAATTGATCATACATTATATGTCTCATTTAATGCAGGAATAACAATGTGCATATTTGTGCTTTTGATTGTGTGATGAATGACTCCTCTCTGTCTGGCAGCTTGTGTGGCTCAGTGGACTAGGGAAGTTAGCATGGGTGATAGTGCTGATGGTTCCAATTTGGAAGTGTTCACATCTTTTGGATGTGAGGTATTATTATGCTGTTTTTTTTTTACAGACTGTTAAGTCTGCGTGTGGTGTAACATTATTAACCTCTGTCACATATTAATTACATCAGACAGCTGAAGAATGTCATGGACAATTTGAGTGAAGTGCAGTACTGCAGAAACAGGGACAGATGTCATTGTGTACCACACAAAATCCCAGACTGGAGTACAGGTAGGTGTGGGCTGGAATCAGTTCATAAGTACTGACTATCCCACTGGGCATGCTCATACATTTAGTTAAACAGAGCACAATTCTGTTGCCTCTTACTCAAAATGACCTTTTATGTATAGATATGTCTATACATACATATATAAATATATATATATATATATATATATATATATATATATATATATAAACGTACATCTCAGTCTCTCCCCATATATCTACATAATATATATATATATATATATATATATATATATATATATATATATATATATATATATATACACACATATATGTGTATATATGTATATATACATATATATATATATATATATATATATATATATTGATGTTGTAGGTTCATAGGTAGGTACTAGGCTATCGGCCCAAGGGCCTACGTAAGCCTAGCCAACAAGGTTCCCTTGCTTACGCTACCCAAGAAAGTTATTTTCCTGTGCCACTGTCAAGCAGAGGCACAGAAGTGACCCCCGGGGTGTATTTCCTACTTCCCATCCACTCATCAAGATTTTTCTTGAAGAGTGCTAATGAAGAACTTTGCTTGACATAGATGGGTAGCCTGTTCCAGAGTATGGGAAGTCTCTGGGACAGAAATCTATCCCTCCAGCATGTCCTGTTTATTGTGGTGACAAGGTTTAGGTCCCTAGAGCATGTAGCTCGGAGGGATTGGAATTTCTTTAGGTGTAGCATGTCCAACAGCTCTGGGTTTGACATAGCTTTATATGTTAGGCAGAGATCACCTCAGAGTAGGTGATATGTTACGGAGTAAAGCTGGAGTTTTTTGAGATGGTCAGTGTAGGGCATTTGTTTGAGGCCAGTAATCCTCTTTGTGAGAAACTTCTGTGGCCATTCCAGCTGCTGCAGATGTCTTGTGAGGTACATTCCAAAAGGGGTGTTGTACTCTATAATGGGTCTAATGAGTGTTGAGTAGAGAGGAACAATGACCTCTTTTTTCCTGGATGAGAACCATTTTATGATGGGGTGTGCCACGTAGAAGGACTTCCTCAAAGGACAGACTACTGTCTACCTGGGTCCCAAGGTCTCTTATCACACATTCAGTGTTAAGTAGATTGCTGCCTATGTGTTAGTTCATGGGTACAGAGTTTTTACCAAAGAGGATGACACTGCACTTTTAGGCATTGAGCTTGAGGCCATGGCTCTGACACCAGGCATCCGTCTCAGCGAGGCTCTTCTGTAGAATGTCCACATCATTTCGGGACTTGACTATGGCTCCTAGTTTGCTGTCATCTGTGAACTTCATTAGCCAGAGGCTTTCTGTGTTAGCCTGTACTTCAGAGAAGTAGATACCAAACATGAGAGGTCCCAGGACGGAACCCTGTGGTACTCTACTTGTCACTGCTTTGAAGTCAGATTTGGAGTCTGCATCTTTTACAGTGTGGGTTCTGTCAGTGAGCCAGTTGGCAACCCATCTTGTGATGTAGTGATTTATACCCAGTTTAGTGAGTTTAGCTTTAATTCCAGAATTGGGGATGGTGTCTAAAGCCTTAGCGAGGTCAAGAGAGGCTGTGTGAACCACCTTACCCTCATCTATTACTTTGGTGACTGCCTCAAAGAAGCCAATCAAGTTCAGGAGGCATGATCTGCCTTTCACAAACCCGAACTGGGTGGGATCCAGAGTTTGGAGGTTACCAATGTTTTTGTTTATGAGTTCCATGATGATATATTCCATGGCCTTGCAGACCAGGCTCATCAGGCTAATAGGTCTATAGTTCCCAGGATCAGTGGTGGCTCCCCCTTTGTAGAGTGGGATAGCTGTTGCTGTGCACCATTCAGTGGTAAAAAGCACGATGCAAGGCTATTATTGAACACGGTGCTTAAGTGGGGAGCCAGTTCATTCTGAAGTTAGTGTAAAACGCAGCCTGGGATGTTGTCCAGTCCCATGGGTGCTGTGTTTTTGGCTTTAGAGAGTGCAGCTTTTACCTGCATAGTTGTGATTACAGGGACTCTGCATTTTTCCTGTATAGATATGGGCCCTTTAGGGGATGGGGGGCTAAAGTTAGCACTGAACCTATCTGCCAGGATGTTGGCAATATCAGTTGGTTCTGTAATTTTCATGCTGTTGTGCTGTAACTCAGAGCAGATCTGGGTGTTTCCATTGAGATTCTTGACATAGCTATAGAATGCTTTATGTTTGTCCTTAGAATTAGTGGTGATTTTGTTTTTATAGCTAGCTTTGGAGGATCTTATAAGGGATCTCAACTTCTTACTGAGGCTGACCAGGGAGCTCCTCCACTCATGGGATTTTACTTTCTTTTGCAACAGTTTCTTCCTTCAGTTGTACAGTTTGTTTATGGCAGGGGACCACCAGATTGGCTTCCTTTTTTTGGAGCATAGTGTCTTGGTTCTGTTTGTGTTATCATGATCCTTGCACTTGTGTAAGTGCTTATAGAGTGCATTTGTGCAGGATTCAGCAGTCGTAACTGTATTGTCCATCTGCATGGGTGTCATGAAGTTCCCCACTTCTGTCTTAAGAAGCATGAAGTTGGCTTTGGAGAAATTTTTTACCTTGGTTTCCTTAATGGGGGGTGGGGGCGGGATGTAGATATCAGGGGTGATTAGCTTATGGTTGGATCGGACCAACGAGGAGCTGACTTCAGGTGTGGAACATCGGTCACTCATGTTGGCAATGACTAGGTCTAGGATATTGTTGCACCTGGTGGGGGAGTGGATAAGTTGATCCAGGGCATTGGAGTTTATGAGTTCCAGAAAGTGTTGAGCTAAGGAGTTGGTACAAGTGTAGTTTTCCCAGTTAATGGTGGGGTAGTTGACGTTGCCCATTATTAGGGTGTTTGGTTGAACCCTAATATTTTCCAGTACATCAAGAAAACAGGAGTGAGAATCCTGGGGCATGGTGGGGGATCTATAGCAAGCTACAATTTGGATTGTAGTTTTGCCCAGAGTTAGTTGCACTTGGATAACCTCAGATGCATTATGCTGAGCAACTAGTCTGGAGGTGTGGATATCCTTAATGAATATGGACACACCTCCGCCTTTGTTGTTTTGGTCCAGGTTACAGGGCCGAAAAGTCTGGTATGAGTTATAGCCTGGTAGTGCAGGGGTGATCTCTGGAGCCTTGAACCAGGTCTCAGTCACTGCACAGATATCGATGTTCTTCATTTTAAGGAGTGCCTCGAGTGAGTGCATTTTGAGATTTAGACTGCTAGCGTTAAGTAGGATTACCCTCAGTTTTTGCTTGCCTGTTCCTGTTATGGTGGTGAATTTGTCATTTGAACCTTGCCTACAAAAGGCACTATAGGGGCAGCAAGAGCATTCGCCAGTATCCGGAATCCCAGGGACGACAGGTACAGGTCATCTGTGGCAAAGCATCGTGGTCTGTCGACCATGTCATCCCAAGCCGACAGATACTGGATCCCCTTAGAATGACACCAGAAGCTTAGCCAATTGTTGAAGTCAATCATTTTGTCCTTGTACTGCGGTATCATTCTGGGCGATGGCAGAATGCTACTCAGGGCTAGGGTCATACCTGCCTGGGCTACAAGATCGGAGAACTCTTCCATGTCTCTTTTCATGTAGTCCAGGGAGGTATGTCTCAGGTTATTCACATCAACATGGACAATGACATTGTCATAGTTGTACTTGTTGTGGCATGACCTGAGTGCATGGGTTATGTAGCGGATCCTGGCACCCGACAGGCAGCTGACAGTAACCTTTTCCTTGTTTAGCCTGGTGAGTGGGACATCAGTGTGCCTGACTATAGAGTCACCTATGACTAGTGTGTTGGGTACGTTGTTTGGCCTTATTGGCTGTGGTTGAGTGGCACACTGAGTCTGTGGGCTATGTGTCATTTGGGTTGTGTTGAGGGATGGAGGTTGCTTGCATTTCTGCTTTGGAGGTCTCTGTTTCTTAGACAGATTATTATTGAGAGCCTCCGCAAATATTTTTGTGTTACTATGTATGGATTTTGGTGGTGTTGATTTAGTGAGACTACGTGATGAGTGTGGTGTGGTTCAAATGTTTACCTTCTCCTCATTACTGTCAAGATCAGTCTTTGTTGGAGAGAGCTTTACCTCCAGTTTGGCTAGATAAGTGCATCTCTCACAGGTTGTAGTGTTAGGTGGTAGGAGGAGAGGGTTGTCTGTGTACATGAGGCAATTTTTACATTGCCTCAAGATGTCCAGATTCATCAGATAGACAGGAGAGAACACTGGGAGCTGACCCTTGGACATGCCTGAATAAAAAACTTTTTTCCTTTAGATAAGTGATGAAAGTGAGTACAAGAGCTATTTTTCTCTAGGTAATGAGGAAGGTTGAGTGCTATAGTAATTAGTAGCTTATTTAGTGCTTACAAGTACTGAACAAGTGCTGAGCACGAATAAGCAAATTTAAGTGCTAAAACAAAGAATCTGTATCTGCACTAGATAAGTTACAGGACAGAAACAAGTCCAAATGCAGGCTTTCAAATCAGAAAGTTGAGAGAGATGGAAGAGATTGCCCAAATGGCCAATAACTACAATTTCTGGGCCAGAACCACTCCTTATGTGGTAGACAGGTTACCTAGTGATTACCACTCCCACTGATAAGCTAGAAGGCTTCCCTCCAACACAGAAAGGCTTGGGGGGAAGATGGCATTCTCACTGGAAAGATTTTCCTCCAGACAGTGTCTATAAGATGCACTGTGGGGGTGTCAGTAGCCCTGGCCAGTACTCAAAATCCCAGGGGTGAGAGAAGAAAACCATCTCTGGCAAAGTATTAATGGCTGCTGAGCAGGTCATTCCCAGCAGACATGTAGTGATCTCCTTACAATGACACCACACACTAAGGCAATTTTTGATGTCCATCATTTTCTGTGTATATTGACCTATCATCCTAGGTGAGGGTCAACTGCCACTGATAGCTATGGGCATATCCATGAGAGAGTGTCTTAAGCTCAGTCATGTGTCTGGTGACATATGTCCCTAGTTATAAACACCTGCAGGAAAGACGATGTCATCATTATGTTACCTGATATTCCTTGAGTTGCAGCAATCTGTGGTATGGCATATTGTGTCAACCCACAGGCAGCTATCTGTGACCTTTCCCATATGTAGTCTTGTGACATGGACATCAATGTGTCTCAAGAGATAATCACCTATGAATAATAGGTTTGATTTTGTGTTTTGCCTGAGGTGTTTTACTGGTGAGACAGTGGTGCATGCACTATTATGTGTACTGTGTTCTCCAGAGGTAGGATTTTTCTAAGGTGTCTGTTGTTTGGGAATATGTCTGGTAAGGAGCAGCACATAAGCAGGTATGTGTGATGTGGTTGTGGGTGGTGCAGGATGTGAGCAGTGCATGTTGGCAAAATGCTCATTGCTATACGTACTGACTGCTGTTTGAACCACCATGGAATCAAGGTTTGAAATACAGTCACATCTGTGACATAGGAGTAGAGGGGTGGGGACAATTTTCACATCTCATCAGCAGTCATTGATAGTGCCCTTAGCAATACAGTCATGCTTGTGTGCATGTCACAGCATGCTATCATTAAATGGTGTCATGACAGATGGTTGAAAGTTACATGTCACCTTTAAATAGGTCCCCTAAGGTAACACAGCACCTGACAGTGTTCCATACAATGCTTTGCCAGCAATGAGGACATTAGATTCACCGTAATCCTGTCATTAGGCTTGGTCTCAATACCATACCTATGAATGTGACACTGTGCAAGTCCTGCACAGTTAGGGTGATGCTGCCACACCTTTGGGGTTGAGAGCCTGAAACACAATTTTTGTAGACACTCCCTGCAGTGAAGATATGGATGCCTGTGCATGCACAGAGGATTTGTTCAATTTTGCTGAGATTACATTGGCCTTGCAGGTGTACAATGCCTGTCAAGCCAACAGACAGCAAACTGGTTGTTGTGTGACATGATGTGGGAACAGAGACATGTGTTCCGGGTACATAACTGTACAATATGACATACCTAGGACATGTGGTAGCTGGCCACACTTTGGCCAAAGGTGGCCAGTTCTCTGCAGTAGGTGTCACAGCCATGTCATGCAGGTATGCACCATTAATCTGTTGAAGGACAGGATTCATGAATTGCTGTAAAATTGTCACTTAAGATGGATCACCGCCATTGTGCTGCTCGTTTTAGCAAGTCTAAATATCTATGTCACTGGACATTGCATATTATATTGGGACACTGCAGCTGTGCCCCTAATCACCATCTGGTCAGTTCCTTAGTGACATACCACCAACCCTGGTCCAGAATACACGCAAAAACCAACTGATTGCCCAAGTTGCTAATCAAGGCATCTACCTGGAGAAGCGTATGTGAAGCCTACAGATCCTTTCATGATATGGGGCAACTATGTGGCTGAACAAACAGGCTGTGTTCTGCTTCTCATCATGAGCTTCATAGTAACGTATTGTGTGTGATTACAGAAAAAGTATTGGAGCATGGTATCCCACAAAAGAGTGGTTGTGGTGAAACCAGCTTTAGAAGAAGCCAGGCACCAGCAATTCGGGGGACTCCCCTGCTTTCCATATTCTTCACAAGGTAATGGTGTCCTTTCAGTACACACTGGTTCAGTACTACCTAACTGCAGAATACCTTTGTAAAACTCTCACACTACCTTCACAGGGTATACATATTACACTTTCCTCCAGTGTCTGTCTGTGCTCTGTACAGACACCTTGGATAACTCTTTTCTTGGAACATGATGGAAGTAACTGCAATACTGCAATACTTAGTTGCACAGAGGACACATAGCATACAGTGCCAAGCAGTGTCCCCAGATCTGTCAGTCATCTGATATGTAAAGCCATGAAAGGAGTTAGTATGGATATGATCAGCAACAATGTCATACACCTACTGACACTAGACCAAACACAGTTTGTTTTGCTCAAGAGCAGATCATGCTACCTACCCTAACTGGTAGACATCACTGAGTGTTATAATATGCAATGGATGATGGGAATATGACTCACTCCACCTACCATGGCCTGACAAGGTGTTTGACAATATTAGACCAGCAGGCCTTGCTGAAAACTGTGTAGTTATTTACAGAGTGGTATGTTAACTGGTGGATAGCCAATTGTCTGTTAACCATAATCTGGGAAGATAGCATTGGGTAGACCTACACTTCAGTGATGCCAGTCACCAGTGACCTTCCCTCAGACATTATTAATGGAGTACCCCTTCTAGCCATTCCCTTCTCTGCAGTCATGTCCATTGTTAGTGACCTCTGACTGATTACATCAGCAGGTGATTGCATATTAGGAGCTGTCACTGAATTCCGACATAGAACAAACAGTCATCCAGGATGGCCTGAGACATACATTCAGTTGTTGTTGGAGCCACTGACAAATAGTAAATGCCAAGGACTGACCAATAATATCCTTTTGGAAGTCATCCACCACTGGAAAATATAGTAGTGTCCACACAGCACACAAAGTGTAGCCATTACTCATGGACATATAGACATAGGGAGTAATGTAGCATTTGACTTTCATTGGTCGGTAAGATGTGGGGATCCATTCAATTTTGTATAACCTATACAGAAAGGTATGACATGTAAATCTCAGACTGTCATTGTTATACTGTATTAGGCACTCATCACACCTATCAAGTGCAATGGCACCTTTGCTATGTCACTACTCAAGCATATCTTACGAGTGTCGCAGGCACACAGGTTCCATAGTAAACCAATACACATTGTAGATAATGTGTCCTATGCAGTCTGTGTCAAGAGCGAACATGTGTAGTCTGTCTCCTACATGGTTTGGAGAGGATGTGTATGTCTGCCATAAAGGGAGGTGTTAAATCCCACTGTGTATCTTCTGCTTATCCAAGACAGGACTAACACATGTATTACCTGTTCTACACACCTACTCCGTCACTGTGGTATAAATAGTACATGCTGGAGAGACAGGTATGTAACACACACACTACACCCTATATGTAACAGGGCTCCATGCATGTGAAGCATGTATGCTGTAACACACATCTTGTGCTAGTTATACAATGGGATACATAATAAGACAAGCATAACTGGTGCAGGACACGTCTGTAATGGACACAGGAAATTTGTAGATGGATCATCTCCATCACCACAGCCTGTAGATGTGATAGCTCCAGAAACCCTGGTGACACTTATCAAGGGTATCAGACCTTTTCATAGATTAGGGATGCTTGAGTAGACTGTCTTTATTATCCAGTTATACACATATGACCCTCTGGAGCCATGCACCTAAAGTGGTGTACCTTGCTGAAGACATATTTCTTCTGTGCTGACATTCCATCCTGTGCTGTGATGTCTATGGGTGTATTACCACTGTGTACCCATAGATGTCACCTACAGACTCCTGAAACTGAACCATAAACAAATCTGTGACACACCTTTCATTGTGTAAGTATACAGCCATTACAACATAAGGAACACAACATTATGTAGCTTACTTATTATAAATGTCAGCATACAGTATCTGTCAGTGACCAGTAGAAGTGGCATGGCAAAGCAACACTGCACTACACAATTACATATTAATTTATATAGGCACACTGTACATCAGACATGTAGCTTTATTTCCCTGCAGCAATAATAAGGATGGCAGGGATGTGGCACAGGTATCATCACTTGCACAGGGTGTTGTGTGGGGGGGTGCAGGAGGCCTAGGCTGACCCAATAGGTTGAAAGCATGTGTGTGAGTCAAGAAGGGAAGCAGGCAAGATGGACCATGAAAATGTGCTGAATGTGTCTGCAGGTGACCTGAATTTGACAGTGGTGTGTGAGTGTGTGCATGAACACAGTGAAGCTCAGTGCTAGCTCTACATGAGAGTATGTTGGACAGCTTTGAACCATGCATGGTTGAGCTGACAGTTCAATGTCCCTGCCCCCGAACATGGGAACTGGCTCTGCCAGGAGTTGCACTGTCACTTCTATGGCCAAGGTCAGAAACTGTGCTAGTACCGGAAGGTGACTGCTGTGTGCTGGGACCATGTCCTCCACGGGAACACCCAGAACCATGAGCCCATGATCTGCCACATCTTGGTGTGGACAGCATACTCCCTTTTGTAGTGCTGTATGTACTGCCACTACAGGAGCGTGATTCTGCATGTCCATGTGGAAACTCAGCAGTTGCTGACCTACATCCACTAGTCTGACGCTCAACTCCAACCAGACATTCCATCACAGACAATATGGTATTCCAATACAGATATTCGGCGATCTGTCTCAGGCCTTATTCTTTTCACTGCATCATTGAACTTATCCAGGGTATCACCAATGCAATGGAGGTAGTCACGAATGTCAGACTTTGCTGCATCCATAACCCCGAGCATTCATCTGCAGTTTCTTTCAGGCATGCCTGTGCCTCTATGACAGCTGGAAACATACGCCAAGTGACCCATGATGAGATACCTGCAACAGGTGTTGGAAGGACAGCAGGCCTCCTACGAGCACCCCTATCAATCTGCCTGTGTGGAACCTTGCCAGCTATCTTACTATGGCCAGTGTCTACAATCACTGGAGCCATTGTTGCCTCACTTTCCTGTTCAATGTCTCCATCCTCTGACTGTCCAATATCTGTGGCCTCCAGGGACTGGGAATGTGCAGTCATACTGAATGTATGTGGTAATAATGAGGGCCGAAGAGGGATGTAAAAATCTGGGACAGATTCCGCCCCTGAAACCCACACCTGTGCCTCACTTTCACCACCATTATCATCAGAGTCTGAAGAGTCTGCTAAGCACCGTACCTTGCCTCGCAAATGGCCATGCAAAAAAATTAAATAAAAACACATAGACAAAAACACATAATTAATTACATCCAGTTTCTATTTTTAGATATCTGACAGATGTCACTGTGCATGTGTAAGCACAGCTTGTTATTGCTGCACTTTGCACCTTACTACATGAATGAGCATTAAATGAAAGCATAATAATTAATTAATTACATCTGGTTTCTATTTTTAGATGTCCTGCACATGTCCACTGTGTGTGTGTGTGTGTGTGTGTGTGTGTGTGTGTGTGTGTAAGTGCAGCTCAGCAATGTTGTGCTCTCAGCAGCACAGTGCAAATAGGCATTAAAAAAATTATAAAAATAAAAGAAAAATATTGAAATTCACACATATTTCTAGACTAGCAGGGTACATTACAATGATTCTTATCCTGTACATAATGTCTGTCCAATTCCCATGACCATCCACAACCATGGGACAGCCTCTACACTACTGCCTACACAGATTCACTATACCTGTTACTATGCTCTTCCTTGGCAGTGTGCTATGATTAATATGAATGACGCACTGCCTGGGTGGAACCATGGCCATGTACACAGGTACATTCCATGTAGGCTCTACATGGACCATATACGGATTTTATTGAATCTTGGGGTTAGTCTATTTAAGCAAGGGATGAAGAAGGCAATATCCGACCCCCTCCCCTAACATGGGGAGTTATAAATGGCTCACAACATGAAAAAAATACTTTTTTAGGGAATGCAATAAGTCGAAGATTTGACCATTTTGACTTGTGTGCTTGAAGCTTCAACAAGTTTAAATTTGTAGAACTGTAGGTGAAGATACATATTAATATGCAATCACTGTCATTCTTTGTACAAAAAGTATAAAAATGGAATGAAAATTTAAGAAGATTTTTAAGTAAATGGCCAATATTATTTGGATTATGCTAAATAATTGTTGATGTGTAAGTTGTAGCCTCTGTATACAAACTGAGTTTTATGTGACTCACCGTTGTTAATTCAAAATTTAAAACAAGAATGATCTGTATGAATGTCTACATGATCATGATGTTGGCTCTATTAAAATTATAAATAAAGAATTTAGTAATTACTTCTCATCAGTGAATATATGTGTAATATAAGAAAGTGCAATTAAAATGTGTTCATGTATTCTCCAGAGTACTAGACTAAATTGCTTGGAGTGATATGTGTTGATAAAATTACTGTGATAACAGGTAATTATAAATGACTGCACATTTTAGAACCATTGGCACGTATTTATTGAAAATATAATAATGAGATCTGTAGGGAATGATCAGCTATCACCTCTTAATATAAAAGGGGAAATTATGCAATGCACTGGAACAAAACAGAAGTGAGGTTGTCTTCATATTAGCAATAAAAAGGTGCATGTAGCTGGAAAAATGTTAACATACAGTACTAGTTGATATTTTTTTGTTTTAATGTTGTTAGTTTTTCCCCTTTTCTTTGTTATTAAAAATTATTCGTGTGCTGCTTTTTACAGTTATTGGTGAATAATAAGTAAAGTCAATAAGTGATGAGTAATACAGGAGTAAGACTTGTGAAGTATTTTTCCATTTACTCTCGAGGGAGATTAAAATGGCAAACATCAAGTCATCTAAAAAGAAAAGAAAAC